>NW_028145383.1:0-612632 GCF_050370095.1 Fusarium phalaenopsidis | reverse complement strand
ATATTAATAATAAACAGCGAGATTACCTAGCCTTATGTGTAGTACTTAGATTATTATAATTTATTCTTAGCTTCTAGGCTATATTTAATTTTTAGCTTTTTATACCTATTTATACCTATAATAATTATTCACTTATAGTTATTTCTATATGAAAGCTAAATACTTAAAGTTATAGATATTATTTAATTAGATATTATATTTTATAATTATATTCGCTATAGCTAAAACTACTCATAGATAATAATTAAATCTTTATACTTAGCTCTTTTATAGTTATATTTATAAAAAAAAAAACATATCTTAAACTCTTTATATTACTTAATAAAGTTTCTAGCCTAATATTTATTAATAAGTAATATATTATAGTCTATAAGTAATTAGTTAATTGTTTCTTTAATATTATATTATCATGAGAAATTCTTATAAGTCTAAGTTAAGAATAAACTAAATAATAATTTATTTTTTTAAATTAAATAATTTATATAAGTTAAGAATAATATTAGCTCGAGCTTATATATTATTATAATAAAAAGAGAGTAATATAATTAATTTAATAAAGCTTTATAATATATTAAAGACTAAGTTTTAGGTTATTTTTAATAAGCTTAAGGGGCTAAAAGAATTCTATTTATTATTTAATTATAGCATCTTATATAATATATATAATAACTTGAGCTAGTTAGATAAGTAAACTAGTTAAATCATAAATTTCTCCTCTTCTTATTTAATTAAATGCCCTTAACTACTGTATATTATAATTAAATAACAGGCAAATATCCTTTTTATGCTTTTAAGCTATTAGAATAACCTAAAATTAAGCCTCTAATAGGCCGCAAAGATCTGTTGAGTCTATTATTATACCCTCTTTAATTAAGAGAATAGCGTCCCTATATAATATAATACTATGCCTAACTCGTAGAAACTATTTAATCTAAAAGAATAAATTATAATATAAAATATACTCAAACTATGGATATAAGGGTGTTTTCCAATAATACTATATTAAATAAAAATAATTAATTAATTACTTATTAACTATGATATATTACCTATTAATAAGCACTAAGCTTTTAACTTTATTAAATAATACCTAGACCTTAAGATATATTTTTCTTATAAATATAACTATTAGAGAGCTAAATATAAAGATTTAATTTTTATTTATAATTAATTTACCCTTATAATAAATATAATTATAAAATATAATATTACCTTAGCTAGTATTTATAACTTTAATAAGATTAGCTTTATAATAAATATAATTATAAATAAAATAATTATTATAAGCGCAAAAAGGCATAAAAACTTAAAATTAATCTAGCCTAGAAATTAAAGATAAGCTATAATTATTTAAGCTATTAATACTAAAGGGTAAGTAATTTAGTTATTTATTATAATTATAGGCTAATATTACCTCACTAGCTAGTATTAAAAAGTAACCTCCTAGGTAATTAAGCTATTATAATAACTTAAAATAGCTAGACTAATAATAAGATAGATCTTAAGTAGCTAAAGCACTTTAATTAATATATAAGTATTTAATTAAATAATTATTATTATTTTTTAATTCTTAATAGCTATAAAAGTTATTACTTAATTAACTTTAAGATATATTATAAGGAAAATAAGATTATTATATTTTATATATTACCTTATTTATCTTATTTATTTTAGCCTCTTAATATTAAGTACTTTAAGTTACTTAAGAAAGCTTATAATTAAGAAATAAAATATTTAATTAAATACTTTATAACTTATATTTTTAAGACTAAGTTCTTTTTAGCCTTTTATATTACTTACTAAGCTATTATAATAAAAAGTAATATTAAAAGGGGTTTTAAAGGGGCTAGGCTTATTCCTTTAGACCTAAAAAATATTATATTAAAGCTTAATATATAGCTATAGACTTTAATACCGGTTTAAGAGGAAGCTAGTCTCTTTAATTCTTAGGTCTTAAAGACCTTAAAGATTATCTTTAAGGCTAGCTTTTAGTTTAAATACTTAGAAAGATAAATTAAAAGGCATTAAAGTAGCTCCTAGTATTTATTTTTAAGGCTCTTAAGTTATTTTTTAAAGAAATAAAGGTAATAATATATTAAATAATATTATTAAAATCTAAGAATTAAATCTTTTAATAATTAAATAAGGTTCTTAATAAGTAATATTAAGTAAAAAAAAGGTAATTATAAAATAAAGAGAAAATAACTATAGATAAGAGAAGAGAAGTAATTAATTAAATAAGTATTAATCTATAAATAGTAGCTAAATTATTAAGAAGTAATAATTAAGGAAGGTTAATATAACTAAGGGAAAGGCGCTATAGAGTATATAATAAGACTAAATATAATATAAGGACCTATTATATAATAATTAAGATATTTAAAGAAAAATATAGTAATTAGTTTTAATTAATTAAATAATTTATTATATTTTTATAATAATTTATATCTTAAGGGTTAAGAAAAATAATTAATTTACTTATTTAATTAGCTTACTTATTATAATATACTTAATAAGTATATAGATTAGATAAGTATATAAATTAAAAATCCCTTATCTTATAATATTTCTATTTAATTAATTAATTCTTAACTACCTAATATGCTATAATTAAATAGAGAGGCTAATATCCTTCTTATGCTCTAGGCCTATTAAAATGACCTAAAATTAAGTCTCTAATGCGCCGCAAAGGTCTATAAAATCTCTTATATTACTCTCTATCGCCGATAGCATAGCATATCTATGTATTATAATTAGATCCTTAAATTATATAAACTATTTAATCTAGAGGAATAAATTATTATCTGATTTATTCTTAACCTAGATTTATAAGGATTTCCCCTGTGATTATATAGTATTAAAGAAATAACTAATTAATTACTTATTAACCGCAATATACTACCTATTAATAAGCGCTAAGCTAGAAACTTTATTAAGTAATACCTAGAGCTTAAGATATATTTTTTTTATAAATATAACTATTAGAGGGCTAAATATGAAGATCTAATTATTATTTATAATTAATTTAGGCTTATTAAGAATATAATCATGAAGTATAATATCTAATTAAAAGATATTTATAACTTTAATGAGATTAGCTTTATAATAGGCCTAATTTAAAGTGGGATAGTTATTATAGGCGTAGAAAGGTATAAAAGACTGAAATTAATATAGCCTAGAGACTAGGAATAAATTATAATTATTTAGGTAATTAATGCAAAAGGCTAGGCTATCTAGCTATTTATTATAGTTATAGGCTAATATTACCTCGCTAATTAATACTAAGAAAGTAACCTCCTAGGCAATTAGGCTATTATAATATCTTAAAATAACTAGATTAATAATAAAATAAGTCTTAAGTAGCTAAAGTATTTTAATTAATATATAATTAATTAATTAATTAATTCTTATTATTTTTAATCCTTAATAATTATAAAAATTATTATTTAGCTAACTTTAAGATATATTATAAGAAGAATAATATTATTATATTTTATATATTACCTTATTTATTTTATTTATTTTAGCCCCTTAATATTAATTACTTTAGGCTACTTAAAATAACTTATAATTAAGAAATAAAGTATTTAATTAAATATTTTATAACTTATATTTTAAAAACTAAATTCTTCTTAGCCTTTGATATTATATTTTAAGCTATTATAATAAAGAAAAATATTAAGATAGCCTTTAAAGGGGCTAAACTTATTCCTTTTAACCTATAAAGTATAGTCTTAAAGCTTAATATATAGCTATAGACTCTAATACTTACTAAAGAGAAGGCTAGCCCCTCTAACCCTTAGGTCTTAAAGACCCTAAAGATTATTTTTAAGGCCTAATCTTAGTCTAAATACCTTAAAAGAAGAATTAAAAGGTATAAAAGTAATTCTCTTAAATTAATTCTAGAAGTATTAAAATCTCTTTTTAAGGGAATAAAGGCGATTATATATAAGATAGTATTAATAAGAGCTAAAATCTAAGACCTTTAATAAATAAATAAGATATTAAGCTAGTAATAAAGGGTAAAAAAGACTTACTTATAGAAAAAAGAAAAAATAATTTTAAATAAAAGAAAATAAGTAATTAATTAAATAGATATTAGTATATAAGTAATAGCTAAATTATTAAGAAGTAATAATTAAAAAAGGTTAATGCGACTAAGGGTTTAGCGCTATAGTATATATAATAAGCCTAGTTAAAATATAAAAATATATTAGGTAATAATTAAGATATCTAGGGAAGAATATAATAAGTAATTTTAATTAATTAAATAATTTATTATATTTTTATTGCGATTTATATCTTAGAGGTTAAGATTTTTAATTTATATATTTATTTAATTTTTATACTTATTAAGTATATTATATATTATAAATAACTTATATAATAAATAAATATATAAAATATAATTTTAATATTTAAGACTAAAGATATAATAAGTATATTATAAATTATTTAATTATTTAAATTATTTAAAATATTTTTTCTTAAATATTTTAATTATTACTTAATAAGTTATTATATTATAATTAAGCTTATTATAAATATTATAATACTAAATAATTAATTATATTAACTTTTATTAATTATTATTTCTTAATAGTATAATTATTATTTATATATTTATATTTATTTAATATATTATTTTTTATAATATTATTATTTTTATTTTTTTAAATCTTATATTAAAGTTATATTAAATATATAATCTAAAGAAATAAGTTATTATTTAATTTATTCTTAACTTAGATTTATAAGGATTTCTCTTATAAGAATATTTTATTAGAAACATAATAAATTAATTAATATATATATATAGCAAGTATCTTAGTTAAGTAAGTATCTTAAAAATCCCTTAACTCCTATTATCACGATTTAATTAATTAATTCTTAAACGCCTAGCATATCGCAGTCTAATTATAAGGCTAGAATGCTTCTTACTCTTCAGGCCCTTCAAAATAACCCGAGGTTAAGTCTTCGCCGCGCCGCAAGCATATATATAGTCTCTTAGAAGACCCTTAGCCGCCGGCAGAAAGGTATCTAATCTCGACGCGATATTATCTAGAAATCACATCAGCTATCTAATCTAGAGGAATAGATCTTTATTTACTTTATTCCTAACTTAAATTCGCGAGGATTTCCCCCCTAGCTTTATAGTATTAAAGAAATAACTAATTAATTACTTGCCGACCGCGATGTATTACCTATTAATATATATTAGGCTTTAAACTTTATTAGGTAATATTAAGAGCTTAAGATATATTTTTTTTAGAAATATAATTATTAAAGAGCTAAGTATAAAAATCTAATTATTATTTATTATTAATTTTAGCTTATAATAAATATAATTATAAAGTATAATATTTAATTAAATAATATTTATAACTTTAATAAGATTAATTTCCTTATAAGTATAATTATAAATAAAATAGTTATTATAACCTTAGAAAGGTATTTAAAGCTAAAACTTAACATAGCTTAGTAATTAAAAATAAATTATAATTATCTAAGTAATTAATATAAAAAGCTAAGTAATTTAGCTATTTATTATTAGCGCAGGCTAATATTACCTTATTAATTAATACTAAGATAATAACCTATTAGGGTAATTAAGTAATTATAATAACTTAAAATAATTAAATTAATAATAAAATTAATCTTAAATAGCTTAAGTATTTTAATTAATATATAATTAAGTAATTAAATAATTATTATTATTATTTAATTCTTAATAGCTATAAAAGTTATTAATTTATTAAATTTAAGAAATAATATAAAAAAAAATTATTTAGCTTTATATATTATTTTATTCCTCTTATTTACTTTAGCCCTCTAATATTAAGTACTTTAATATATTAAAAAAAGCTTATAATTAAGAAATAATATATTTAATTAGATATTTTATTATATATATTTTAAAGACTAAGTTCTTTTTAACCTTTTATATAATATATAAGGCTATTATAATAAAAAGAAATATTAAGAGGGCTTTTAAAAGAGCTAGCCTTATTCCTCTTAATATAGAAAGTATAGTCTTAAAGCTTAATATATAGCTATAGATATTAACGCCGGTTAAGGAGGTATCTAATTAAATAACCTCTTAGGCCTTAAAGACCTTAAAGGTTATACTTAAGGCCTAATCTTAGTCTAAGTACCTTAAAAGATAAATTAAATAGTAATAAAGTAGCTCCTTAGAGTTAATCCTTAAAGCCCTAAGGTCTCTTAAGAAAGGGATAAAGGCAGTTATGCATTAGGCTGCCTTATTAGCTACTAAGAATAAAGACCTTCGGGAGGTAAATAAGATACTTACTCGGTGCTAGAGGGCAAAAAGAACCTAGTTATAGAAAAGAGGGGTTATAATAGTAAAAGAAGAAAGATAAGGAATTAATTAAATAAATACTAATATATAAATAATAGCTAAATTATCACAAAGTAGTAATTAAGGGAGGTTAATATAACTAGGTATTTAGCATTATAGTATTTATAGTAAGCCTAGCTATAATATAAGGATTTATTAGGTAGTAATTAAGATATTTAGGGAAAAGTATATTAAGTAGTTTTAATTAATTAAATAGTTTATTATATTTTTATTATAATTTTTATAAAAAAAATTAAGATTTTTAAGATACTTACTTAATTAAGATACTTATTATATATATATATTACTTATTAATTTTAATTTATTACTTATTAATAAGTATTAATTTTATAATTAAATTATATAATATTATAACTCTAAAAAAGTTTTAGTTTAAGTATTAAAAAAATAAATATAAAAATTTAAGTATTATTTAAATTTAATTTTAAGTTATAATAAATATAATTATTAAATATAATATTTCATTAAATAATATTTAAAACTTTAATTAAATTAGATTTCTTAAAAATATAATTATAATTAAAATAAGTATTATAAGCTTAAAAATTATTTAAAATTAAAGTTATTAAAACTTAATAACTAAGAATAAGTTATAATTATTTAAGTAATTAATATAAAAAATTAAGTAATTTAATTATTTATTATTAATATAAAATAATATTATTTTAGTAATTAATATTAAGAAAATAACCACTTAGCTAATTAAATTATTATAATAAATTAAAATAAATAAATAAATAATAATATTAATTATAAATAATTAATTAATTAAGTATTTTAATTTATTTATATAAGTTTATATATAAGAAATAAAATATTTAATTAAATACTTTATAATTTATATTTTTAAGACTAAGTTTTTTTAATCTTTTATATTATATATTAAGTTATTATAATAAAAGAAATACTTAATTAGTCTTTAAAAAGCTAAATTTATTTCTCTTTACTTATGAAATATAATCTTAAAGCTTAATATATATAGTTATAGATTTTAATACTTATTAAGGAAATAATTAGCATTGTAACCCCTTAGGTTTTAGAGACCTTAAATATTATATTTAAGACGAATTCTTAATTTAAATACCTTAAAAGATAATTAAGATATATTATAATAACTATTTAAAATAAATTATTATAGCTATAAAGTCTCTTAAAAAATAAATAAAAATAATTATATATAAGATTATTTTATTATATATTAAAAATTAAGACTTTTAATAAATATATAAAATATAAAGTTAATATTATAAAATAAAAAAAAAATAATAATAAAAAAATAATAATAATAAATTAAATAAAATAAATAATATAATATATATAATAAGTAAATTAGCTAAGTAAGTAAGTTAGTTACTTTTTTTAATCTTTTAATTAGAAATTATAATAAAAATATAATAAATTATTTAATTAATTAAAATTACCCGCTATACTCTTCCTTAGATATCTTAATTACTACCTAATATATTCTTATATTATAATTAGGCTTATTATAGATATTATAATATTAAACCCTTAGTTATATTAATCTTTCTTAATTATTATTTCTTAATAATTATGCTATTATTTATATATTAATATCTATTTAATTAATTACTTATTTTCTTTCTTTTATTATTATTACCCCTCTTTTCTATAATTAAGTCCTTTTTACCCTCTAGCGCTAACTTAATATCTTATTTACCTATTTAAGGTCTTTAATCCTAGCCTTTAATAAAGTAATCTTATATATAATTATCTTTATTCCCTTAGAAAAAGACTATATAGCTTTTAGAATTAACTCTAGGGAGCTACTTTTATGCCTTATAACTTATCTCTTAAGGTATTTAAATTAAGATTATACCTTAAGGATAATCTTTAAGGTCTTTAAAACCTAAGGGGTTAATAATTTAATTACCTCCTTAGCTAATATTAGAGTCTATAGCTATATATTAAACTTTAAGATTATACTTTCTAGGTTAAGAGAAATAAGGCTAGCCCCTTTAAAGGCTAATTTAATATTTTTTTTTATTATAATAGCTTAAAATATAATATAAAAGGCTAATAAAAACTTAGTCTTTAAAATATAAGTTATAAAGTATTTAATTAAAAGCTTTATTTCTTAGTTATAAATATTTTTAAGTATATTAAAATATTTAATATTAAGGATTAAAATAAATAAAATAAATAAAGTAATATATAAAGCTTAAAAATTCTTTTTTATTATAATATCTCTTAAATTTAATTAAGTAATAACTTTTATAGCTATTAAAAATTAAAAAATAATAATAATTATTTAATTACTAGGCTATATATTAATTAAAGTACTTAAGCTACTTAAGGCTAGTCTTATTATTAGTCTAGTTATTTTTAGTTATTATAATAGCTTAATTACCTAGGAGGTTATTATCTTAGTACTAGTTAGCGAGGTAATATTAGCCTATATTAATAATAAATAATAGGATTACTTAGCTATTTATATTAATCGCCTAAATAATTATAATCTATTTTAAGTTTCTAAGCTATATTAATTTTAGCTTTTTATATCTTTTTATACTTATAATAATTATTTCGCTTTAAATTATATTTATTATAAAGCTAATCTTATTAATATTATAGATATTATTTAATTAGATATTATATTTTATAATTATATTTATTATAAGTATAAACTAGTTAATATATATAATAAGCGAGTAAAATAGATAAGCGAGTGAAATACTTTCCTTAACCTTTAAAATAAAAATCGCTATAAAAATATAATAAATTATCTAATTAATTAAAACTTATCGCTATACTCTTCCCTAGACGTCTCAATCACTACCTAACAGGTCCTTGCATTATGGCCGGGCTTGCCGTAGATACTATAATGCCGAACCCCTGGTCGCGCCGACCTCCCTTGACCACCACTCCGCGATAATTCGGCCACTACCTGCGCATTAATATCCATTTGATCAATTGCCTGCCTTCCTTCCTCTACCGTCATAACCCCTCTTTTCTGTAGCCGGGTTCTTTTTGCCCTCCGGCGCCGACTAAGTATCTTATTTGCCTCCCGAAGGTCTTTATTCTCAGCAGCTAGTAAGGCAACCCGATGCATAACTGCCTTTGTCCCCTTCTCAAGAGACCTTAGGGCTTTAAGGATTAACTCTGGGGAGCTGCTTTGATGCCTTCTAATTCGTCTTTTAAGATATTTAGACTAAGATCCGGCCTTAAGCACGGTCTTTGGGGTCCTTGAGACCCAATGGGTAGAGGGTTTAGCCCCTCCTTAACCAGCGTTAGAGTCTATAGCTGCATATTAAGCTTTAAGAGTATACTTTCCGGGTCAAGAGGAATAAGCCCGGCTCCTTTAAAACCTCCCTTGATATTTCTTTCTATTATAGTGGCTTAATATGCGGCATAAAAGGCCGGAAAGAACTTAGTCTTTGAAACGTGGGTTATAGAGCATCTGATTAGATGCTCTATTTCTCGACTATAAGCCTTTTTGAGTGGCCTAAAGCACCCGACGTTAAGAGGCTAAAGCAGATAAGATGAATAAGGCGGCATACAAAGCGTGATAATATTGTTCTCCTCGCAATATATCTCAAAGTCGGCCAAGTGGTAGCTTTTATGCCCATCGAGGATTAGAAGATAATAGGGACTAGTTGATCGGTTGGTTGTGTGCCGATTGAAGTGCTTTAGCCACTCGAGACCTATCTCGTTATCGGTCCAGCCATTTTGAGACGTCGCAATAGCCCAATCGCCCGGGAGGTTGCTTTCTTGGTACCAATTGGCGAGGTGATATTGGCCCGTAACCACGATGAACGGCTGGATAGCCTGGCCTTCCGCATTGATCGCCTGAATGACTGTAACCCATTCCCGGTCTCTAGGCTGCACTAATTTCGGTCTTCCACGCCTTTCTGCGCCTATGACGACCATTCCGCTCTGAATCAGGCCTATCATAAAGCCAGTCTTATCAAAGTTATAGATATCACCCAGGGTAATACTATATTTCGCGATTATATTCTCCACGAGCCTAAACTAATCGCGAATAATAGCCGGATCTTCGCATTTGGCTCTCTAATAGTCGTATTTACGAAAAAAACGCGTCTTAAGCTCTTAATATCGCTTAATGAAGTTAGAAGCCTAGCGCTTGCCGACGGGTGGCGCGTCGCGGTCGGCGAGCAATTAATTAGCCATTTCTTCAATACCACGCAGTCGCGGGGGAAATCCTCGCGAATCTAGGTCGAGAATGAACTAAATAATGATCTATTCCTCTAGATTAGATAGTTTCCGTGACTTTGGTATAGTATCGCGTAGAGAAAGAATGCCCTGCTGCCGGCGCCATAGCATCGTAGGACCAACTTTATAGATCTTTGCGGCGCGTTGAGAGATAATTTTAGGTTATTTTGAAGGGCTTGAAGAGTAAGAAGGATATTAGCTTCTTTATTTGACTGTGACATACTGGGTGGTTAGGAATTAATTGATTAAATAGAGATGATGTTGGTTGAGGGATTTTTGTTCTACTCGCTTGTCTGTTCCACTCGCTTATTATATACGTTATAAATAATAATTAAATCTTTATACTTAGCTCTCTAGTAATTATATTTCTAAAAAAAATATATCTTAAGGTCTAAGTATTACTTAATAAAGTTTAAAGCCTAATATATACTAATTAATAGCATATCATAGTTAATAAGTAATTAATTCATTATTTCTTTAATACTATAAAGCTAAGAGGGAAATCCTTATAAATCTAGGTTAAAAATAAACTAAATAATAATCTATTCCTCTAGGTTAGATAGTTAATGCGATTTATTAATAATATCGCGTCGAGATTAGATCCCTTTATAGCGATTAATAAGAGTATTGCGATTAACCTTATAGATCTTTATAGCCTATTAAAAGCTAAGTTTTAGTTAATTTTAATAAGCCTGAAGGGCAAGAAGCATTCTAGCCTTATAATTAGTAAATAATATACTAGGTAGTTAAGAATTAATTAATTAAATCGAGAAGATATTAGGTGAGGGATTTTTAGCTAACTCGCTTGCCTAGCCAACTCGCTTATTATATACGTTATAAAATAAATATAAATATATAAGTAATTATAAAATTATTAAGAAATAATAATTAAGACAGGTTTTTAAGCTAAGTATTTAATAATATAATATATATAATAAGCCTAGGAATAATATAAGGACTAACTAAGTAATAATTAAGATATTTAATAAAGAATCTAATAAATAATATTAATTAATTAGATATCTTAAAAAAATTTTATATTTATTTATAATAATAAAAGTTAAGCAAAGTAATTTATTTACCTCAAATTTTACTTACTTATTATATATATTATAAGTATTAGAAATTAAGAGAGAATAAACTTTAATTTATTACTTAAATATATATTAATTAAAATACTTTAATTATTTAACTTAATTTTAATATTAAATTAATTATTTTAAGTTATTATAATAATTTAATTACTTAAGAGCAGGGTTATGATTTAGTCACTTTAGTCTTAGTCAAGCCTATGATTAATTTACTTTAGTCTAGTCAGGCTATTTTAGTCTTAGTTAGATTAAGACTAAGACTAAGACTTTTTAGTCTGACTAAAAAGTCAAGCTTTTAGTCAGTTAGAAATACGGAAAATTACTAAAAATAGCTCTCTAGGTTTATAATAAGTATATTACATAATAAAGGTTATATTATAAATAGCTATAAAATAGCCCCTAGCTATAAGCTATTTTTTTATATTTTTAAATAGCTTATTAAGACTAATATTTATTTTAATAATTTTATAGTCTTTAAGAGCTCTAACTTAGCTTTTTAAAAATTCCTATCTTTAAAAAAGCTATAATTATCTTAATAAATTAAGTAAAAATATAAGGTAAGTTTTTATATACTATATACAAAATAGAGATACTATATATCCTACTTAGGAAATTAAAAAGTAAGTTTATTAAAATAATTGACTAAAAAGTCTTAGTTAAAAAGGCAAGGTAAATTAATCAGACTAATTTTCTTTAATCAAAATTTCAAAGTGATTTAATTAGACTAAGACTAAAAATTCACTGACTTTTTAGTTATAACTAAGATTAGTTATTTAGTCAGTGAATTAATTACTACCTATATCACAACCCTACTTAAGAAATTACTTTTTTAATATAAATTAAAAAATAATATTAGCTTATATTAATAAAAAATAATTAAATTATTTAGTCTTTTATATTAATTACTTAAATAGCTATAATTTATTTTTAATTTTATAGTTATATTAATTTTAATTTTAAATACCTTTATAAGCGATACTAATTCTTTTATTTATAAATATATATATAAAAAAGCTAATTTTATTAAAATAACATGTATTATTTAATTAAATATATTATATTATAATTATATTTATTATAACATACTTAATAAGCAAGCGCCGCAGTTATATAAGCGCCGCACTTTTCTACCTTATACCTAACTTTTCATTTAATTAATCGATTCTCAACAACCTAATATGCCAGCTATTACTATTAAAGCTAGAACCCTTCTTGCCCTTTAGGCCCTTTTAAATAACCTAAAACTAAGCATCTGACGCGCCGCAAGCACCTATATAGTCGATAAGCGATGACTACGTCGCCGCCAGCAATGCATTTAATCTCGACGCGATACTATCTAAAAATCATATTAGCTATCTAATCTAGAGGAATAAATCCTTATTCACTTTATTCTCGATTTAGATTCGCGAGGATCTCCCCCATAGCTATATAGTATAAAAAGAAATAGCTAATTAATTACTTACCGACTGCGATGCGCCACTAGTTAGCACATATTAGGCTTATAACTTTATTAAGCGGCACCTAGACCTTAAGACGTGTTTCTTTTATAAATATGACTACTAGAGAGCTAAATATAAAGATCTAACTATTATCCGCGATTAGTTTTAGCTTATAGCAAATATAATTATGAAATATAGCATCTAATTAAATAATATCTATAACTTTAATAAGATTAGCTTTCTTATAGATATAATTATAAGTAAAATAATTATTATAGGTATAAAAAGGCATTTAAAGCTAAAATTAATATAGCCTAGTAACTAGGAATAAATTATAATTATTTAAGTAATTAATATAGAAGGCTAGGCGATCTAGCTATTTATTATTAGTGCGGGCTAATATTACCTCGCTAATTAGTATAAAAAAAGTAACCTCCTGGGCGATTAGGCTATTATAATAACCTAAAATAGCTAGACTAATAATAAGACTAGTCTTAAGTGGCTTAAGTACTTTAATTAATATATAACTAATTAATTAATTAGTTTTTATTATCTCTTAATCCTTAATAGCTATAAAAGTTATTAATCTATTAACTTTAAGAGATATTATAAGGAATAAAAATTATCTAGCTTTATATACTATCTTATTCTTCTTACTTACTTTAGCTACTTAATATTAAGTACTTTAGGCTACTTAAGAGGGCTTATAGTTAAGAAATAAAGTATCTAATTAAATACTTTATAACCCATGTTTTAAAGACTAAGTTCTTTCTAGCCTCTATGCTACATACGAGGCTATTATAATAGAGAGAAATATCAAGGGGGCTTTTAAAGAAGCTAGTTTTATTCCCCTTAACCTAGAAGCTATAATCTTAAAGCTTTATATGCTACTATGGACTCTAATGCCTACTAAGGAGGTAATTAAACCCTTTACCCCTTAGGTCTTAAAGACCCTAAAGACTATACTTAAGGCTAGATCTTAGTTTAAATATATTAAAAGATAAATTAAAAGGCATTATAATAGCTCCTTAGACTTAATTATAGAGGCTATAAAGTCTCTTATAAAGGCAATAAAGGGAAATATATATAAGATTATATTATTAAGGGCTAAAATTAAAGACCTTTAAGAGATAAATAAGATATTAAGCTAGCGCTAGAGGGTAAAAAGACTAGATTATAAAAAAGAGGGGTTATAATAGTAGAAGAAGGAAGATAAGTAATTAATTAAATAGATATAAATGCATAGGTAATAGCTAAATTATCGCGGAGTAGTGGTTAAGGAAGGTTAATTAGACCAGGTATTTAGCGCTATAGTATATATAATAAGCCCGGCTATAATATAAGGACCTATTAGGTAGTGATTAAGACGTCTAGGGAAGAGTATAATAAGTAGTTTTAATTAATTAAATAATTTATAGTATTTTTATTGTAATAATTATAAAGGGGGTTAAAAAAAAGTGTAGCGCTTATATAACTGCGGCGCTTACTTATTAAGTATATTATATATTATAAAAAGATATATTATTTAAATAAGTTAATTCTTATTATATTCTTAGCTTTTATTATCTAAAGGGTTATAAATAATAAGAAAAAAATAAAGTTATTATTAAGTTATGCCCTTTAAATATTATTATAATCTTAGATATATATCTTATATTAAATTAAAAAGATATTATAATAAATATAAGAGGTAAGAAGTATTTCTTAATATTTAATAAAATTAGATTTTTTTATTAATTATTAATTTATAATATATATAATAAGCGAGTAGGATACTTAAGCAAGCGGGATAAAGATATTTTTATTATAAAAGAAGAAATTAAAAATACCTTAAAATTTAAAATATAGCTTTAAATAGCTATAAATTTAAAGTTATACCTATTATATAATATATTTTCTTATATTAGTCTTTAAAAAATATAATTAAACTCCTTATAAGGCAGTATAAAAATAATCTATTTATACTATATACTTAGCTATTTCTCTATAAAGGGACTTTTTAAAAATATAAAATTTTAATTTTAAGCTATTTATAAATTTAGCTTTATAAAAATACTTTTTATAAGTTTTTTACTATATTATAAAGAAAGTTAGATTATTTAAAATATATTAATTCTAGTAGCATAGTATGCTATCCTGCTTGCTTAAGTGTCCCACTCTGCTTATTATATATATTAATATATATTATATATATAATAATTATATTTAATTAGAGCCTAAAAGTTTTTAATATAAGTATAATAAATTTTAAGAACTTTTTATATTTAAATAATATTTCATAAATAATATATTCTTAGAGTATTATATCTCTATAAGGGTATATATTTATAATAATATATATAATAAGCATATATACTAAATAAGTATATATACTAAAAATCCCTTAATTATTACTAATGCTATTTAATTAATTAATTATTAACTAAAAATTATGCCTTAACTTTATTTTAAATATTAAGTCCTTTTTATGCTTTAAGCTCTCTAAATTAACCTAAATTTAAGTCTAAGGCGCTACTAGGCTATACTAAGTTAACTATTAGGCCTTACGTCGCCGGCATAATAGCATTTAATCTTAACGCAATTAAATTCCTAAATTATATAAATTATCTAATCTAAAGAAATAAATTATTATTTAGTTTATTCTTAACCTAGATCTATAGAGATTTCCCTATGACTATATAATATTAAAGAAATAGCTTTATAATAGGTATAATTTAAAGCTAAATAGTTATTATAGGTATAGATAGGCATAGAAAGCTAAAATTAGTATAGCCTAGAAACTAGGAATAGATTATAATTATTTAAGTAATTAATATAAAAGGCTAGGTAATCCCGCTATTTATTATTAGCGCGGGCTAATATTACCTCGCTAACTAGTATTAAAAAAGTAACCTCTTAGGCGATTAAGCTATTATAATAACCTAAAATAGCTAGATTAATAATAAGACTAATCTAAAGTAGCTAAAATACTTTAACTAATATATAACTAATTAATTAATTAATTCTTATTATCTCTTAATCCTTAATAACTATAAAAGTTATTATTTTATTAATTTTAAGAGGTTTTATTAAGATAATAATATTATTATATTTTATATATTACTTTATTTATTTTATTTATTTTAGCCCCTTAATATTAAGTACTTTAATATATTTAAAAATACTTATAATTAAGAAATTAAGTATTTAATTAAATATTTTATAACTTATATTTTAAAAACTAAGTTCTTTTTAGCCTTTTATATTATATTTTAGGCTATTATAATATAAAAAAATATTAAATTAGCCTTTAAAAAGGCTAGACTTATTTTTTTTAACCTAGAAAGTATAATCTTAAAGTTTAATATATAGCTATAGATTTTAATATTAGCTAAGGAGGTAACTAAACTATTAACCCCTTGGGTTTTAAAGACCTTAAAGATTATACTTAAGGCTTAATCTTAATTAGATTACCTTAAGAGATAAATTAAAACGCATAAAAGTAGCTCCCTAGAGTTAATTCTAAAAGCTATATAGTCTTCTTTTAAGGGAATAAAGATAATTATATATAAGGTTATCTTACTTAAGGCTTAAATTAAAGACCTTAAATAAGCGAATAAAATACTAAGTTAGCGCTAAAGAGTAAAAAGGAGCTAATTATAAAAAAAAGGGGTAATAATAATAAAAGAAAGATAATAAGTAATTAATTAAATAGATATTAATGCATAGGTAGTAGCTAAATTATTAAGAAGTAATAATTTAAAAAGGTTAATATAACTAAGTATTTAGCATTATAGTATTTATAATAAGCCTAGTTATAATATAAGGACTTATTAGGTAATAATTAAGATATCTAGGAAAGAATATAATAAGTAATTTTAATTAATTAAATAGTTTATAATATTTTTATTATAGCTTTTATCTTATAAGTATAAGAAAAATAATATATATACTTATTTAGTATATATACTTATTATATATAACATATATAATAAGCGAGCGCCGCAGACAAGCGAGCGCCGCACTTTTCCCTCCTACACCTAACTTTTCATTTAATCAATTAATTATTAACCACCAAATATATTAGACCCAAATACTAAGGCTAGAACGCTTCTTGCCCTTTAAGCCCTTCAAAATAACCTAAAACTAAGCATCCAAAGCGCTATAGGGATATATAAGATTAATAAGCGGCGGCTACATCGCCGCCAGCAGGGCATTTAATCCCGACGCGATACTATCCCAAATTTACGCCGACTATCTAATCTAGAGGAACAGATCATAGTTCAATTTATTCTCGACCTAGATGCGCGAGGTTTTCCCCCGCGACTGCGTGCTATTAAAGCAATAGCTAATTGACTGCTTGCCGACCGCGACGCGCCACCCATCGGCAAGCGCTGGGCTTTTAACTTCATTAGGCGATAAGAAAAGCTAAAGACGCGTTTTTTTCATAAATATAACTACTAGAGGGCTAAGTGCGAAGATCTAGAGGAAATCTAGAAGTGGTTTTAGCTCGTAGCGAATATAATCGCGAAGTACGGCATCTGATTAGATAATATCTAGAACTTTAACGAGACTAGCTTCCTTATGGGTATAATTATAAGCGGAATAGTTGTTATTGGCGCAGAAAGGCGTGGTCGACCAAAATCAATATAGCCTGGAAGCCGGGAATGGATTACAGTGATTCAGGCGATCAATGCGGAGGGCCAAGCGATTCAGCCGTTCATCATAGGTGCGGGCTAATATTACCTCGCCAACTAGTATAGAGAAAGTAACCTCCCGGGCGATTAGACTATTGCAACCTCCCAAAATGGCTAGACTAATAACGAGATTAGTCTCGAGTGGCTAAAGCACTTTGACTAGTGTATAATTAAGCGATTAAATAGTCGCTATTGTCTTTTGGTCCTTAATGGCTATAAAAGTCATTACTCCGTTGACTTTAAGAGATATTATGAGGAGAATAAGATTATTATGCTTTATATGCCGCCTTATTCATCTTATTTACTTTAGCCTCTTAATATCAGGTACTTTAGCCTGCTTAAAAAGGCTTATAGTTAAGAAATAGAGCATCTAATTAGATGCTTTATTACCTATATTTCTAAGACTAAGTTCTTCTTGGCCTTCTATGCCGCTTATTAAGCTATTATAATAGAATAAAATATTAAGTCTACTTTTAGAGGGGCTAGACTTATCCCTCTTGACCTAGAAAGTATAGTCTTAAAGCTTAATATATAGCTATAGACTTTAACGCCGGTTAAGGAGGAGGCTAGGCCCTTAACCCCTTGGGCTTTAAAGACCCCAAGGATAGTACTTAAGGCTAAATCTTAATCTAAATACCTTAAAAGATAAATTAGAAGACATCAAAGTAGCTCCCTAGAGTTAATTCTTAAGGCATTAAAGTGTCTTTCTAAGGGAATAAAGGCAGTTATATATAAGATGGCATTATTAAGGGCTAAGGTATAAGATCTTTAATAGGCAAATAAGATACTAAGCCGGCGCCAGAGGGCAAAAAGAACCCAGCTATAGAAGAGAGGGGTAATAACGGTAGAGGAAGGAAGGCAAGTAATTAATTAGATAGATATTAATGCGCAGGTAATAGCTAAATTATTAAGAAGTAGTAATTAAAGAAGGTCGGCGCGACTAGGAGTTTAGCACTATAGAGTATATAGCAAGCCTAGTTATAATACTAGAATATATTAAGTAGTAATTAAGACCTCTGGGGAAGAGTATAGTAAGTAGTTTTAATTAATTAATTAATTTATTATATTTTTATTATAATCTTACTAAAGAGGGTTAAGAAAAGTGCGGCGCTTACTTGTCTGCGGCGCTTGCTTATTATATATATTATTATAATATTTTTTTTTTTATATATTTAATAAATATTTTAAGTACTTAAAAGTAATATTAATATTATTTAATAAGAATTAATTAAGTATTATTATTAATAAGTCCTTTATAAGTTATAATATTATAAAGTTATTAAAATATATAATTAATAATAATAATTTTTATAAAATATAAAATTAATTTAATATATTTATTAAAATAATATATTTAATTAACCTTATTACTTTTAAAGCTTATATTAAAATAATTAGATATTTATAAAAAAAGGTATTATAATATAATATATAAATATAACTCTTTTTAAATAAAAAATTTAATTATTATATAAAGTTAAGGCTATATTAAAGTTATTAACTAAGGCATTAAAACTAGTTAAGAGATTAAAGGCTTTTATAATTACTTTTATACTTATAAAAAAATATTTATTTAATAGGCTATATTAATTACTTATAAAGTAATTTATATTCTAATATTATAACCCTATATAACTACTTTTCTTTAAGATTAATACCTATAAAAATAAATTTAATTTATTTATTTTTTAAATTAAAAAAATAAAATAAAAAAACTAATCCTTAAGAAAGATATTTTAAGTAAAAAGTTAAAACTTATTAGTTTTTTCTTTTATTTAACTTTTACTATAAAAATTAAATATAAATTAATAAAAGCTAAAATTAATACTTTTATATAAGCGATTTAAAAATAAAAAAGCTAATATAATTTATTTATTACTTAGTAAATATTAATATAAACTATATAATAACTAAGGGTATTATTATATATATCTTATTAAAAATTATAAATATTAATAAAATTAACTTAAAACTTATTAAGGCTATTAATTACTTATCTTAATTTAAATTATAAATCTTTTATATAATATACTTAATAAGTATATAAATTAAATAAATATATAAATTAAAAATCTTAACCTCTAAGATATAAATTATAATAAAAATATAATAAATTATTTAATTAATTAAAATTACTTATTATATTCTTCCCTAGATATCTTAATTATTACCTAATATATTCTTATATTATAACTAGGCTTACTATATATACTATAATATTAAACCCTTAGTCATACTAACCTTCCTTAATTACTATTTCTTAATAATTTAGCTACTACCTATATATTAATATCTATCTAATTAATTACTTATTTTTTTTTATTTAGAGTTATTTTCTCTTTTTTTTATAAGTAAGTCCTTTTTATTTTTTATTACTAGCTTAATACCTTATTTACTTATTAAAGGTCTTAGATCTTAGCCCTTATTAATACTATTTTATATATAATCGCTTTTATTCCCTTAAAAAGAGACTTTAATACTTCTAGAATTAATTTAAAAAAGCTACTTTTATACCTTTTAATTCTTCTTTTAAGGTATTTAGATTAAGATTAGGCCTTAAGGATAATCTTTAAGATCTTTAAGACCTAAGGGTTAAAAAGGCTAGCCTCTTCCTTAGTAAGCGTTAAAGTCTATAGCTATATATTAAGCTTTAAGATTATACTTTCTAAATTAAAAGAAATAAATCTAGCCCCTTTAAAGACTACCTTAATATTTTCTTTTATTATAATAACTTAAAATATAGCATAAAAGGCTAAGAAGAATTTAGTCTTTAAAATATAGGTTATAAAGTATTTAATTAAATATTTTATTTCTTAATTATAAGCCTTTTTAAGTAGCTTAAAATAATTAATATTAAGGAGCTAGAATAAATAAGATAAATAAAGTAATATATAAAATATAATAATATTATTTTCTTTATAATATATCTTAAAGTTAGCTAAGTAATAACTTTTATAGCTATTAAGAATTAAAAAATAATAAGGACTAATTAATTAGTTAATTATATATTAATTAAAGTACTTTAGCTACTTAAGACCTATCTTATTATTAATCTAGCTATTTTAAAATATTATAATAGCTTAATTACCTAGGAGGTTACTTTCTTAATACTAATTAGTAAGGTAATATTAGCTTATAACTATAATAAATAACTAAATAGCCTAGCCTTCTATATTAATCACCTAAATAACTATAACTTATTCCTAGTCTTTAGGCTATATTAATTTCGGTCTTTTATGCCTTTCTATGCCTATAATAATTATCCCGCTCTAAATTAGGCCTATTATAAAGCTAGTCTTATTAAAGTTATAAATATCTTTTAATTAAATACTATACTTCGCGATTATATTCTTAATAAGCCTAAACTAATTATAAATAATAATTAGATTTTTATATTTAGCCCTCTAATAATTATATTTATAAAAAAAATATATCTTAAGCTCTAATTATTACTTAATAAAGTTTCTAGCTTAGCGCTTATTAATAAGTAATATATTATAATTAGCGAGTAATTAATTAGCTATTTCTTTAATACTATATAGTCGCGGGGGAAATCCTTATAAATCTAGGTTAAGAATAAATTAAATAATAACTTATTCCTCTAGATTAGATAGTTTATATGATTTAGGGATTTAATTACAATACATAGATATGCTATGCTATCGGCGATAGAGAGTAATATAAGAGATTTTATAGATCTTTGCGGCGCATTAAAGACTTAATTTTAGGTTATTTTAATAGGCCTAGAGCATAAGAAAGATATTAGCCTCTCTATTTAATTATAGCATATTAGGTAATTAAGAATTAATTAATTAAATAGAAATATTATAAAAAAAGGGATTTTTAATTTATATACTTATCTAATTTATATACTTATTAAGTATATTATTAGATATATTTAATATAATTTTAGATATTATATATAATAAAGATATAATATATCTAAGTATATAATATATTTTTTATTATTTTATAATATTTAATTTATTATAAAAATATAATAAATTAATTAATTAATATATATAATAAGCAAGTTAGCTATATAAGCAAGTTAGTTATTTTTCCTTACCTTAAAAATTAAAAATTATAATAAAAATATTATAAACTATTAAATTAATTAAAACTACTTATTATACTCTTCCCTAGATATCTTAATAACTACTTAATAAGTCCTTATAGATACTATAATGCTAAATACCTAGTCGCGCTGACCTCCCTTAATTACTACTCCTCGACGATTTAGCTATTACCTACGCATTAATATCCATTTGATTAATTACTTACCTTCCTTCCTCTATTATTCTTACCCCTCTTTTCTATAATTAGGTCCTCTTTACCCTCTAGCATTAGCTTAATATCTCATTTGCTAGTCAAAGCTCTCAGACCTCTGCCCTTACTAGAGCTATCTTATATATATTTCCCTTTAGTGCCTTAATAACTAACTTTATAGCCTTAATAATTAACTCAGGGGAGCTATTATAATGCCTTCTAATTTATCTCTTAAGGTATTTAAACTAAGATTAGGCCTTAAGTATAGTCTTTAGGGTCTTTAAAACCTAAGGGTTTAATAGTTTAGCCTCCTCCTCGGTAGGCCTTAGAGTCTATAGCTATATATTAAGCTTTAAGACTATAATTTCTAAGTTAAGAGGAATAATCTTAGCTCCTTTAAAGGATATCTTAATATTTTTTTTTATTATAATAGCCTAAAATATATTATAAAAGACTAAGAGGAACTTAGTCTTTAAAATATAATTTATAAAGTATTTAATTAAATACTTAATTTCTTAATTATAAGCCCTCTTAAGTATACTAAAGTATATAATATTAAGGGGCTAGAGTAAATAAGATAAATAAGGTAATATATAAAGCTAAATAATCTTATTATCTTAATAATATCTCTTAAATTTAATTAAGTAATAACTTTTATAGCTATTAAGGATTAAGAGATAATAATAATTATTTATCTACTTAGTTATATATTAGCTAAAGTGCTTAAGTTACTTAAGACTAATCTTATTATTAGTCTAGCTATTTTAAGTTATTATAATAACTTAATTGCCTAGGAGGTTACTTTCTTTATATTAATTAATAAGGTAATATTAACCCGCATTAATAATAAATAATAAGATTAATTAGCCTTTTATATTAATTACTTAAATAATTATAATCTATTCCTAGTTTCTAAGTTATATTAATTTTAGCTTTTTATGCCTTTTTATACTTATAATTACTATTTTACTTATAATTATATTTATAAAAAAGTTAATCTTATTAAAGTTTTAAATATTATTTAATTAAATATTATACTTTATAATTATATTTACTATAAGCTAAAACTACTTATAGATAATAGTTAGATCTTTATACTTAGTTCTTTAATAATTATATTTCTATAAAAAAATATATCTTAAGCTCTAAGTATTATCTAATAAAGTTATAAGCCTAATACGTGCCGACTAGTAGCGCGTCGCGGTTAGTAAGTAATTAATTAGCTATTTCTTTAATACCACGAAGCTAAGGGGGAAATCCTCGCGAATCTAGGTCGAGAATGAAGTGAATAAGGATCTATTCCTCTAGATTAGATAGCCGGCGTGATTTCTAGATAATATCGCGTCGAGATTAGATCCCTTTATAGCGATTAATAAGAGTATTACGATTGACCTTATAGGCTCTTATAGCTTATTAGAAGCTAAGTTTTAGTTGATTTTAATAAGCCTAAAGGGCAAGAAGCATTCTAGCCTTATAATTTGTAGATAATATGCTAGGTAATTAGAAATTAATTAATTAAATTAAGAAGATATTAAGTAAGGGATTTTTAGCCAACTTGCTTGCATAGCTAACTTGCTTATTATATATATTAATTAAAGCTATTTATTATATTTTTCTTAAGATATCTTAATTATTACTTAATATATCTTTATATTATATCTAGGCTTATTATATATATTATATTACTAAATGCCTAGTTTAATTAATCTTTCTTAATTATTACTTCTTAATAATTTTATAATTACTTATAATATACTTAATAAGCATACAGATTAGATAAGTATATAAATTAAAAATCTTAACCTCTAAGATATAAATCGTAATAAAAATATAATAAACTATTTAATTACTTAAAACTACTTATTATATTCTTCCCTAGATATCTCAATTACTACCTAATATATTCTTATATTATAACCGGGCTTACCATATATACCATAGCGCCAAACCCCTAGTCACGCCGACCTTCCTTAACCACCACTTCTCGACGATTTAGCCACTACCTACACACTAATATCTATCTAATCAATTACTTACCTTCCTTTATCTAGAGTTATCTTCCCTCTTTTCTATAGGCGGGTCCTTTTTGCCCTCCGCCGCTGGCTTAATGCCTTATTTACCTATCGAAGGTCTTAGATCTTAGCCCTCATTAATGCTATCTTATATATAACCGCCTTTGTTCCCTTAGAAAGAGACTTTAATGCTTCTAGAATTAATTTAAGAGAGCTACTTTTATGCCTTCTGATTCTTCTTTTAAGGTATTTAGACTAAGATTAGGCCTTAAGGATAGTCTTTGGGGTCTTTGAGACCTAAGGGTTAGAGGGGCTAGCCTCCTCCTCGGCAGGCGTTGAAGTCCGTAGCTACATATTAAGCTTCGAGACCACACTTTCTAGGTCAAAAGGAACAAGCCTAGCCCCTTTGAAGGCTACCTTGATATTTTTCTTCGTCATAGTGGCTTAAAATGCGGCGTAGAAGGCCAGGAAGAATTCGGTCTTTGAAACGTGGGTTATAGAGCATCTAATCAGATGCTCTATTTCTCGACTATAAGCCTTTTTAAGTAGCCCAAAGTAACCAACATTAAGGGGCTAGAGTAAATAAGATAAATAAGGCGGCATATAAAGCGTAATAATATTATTCTCCTCGCAATATATCTCAAAGTCAGCCGAGTGGTGACTTTCGTGGCCATCGAGGATTAGAAGATGATAGGGACTAGTTGATCGGTTGGTTATGTGCTGATTGAAGTGCTTTAGCCACTCGAGACCTATCTCGTTATCGGTCCAGCCATTTTGAGACGTCGCAATAGCCTAATCGCCCGGGAGGTTGCTTTCTTGGTACCAATTAGCGAGGTAATATTAGCCTATAACCACGATGAATAGCTGGATAGCCCGGCCTTCCGCATTGATCGCCTGAATGACTATAACCCATTCCCGGTCTCCAGGCTATACTAATTTCGGTCTTCTATGCCTTTCTGCGCCTATGATGACCATCCCGCTCTAAATCAGGCCTATTATAAAGCTAGTCTTATTAAAGTTATAGATATCTTCTAATTAAATGCTATATTTCGCGATTATATTCTTAATAAGCCTAAACTAATCGCGAATAATAATTAGATCTTCGCATTTAGCCCTCTAATAGTTATATTTATAAAAAAAACGCGTCTTAAGCTCTAGGTGTTACTTAATAAAGTTTCTAGCCTAGCGCTTGCCGATGGGTAGCGCGTTATAGTCAGCGAGCAATTAGTTAGCTATTTCTTTAATACCACATAGTCACGGGGGAAATCCTCGTAAATCTAGGTCGAGAATAAATTAGATAATAATCTATTCCTCTAGATTAAATAGTTTACGTGATTTAGGGATCTAATCGCAACGCGCAGATATGCTATGCTATTAGCGATAGAGAGTAATATAAGAGATTTCATAGACCTTTGCGGCGTATTAGAGACTTAATTTTAGGTTATTTTAATAGGCCTGGAGCGTAAGAAGGATATTAGCCTCTCTATTTAACTATGGCATATTAGGTGGTTGAGAATTAATTAATTAAATAGAAATGTTATAGGATAAGGGATTTTTAATTTATATACTTGTCTAATCCGCATGCTTATTAAATATGTTATATTTATATCTATTTATTTAATTAATTATTTTACTTAATTTATTATTATTACCTCTTTTTTTATAATTAAGTTTTTTTACCTTATAGTTTTAGCTTAATATCTTATTTATTTATTAATAGTCTTAGTTTTTAATAATTAATAAGGTAATCTTATATATAATTACTTTTATTTCTTTTTTAAGAGACTTTATAGCCTTAATACTTAACTTAAGAAAGTTATTATAATACCTTTTAATTTATCTTTTAAGGTATTTAGACTAAGACTTAGCTTTAAGTATAATCTTTAAGGTCTTTAAGACCTAAGGGCTTATAAGGCTAATTACCTCTTTAATAGGTATTAGAATTTATAGCTATATATTAAGTTTTAAGAATATACTTTTTAGGTTAAGAGAAATAAGCTTAGCTTTTTTTAAGACTAACTTAATATTTCTTTTTATTATAATAGCTTAATATATAATATAAAAGATTAAAATAAACTTAGTCTTAGAAATATAAGTTATAAAATATTTAATTAAATACTTTATTTCTTAATTATAAGCTTATTTAAGTAAATTAAAATACTTAATATTAAAAGGCTAAATTAAATAAAATAAATAAAATAATATATAAATAATATATATAATAAGCAAGTACACTAGATAAGCAAGTGCACTAAAAATCCCTTATCTAACATTATTACTATTTAATTAATTAATTCCTTATAACTAGAGATATCTTAATTAAATAAAGAAGCTAGATTACTTCTTGCACTTTAGGCCCTTTAAAATAACCTAGATTTAAAACTACGATAAACTACAAGGCTCTACTAGGTTGACTACTATGCCTTATATCGTCGGCATAATGGCATATAATCTCAACGCGATACTATCCCGAAATTATATAAACTATTAGATCTAGAGGAATAAATTATTATTTAGTTTATTCTTAACTTAGATTCGCGAGGATTTCCCCCTTAGCTACGTAGTATAAAAGAAATAGCTAATTAATTACTTACTGACCGCGACGCGTCACTAGTTAGCGTGCGCTAGGCTTTAAACTTTATTAAGTGATACCTAGACCTTAAGACGTATTTTTTTCGCAAATATGACTACTAGAGAGCTAAGTGCGAAGATCTAACTATTATCCGTGATTAGTTTTAGCTTATAGCGAATATAATCGCGAAGTATAGTATCTAATTAGATGATATCTATAACGTTAATAAGACTAGCTTTCTTATAGGCATGATTGTAAGCGGAATAGTCATCATAGGCATAGAAAGGCGTAAAAAGCTAAAAGCAGTATAGCCTAGAAACCGAGAATAGATTACAGTCATTTAGGCGATCAATGCAGAAGGCTGGCCGATCCCGCCGTTTATCATCAGTGCGGGCCAATATTATCTCGCCAACTAGTACCGAGAAAGTAACCTCCCGGGCGATTAGGCTATTGCGATGACCTAAAATGGCTAGACCGATAATAAGACTAGTCTTAAGTGGCTTAAGCACTTTAACCGGTATACAACCAATCGATTAATTAGTATCTATTATCTCTTAATCCTTGATAGCTATAAAAGTCACCACTTTATTAAATTCAAGAGATATTATAAGGAGAATAAGATTATTAGGCTTTATATACTACCTTATTCCTCTTATCTACTTTAGCCCCTTGATGTTAGGTACTTTAGCGTGCTTAAAAGTGCTTATGGTTAAGAAATAGAGCGTCTAATTAGATGCTTTATAACCCATGTTTCAAAGACTGAGTTCTTTCTAGCCTTCTACGCCGCATTTTAAGCCACTATAATAGAACGAAATATCAAGGGGGCTTTTAGAGGAGCTAGGCTTATTCCTCTTAATGCGGAAAATGTGATCTTAAAGCTTAATATGCAGCTACGTACGCCAACGCCGGTTAAGGAGGCAGCTGAACCGTCGACCCCTTGGGCCTCAAGGACCCCAAAGACCGTGCTTAAGGCTGGATCTTAGTCTGAATACCTTGAAAGACGAATTAGAAGGCATTAGAGTAGCTCCCTAGAGTTAATTTTAAAAGCTCTATAGTCTCTTGCAAAGAGGATAAAGGTAGTTATGCATTAGGTAGCCTTATTAACCGCTAAGAATAAAGACCTTTGAGAGGTAAATAAGATACTAAGCTAGCGCTAGAGGGCAAAAAGAACCTAACTATAGAAAAGAGGGGTAATAATAATAGAGGAAGGAAGGTAAGAAATTAATTAGATAGATATTAATGCGTAGGTAGTGGCTAAATCGTCGAGAAGTAGTGGTTAAGGGAGATCAGCGCGACTAGGTATTTAGCGTTATAGTATCTACGGTAAGCCTAGCTATAATATAAGGACCTATTAGGTAGTAATTAAGATATTAAGGGAAGAGTATAATAAGTAGTTTTAATTAATTAAATAGTTTATAGTATTTTTATAGTAATTTTTATCTTTAAGGTAGAGATTTTTAATATACTTACTTATCTAGTATACTTACTTATTATATATATTATAATAATCTTTTTTTTATAATATTTCTTAAAATAAATAAATTAATAATTTTTATAGCTATTAAAAATTAAAAAATAATAAAAACTAATTAATTAATTATTTATATATTAATTAAAATATTTAAGTTATTTAAGATTAATATACTTAATAAGTATATTAATTAGATAAGTATGCTAATTAAATATCTTAACCTCTAAGATATAAATTATAATAAAAATATAATAAACTATTTAATTAATTAAAACTATTTACTATACTCTTCCCTAGATATCTTAATAACTACTTAATATATTCTTATATTATATCTAGGCTTTCTATATATTTCATAGCGCCTTTCCCTCGGTAGTGCTAACTTTCCTTAACTACTACTTCTCGACGATTTAGCTATTACCTGCGCACTAATATCTATCTAATTAATTACTTGCCTTCCTTTATCTATAGTTATCTTCCCTCTTTTTTATAGGCGGGTCCTTTTTGCCCTCTGGCGCTGGCTTAGTATCTTATTCGCCTATTAAAGGTCTTAGATCTTAGACCTTATTAATATTATCTTATATATGACCGCCTTTATTCCCTTAGAAAGAGACTTTAATACTTTAAGAATTAACTCTAGGGAGCTACTTTAATGCCTTCTTATTTATCTTTTAAGGTATTTAAATTAAGATTTAGCCTTAATAATAGTCTTTAGGGTCTTTGAGACCTAAGGGGTAAGGGGGCTAGTTTCCTCCTTGGTAGGCATTAGAGTCCATAGCTATATATTAAGCTTTAAGAGTATATTTTCTAAGTCAAGAGGAATAATTCTAGCTCCTCTAAAACCTCCTTAGATATTTGCTTTTATTATAGTTACTTAATATGCGGCATAAAAGGCTAGAAAGAACTTAGTCTTTAAAACATATATTATAGAGTATCTAATTAGATGCTTTATTTCTTAACTATAAGCCTTCTTAAGTAGCCTAAAGCACCTGATATTAAGGGGCTAGAGTAGATGAGATGAATAAGGCGGTATATAGAGCATAATAATATTATTCTCCTCGTAATATATCTCAAAGTCGGCCGAGTGGTAACTTTCGTGGCTATTAAGGATTAAAAGACGATAGGCACTATTTGATCGCTTAATTATATGCTAATTAAAGTGCTTTAGCCACTTGAGACCTATCTCGTTATTAGTCTAGCCATTTTGAGTCGTAGCGATAGCCTAATCGCCCGGGAGGTTGCTTTCTCGGTACTAGTTGGCGAGGTGATATTGACCCGCAGCCACGATGAATAGCTGGATCGCCTAGCCTTCCGCATTGATCGCTTAAATAACTATAGCCTATTCCTGGTTTCTAGGCTAGATTGATTTTAGTTATCTACGCTTTTCTATACCTATAACTACTATTCCGCTTATAATCATACCTATTATAAAGCTAGTCTCATCAAAGTTATAAATATTATTTAATTAGATGCTATACTTTGCGATTATATTCTCGAGGAGCTAAAACTAATTATAAATAATTATTAGATCTTCGCATTTAGCTCTTTAATAGTTATATTTGCGAAAAAACCGCGTCTTAAGCTCTTTATATCACTTAATAAAGTTTCTAGCCTAGCGCTTACCGACTAGTAATACATCGCGGTCAGCAAGCAATCAGTTAGCTATTTCCTCAATACTATGCAATCGCGGAGGAAATCCTCGCGAATCTAGGTCGAGAATGAACTGAATAATGATCTATTCCTCTAGATCTGATAGTTTGCGTGATTTAGGGATCTAATCGCAACGCGCAGATATGCCATTGTGTCGGGCGTGGAGGGTATTATAGTTGACCTGGTAGACCTTTGCGGCGCGTCGGAGACTTAATTTTAGGTCATTTCAATAGGCTTGAAGTGCAAGAAGGATATTAGCCTCTCTATTTGACCGTGGCATCTTATGTGGTTAAGAATTAATTAATTAAATAGAATAGTTATAGGTTAAGGGATTTTTAATTAGCATGCTTATCTAATCGGCATGCTTATTAAGTATGTTAATATTATTATTAATTTAATTATTTTTATTTATTATAATTATTTAATTACTTAAGAGGTTATTTTTTTTTAATATTAATTAATAAGGTAATATTTACTTATATTAATAATAAATTACTAAATTACTTATCCTTTTATATTAATTATTTAAATAATTATAATTTATTTATAATTTTTAAGTTATATTAATTTTAACTTTAAATACCTTTTTTAAGGTTATAAAAACTATTTTAGCTGTAATTATATTTATAAAAAAAAATATATAATATATATAATAAGTAAGTAAAATAAATAAGTAAGTAGAATACTTTCCTTAACCTTTAAAATAAAAATCGCTATAAAAATATAATAAATTATCTAATTAATTAAAACTTATCGCTATACTCTTCCCTAGATATCTTAATTACTACCTAATAGGTCCTTGCATTATAGCCGGGCTTGCCGTAGATACCATAATGCCGAACCCCTGGTCGCGCTGACCTCCCTTGACTACTACTCCGCGATGATTCGGCCACTACCTGCGCATTAATATCTATTTAATTAATTGCCTGCCTTCCTTCCTTTACCGTTATAACCCCTCTTTTCTATAGCTGGGTTCTTTTTGCCCTCTGGCGCCGACTAAGTATCTTATTTGCCTCCCGAAGGTCTTTATTCTTAGCAGCTAGTAAGGCAACCCGATGCATAACTGCCTTTGTCCCCTTCTTAAGAGACCTTAGGGCTTTAAGGATTAACTCTGGGGAGCTACTTTGATGCCTTTTAATTCGTCTTTTAAGATATTTAGACTAAGATCTAGCCTTAAGTATAGTCTTTGGGGTCCTTAAGACCCAATAGGTAGAGGGTTTAGCCCCCTCCTTAACTGGCGTTAGAGTCTATAGCTACATATTAAGCTTTAAGAGTATACTTTCTAGGTCAAGAGGAATAAGCCTGGCTCCTTTAAAACCTCCCTTGATATTTCTTTCTATTATAGTAGCTTAATATGCGGCATAAAAGGCCAGAAAGAACTTAGTCTTTAAAACGTGGGTTATAGAGTATCTGATTAGATGCTTTATTTCTCGACCATAAGCCTTTTTAAGTAGCCCAAAGCACCCGACGTTAAGAGGCTAAAGCAGATGAGATGAATAAGGCGGCATATAAAGCGTGATGATATTGTTCTCCTCGCAATATATCTCAAAGTCGGCCGAGTGGTGGCTTTTATGCCCATCGAGGATTAGAAGACGATAGGGACCAGTTGATCGGTTGGTTATGTGCTGATTGAAGTGCTTTAGCCACTCGAGACCTATCTCGTTATTGGTCTAGCCATTTTGAGACGTCGCAATAGCCTAATCGCCCGGGAGGTTGCTTTCTTAGTACTAATTGGCGAGGTGATATTGGCCCGTAACCACGATGAACGGCTGGATAGCCTGGCCTTCCGCATTAATCGCCTAAATGACTATAACCTATTCCCGGTCTCTAAGCTGCACTAATTTCGGTCTTCTATGCCTTTCTGCGCCTATGACGACTATTCCGCTCTGAATCAGGCCTATCATAAAGCCAGTCTCATTAAAGTTATAGATATTACCTAGGGTAATACTATATTTCGCGATTATATTCTCCACGAGCCTAAACTAATCGCAAATAATAGCTAGATCTTCGCATTTGGCTCTCTAATAGTTATATTTACGAAAAAAACGCGTCTTAAGCTCTTAGTATCGCTTAATGAAGTTAGAAGCCTAGCGCTTGCTGATAGGTGGCGCGTCGTAGTCGGCGAGCAATTAATTAGCTATTTCTTTAATACCACGTAGTCGCAGGGGAAATCCTCGCGAATCTAGGTTAAGAATAAACTAAATAATAATCTATTCCTCTAGATTAGATAGTTTCTGTGACTTTAGTATAGTATCGCGTAGAGAAAGAATGCCTTGCTGCCGGCGCTATAGTATTATAGGACTAACTTTATAGATCTTTGCGGCGCGTTAGAGAGATAATTTTGGGTTATTTTAAAGGGCTTAAAGAGTAAGAAGGATATTAGCTTTTTTATTTAACTATGATATACTGGGTGGTTAGGAATTAATTAATTAAATAGAGATGATATTAGTTAAGGGATTTTTATTTTACTTACTTGTCTATTTTACTTGCTTATTATGTATGTTATCTTAAGTTTATACTAATAATATATATAATAAGTATATATTATATATAAGTATATATTATATTTTTCCCTCTTATACCTAACTTTTTATTTAATTAATTAATTCTTTAATTATTAAATATATTAGACCTAAATACTAAGGCTAAAACTCTTCTTACTCTTTAAGCACTTTAAAATAACCTAAAACTAAGCATTTAATGTGCTATAAACCTTTATAAGATCTCTGAGCATAGGCTATATCGCCGGCAAAATAGCATTTAATCGCGATATAATTAGATACCCTAATTATATTAACTATTTAATCTTAAGGAATAGATTATTATTTACTTTATTTTTAACCTAGACTTATAAGGATTTCCCCCCTAACTATATAGTATTAAAGAAATAGCTAATTAATTACTTATTAACCGCGATATATTATTAATTAGTATATATTAGGTTTTAAACTTTATTAAGTAATACTTAGACCTTAAGATATATTTTTTTTTAAAAATATAATTACTAAAGAGCTAAATATAAAGATCTAGCTATTATTTATAATTAATTTATATTTATAATAAATATAATCGTGAAGTATAATATTAAATTAAATAATATCTATAATATTAATAAGACTAGCTTTATAATAGGTATAATTTAAAGTAAAATAATTATTATAAGTATAAAAAGGTATAAAAAGCTAAAATTAATATAGCCTAGAAATTAAAAATAAATTATAATTATCTAAGTAATTAATATAAATAGCTAAGTAATCTTATTATTTATTATTAATATAGGCTAATATTACCTTATTAATTAATACTAAGAAAGTAACCTCCTAAGTAATTAAGCTATTATAATAACTTAAAATAATTAAATTAATAATAAAACTAGGCTTAAATAACTTAAATATTTTAATTAATATATAACTAAGTAATTAAATAATTATTATTATTTTTTAATTCTTAATAATTATAAAAGTTATTATTTTATTAAATTTAAGAAATATTATAAAAAAATAAAATTATTAAATTTTATATATTATTTTATTTATTTTATTTATTTTAATTACTTAATATTAAATACTTTAATATATTTAAAAATACTTATAATTAAAAATAAAGCTTTTAATTAAATACTTTATAATTTATATTTTAAAAATTAAGTTCTTTTTAGTCTTTTATATTATATTTTAAGTTATTATAATAAAAAAAATATTAAATTAGCCTTTAAAGGAACTAAGCTTATTCCTCTTAACCTAGAAAATATAATCTTAAAGCTTAATATATAGCTATAGATTTTAATATTACCTAAGAAGGTAATTAAATTATTAACCCCTTAGGTCTTAAAAACCTTTAAGATTATACTTAAGGCTTAATCTTAGTTAGATTACCTCGAGAGATAAATAAAAAGATATAAAAGTAATTCCCTAGAGTTAATTCTAAAAGCTATATAATCTTTTTTTATAAAAAAATAAAAATAATTATATATAAGGTTATTTTACTTAAGGCTAAGGTTAAAAAACTTAAATAAGTAAATAAAATATTAAGCTAATACTAAAGGGTAAAAAGGATTTAATTATAAAAAAAAGAGGTAATAATAATAATAAAAAAAAAGATAATATATATAATAAGCGAGCGCCGCAGACAAGTAAGCGCCGCATTTTTCCCTCCTATACCTAACTTTTTATTTAATTAATTAATTATTAACCACTAAATATATTAGACCTAAATACTAAGGCTAGAACGCTTCTTACCCTTTAAGCCCTTTAAAATAACCTAAAACTAAGCATCTAAAGCGCTGCAGGGATATATAAGATTAATAAGCAGCGGCTATATCGCCGCTAGCAGGGCATTTAATCCCGACGCGATATTATCCCAAATTCACGTTAATTATCTAATCTAGAGGAATAGATCATAGTTCAATTCATTCTCGACCTAGATACGTGAGGTTTTCCCCCGCGACTATGTGTTATTAAAGTAATAGCTAATTAATTACTTGCTAACCGCGATGCGCCACCTATTAGTAAGCACTAGGCTTTTAACTTCATTAGGCGATAAGAAAAGCTAAAGATGCGTTTTTTTTATAAATATAACTACTAGAGGGCTAAGTATAAAGATCTAGAGGAAATCTAGAAATAGTTTTAGCTCGTAGCGAATATAATCGCAAAGTATAGCATCTAATTAAATAATATCTAAAACTTTAATAAGATTAGCTTCCTTATAGGTATAATTATAAGCGGAATAGTTATTATTAGCGCAGAAAGGCATGGTCGACTAAAATCAATATAGCCTAGAAGCCGGGAATAGATTATCGTGATTTAGGCGATTAATGCGGAGGGCTAAGCGATTTAGCCGTTTATCATAGGTGCGGGCTAATATTACCTCGCTAACTAGTATAGAGAAAGTAACCTCCCGGGCGATTAGACTATTGTAACCTCTTAAAATGGCTAGACTAATAACGAGACCGGTCTTAAGTGGCTAAAGCACTTTGACTAGTATATAATTAAGCGATTAAATAGTTACTATTATCTTTTAGTCCTTAATAGCTATAAAAGTTACTACTCTATTAACTTTAAGAGATATTATAAGGAGAATAAGATTATTACGCTTTATATACTGCCTTATTTATCTTATTTACTTTAGCCTCTTAATATTAAGTACTTTAGCCTACTTAAAAAGGCTTATAGTTAAGAAATAAAGCATTTAATTAAATGCTTTATTACTTATATTTTTAAGACTAAGTTCTTCCTAGCCTTTTATGCCGCTTATTAAGCTATTATAATAGAATAAAATATTAGGTCTACTTTTAGAGGGGCTAGACTTATCCCTCTTGACCTGGAAAGTATAGTCTTAAAGCTTAATATATAGCTATGGACTTTAACGCCGGTTAAGGAGGAGGCTAGGCCTTTAACCCCTTAGGCTTTAAAGACCCTAAGGATAATACTTAAGGCTAAATCTTAGTCTAAATACCTTAAAAGATAAATTAAAAGATATTAAAGTAGCTCCCTAGAGTTAATTTTTAAGGTATTAAAGTATCTTTCTAAGGGAATAAAGGCAATTATATATAAGATAATATTATTAAGGGCTAAGATATAAGATCTTTAATAGGTAAATAAGATACTAAGCTAGCGCCAAAGGGTAAAAAAAACCTAGCTATAAAAGAGAGGGGTAATAATAGTAGAGGAAGAAAAATAAGTAATTAATTAGATAGATATTAATGCGTAGGTAGTAGCTAAATTATCGAGAAGTAATAGTTAAGGAAGGTTAGTATAACTAAGAGTTTAGTACTATAGAATATATAATAAGCCTAGTTATAATATTAGAATATATTAAGTAATAATTAAGACCTCTAGGGAAGAATATAATAAGTAGTTTTAATTAATTAATTAATTTATTATATTTTTATTATAATCTTATTAAAAAGGGTTAAGAAAAGTATAGCGCTTGCTTATTTATAGCACTTACTTATTATAATATATTTAATAAGTATATAAATTAGATAAGTATATAAATTAAAAATCTTAACCTCTAAGATATAAATTATAATAAAAATATAATAAATTATTTAATTAATTAAAATTACTTATTATATTCTTCCCTAGATATCTTAATTACTACCTAATATATTCTTATATTATAACTAGGCTTATTATATATACTATAGCGCTAAACCCCTAGTCGCGCTAACCTTCCTTAACTACTACTTTTTAATAATTTAGCCACTACTTATATACTAATATCTATCTAATTAATTACTTACCTTCCTTTATTTAGAGTTATCTTCCCTCTTTTCTATAAATAAGTCCTTTTTGCCCTCCGCCGCTAGCTTAATGCCTTATTTGCTTATTAAAAGTCTTAGATCTTAGCCCTTATTAATGCTATCTTATATATAACCGCCTTTATTCCCTTAGAAAGAGACTTTAATGCTTTTAAAATTAATTTAAGAGAGCTACTTTTATACCTTTTAATTCTTCTTTTAAGGTATTTAGACTAAGATTAGGCCTTAAGGATAATCTTTAAGGTCTTTAAGACCTAAGGGTTAGAGGGGCTAGCCTCCTCCTCGGTAGGCGTTAGAGTCTATAGCTATATATTAAGCTTTAAGACTATACTTTCTAGGTCAAAAGAAATAAGCCTAGCCCCTTTAAAGACTACCTTAATATTTTTCTTCATTATAGTAGCTTAAAATGCAGCGTAGAAGGCTAAGAAGAATTTAGTCTTTAAAATATAGGTTATAAAGCATCTAATTAGATATTTTATTTCTTAACTATAAGCCTTCTTAAGTAGCCTAAAGCAACCGATATTAAGGGGCTAGAGTAGATAAGATAAATAAGGCGGTATATAGAGCGTAATAATATTATTCTCCTCGTAATATATCTTAAAGTCGGCCAAGTAGTAACTTTCATAGCCATTAAGGATTAAAAGATAATAGAGACTAATTAATTAGTTAGTTATATGCTAATTAAAGTGCTTTAGCCACTCGAGACCTATCTCATTATTAGTCCAGCTATTTTAAGACGTCATAATAGCCTAATCGCCCGGGAGGTTGCTTTCTTAGTACTAATTAGCGAGGTAATATTAGCCCATAACCATAATAAACAGCTAGATAGCCCGGCCTTCCGCATTAATCGCCTAAATAATTATAACCCATTCCTAGTCTCTAGGCTATATTAATTTTAGTCTTCTATGCCTTTTTGCGCCTATAACGACTATCTCGCTCTAAATTAGGCCTATTATAAAGCTAGTCTTATTAAAGTTATAGATATCTTCTAATTAAATATTATATTTCGCGATTATATTTTTAATAAGCCTAAATTAATTATAAATAATAATTAGATCTTTATATTTAGCCCTTTAATAATTATATTTATAAAAAAAATATATCTTAAGCTCTAGGTATTACTTAATAAAGTTTCTAGCCTAGCGCTTACTAATAGGTAATATATTATAATTAGTAAGTAATTAATTAGCTATTTCTTTAATACCACGTAGTCGCAGGGGAAATCCTTATAAATCTAAGTTAAGAATAAATTAGATAATAATTTATTCCTCTAGATTAGATAGTTTATATAATTTAGGGATTTAATCGCAATGCATAGATATGCTATGCTATTAGCGATAGAGAGTAATATAAGAGATTTTATAAACCTTTGCGGCGCATTAAAGACTTAATTTTAAGTTATTTTAATAGGCCTAGAGCGTAAGAAGAATATTAGCCTCTTTATTTAATTATAATATATTAGGTAGTTAAGAATTAATTAATTAAATAGAAATATTATAAGATAAGAGATTTTTAATCTATATACTTATCTAATCCGTATGCTTATTAAGTATATTATATATTAAGTAATTAATTAAATAGATATTAATATATAAGTAATAGCTAAATTATTAACGAGTAGTAATTAAGGGAGGTTAGTATAACTAAGAGTTTAGTATTATAGTATTTATAATAAGCTTAATTATAATATAAAAATATATTAAGTAATAATTAAGATATCTAAGGAAAAATATAATAAATAATTTTAATTAATAATATAATTTATAATATATTTATTATAATTTCTATTTTATAGGTATAAGAAAAATATAATATATACTTATATATAATATATACTTATTATATATATTATATAATAAAGTTATAAGCCTAGTACTTATTAATAAGTAGTTAATTATAATTAATAAATAATTAATTAGTTATTTTTTTAATAAAATACTATTATAAGAGAAATTCTTATAAATTTAAATTAAAAATAAATTAAATAATAATTTATTTTTTTAAATTAAATAATTAATATAACTTTAGCATTTAATTATATTATAATTAAATACCTTATTTATAATAATATAGCCTTAGCTTAAAGACCTTATAAATCTTTATAATATATTAAATACTTAGCTTTAAGTTATTTTAAAGGGCCTAAAGGGTAAAAAGGGTTTTAGTCTCTCTATTTAAGTTTAATATAATTAGTAATTATAAAATTAATTAATTAAGTAAAAGGTTAACATACTTAATAAGCATGCCGATCAGACAAGCATGCCGATCAAAAATCCCTCAACCTATAACTATTCTATTTAATCAATTGATTCTCAACCACGTAAGATGCCACGGTCAAATAGAGAGGCTAATATCCTTCTTGCACTTTAAGCCTATCGAAATGACCTAAAATTAAGTCTCCGACGCGCCGCAAAGGTCTACCAGGTTAACTATAATACCCTCCACGCCTGACATAATGGCATATCTGTGCGTTGCGATTAGATCCCTAAATCACGTAAACTATTAGATCTAGAGGAACAGATCATTATTTAGTTCATTCTTGACCTAGATTCGCGAGGATTTCCTCCGCGACTGCGTGGTATTAAAGAAATAGCTAACTGATTGCTTGCTAACCGCGACGCATTACTAGTCGGCAAGCGCTAAGCTAGAAACTTCATTAAGTAATATAAAGAGCTTAAGACGCGGTTTTTTTATAAATATAATTATTAAAGAGCTAAATACAAAGATCTAATAGTTATTTATAATTAGTTTTAGCTCCTTAAGAATATAATCATAAAGTATAATATCTAATTAAATAATATCTATAACTTTAACGAGACTAGCTTTATAATAGGTATAATTATAAGCGGAATAGTAGTTATAGGTATAGAAAAGCATAGATAACTGAAATTAATCTAGCCTAGAAACCGGGAATGGGCTATAGTTATTTAAGCGATTAATGCGGAAGGCTAGGCGATCTAGCCATTTATCGTGGCTGCGGGTTAATATTACCTCGCTAACTAGTACCGAGAAAGCAACCTCCCGGGCGATTAGGCTATCGCCACGACTTAAAATGGCTGGACTAATAACGAGATGGGTCTCGAGTGGCTAAAGCACTTTGATCAGCATATAATCAAGCGATCAAATAGTGCCTATCGTCTTTTAATCCTCGATGGCCACGAAAGTCACCACTTAGCCGACTTTGAGATATATTGCGAGGAGAATAATATTATTACGCTCTGCATACCGCCTTATTCGTCTTATCTACTCTAGCCCCTTAATATCAGGTACTTTGGGCTACTTAAGAAGGCTTATAGTTAAGAAATAAAGCATCTAATTAGATGCTTTATAATATATGTTTTAAAGACTAAGTTCTTTCTAGCCTTTTATGCCGCATATTAAGTAATTATAATAAAAGCAAATATCTAGGGAGGTTTTAGAGGAGCTAGAATTATTCCTCTTAACCTAGAAAATATGCTCTCAAAGCTTAATATGCAGCTATAGACTCCAATGCCTGCCGAGGAGGAAGCTAGCCCCCTTACCCCTTAGGTCTCAAAGACCCCAAAGACTATCATTAAGGCTAAATCTTAATTTAAATACCTTAAAAGACGAATAAAAAGGCATTAAAGTAGCTCCCTAGAGTCAATTCTTAAAGCATTAAAGTCTCTTTCTAAGGGAACAAAGGCGGTCATATATAAGATAACATTAATAAGGTCTAAGATCTAAGACCTTCGATAGGCAAATAAGACACTAAGCCAGCGCCGGAGGGCAAAAAGGACCCACCTATAAAAAAGAGGGAAGATAACTATAAATAAAGGAAGGCAAGTAATTAATTAGATAGATATTAGTGCGCAGGTAGTGGCTAAATTATTAAGAAGTAGTGGTTAAGGAAGGTTAGCACCACTGAGGGAAAGGCGCTATAGAATATATAGAAAGCCTAGATATAATATAAGAATATATTAGGTAGTTATTAAGATATCTAGGGAAGAGTATAGTAAGTAGTTTTAATTAATTAAATAATTTATTATGTTTTTATTATAATTTATATCTTAGAGGTTAAGATATTTAATTAATATACTTATTTAATTAGCATGCTTATTAAGTATGTTAGGTATAAAAGGGAAAAGTATATTATATACTTAGATATATTATAATATATATAATAAGTATACATCGCATATAAGTATATATTATACTTTTTTTATACCTTTAAGATAAAAATCATAATAAAAACACTATAAACCATTTCATTAATTAAAATTACTTATTATATTCTTCCCTAGATATCTTAATTATTACTTAATATATTCTTATATTATAACTAGACTTACTATAGATACTATAATACTAAACTCTTAGTCACGCTAACCTCCCTTAATTACTACTCCTCGATGATTTAGCTATTACCTATGCATTAATATCTATTTAATTAATTACTTACCTTCCTTCCTCTATTATTATTACCCCTCTTTTCTATAATTAGGTCCTTTTTGCCCTCTAGCGCCAGCTTAGTATCTTATTTGCCTATTTAAGTTCTTTAACCCTAGCCTTAAGTAAGGCAACCTTATATATAACTATCTTTATTCCCTTAAAAGAAGACTATATAGCTTCTAAAATTAACTCTAGGGAGTTACTTTTATGCCTTTTTATTTACCTCTTAAGGTAATTTAACTAAGATTAAGCCTTAAGCATAGTCTTTAGGGTCTTTAAGACCCAAGGGGTTAATAATTTAGCTACCTTCTTAGGCGGCGTTAGAGTCTATAGCTATATATTAAGCTTTGAGATTATACTTTCTGGGTTAAGAGGAATAAGCCTGGCTTCTCTAAAGGCTAACTTAATATTCTTTTCTATTATAGTAGCCTAAAATGCGGCGTAGAAGGCTAGAAAGAACTCGGTCTTTGAAATATAGGTTATAGAGCATCTAATTAGAAGCTCTATTTCTTAACTATAAGCATTCTTAAGCACGCTAAAGCACTTAATATTAAGTAGCTAAAGTAAATAAGATAAATAAGGTAATATATAAAGCCTAATAATCTTATTCTCCTTATAATATCTCTTAAATTTAATAGAGTAGTGACTTTTATAGCTATCGAGGATTAAAAGATAATAGCGATTATTTAATCGCTTAGCTATGCACCGATTAAAGTGCTTGAGCCACTCGAGACCGGTCTCGTTATTAGTCTAGCCATTTTGGGTCATCGCAATAGCCTAATCGCCCGGGAGGTTACTTTCTCGGTACTAGTTAGCGAGGTAATATTAGCCCGCACCGATAATAAACGGCAGGATCACTTAGCTATCTGCATTAATCGCCTAGATAACCGTAATCTATTCTCGGTTTCTAGGCTACACCGATTTTAGCTTTCTATGCCTTTTTATGCCTATAATAACTATTCCGCTCTAAATTATACCTATTATAAAACTAGTCTTATTAATATTATAGAGATTATCTAATTAGATGCTATACTTCGCGATTATATTTACTATAAGTATAAACTAATTATAGATAATAGCTAGATCTTTATACTTAGCTCTCTAGTAATTATATTTCTAAAAAAAACGCGTCTTAAGCTCTAGGTATTATCTAATAAAGTTATAAGCCTAATGCGTGCTGACTAGTAGCGCGTCGTAGTCGGTAAGTAATTAATTAGCTATTTCTTTTATACCACGCAGTTAGGGGGGAAATCCTCGTGAGTCTAGGTCGAGAATGAAGTAAATAATAATCTATTCCTTAAGATTAGATAATCGACGCGATTAAGGGATCTAATTATATCGCGATTAAATGCTATTCTGCCGGCGATGTAGCCTATGCTCGGAGATCCTATAGAGGTTTATAGCGCATTAGATGCTTAGTTTTAGGTTATTTTAAAGTGCTTAAAGAGTAAGAAGAGTTTTAGCCTTAGTATTTAGGTCTAATATATTTAATAGTTAAAGAATTAATTAATTAAATAAAAAGTTAGGTATAGGAGGGAAAAATGCGACGCATACTTACATGCGACACATACTTATTATATATATTAATGTACTTAATAAGCATGCAGATTAAATAAGTATATAAATTAAAAATCCCTTATTTTATAATATTTCTATTTAATTAATTAATTCTTAACTACTTAATATGCTATAGTTAAATAGAGAGGCTAATATCCTTCTTATGCTCTAGGCCTATTAAAATAACTTAAAATTAAGTCTTTAATGCGCCGCAAAGATCTATAAAATCTCTTATATTACTCTCTATCGCCGATAGCATAGTATATCTATGCGTTGCGATTAAATCCCTAAATTATATAAACTATCTAATCTAGAGGAATAGATTATTATCTAATTTATTCTTAACTTAGATTTATAAGGATTTCCCCCTCGATTATATAATATTAAAGAAATAGCTAATTAATTACTCGCTAACTATAATGCGCTACTTATTAGCAAGCACTAGGCTAGAAACTTTATTAAGTAATACCTAGAGCTTAAAATATGTTTTTTTTATAAATATAACTATTAAAGGGCTAAATATAAAAATCTAATTATTATTTATAATTAGTTTAGGCTTATTAAAAATATAATCGCGAAATATAATAATATATATAATAAGCTTATATCCTAGATAAATATATATCTTAAAAATCCCTTAATCTCTCTTTTTTTTATTTAATTAATTAATTCTTAATTACTAAATATATCTAAATTTAATAACAAGAGTAATATATTTCTTACCCTTTAAGCGCTTTAAAATAACCTAAAATTATATATCTAATGCGCTATATTAATCTATAATATCTACCCTAAAAAGCTAGGTCACCGCTAAAAAGGTATATAATCTTAATATAATTAGATTTCTAAATTATATAAACTATCTAATCTAGAGGAATAAATTATTATTTAGTTTATTCTCGACCTAGATTTGCGAGGATTTCCCTTATAACTATATAATATTAAAGAAATAGCTAACTAATTACTCGCTAACCGCGATGCACTACTTATTAGTAAGCGCTAAGCTTCTAACTTTATTAAGTAGCACCTAGACCTTAAGACGCGTTTTTTTTAAAAATATAATTACTAGAGAGCTAAGTATAAAGATCTAGCTATTATCTATAATTAGTTTATACTTATAGCAAATATAATCGCGAAGTATAATATTTAATTAAAAGATATTTATAACTTTAATAAGACTAGCTTTATAATAAGTATAATTTAAAGCGGAATAGTTATTATAGGTATAAATAGATATAGAAAGCTAAAATTAATATAGCTTAAAAACTAAGAATAGATTATAGTTATCTAAGTAATTAATATAAAAGGCTAGGTAATCCTGCTATTTATTATTAGTGCGGGCTAATATTACCTCGCTAACTAGTACTAAGAAAGCAACCTCCCGGGCGATTAAGCTATTATAATAACCTAAAATAGCTAGATAAATAATAAGACTAGTTTAAAGTAGCTAAAGCACTTTAACTAGTATATAACTAATTAATTAATTAGTTTTTATTATCTCTTAATCCTTAATAGCTATAAAAGTTATTATTTTATTAATTTTAAGAAATATTACTAAGATAATAATATTATTATACTCTATATATCGCCTTATTTATCTTATTTACTTTAGCCCCTTAATATTAAGTGCTTTAATATACTTAAAAGCGCTTATAATTAAGAAATAAAGTATTTAATTAAATGCTTTATAACTTATATTTTAAAGACTAAGTTCTTTTTAGCCTTCTATGCTATATTTTAGGCTATTATAATAGAAAAAAATATTAAGTTAGCCTTTAAAGGAGCTAGGCTTATTTCTCTTAACCTAAAAAGTATAATCTCAAAGCTTAATATATAGCTATAGACTTTAATGCCTACCGAGGAGGTAATTAAACCCTTAACCCCTTAGGTCTTAAAGACCCCAAAGACTATGCTTAAGGCTTAATCTTAATTAAAATACCTCGAGATATAAGTTAAAAGGCATAAAAGTAGCTCCCTAGAGTTAATTCTAGAAGCTATATAGTTTTCTTCTAAGGAAATAAAAATAATTATATATAAGGTTGTCTTACTTAAGGCTAGGGTTAAAGATCTTAAATAAGTAAATAAGATACTAAGCTAGCGCTAAAGGGCAAAAAGGACTAAATTATAAAAAAGAGGGGTAATAATAGTAAAAGAAGGAAGGTAGGTAATTAATTAAATAGATATTAATGCGCAGGTAATAGCTAAATTATCGCGGAGTAATAGTTAAGGGAGGTCAGCGCGACTAAGGGTTTAGTATTATAATATCTATAGTAAGCCTAGTTATAATATAAAAACCTATTAGGTAGTAATTAAGATATCTAGGGAAAAATATAATAAATAGTTTTAATTAATTAAATAATTTATAGTATTTTTATAGTAATTTCTAATATAAAGAGTAAAGATTTTTAGGATATATACTTGTCTAGAATATAAGCTTATTATATATATTATTTAATTAAAAGATATTTATAACTTTAATAAGATTAGCTTTATAATAGGCTTAATTTAAAGCGGGATAGTTATTATAGGCGCAGAAAGGTATAAAAGACTGAAATTAATATAGCCTAGAGACTAGGAATGGGTTATAGTTATTTAGGCAATTAATGCAAAAGGCCAGGCTATCCAGCCGTTTATTATAGTTACGGGCTAATATTACCTCGCTAATTAGTACTAAGAAAGTAACCTCCCGGGTAATTAGGCTATTGCGACGTCTTAAAATAGCTAGACTAATAACGAGATAGGTCTTAAGTAGCTAAAGCACTTTAATTAGCATATAACTAACTAATTAACTAGTCCCTATTATCTTCTAATTCTTAATAGCTATAAAAGTTATTACTTAGCTAACTTTAAGATATATTACGAGGAGAATAATATTATTACGCTTTATATACCGCCTTATTTATCTTATTTACTCTAGCCCCTTAATATTAATTACTTTAGGCTACTTAAAAAGGCTTATAGTTAAGAAATAAAGCATCTAATTAGATACTTTATAACCTATGTTTTAAAGACTAAATTCTTCCTAGCCTTCTACGCCGCATTTTAAGCTACTATAATAAAGAAAAATATTAAGGTAGCCTTTAAAGGGGCTAGGCTTATTCCTTTTAACCCAGAAAGTATAGTCTCGAAGCTTAATATATAGCTATAGACTTTAACGCCTACTAAGGAGGAGGCTAGCCCCTCTAACCCTTAGGTCTTAAAGACCCTAAAGACTATCCTTAAGGCCTAATCTTAGTTTAAATACCTTAAAAGAAGAATTAAAAGGCATAAAAGTAGCTCTCTTAAATTAATTCTAAAAGTATTAAAGTCTCTTTCTAAGGGAATAAAGGTAATTATATATAAAATAGCATTAATAAGGGCTAAGATCTAAGAGCTTTAATAGGTAAATAAGGTATTAAGCTAATAGTAGAGGGTAAAAAAGACTTACTTATAAAAAAAAGGGAAGATAATTCTAGATAAAAAAAGGTAAGTAATTAATTAAATAGATATTAGTGCATAGGTAGTGGCTAAATTATTAAGAAGTAATAGTTAAGGAAGGTTAATATAACTAGGGGTTTAGTGCTATAGTATATATAATAAGCCTAGTTATAATATAAGAATATATTAAGTAATAATTAAGATATCTAAGGAAGAATATAATAAATAGTTTTAATTAATTAAATAATTTATTATATTTTTATTATAATTTATATCTTAAAGGTTAAGATTTTTAATTTATATACTTATTTAATTTATATACTTATTAAGTATAATATATATAATAAGTATATGCTAGGGTCGGACCGGAGCTTATGTAGCTAAGGTAAACTGGTTAATTAAATATCTAAGACTAAGGAAGGGAGAGAAAAGGAAAAGAACTAGCTATGGCCTCGCTGCGGGTTTTATGTAGGGCTCGCAGCGGGGCTACGGAGAAGGATTTCTCCGGTCTTAGTTTTTCCAGGGGGAAACAACCTTCCTCACGGGTTTACCCATAATAGTATCCCCCCCCCTCTGGCTCTATGTGCGTCTTTATAGCGTACTCGTAGCTAGTGCTCTGCCACTTATGTTCCGTTTTCTATGTACCCTATTGGTGCTTATGCGATCGCGCTTGGACTAACGCGATTGAGTCACTTAGGATATAGCCTGGGCCGTATTAAAGAGGTCTACTTCCCCTTATACTCTCTACGAGCTCGCAATATGCTCCTCGCGCCCTAGTCCTCGCATACTCCTAACCTTCTTATATCCCTTTGTTTAATAACGATAATAGAAATAACGATAGGAAGAAAATACGCCCAAAACGGCATAATAATAGTGAATTACTGCGCCGGCTGTGGCCTATGCGCTAGGGCATAAAGAGTCCTCTTCGCACTCGTTCGAGCTTCCTCTTTTTCCTCCTCCTTTAACCCTTCCACTTTGTGAGTGGCCCCGGCTATGGATTAATGTTTTGCCCGCCCCTTCCCTAAGACTCTTTCGCTAACCCGCTGCTAGGTTATTAGTAAATCTTGTGCATTGCGCTCTCTCTTGCCTTGCTTTTCTCCTTATACGCTATATACGCTATATAAGTATACCTTTACGCGCCGCTTTGTCTTAATTAACCCGCGTAGGCCTTAGTGCTAACTATGCCTAGAGCGCGCGGTTGCCTACTGCCCTTCTGGTGGTATTAGCTTATATCCCACTAAGCCTATGAAGTCTTACGCCGTTTATCGTGGCGATAGGTCTTTGCGTAGTTATTGCTTATTCCTAGCTAACTTATAAGTAGCTTAGTCCATTAAGTGCCGTTATTATAAGCGCAATGGTAAACCATGCGAGTCTATGAGTATTATCCTTTTTCTACTATGTCTTTATAGCTGACTTTCTGCGAACTTATAGCTCCCTCGCAAGTACTAGGAGGTCCTTTCCGCTTTCTTCCCCCTCTAGAGCTAGGATTAGGCTAATGATATTACTTACCTGGCCGATGCTGTAAGTTCCTATTAACTTTGTTATGATAGCTTTGCTGACTCTTTGCTAGGCGGTGGTTAAAGCTCTTAGCAATGGCCGCCGTGCCCTGCGCCAACTTCGTCGTGGCACTCCTACCGACCGCGCCCACTCCGCCGCCCAGGCCGCCGCTATTGCTGAGTCGCGTATCGCTAATGACTTCGCTGCGCGGTCACATGCCCTCGCTATTGAGAGTCTAAAGGTTCAGACTAATATTGCCAACTCCCTCCGCGTCATCGCCAGAGAGTACCTCGCCGCTAGTAATTCAAGCATATAGCTACCTCGCCGCGTGGGCTCTACTACCCTCGCCCCTAGTATTAATAATATTAAGAATGAGGTTTCTGAGGATGATACCGATGATAGTAGAGATAATGCCGCTGTGGATGCTAATGGGGATGGTGGCGGGTCTGCTGCGAAATCTAGATAAAAGCGCAAGGCTTCTACCCCGCGCAAGGCTAAGGCTAAGAAGACCAAGGCATCTAAGCCTTAAGGGGTTAATAATGGTTTTTTGCTCTGTCGCTGCTGGGTTGCTACTAGTTTATTTAGATAGCTGCCTCATGGCTATAATGCTCTATATTTTTTTATATAGTATAAAATTAATTTTGGCTTAAGCCCTCCCGCTTGCCTTATACTTATTCTTTGCTCTCTCTTTATGACCTTATAGTAACCTCGCTTATTTATTCTTTGCTTTACCTTTATATATAGTCTTATTATATAAACCTTAAGTTATAAATTTATATAACTTTTTCTTTTTATTAATAAGAGAGGGTCTTATTTATAGGCCCGCTGTGACCTAGTTATATAGTCGCTAATAGGGCTATTATTATCCTATATAGGACTATATGCTTCCTTAAACTATTCAAGCGCTGCCGTCTCTTATAATTTTAATACTAGCTCCTAAGTTAGTTATTTATAACCCTTTTATTATATGAGGGCTTAGCGTATTCGCCCGCGACCTCGCTATTACTAACGCGCGCATAGGATTTCTTTAACCTCTTATTTATCTTCTCTGTCCACCTTAATCGCTAGTAGCTAGAAGTTATTATTTTATTAATTAGGCCGGGGGTCTCACTGCGCTTTCCTTATGAGGTTAATATAAAATCGCGGGAAGACTTTTCTTAGCATATTTAGCTATACTATATATAGGCTTATTACTTATATAACTATGTATTTAAGGTATAGCTAATTAAGCTTTTTATAAGGTCTTCTTATTTTAATATTCACGAGGTTTAGCTATATCTTATCTCTTACTTTATAATATTTAGTAGGCCTTTGCCGCTAATTAGTAGTATCCTCTTAGTATTATTATATAGCTATTATGTTAGCTTATATAAACTTAGTGACCTCTTAAAGTCTCTCTATAAAAGCTTTTATATCGGCTTTATCATAACTCCGCGGCGTAAACATATCTACCTCGTCGATTAAGAAGGGGTATATATAATATCTATACTTAACGAAGAAAGGACTTATATTAGTTATAGCATAGTCGCGATTATTTATTACTAACTGCGCTATAGGTAAGAGCTCGCCTTAATTATCTTAACTAAAACTAATATATACTTATAGGTAGCCTTATATATCTTAGTTAGTTTGCTTAGGCCTACTATCTATTTAAGGATAGTAGGCTATGCTGAGGCGCTACTTAATCCCCGTGAGCTAGCAGAGGGCTCGCTAGAAAGCACCTATCTAATTAGACCCTCTATTACTTATAATTAACTTTAGTATTCCATAGAAGCGATAATAACAGCTAAGAAATCGCTACGCACACGCTGCGGCATCTATACTATCCATAGCCTTAAGCGTCACTACTTGGGTTAGATAGTCCTTAATTACCTATAAGTACTTTGCCCCTAAGGGTCCTATAGGCGGGAGGTCTACTATAAAGTTTATAGAGAGGTCACTGCGGAGTTACTAGGGTATTAATAGCGACCTAAGTAGTCCTTACTTTAGCTACCGCTAGATTATGCTCCTCCCGCATATATCGCAGTTAGCTATAAAGTTATAGATAAGCTGTGAGCTCCCTAGCTAGAAGAAGCGTCTTCGCATTAGAGCTATAGTGCTATCTTGTCCTGGGTGATTAGCTATGAATGCGTCGTGCTCTACCTAGACGATGCGAGTTCGTAGGGCATCTTTTTCTTATTCGCTGCGTTTATCTATCTTGTCTCCTCTTGGGATCTAAAGCTTATCGCGATATATTAATCTTCCGGCGTGGTTAATTCTATATTCGGTGATTTGAACTTTTAGCTTAAGGGAAGGGTGGAAGCTATGATTTTATTACTAGACCGCTGCGAGGGCTTCCTTATAGATCTTATCCTCTGGTAATATGGTTTGCTATAGGTATTTTAGCTCTAGGTGTTCTGGGAAGACCGCTCGGGCTAGCAGTGTCCCCTTAGCGACTTCGCTAGGGTCTTCCTTACCTCTTGCCACTCTGGGTAGTGCAGAGGTGGGTATTAGCTATAAGTAACGCCCTTGCTCCCTTTTGTCTTTAGCTCCTTGCGGGATATCTTATTTGCGGCGACTTAGCGCGTTAGGCGCCACGGCTTAGCTGCTAGGTTAATACTCTAGGCTAAAGTTAAACTCAGCTATCTCGCCGGCCTATCTGCTTTGCCTCTCCGTGAGCATCCTCTTAGTCATAAAGTAATATAAGTTCTTATGGTCTATAAGGATAATAAAGTGACCATAGCTTTATAGCTCTAACCTCTAGGCTTCTAAGTAGCATATAATAGCTAATATCTCCTTATCATGAATGGGGTAGTTATACTCTATAGGATTATATCGCCGCGAGAAGAACGCGACTAGCCTAAGTCTTCCCTGCGAGTCTGATTGCGCGAGCACGCCTCCACTGGCGTTACCCGAAGAGTCAGTCTCTAGGTAGGTCTTCCAGAGAGGGTTAAATTCCGCTAACACGGGGGCATTCATAAAGCGATCCTTTAGCTCCTAGAACGCTGCTTCCTCGCTGGGACCCCATAGGAAGGGTACTCCCTTTTTGCAAAGCCTTATTAAGGGCCTTACGATCTTTAAGAAGTCAGGGATAAAGACTCGGTAGTAATTAATAAACCCTATAAAGCTTTATACTCCCTTTACCATAGAGGGCGTTGCCTATTCTTAGATAGCTCGCTGCTTCTCTAGATCGCAGGCTACCCTTTCTCTTGCCCTAATGATAAAGCCGAGATATTTTACTTCTTAGACTACAAACTCGTACTTCTTAGGGTCTAGGTATAACCTGGCTTTCTCTAGGGCCTTAAGAACTAGCTAGACCTTCGCTATATGCTCTTTGCGAGTTCTATCTATATAGATTAGGACGTCATCCATATATGCCGTGATAAACTAGTCTAGGTATTCTTAAAGGGCGCTATTAATATACCGCTGGAACATAGCGGGGGCGCCGGTAAGTCCAAATGGGGTCACTAGCCACTTGTATGACCTAAATCTAGTGCGGAAGGCCGTCTTAGCCTCATGCCCTCTTTTAATCCTGATCTTATGGAAAGCGGCTACTATGTTAAGCTTCATAAACCACTTAGCTCTGGCTAAGATCCTTAAGGTCTCCGTGATCAGGGGGAGTAAGTAGCGATCTCGCCGCGTGATTACATTAAGGGCGCGGTAGTCACAGTAGAAACAAACTCCTCCTCCGGGTTTCTTAACTAGCAACATAGGGGCCACTATAGATAAGCTACTAGCTTATATAAACCCCTTATCTAATAGGTCATTAAGTATTTTCCTTAGGACTATAAGTTCCTCTCTTGATATTAAGTATAGGGGTCCCTAAGGTAAGGTCGGCTCGTTGCCATGCTGGTCTCGTACTAGGTTGATTTCGTGATCGTAGCCTGGTCGCTGGGGGGGCAGTTGCGAGGCCTCTGCGGGTGAGAAGAGGCGCGGGTAGGCTTATAGGATCTCTTGGGGAATCAGCTCGGCCAAGTTAATAGGTTCATCCTTGTTGTCGAGCTTCTTCAACGCCTTGGCTATATCTGCTAGGCTGACTGACATAACAGAGCTAGCCACGTCTTCCTGATGGCCTCTCTGCTTCCTCGCTCGTCGGCAGATGCCGGCGAAGGTGGCGGCCAATACTAGACGGGCGCTCCTAATTAACTATATAGCTTTGGGTTCTTTTTCTGAAGCAAGGCGTATTGAGATCCTAGCGGCCCCGTGCTAGATTCGCCGCTGGGCCGCAAAGTATGTAATGTCTTTGGCTTCTATCTATGGTTTGCCGAGGTATATATCCCCGTCGAGGCCATCCACCGCGTATATATACACGGGACGTTTATGCCCCTAGATCTCGATTATAAATGTAATAACTCCTCTAGCTATTGCTAATTAGTTATCTATAATAAAGCTGCGGAATCGCCGCTATTTCTTTTCAATATATAGTAAGTTAAGCTTATAGGCAAGGGAAGAGTTAATTAGCGCGAATGCATTATAACTATTATTTAGGAGCGCTTAGCACTTGCGAGTGCTAATTCATAGGTCTATCAATGCGGACTCACTAAGTATACTCTGCTTCCTTTTTTCTTATCCTTCGAGCTCTTATTCTATTAGCTCTGATGCCCGTTTTCGCGTTAGAGCTACTTTTTTCCCTCGTCTTCAGGGCTAAGGTCCTTATCGCTAAATAGCTGCGAGTCTCCTGCTTAGTCATCGGGAGGGCTAACCCTGGCCGTATGTTATTAGTCGGGTTATCGGGCCCGACGGGGATAGCTAGCCACTAGGTGTTATTTAGACCCACACTCAAAGCAAGCCTTCCGTTCATCTGCGGCGGGTTCCCCGCGGACCCGTTGCTTCTCCTAAGCGGCCTTATTAATACCTATCATCTTAGTATCTCCCTCGTAGTCTCATGTCTAACTGGGACCTTATGGCCGTTAGCGGCTGCGATTTAGTTGGTTCCTTTCCATGGGGTAATGGCTGCGACGCTGCGACCTCTCTGAGACTATCTCTCTTTCTAGGCCCAACCTCTCGAGCTTCCACGCCACTTCTTAAACTCATTTAATCCATAGGTTATAAGTCATTAGGAGCTCGACGGTAACTAAGCTATGATATAGCCGCTTATTTAAGAGTCCTTTTAAAAAGGTAATCTTTACCTTATCTTCTTAGGTTATTCCTCTTACTTCTATAATATATTATTCGAACTTTAATAGAAAGGTAACAAAGGACTTATTAGCCTTTTAGCGGCGCTCTAGTAGCGAGCTTATCGCATATGCCTATATATTTTAGTCTTTATTAGATTAATTAAGATATTCCATAAAATCCTCGGGGTTATAGCAACCCCCTATGCCTCCCGCTTAATAGAATACTATGACTAGGCTTTAGGCTTTTTATAATAAGTATAAGTTAATTAGGTAGAACCTCTCTTAGCTTATTAGGTAGAACTTAGTATCTAGTAAGAGTTTATCGCGTATCTACTGCGACCATAAAGGGTATTTACGGCGATTTCCTAAAAACTTAGGAGGGTCTAGGAGAGGTTTACGTCGGGGTATAGTTCTAGGCACCGCTAGCGGTTTAGGGGTAATTTTATTTGTAATAGGCTCCTCGGGAGGGTTATTCAGAGGGAGCTATATATTCGCTTTGTTCTTAATGAAGGGGGGCTAGTAATTAATAGGTAGGTAGGGCTATTAAAACGTCTAGAACTATGTGGACAGGTGTATAACCTGCTCTTAGAGTGGCCTAAGAGTATTAGCTAGCTATTCGCTATTGGCTACCCACGAGCGCTTTGCTTCCTCGATGCGTAGTAATAGGTTATCGAGTTAACTCTATAGGGGTGCTATGAACTAGCTCAGTTAATCCCTGATTAGGTTTATAAGGGCGGTATCCCTTATGGACATTCCCCCGGGGTTACCTTCTTTCATTGCATAGATTCGTAATGAGCTCTCTGCTACTGAGTAGCGAGCTATGGTTAAGTCTTAGATAATGCTAGGGTTAGACCGGAGCTTATGTAGCTAAGGTAAACTAGTTGATTGAATATCTAAGACTAAGGAAGGGAGAGAAAAGGAAAAGAACTAGCTATGGCCTCGCTGCGGGTTTTATGTAGGGCTCGCAGCGGGGCTATGGAGAAGGATTTCTCCGGTCTTGGTTTTTCCAGGGGGAAATAACCTTCCTCACGGGTTCGCCCGTAACAGTATGCGATATATCTAAGTATGCGATATACTTTTCCCTCTTATACTTAACTTTTTAATTAATTAATTAATTTTTTTATTATTAAATATATTAAACCTAAATACTAAGGCTAAAACCCTTCTTGCCCTTTAAGCCCTTTAAAATAACCTAAAACTAAGCGTCTAATGCGCTGCAAAGATCTATAAAGTCTCTGAGCTAAGGCTATATCGTCGCAGATAGGGAATCTAATCGCGATGCAATTAGATTCTAAAATCACGCCGACTATCTAATCTAGAGGAATAAATCATAGTTTAGTTTATTCTTAACTTAGATTCGCGAGGATTCCCCCCCTAACTATATGCTATTAAAGAAATAATTAATTAATTGCTCGCTGACCGCGATGCATTACCTATCGGTAAGCGCTAGGCTTATAACTTCATTAGGTAATATAAAGAGGTTAAGATATTTTTTTTTTATAAATATAATTACTAGAGAGCTAAATATAAAGATCTAATTATTATTTGCGATTAGTTTAGGCTTATAGAGAGCATAATCGCGAAATATAATATTAACCTCGCTAATATTTATAACTTTAATAAGATTAGCTTTATAATAGGTCTAATTATAAGCGGAATAATCGTCATAGGCATAGATAGGCATGGAAAGCTAAAATTAATATAGCCTAGAAACTAGGAATGGATTATAGTAATCTAAGTAATTAATATAAAAGGCTAGGCGATCCTGCTATTTATTATTAATGCGGGCTAATATTACCTCGCTAACTAGTACTAAGAAAGTAACCTCCCGGGCGATTAGGCTATTACGATGACTTAAAATAGCTAGATTAATAATAAGATCAGTCTTAAGTAGCTAAAATACTTTAACTAATATATAAGTAATTAATTAATTAGTTTTTATTATTTTTTAATCCTAGATAGCTATAAAAGTTATTACTTTATTAACTTTAAGAGATATTATAAGGAAAATAAGATTATTACGCTTTATATGCTACCTTATTTATCTTATCTACTTTAGCCTCTTAATATTAGGTACTTTAACCTACTTAAGCAGGCTTATAGTCGAGAAATAGAGCATCTAATTAGATGCTCTATAACCCACGTTTTAAAGACTAAGTTCTTTCTAGCCTTCTATGCCGCATATTAGGCCACTATAACGGAAAGAAATATTAAGGTGGCTTTTAGAGGAGCCGGGCTTATTCCTCTTGACCCGGAAAGTATAGTCTCAAAGCTTAATATGCAGCTATAGACTCCAATGCCTACTGAGGAGGTAGCTAGCCCTATAACCCCTTGGGCGTCAAAGACTCTAAAGACTATCCTTAAGGCCTAATCTTAGTCTAAATACCTTAATAGATAAATTAGAAGGCATTAAAATAGCTCCCTAGAGTTAATTTTAAGAGCTCTTAAGTCACTTACTAAGGGGACTAAGGCAATAATACATAAGAATGCCTTATTAAGGTCTAAGAATAAAGACCTTTGAGAGGCAAATAAGATACTAAGCCGGCGCTAGAGGGCAAAAAGGACTAGACTATAGAAAAGAGGGGTAATAATAGTAAAGGAGGGAAGGCAAGTAATTAATTAGATAGATATTAATGCGTAGGTAGTGGCGGAATTATCGAGAAGTAGTAGTTAAGGAAGGTTAGCGCGACCGGGGGTTTAGCATTATGGTATCTGCGGTAAGCCTGGTTATAATGCAAGGACCTATTAGGTAATAATTGAGATATCTAGGGAAGAGTATAATAAGTAGTTTTAATTAATTAATTGATTTTTTATATTTTTATTTTAGTTTATAATAGTAAGGTTTAAGAAAAGTGCGTCGTATACTTAGATATATTACATGCTTATTATATATGTTATTATATAAAAAAGTATATTTATATTATATACTTAGTTATTTTTTTATAAAGGGATTTTTTTAAAAATTAAAAAAAAATATTTTTAAGTTATTTATAGATTTTACTTTATAAAAATACCTTTTATAAATTTTTTATTATTTTATAGATAAAGTTAAGTTATTTAGCATAGGTTAATTCTAGGTGCATAGTATACTAGCTCACTTACTTATTTAGCTTACTTATTTATTAAGTATATTATATATATATATATTAATATTAATAAGCTTATTTAATTTCTTTTTTATATTTTTTTTATTTTTAATTAAAATTAATATTAGTTAAATATAAGTAAATAAGGGTAGTTTATTTAGACTTTTACTTTATCTTATATGCGCTACCTCTAATTTAAGGGATAAGTAAGCCTATGCTAAAAGGTGCTTTTTTATCTAAAAGAGACAACTTTAGCTCTGAAATCTAATCGTGGAGCATTTCGGGCGTGTAGTTGATTCCTCTAATAACCCCCAGTCTCCCTGCGTTCGTCACTGTGGCTGCTAGCTTCGGTCTGGCTGCCACGTTCATTCCGGCCAAGAGCACGGGATGCCTAACACCTAAGAGCTCGGTGAGAGACGTCTGAATTCAATCCGGGTGTAGCATGGTAGGTTAGAACTCGAGAGTTCCGAAGGAGATATTGAAACGAATATTACGAAGACATCATTTATTGAGACAGTAGCATACAAAGGCTGGGTCGTAAACTCGTGGATATATTAATATCTTTTGCAGGAACGAGGAGGTGCTGACCACTAGAAGAGTATGGTGGAGAAGGCACTTAAATAGAGTTACTCGTCCTGGCGCGTGCTCTGTAAAGATAACCGTCTGTCATGTAGCCCTTACTCCTCGCTCGTCTAGGTTAAGCTTGCAACTCAAAGACCGAGGTATAATGGAACAGAGTTGAGCATACCATCTACGACATAGCCGGGGTGTTTTCGTTCTGACCAATCGCCCCCTGACCAAGATAGCTGGTCCAATGAGGCGAAGCGGCCAAGACATAGGGTCGGATGGTTAGGCAGGATTACAAGCAAGCAGACTCCAAAACTCATCGTCCGTCAGCGAGAGCTCAAATTTGACAACCTCGCTGGATTGGCAAAAGATCCTCGGCAACCGATGAGAAACGTTCAGGAACACGACCCGATCTATATCTTATGCTCGGTATTAAGTGGGGCGTACCGGGTGAGCCTCTGAACCCCATGCTTGGTCAAAAAAGGCTTCACAAGGCCAGGGGGCAGGGGCCTCGGAACAACTCAGCAGAAATATAACACAGCCGTAACTAAACCCCATGCACTCCCCCAATTTTTGCGCACCCACGGCAAAAATGACGTCGCTAAAATTGGCGCGAGCTCGCAGCCGAGGTCCATAATACAATCTGCTCAATTCTCCACTTAGGCGAATGGAGAGTTTTGTTTAATATGTGAGTATCTTTCCAAAGCAGTTGACAAATTTGTCATTGTTCTATTCCTTCGCTTTTCCTTGCTCGCTTGTCAAGATGGGCTCCATGTCCCAAGATACCAACCCTGCCTTTGCGCCCACTCTATCTGATCAAGTCTCGATAGAGGAGGCTGGCCCGGACCAGTTCCAGTCCCGTTATTACCCCTCTCGCATGGGCAACGCGGCCGATATCGCTTATGGCGGCTGCGCACTTGGTGTTGGCCTTAGATCTGCCTGCCAGACAGTTCCGCCACAATATGTCCTGTACTCAGCTACCGGAAGCTTTCTGGCACCTGTCTCAACCAGTTTCCACCTGCAGTGTTCTGTCCGCCGGCTTCGTGATACAAGAACGTTTGCGACCAGACAGGTCGAAATCACGCAGAAGCAGAAGGACAACACTACCCGGTTATGCATGATTATTCTCGCAGACTTCCAAAGAGAGGCAGAAGAGTCCCTTCTGGCCTACTCTACACCCCCCACGAGAGAATACTCCCCGCCAGATGAATGCGAGTCCTCTTTTGAAGCCGGCGAGAATATGGTCGAAAAGGGTCAGTTACCAAAGGAATCTTTGATGCTGTATAAATCCCTATTCGGCCTCATGAATCGCTTCTTCGAGTTCCGCCAAGCTCCCGAAGGGATTGCGGCCCACAACCTCAGCGGAGTCGCGAAGCACCGGCAATCGAATCAAGACCAACTCCACTTAACTTCAAAGACATCTGCGGATTGGTTTCGCTCTCGTCAACCGGCGCTCGGGCAGCAGGATCAACACGCAGGCTTCATCTTCATGATGGATGGGTTCCTCTCTTTTCTGCCACTAGCACACAGCAAAATGTTTCTGGACGATGCAGCGGCGTGCTCAAGCTTGGATTTTGCTTTGAGACTGTTTGCAGTTGACTTGAACCTTAATGACTGGAACCTTAGGGAGTTAAGGACTATCTCTGGAGGTAATGGGAGGACGTATTCTGAGGCACGGGTTTGGAACCAGGAGGGAAAACTGATTGCGAACATGACCTAGCAATCTGTCTTGAGGCCGAAGCAAACGTCAAAAGCGCTACTATAGTGCTAATATTAGTATCTTGCTTACCTTTAGGTTAGTGTAATGTCCTGGACATTTATTGTCAATTTCCTGTGGATTTTAAACGTGGGCTCTCCTTCCAGCAATCAGGCACTTCACGATCTTCCAGCTCAGTTAACCCATCAAGGGCCGGGCTTCAACTATATTAAGGAACACATTGTCAACACATCATAGCATCATATCCCAATGCTAACACAGCGGCCTTTGTTTTTTTTACCTTTCTGCTGCCTGCAGTCAAAGACTCATACCTAGCTGCATCATGAGGGTTGTGGAGGAGGAGTACGGGGAGGAACATATCGGTTAGAGCTTGAATGGAGCATCTCGGTGAATTGCCAAACTTTGGTTGGCACACATCAACTTTGAACACAATGGTAAACATTACTATTATAGGATAATTTGCAAACGTCTTATTTGTCAGGTGGACCATCTACTTGATAAGTATACCAGTCGTGAATGACTACCTAGATGCTTGCCCAAATCGAGGTCAACCTGCCTTCCATTGACATGCCAAGATCAGTTGAAGGATGTGCAGCACATGGCCCCAAGAGCTCCCACTGACAGAGCAACCTACGGCCAGCAAAACCCAGCTTATTACCGTATCGTGGTTGCCGCTGAATGAAGTGTTAGCCGATGACGCGTTCTTTCCATGGCCGAGTCAATTATGTACCAGCACGGGTCGGGGTCAAGTAGCCTCAAAAGGGAGAATGCATTCACATCTACCAGAGATCTGAATCGTATTCTACCATTTGAGTGAGACATTGAACGAGTCTGGTGCAGTGATGATCCTTTGAGACAGCATGATAGGCAGCGTGGCTCATCACCAGGCCGCGTGGCTCCGTATTGCTGGTACCACCCAATTTTACTCCGGCGTTACTCACCCACGCAAGCACAGACACGATCAACGATGAAGCGGGACTTTTGTTCAAGCCTATTCTGGGCTAAGGCTTGTTCATGAAGATCCAGATAAGAGTTGAGACAGGAAGTGTTAGGCTGGTGATCGGATGTCATCCGAGGAGGCGCCTTGGCATCGGCATTGACAGCATCTGTAGTAGATCCTAGTCACTTCAGTATCGATTGTTGATGCTAGAACGTGTTTTTATTTCATCGCTTGACCTTCTGTTCGTTCTCATTTGGTAACAGTCTCGTGTTTGGCCCGCCCAAAAAGGAAGGGTATCCCAGCAGAGGCAGAAGAGGGATGTGGACTCGCGAGGGACAGAAAATCCAATGGCACAAGAATATTCGCTTTATAGCGGATCTGAATCGTGAGTGTCATGGACCTTGTCTTGTAAACTTCAAAGCCAACCACCACGCGGCTGTTGATCCGACATTGCAAGGCAGTGGCTCAGACAAAGGGCCGAATATTGAGCAATAACCTTGAGATTTTGGCTCATGGGATAAAGTCTTCTGTAGCTAGAGCATAAACTGATGGCTAATGTAAAATCTCACCAGGCCTAGCTCGTTTTGGAGGATGATTGCCTTCAACCTCAGACCTTGGGAAACGCGACGCTGAGCCGCAACACGTGGCGCGACACGGAATCTGTGGAACCGTTTGAGAATGTTCTTGCAGGCTGAATTGCTTCCTACGAAGGAACAAATCAATCCCCTAGAGCTGAAGAAGGTGGTATTGATCATTGGATATACAGTGTTGATGATACGCAAGGGGCAGATACGGAATGCTTCCATCACCCGCGTCATGGGCCAGCATTACGCGTCCCCACGGAGAATGAAACATGGTGCTTGGTCCCTGCAACCGCCCAACTGCCGGATAACGATCTACCATTTGTGATCTGTAGTGCGAGAAGATAGTCGATGCTAGTAAGTATCCGCTTCATGTTTCGGGTATTTTTAGCATGTGGCCATGGCAAAGAATGAAGCTATACAGAAGGCATCTCGACCCTGGCTCTTGACCATTATATAAAAATGGCGAAGCTGAGAGCATCTTGGCAGCTGGTGCCTATCAGAATGACCTGCCATTCTATTCATCAGCTCAGTCATCAACTAAATCTTCGCAGAAGCCAACCGTCATGTCTGATACCGACCCAAAGAGTTCGTCAGCCCAGCCGGCGACCTCGATTGAGTCTGAGCCACTCTACCACATCCTATCCAGGCGCAAGAAATGGGGGCTCGTCGTTTTGGCTTCCTTGGCAGGCTGTTTCTCGCCTCTTTCATCAAACATCTACTTCCCGGCCATTGACAGTATATCATCGGATCTTGGCGTGAGCCTGTCCCTTGTCGCCCTCACAATCACCGTCTACATGGTCGTTCAGGGTATCGCGCCTTCACTTTTCGGCGCCTTCTCAGACACGTATGGCCGGCGTCTCACCTTCACTGCCAGCTTGGTCATCTACACAGCTGCAAACTTGGCCCTTGCTTTCACGTCGAGCTTCCCGATGCTGCTGGTCATGCGTGGCGTCCAAGCAGCCGGATCTGCAGCGACCATCAGTATCAGTGCCGGTGTCATCGCGGACATTGCCGACCCTCGAGAGCGCGGGGGCTTCATGGGGACTAATGCTGGCATCCGGTGAGTAGGGCATGCGTGTGCGTACTAGGGAAGTGGCTTGGCTAACATTTTGCAGCATGACTGGCCAAGCAGTTGGGCCTGTCATTGGAGGGCTTCTCAATAGTGCATGGGGATTTAGAAGCATCTTCTGGTTGCTGTTTGTCTTTGGCATGCTTGTCCTCATGGCACTGTTGATCTTCCTCCCAGAGACACAACGCAAGGTCGCGGGCAATGGCAGCATTCCTCTCTCAGGTTTCCACAAGCCCTTCATCTACGTGGTCAAGCCTCCCAAGGCATGGGAAGAAAGCACTGAGAAACCCTTGCCAAAACTTCGAGAGTCGACTTCTTTCAAAAAGGCCTTTAGCCCGCTTGCCTGCATCCTCGAGAAAGGCATAGCTATACTCTTGGCCTGGGGCGCCGTGGCCTACACGGCATGGAGCATGGTCACATCTTCAACTACGACAGCATTGCTCAAAGGATTCCCATATCTTAATGAGTGGCAGATCGGTCTTTGTTTCTTGCCTAATGGCTTGGGATGTGTGGCTGGTTCGCTTTGCACCGGCTGGCTGTTGGACAAGAGCTTCAAGAGCGCTGAGGCACGATATAGAGTTGAGCAGGGTATATACGACGAACAAGACGTGTCCAAGAAGCGTGGATTTCCTCTTGTGCGCGCGCGTCTACGGTTAATACCTTACTTCAGCCTCGCCCTCCTGTTCTCTCTGGCCCTATATGGTCCCAGCTTTGAGTTCAACGACTTGCGACGCCAGTTCAGCGCCAACCTGGCAGCGCCGCTGGGTTTGCAGTTTCTCATTGCCTTTACCGCCACTGCAATCTTTAACATCAATTCTACGCTGCTCATTGACTGCTTCCCGGACCGACCAGCCAGTGCGACAGCACTCAACAACTTGTGTCGCTGCCTCCTTGGTGCGGCTGGGGTCAGCGCCATCCAGCCAATGATTGATGCTGTCAAGATAATGAAAGCCTTCTTTATCGTCACGGGTATAGTTCTTGCGTGTACCCCTCTCGTCTGGGTGGAATGGAAATGGGGCGAGAAATGGAGGCGAGAACGTGAAGACCAACTCGGTTTGCAAAGGGAACAAGGATGATGCTTTTAGAATGCCTGAGCAACATCCCGAGGTTTCCACCGCCAGCTTCTAGCCCATTCTTTACGAGCCTTGCGCTCTTGCTGTCTTTGTTCGGCCTTGAAATGAAGACAGATTGGCATTTCTGCCTTTTTCGTCTCTACTGATGGCCTGTTTGAACGTGATGTCAGGCTGAGGACTGGGTCGAAGGAGAGGTTCTAATGCCAAAGCCGGCACTTTAATCTTACAAAAATGTTCCTTGGGAAGTCTCCATTCCACGGGCCTACTTAAGCTTGGATCATTGCGTCAGCGCACGTCACGTCGCGAGCCGTATTGAACATGCGGAGAACTCACTTGGTGATATTGTATCAACGACTATGGCTCCCCTGTTAGAGCTAGATACTCCCAACTTGGAGCGCTTCTTTCTCAGTCATGCAGTGAAGAGAGCCGCTCGTGAGTTGATCTTTGCACTTCAATCAACCGATCATCCTTACTCGGGCCTGTCACATCTCACCGCGCACATCTGGACCATGATATACCGGCCCCTCCCTTGCGGGCGGAAGGGAAAAGGGTTGATGAGAACTAGCTACTACTTTTAAAGCTTTTCATCAATCAAAATCAGTCATCCCTGGTCGTGGCCTGTTGGGTAGGATCCTATCAGCATGCCTCCGGGTGGGCTCCGGAGGACGGCAGCCCACAACGACTTTAGCACGGCTCTAACACAGGGTAAAAGCCACCTCTTGTCGTCTTAATAACTACAGAGTACATGGACGAGATCAAGCGACCAGAAGATAACAAGAACCAAGATCCTTCAGCTGATGCAGCGAGCCCCAATTCCTAGGCTCTCCTGGGCTTTCATCTCATTGCCCTTGCAACCGGCACCAGGGACAAAGCCCCACGGACATGGTATGGAACTGATGTTTCCATAAGCCCTTGATTGATGCAAACACCATCTAACCGAGCGCCATGTCAAGCAAGTGCATCGGTTTGTCCATGAATATTCATCACTTCGAAGGTGTATGATGCTTTCCTGGCCAGCGTTGAGCATAATCGCTGATCGAGACAATTGCCAGGACATCCGAGGACGGTTCAGGTCTTGACAATATGCCAATGTGTCTTGTTGTAGCAGGAATCGATAGATGTGCCGTAATTGTCTGCTTATTTTCCCTCATTGCACTTAAGAAAAGGCCCATAAACAACGGACATGGCTATGTATTGATGAGACGGTGATCTAATGAACATGACTCTGTTGTACTGGGTGGAGCTAGCCGCCTAAGCACTGAAGGCACCCTCTGAGCGTCGCTGCTGTTGTGTGGAAAAGGGGGGCAAGCGGCTAGGCAAAACCATTCGCATCATGCTCAATATGGAAAGTAATCACCTGAGTGAATGGAATATCTCTCCTGTCTAATCCTGAGCTGGCGTTCATTCCTCCCAACCTGCCGCCTACGTGGAGGTGAGGCAAACCCTGCCTCAACACCAAGCGCTCTGGGAGGGAGCGTCACCACTCAAGCTTGAAAGCCACGGTCAGGACACGTTAATCACCTTTCGCAAAATTCACATCCACGCCACGTCTGCCTTGCTGGCACAGCTGCGGATTCATGTGTGCACAGTAGGCGCCCACAATCATGGACAGCGGAGTGAATTGCAGCGCCTGAGCGTGCATGGTGAGGTCCGCCCTGGGCCTGGAACGTGTGTGCACGAGAAAGTCTGGAGTAAACGGGTTTCCACAAGGTCGTCGCGGGAAGCATATGCTTGTCCGTGTTCACAAATCGGCGGCCTTGCACAAGAGGAAACATCTGTGGCTGGGACAACTCTCTCGGCATTTGATCAGGCTAGGCATTCCTTTGTTAGGGAACCCTAAAATGGTACATCTCGCAATGAGAGGAGCGACAGAAAAGCAAGCCTTGGCGCTGACTGCCATTGCAAGGGTTTATAGTCGGCCGTACTGTGGCGTCTGCAAAGCGCAGGCAAAGGGTCAACAGAGTAATGGAGACATGGCGAACGTTACATGCACAGCCGACTATGTAAATAAAACCACGTGATCGGCGCACAGCCGGCTGCAGATAAGATCCGATTCCTAAGCCCCAACCTCAATTGCGCTGAAGCACTTCAGGCAGCTTGCAACGGCGTTCGACAAAGGTAGCGTGCAATACGTACTGTGGCTAAGTGTGCCTCTGGTGGCTGATTGTAGCTGGCTTCTGATTGGCTGTGTGGGATTCTGATAAGAGCCTCGCAATCAGATCTTATCTGCACAGCTGGCTGTGCAGGCAACGCTCCCCTAAGACATGTCTGAGTTGTCGTTGTTATTGCTTGGTGCCTCATTCCACGATTGTTTGATCATCCACCTCAACTGACACGGAGACACACAGAATAGATTCAGCGCTCTAAAAAAAAAACACTTCATGTTTGGCATCAACTATCTCTTTGCCGTATTTTGAGCTGCTACGCTCTTGATTTTGGCCAAAGAGGCTCCGAAAATGTTGGACTACAGGGTAGGTAACGTGGCGGGAGTGGCTGAGTTCCAGCCACGTTGGTCGCGCGCATTAGTCGGTCCCTCAATTTTCCGGCTGGGTGCTCTGGCAACAGCCTAAAATAAACCACCCAACACCAACCTCAACAACGTCATCGCGACAGCCGTATTCAACCAGTTCTGTCGAGCAAGCGGCCACTGTACGACGAGAGATGTTATCGATGGGAAATTCAATCTTCGGATATGAACTCTGTTATTATCCAGGCGTGGGTTGACGACGTGAAACATTCCCTCGTAAGACCAACACCTATCAACACTCGACAACGTAGATACTCTTGCGACATGTCGAGCCCATCCAAACGTCAGCGAACCGGCGACGATTCGTCCGATTTATACCCCGATCCCGATCGAACGCCTCGAAGACCTCGCCTGCTGTTATCGCGACATGATACCGACGGAGACGTGTTTCATGTTCCAGCCTCCGAGGCTGTCGTCTCGCCAGAGTCAGCCTTCTTTACTGCCATCCTCGCAACCAGAGCTGCATTTTCTTCTCCAGCCATACCTCCCCTGGCTCAAACGGAGACGATGTCACACTCGGCGACGCAATCTCGCGGCTTATCTCCCTCGAAACGATTCCAGAAGACAGCCAGTCTGCCCAACTTGGTTCGCCCGGTCCGTTTCGTGAAGACCCAACTTCGGAAGTGCTCTTCCGGATGACGCTCGAGCACTGCTTGAGGCGCTTTCCGCTGTCGAGGCGAAAGAAGAGATCCTACCAGCTGCTCTTAGACGACATTCGGATTTCCAGGGCACGCGAATTCAGCCGCTTATGTGTAACCCCAATGCGGACCCAAGTGTGGACGACAGGGCAGCACCCGAGACTCATGATCGCCTTCGAACCATCGTTGATGATTCAATATCTTGTTTGAATCTCCATAGATCTGAAGCTGCCTGGAACTGTCTGGTGCATACCCTCTTCTTCGTCAAGCAACTCTCACGTTTCCCTTCCTCGAGGTTGAATCGATCACTTCAGCCCATATCAAGCCCGCCTTTCGTCCCTTGTCAGATACCGGCGATGAGATTCCGCCACAGCGCTCCAACGCCAGTGTATCCGACATGGGCAGTGTCTCTGAGCACAGCATGGGTACAGCACGGACAAGTCCATCGTCAGTCCATAACATGGTTGACTTTGCACTGGTCCTTCGTCCGGGGAGTGAGCTCCAAAACCTGATCCAGACTTTCTTATCGAAGCAGTCAAGCAAAACGTCAACTATTAACCAAACCTCATATGAGCCTCTCTGCACACGCCTAGCCCCTATCTTTATCGAGACGAAAACCGCATCTGGAAATATGGACATAGCTAACGCTTAGCTGGGTGTCTGAGTGGCTGCATGGCACTAGCGACTACGCAGCATCATTGACCTCGGAGGCGGGACAGAGAGGATTATTACTGTGCCTGTGATTTAGGTGGTGGGCAGTGTCTGGACTCTCCTGTTTGTGACAGATGCCGGCCCAGAGATTGTAAGTGATGCCTAGTGCTCTTGTTGACGCTGGTATCTAACTGGAAATAGCACCTCCTGGATGGCGACTTTCGAATTGGCGATACTAGTACGATTGTTGGCATCTACCAGCTGCAGGCCGCCATGTCAGCACTCGCAATTTGGGTCAAGAAGACATTTGAACCCTGCATCTCTTCCCTCTTGACTCGTGTCAATGGGCCGTAACGACTGTAGTTCTACCAACAAGGCAATCCACACGTCGGGGCATCGGGGATTACCGTAATGACTAAGCCTTCAAGCTTATTGCCCTACCCTCAACAAACCGGCCGGCCAGAGGATGGTGATGGTGACGGGCGGAGTGGATATTGTTGGTTCTATAGCCCAGTGAGGGTGCTGGGAGACACTCGATGGGAGAACCGTGACGAGGATGGTATATCCAAGGCCAACCTCGTGTCTTAAGTGGTTGAAACGTAGTTGCCAACATCCGAAGTTGCCATCCGGTCCAAATATTTGCTGTCAGACGTGTATATGTAACGTCGTCGGCGTAGGCCAACAGTAACACCCAAGAGAGCTGATAGAGTCGGGCCGGTTGCCATAAGCCACTCCCGACAATTCCAAAAGAGTGTCCAAACAGTATTCGAGTCTGGTCTCGAATTGAGAGTCGATATCTCGATCCGCCCATTAGTGTGGAAGACCATTGAGAGAAAGGGGAGCAAGCCAGGTCTGTTACTACCTTGACCCTGGTGACTGCAGAGAAAAACGAGACACTCAGACAGACCCTGTATATGGTAGATACTATCTTGATTCATTTAGGATGCCTCCCTTGGCATCTTTGCAGGCGTATTTTGATTCACATGACATGGCAAGTCTAGTTGATATCTGTTCTCAGTCATGTCCCTCGTCGCTTGCGGCGGAGACATTCGCCGGCTGCTGGCAACATTCGCTTACTGCTGTGTTCCGCCCATTGCTTATCTTTGCTTGTTACTCAAGATCTATGCCATGATCACTGGGTATTCTTTCATGGCTTACGGAAGCATCGTGGTTTTTTTGAAATACTATGGATCATAGAAATACCATGACTCATGGAAACAACATGACCTATGGAATTACCATGACTTATAGAACAACTTAGAGAGATACAATGGTTCATAGAAGTACAGTAGCCTATGGAAATAGTATGACTGATAGAAGTGCTGTAGGCCGTGGAAACGCCATGACGCAAAATGCGCCGGAGTGTATCCCCCCTCCCAGAGTGAATGTCCGACTGTTGAGAGGAAAAAGAAACTCTTCTTGAGGCCGTTGCTATCTTTACCTTTAGATTAATGATGAGTACATTGACTTCGTAGAGCATGAGATGAAGGTTATGGATTCGGAGCGAGTCAGATTGTAATCAACGTTGAAGATATGGAGATGGGCCGTAGTGAGAGTAAGATTGGACTTCATTCCCCACCCACCAGTGTGTCTATTCTTCAATTCTCAGGGCAGGGAAACTGGTGTAGGTGAGAAAATAACAATTATCAGCTATTTGAAGTTGTCGAGATGTCTTCCTTCACCTAGGAAACTGCATGACCGGCTGTGAGCAGACGATGGAGCTCCAAATTATTGTAAGTGTGCCACAACAGCTAAGCAGTGTGCTGTATGGCATTTAATTGTAGGCGGCTTGGTATGAATATAAGTGAAAATAGCTGTCATAGTTTAAGGAACTACTAGAAGACTCGATCTGAGGTTGAGGTTACGGTGATGAAGTTCCCGAGGTCTTGATGCTGTCCTTCCAGCTCGGATAAACAACATACTTTCAGCTACGTCACTGTTTCTCGTTCGGCCCGATCAATGACTAGAATTGAGTGCAGTCCATAACGCAATACTGTACAGCTTTAAACACCTCTTATATGGCTGGTCCCATGGAGAATGAATGGATGGCTCTGCTATTGCACACTGAGCCCGGATGTGTGCCACGGAGGCCCCAGGCGCAAGGTAAGAGTTCTATACTGTGTCCGAGTAGTCTGACAATCTATGCTTATCTCGGATAATTCCACGGCCGAAGATTCAACCTAAGTCCATTCCTCTCCAGCCGAGCTAGTGGGAAGTTCTGAGGTGGCAGTCATCGTGGACGAAACAACTAGCGAACCCTCGTCAGATCGACAACCCCGACATCTGACTTGGAGCTACCGGAAAGAGTCGAAGAGAGGCAATGCTGACATGAAAGCTGTGTGAAGACAAGGCGGAAGCAGTCGGATGGGAATAATGGTAAAGGAACTTTGCAGCGAGGTTCTAGGACAGCAGTAACAAAATCAAGTTCACTCACAGAGTGATCGCCTATAGTCTATATTTACACATTGATGCTGCCAGCATGGGTCTACCATGAGCCATCCGTTGTCGACCTTTACCACATTTTCCTCCTAATATCACGCTTCACGCATGATCTGAGAACCGCTGCACTTGACTGGCAGCACCACGAGCCCGCCTAGCTTCCGCAGCCGGCCTCGCACTGGCAAATGTGTCAGCTCATTGTTTAGAATCTTCTTTGGCACGTGAAGAACTTACTGGTGATCCGCAGCCAGATCCTGATTCACAACCGCCCGAGCCAGAGCCCGCAGAGCCGCAGTCAGAACCAGAGCCACATCCTGATCCCGATCCCGCTCCTGTTCCTGCACCTGGTGCTACGACTGGGCCTGATCCAAAGTCGAAATTGAAGCCACAGTCAGAGCCAGAGCCACATCCGGCACCCGAACCAAAATCGGGGGGTGCGATTGGGATATTCCCTGACCCTGAGCCACAGTCTGAGCCAGACTCACATCCTCCTGACCCAGACCCGGCTCCAGGTACTACGACTGTACCTGATCCAAAGCCAAAGTCAAAGTCAAAACCACACTCACAGCCAGAGGGGCATCCAGCGCCTACTCCAAAGTCTGGGACTGGGACTGAACCAAAGCCTCCACCGGAGCCTGCTCCAGAACCTTCACCGGATCCTGTTCCGGAGCCTCCCCCAGAGCCTGAGTTGCAGTCCGACCCTGAACCACATTCGGTGTCTGATCCTGATCCTGGAGTAGGGCTCGTGCCAGATCTTGTGTCTGGGACTGGGACTGGGACTGGGACTGAGCCCGACCCTCCACCAGAGCCTGCTCCAGAGCCTTCTCCAGAACCTTCTCCAGAGCCCTCCCCGGAGCCTGAACCAGAACCGGGTGCTTCACCTGAGCCTGAGTTACAATCCGAGCCCGAGCCACATTCAGTATCTGATCCCGAACCTGGGGTAGGGCTGGAGCCAGAATCAGGTGCTGAGCCCTCGCCAGATCCTGACCCTCCACCAGAGCCCTCACCAGAGCCAGAGCCTGTGTCTGGAACTGGGACTGGAACAGATCCTGAATCACAATCTGAGCCCGACCCGCACTCAGTATCTGATCCCGAGCCGGGGGTAGGACCTGAGTTAGATCCTTCACCGGAGCCCGAGCCTTCGCCAGAGCCTGCGCCGGAATCAGATCCTTCTCCAGAGCCTGTGTCCGGGACTGGGACTGGGGAGGAGCCCGAGTCACAGTCTGAGCCTGCGCCGCATCCGGTACCTGATCCTGGCACTGGGGCGGGGCTCGAGCCAGAACCTCCACCTCCACCTTCACCTTCACCTTCACCAGAGTCAGAATCTGGGACTGGGACTGGGCCAGATCTCGACTCACAGTCAGAGCCTGAGCCACACTCAGGGCTTGATCCAGAGCCGTCAGATCCTGAGCCAGAGCCTTCACCAGATCCTGACCCTTCACCTGAACCGGAGCCCTGACCAGAGCCAGAGCCCGAGCCAGATCCTGAACCTGAGCCGGAACCTTGACCGGAGCCAGAACCAGTTCCGGAACCAGAACCTTCACCAGATCCAGATCCTGAACCTGAACCCTGACCGGAACCAGATCCTGAGCCTTCACCATACCCAGACCCAGATCCTGATCCTGATCCTGATCCTTGACCAGAGCCCGAACCTTGGCCAGAACCTGAGCCGGATCCTACTCCAGAACCTGAACCTTCACCAGAGCCGGAGCCACAATCCGAGCCTGCACCACATTCGGTGTTTGATCCTGAGTCACAACCAGGCCAAAAACCAGAGCCACAGCGGGCGTATAATCCATCTCTCTTGCTGACGCTCTCGTCACTATCAGAAGAGGAAGACTCATCAATCCCGACTGTAATCGACGCAGAGCCGCTGCTGAGGTGTCCCTCGGTGGCCATAATCATGTACTCAAACGAGCCAAGCTCCAGGCCGGCACGAGCCCAAGCATCAAAATGGTTTCCCGTGGTGATTGTTCCATTGACGTGCTTTTCACGTCGGACAGACCAGTACTGCTTGACGGTCTGCTCCGAAGACGACACGTTATTCCGGCTACTGACATAGATGTCGTATGTGCCGTTATCGCTGGTAACTTCGCCCTTCTTTTCCTTGTCGGTAGAGGGATCATTGTTGCCAAAAGACTCCACCACGTAGTACTCAACGAGGGGCGAGGTAGTCCATCCATAAAGGGCAAGATAACTATTGCCGTTAGGGCTATAGGTGCCCGAGTATTTCACATTTCTACTCCTCTTAGTTACAGTTGAACAAAGAAAGGGAAAAGAGACCAATAACTTACTTGCGACCGCCAGGGTTCCATCCCTTGCCACCAATAAAGTTGGCTCCGTTTGACCATTCAATCGAGTATGAGCCTCCATCAAAACTAGTGAAGTTGACATCCCGTCCACTATCAGTCCACCAATAGTGGTAGGATCTATAGACCCGTTAGCAAGCTTGCTGCATTATAGCTTCACTGGAGTGGCCTACTTCTCTTGAGTGGCGGTGCTGCTTGGAGTTGCGGATCTCGGAGATTTCAGCACTCCAACCGGAGCCGACAGAGCTCCGGCCACAAGGCTCAACCCTGTGAAGAGAGAAAAGAAAGAAACCATGATAAAAAAGAAAGGAGCGACAACTGAAGAAACGAATGATGATACTGAAAAAGGAGAGGAATGAATGATTGTTGTCAAAAGCTTGCAACAGGACGAAGATCCCTTTACATACTAACCAAAGAACATAAATTCGTTTAACAAAAGAGTCAACCCTATTGAGATAACTCTCTTGACTAAGCATTGGGTCCATCGACAGCAGCGATCAGACTAGGGGAGAGGAAACAAGCCTGAAACAACAACCACATGTTTATGCCCGTGGCTTTGGATCGGGCCACTACCAAGTAAGGATCGATTCCACTAATTTTCCGCCCGTAAACCGACGTCCTTTTCGTTCCCGAAAAGCCAATGCTGTTTGCATGGGGAATTAATGATTGAATTAATGGCTGGTAATTGCGGTGGCTCAGGCGAGTAATGGGCCGATGAGCTGGTGAGGCTGAGTCGGAAGAAAACAGTCTCGCCTGGATAAAGGCCATGGAGGAGCATGCGATTCGGGAAAAAATCTTATGATTGATATACGAGAAATCGGTAGAATGTGCTCGCCATCAAGCAACCCAAGCACGAGGCGATAGAGATTGGCCGACAACTCTCCCTTCTTGTTTCAGCTCCAGCAAACTCTCAAACCCCTATGCATTTACCAGGTCAAGTTTGAGTTTTGACCCTCAGTCACGAAAATGGGAGACTGAAGCCATAACGCACCCAGCCTGGAATCAGTGGTGGCATGATCACCAGATGACCATCATCAGGCAGTTCAACTCAGATTGTGCAAAAGAGGGAGACATGACACGTGGCGTGACAATGCTGCCATAAGGGAGAACCTCTTTTACACAGATGATCAAATAAATGGCATTGCCCAGTTCCTGATGTCGAGGTCCTTCAATCCAAGGCAGCCCATAGCGGAATGGGCAGCACATCTAGTTGCCGAGGAGCCTGGAAGAGAATCTAGGCTGATGAAGCGAGCACTACGGTGATTAATGAATGAATTTGGGCTTTGACTCGTAACGAAGATATTAGTAATCTGCTGTCAGTGCCCCGGGCTCATCGTTGTAACCACCTACCTCAGCCAGATGCAACTCTTCGTGCTCACATCTGCTCTCTTGAAACCTGTTTGGCTGTTCGCCTGGATTTGCATCAAACTACCGAGAAAGTAAATAGAGGAAATTCAGTTCATTCTAGGTTAGCGACATGTGCTTGTTGAAACCGTATTGCTCGGAACACTTCTTCGAGGCGGTATCGAACCATCCGGCGAGCCTTAAATCTTAAGTTGACTGATTTTTCCGAGGCTATGCAGCTCATCGAGACGTTTCATTCTGCTGGAGTTCGCGGTGGCAGCCTTGAAACTGTTCACAGGTTGACAACGTTCCATGTTGGTAAATGGGCAGGTAGGCATCTACCCTGGTCGATTTCTTGAGAGTCGTTCCACTAAGGAGAGTATTTAAAGCTTCAGAGATTAGAGAGATATCTCGTCCAATACATATTGACTGAATTCTTCGACGCTCATCGAATCCAGTCAATGGCTCGTGAGCCTCATGCGAAGTTGACATGTACCTTCCAAGCGAAGAGGGGCTACAGGCTGGTCTAAGACTCGAAACTCGAAACCTCGCTGGTCGGATACCAATTCACTGGGCAGCCGCGTTAGACGTGGTCGATATGGGTCTTGATGAAATTTCCATATATCAACAAGACACCTGATGCGTGATGAGGGCGTTTAAGTATAAGAAGCGTAGCAAGTTTGTCTTGTATACGATATAACACTCTCCCTATTATTAAGCATCTAGATATCTTCCTTGAACTTGTACTGATATCCGGGGTGCGTTTTGCGTACATGTGAGTCTCCTGGACTCCCATACAGGTTCTCCTTTGCTGTACCTTGAGGGACGGGATAGTCCTTGCCAAGCCACCCACGCTTTTCCAACTCCGGAACCAAATACTCGATGACATCTTCCCAGGCACCAGGTACGACGATGTGACCGATGTTGAAACCATCGACATCAGCCTCAGTGATCCATCGCTCCATCTCATCCGCAACGGTGGCACCACTCCCGATCTTGTAAGGGCCACTGCCACCCAGGGATTGATATTCTGCCAGGATACGCGGGGTCCAGCGGTCAAAGCCAGCTGGACGCGCTAGGAGTCTATTGCGTTGCTTCACTGTCAACTCTTTCATGAGTGGATGCTCGGGGTCGGTAGGGAACTCTTCATCCCAGGGGAACTTGGAGACGTCGATGCCCGAGGTGCTACCAAGCAGAGCGAGGCCACCTTCGCCTAAAGCATACTGGCGGTACCGCTCGTACTTCTCCTGGGCCTCTTGGTCGGTGGCACCCAGAATGGGCGTAAATTGCACAAAGAACTTCAGGTCGTATGGATTGCGGCTGTTCTCTCGAGCCTTTTGGCGAGTTTGCTCGATACTCTTGGCAACCAAGGCCGGACTTGCGCCACCACAAAAGATACACTCGGCGTGCTTCGCGGCGAAGGAAGAGCCAGCGGGTGACATACCGGCCTGGAAGAGCACAGGTGTGCGCTGCGGGCTCGGGTCCACCTGGTGTGCACTTGAAGACTTGTAGAATTTGCCTTGATGCTCGATCTTGCGTACTTTGGTTGGGTCAGTGTAGGTGTGCGTGGATGGATCCTTGACCACAGCGCCGTCTGCCCAGGAACCCTCCCAGAGTCTGGGACTGTTAGAATCGGCCACTTCGAGGAGGAGAAAAACGTACTTGTATACCAAGCTGAGATATTCCTCGGCCATTTCGTACCGAGTGTCGTGCTCAGGTAGTTGGTCCAGGCCGTGTGCCCGAGCCGCAGTGTCGCTCCATGAGGTGACGATGTTCTGGGGCGGGAGTGTTAGTACGTGTATGCAATTGAAATTTTGTAATCAAGTATTGTCGGCATACCCAAGCAATTCTTCCGTTGGTCAGGTGGTCCAGCGTCGAAAAGCGTTTCGCCAAGCTGAAAGGGGGCTCAAACGTAGTAGAAGCAGTTACTCCAAAGGCCAGGGTGTCTGTCACTGCGGCCATGGCAGAGATGACCTGGGGAGAGTCAGCCACTAATATTCGCCCAACTTGACTGGTAGATTACGCTGAATGGATCGTATAACGGCCATTGGGATGCCGCCCTGATGGCTGGGGCATGGCTTCCCTTGCAAATGTCGTGCGAGCCGTAGTTGTCGGCTGGATCATGGTCAGCTCTATACATCTGGATGAGGGTGCCAGGGCTCAGGGATAACTGAATGCTGGGCTAGGAGAGTACTCCTTGTGGTTCTACAGAGCGCTCACACTTACCGAGGAAGAGAGCGTTGAACTTTCCCCTTTCCAAGAGCTTGGCTAGCTCAATCCAGTATGGGAGGCGGTTCTTCTGAGAACTCTTATCCTCAGGATTCTGCCATTGTCCAATACTACGCTCGGCAAGGTGGTGAGCGACATGATCTGAACTAGGGCTAAGGATGGGAGGTAAACCTAATGTGACCGACGCCGTTCATATCGAAAGCGTTGAGCAAGATACGCTTCTGCTTTCCTTCGAGTGTATATCCATACTTACGCTCCAGTTGAACCTTGCCCTCCAACAGGTCCTTTGAGAGTGGCTCCGCTGGCCCTCCTTGGATGAAGTTGTGAGGGAGCTTGCTGGCCATGGTGAGCGGCAAAAAAGGCAGAATAAAGGATGTGACGGTGCTCTAGAATCTTTTTTCCACCTCAAGGCCTCTCTATCCATGGAAGGGATGCTTTTATCACATTTAAAAGTGTGAATACGGATGTAATGATCAGAAAAGTCCGATATCGCTCGACTTACATCCAGAAACATTGTGCCACACCATTTGGTGTTGATGTCGTGATCCGGCCTGTGATGGCATATGCTTAACCCCCATCCCCTGCTGCTTTAGCGACCCCGCTCTTATCTATCTATGCCACGCGAGAGCTAAGCGTTTTGACGGAAGAAAAGCTGGCAATGCTACTTGATGTCTTGCGCGAGTTGTCACATTTCGTGTCACGCCATCATGGATTTAACGGACAGAAACGGGTTTTGTTCGGAAATGTTCGACCTGGGCCTCCTTCGAGGGGTCCAATAGCAGTAGATTAGGTGGTCTAGTTACCTTATTCTGGGCTCAACCCGCTGGGTCTGTCTAGAGCATCACGGTTTTGTCGGGTACCCTTTTCCGATGGTCTCGGCTTGGAGTGGGCTAGCTGGGATGGCTGTCAAGGCCGAAAAGGCTGGACTAGACAATACGCTGGACAATACACCGTATTCTACGTGTCAATGACTACACACATACTGCCATGTCGGTCTTGGTCTGGGTATTTCAACACAAACATGATTCTATTGAATGTACAGGTGAATGATTGCCTCTTCTCATAGGTCTAGAGTCCATGATTCCTGAAATGTGGCGAGATCTATCTTCCCAATCTCTGTCAGATAGCTAGTCAACCTCAGCGGATCTCTATCTGGCCCAGATTCTTTCTCCACTGTCCCGTCACCAAAATACTCGAATCTGTTCCGAGTTGCCCCCGGTCTGGCTTCAAACGTAAAGTCCTCCCATCGAGGATCTCGTAGTATGCCAGCGCGATGGTGATATGACCCAGGCCAAGCGATGAGAAGCCTTGATGGCCCAGTTTCACTTTTGAACCAACTCTTGCATGAGTCGCCTGTCACAGAATTCTCGAAGAACCCCCCAACCACGTCATTAAACTCTTGGGCCGCCTCCTCTTTCGCATCTAGTGCCGCGTAAGACTGTGACTGGATTTTTCGAACCGCCTTGGCGATGAACACAGCCGAGGTCTCAATGTGTAGAGGCACGGAGCCTCCACGTGCGTTCCCTTGAGCCTGCAGTACAAAGAAATAGTTCGGACACCCAGCGGCCATGATGCCAAGATAGGTTTCCGGGTAGCCGATTTCACCATCAGGGGACCACTTCTCTCGGAGGTCGATTCCAGCTTTTCCAATGACAGGAAATAGTGTCGTAAAGCTCGGCTCGAAGCCTGTAGCCAAGATTACGACATCAACCTCATGGTGAGCTCCATCAGCTGTCTGGACGCCTGTCGGCGTGAGCTGTGTGATACCCTCAGTGATGTAGTCCACTTTCGGGCTGTGCAGTGTTTCGAGATACCCTGGGGCTGGCGTGAGTCGTTTACAGCCAGGCGCGTAGTCCGGCAGTAGACGCTGAAGCCATTCCTCATCGCCGCCAAGACGCTCACGCATGGTTTCGATGATACGCTCTCGGAGGGCTGCATTCTCCTTGCTCCCCAGCTTGTCAGCGCCCTTGATGGTGCGCGTCTGGAACCTCATCTCAAACTCTCTGCGGTGTTCGACGTATGCAACTGGATCCTCTTGGAACGTGGCCCGCTGTTCAGGGGAATAGGTAGGGCCGCCTGGCGCGTCACCAGTCGCTTCGTGAATACCTTGGATGAAAGTAGGCGACACCCACGTCTTGCTTCGGACAAAGTTGACAATCTTTCTGACCCTGGGGGCAATGTTTGGGATGAGCTGGGCGGCTGACGCGCCTGCACCGACAACAGCAACCGTCTTGTCGGTTAGATCCAAATCCGCAGGCCAACGGGCAGTATGAACCACAGGGCCTTTGTAGGCGTCGAGATGCGGAATGTTAGGAACCTTGGGCTTGCTGATACGGCCCTGGCAGTTCACAAGGAACTCAGCTGTATCGACCGAAACGTCGCCAGTTCGGAGGTTACGAACCTCGACTGCCCACTGGGAAGCGCTCGTCAGCCACGTCGCTCGTACGACCTCATGCTGGAGTTTGAAGTTCTCCTCAAGCCCATGGTTCCTGACGATGCCTTCGTAATACTGCTGAATTTCACTGCCTTTTGGGTAATACTCGGACCATTGCGTGTTTGGCTCGAGTGTAAGCTCTGCAACTCACATCAGCTTAGGTCAATCTTGTGTGAGAAGAGAGTCTACTGACGATACGCATGAGATGGCACATCGCAACGAACCCCTGGATACACGTTCGCAGCCCAGGTTCCCCCCTATTATTTCAAGTCAACATCATTAAATGACAGATACCCCGGGCTCACACACAATCCTTTCTAGACGATCATACACCACGATGGTCGCGTTGGGAACTTTGTGGGAGAGGAGAACAGCCTGCGCAACCCCACCAATACCAGCGCCGACGATGATGATCTTGGAGATAGAAGGTCAGTCATGGATTGGGTTGACATTTGCTTGCAGAGGGAAGAACAACAAACCTTGACCGGTCTATGCGGATTCCATGGCTCGTCTTTTGGATAGTATCGCGACTCGGCGCGTTTTCCCTCACCAGTCTCAACCGACTTGTTGAGGATCGGAAAGTCGTCTACAATTAAGCCCATGCTTGCCACTGAACTGAAGATCTTCATCTGTCTAGCAATGTCACAAGCGCTCCATAGTAGACCGGGTAACTTAAAGACTACGTCTAGTAGGGAGCATTCTCGACATCAGAGCACATGTCGTGATCTAGACAAATCTCCCGTCATTCAATTTGTCAGGACCGATATCGCTACGAGGGCCAGGTTCGGGTGCATGATCGCGACGCCAAGTGATGATCCCATGATCCCTGAAGAGACGAACAAGATAAGGAGCGTCGCTGTGGGCATGGGAATGCTCGCTTCGAGGATTCCCCGCAACGGTGTTGTTGTTGACTACCAATAGTGAGCTAGCTACCCATGGATAATCGATTGGTATCATAACGTTACAGAGCGCTTAGGTTAGCCAAATCAAGTATTGAAAACCGTGACTGAGAGTCTTGCTCTTCACAAAGGACGGCACCACCTAACACGACCGTTTAATCACGCATAGGAAATGTGGTGGGACCTCTGGCCAATGTTAGGGCGTACCTGTTGAGCATTCAGTGCAATAGATGGTTCAAAGACGTGATAGCAGATATGATATTTGTATCTAGATCAGAGTACGTCGAGGTAGGTCTGAATTATCTCAAGATGGAGTTGGTAGGGAAAGAGTTGGTAGACAGGTGATACGTGAACCATGGCTATTCTACAACGAAATCAAAGGACATATACGGAGTATGCAGTCAGAAAAAAGTACGAGCACAGATTACAACTTCGCCGGATATTAGATGGACGCAACCTAACTGAACTTCTCCACAGTTGGTCTTCCCCATCGAGTGATGTGATGGAATGACGCTGTGGTTTGCCCAGGTCGCGATCGCTCTTTTCCAGTTTTCCTTAGCGACCCAATCCCCTGGTTCCTTAGTTCGCTCTCCCTGTAGAAAGACGCTGACGCTATCTGACGCCATATCCCCCAGTGAGTTGCATGTTGTCGCCAAGACGAATAAGCGACCACTGCAGGATCCAACGGAGCTTAGTCTGGCATATCCGGCGCATTACACCGCCCACGGGGAGAACTAGGAGGCAAGGGCACAGGCATCGGATTGAGGATAGCAGAAGGGACGGTGGTCGCCATTAAACACACTTGGTCTCCAAATACTATATAAACATTCCTCGTGAGTCTTATGTGTAGAGGCCGAGGAAAGCCACCATCCCCTACCTCTGGGCCCTCTGAGCTTCCTCTTCCCATTCTAACCCACCTTGAAAAGATGGCGACCGAAAAACAGGTCATCGTCACTGAGGAGCTCCCCAAGTTCGGTAGCCCCTCGGATCAGAACTCCTCGCCTGAGAGCTATCAATATGGCGCCAACAGGGATATATCATCCAACAAGTCCTTTTTCTCGTGGTTCGACCCCAATGACAGCCCGGCAGAGCGCCGCCTAGTACAGAAGCTCGACTTCTTCATCCTGACATATGCTTTTGTCGGCTTCTGGGTATGTTCAGGCCAAGTCCATGTCCCGAAGGGTCGAGGCCAATCTCGACTCTAACAAGCATACAGGTTCTGTACATTGACCGCGGTGTTCTTGCCAACGCCTATGTTAGCGGTATGAGAGAAGACCTCGAGCTTTTTGGGAACCAATATATCCAGCTTAATGCCGTATACAGTGCTGGATACTGCATGTAAGTACCTTTGTCCTTGGAAATGATGGCGGGCTGACCTCCAAAAGCTCCATGATACCAGCCACACTCCTCATCACGAAATACAAAGCACAGTTGGTTATTCCCGCTTGCATGTTCATGTGGGGTATATGGAGTATCTGCTGCTTCCAGGCTAAGAGTTTCCGAGAGCTGATTGCCTACCGCTTTTTAATGGCCTTGTCACAGGGTGAGTTGAGCATACCATACGAACGTTGGCTGATGAGAATGTCCTCATCACCACGCCGTCACTCTACACCCAAAGCAGCACGCTAACGTCAGATCAAGGTCCTTACTTCTGTTCAATTCATTATATTCTGGGTAGTTGGTACCGCACCAATGAAATCATTCGTCGAGCTGGTATATTCTATGTCTCCTCTGGCGTGGGCACCATGACCACTGGTCTTCTTGCCGCTCGCGTATACACCAACCTCAATGGGCACCTTGACCACGCAGGATGGCGATGGATGTATCTCGTCGCCTCATTCCTCACCTTCCCGGTCGCCATCTGGGGACTGACCTCTCTCCCCGGTACTCCCAGAGATGGCAAGCGTTGGTTCATGACTGAACACGAGTTCGGCTTGGCCAAAGAGCGCATGGCCTTGCAGGGCCGTCTGGACCCTAAGGGACTGACTCTTTCCAAGGAATCCTTGAAACGGTTCCTCGGTCGGTGGCACTTCTGGGTGCTGGTTCCATGGAACGTCCAATGGACTCTTGGTTTCTTGGGCATGAGTTCCGGCGCTCTGTGGTTGAGCGCACAGACACAGTATACCACGGCGCAAGTGAACAACTTTACTGTGAGTTTATTTCCCTTCGTCCTGTATCAAAACTTTGTTCCCGTTGTTTCATGGGGCTAATCGCCTCGTAGGCAATCTCTCCCAGCCTCGGCATAGTTTGGATTATGTCGTTCGCTTGGGTGGTAGATAAATTCGGCCGCAAAGCTATTATTCCAACCATTGCCTTTGCCTGTGGCATTCACTTCATCTCTAAATTTGCCTGGCTCCTGTTTGATCGGACAAGCTTTGGGTTTAAATGGTAAGCAGTCCAAAAACTTCTCATTCCGAAAATTCATGTTACTAATATTGTCCTTCCAAGGTTTGCTATTGTCGTCAACTACATTGAGGTGTCGCTCTCGCCTATCAATTACAGCTTAGCAAACATCGTCTGCGCAGCAGATGCTGAAGAGCGTGCCTTTGTCATTAGCTCTATGCTTGCAATGTCTACTGCTTTTGGATCATGGGTTAGTATCCTATCGTTCCCAACTGTAGAGGCCCCCAGATTCTTTAAAGGATACGTTATGGAGGCAGTGTTGCAAATTACCTACCTGACTTGGACTATTATGGTGGTGTGGTTTTCTAGCCGCGAGAAAAGGCAGAAGAAGAAGCAACAAGAGCTTAAAGGTAACCCTTGAGGGAAACAAGGGACTTATGGAAAGTCGCTTCAAGGGTTACAGCTATATTTACAATATTATGTGGCTCAACACCTTGTAACCAAGCTACAACTTAGTCGGCACTCCCTTTTCATGCGCAGCGATACACTATGTCCTGGATATGCACTAACGAAACCGAGTGGGCTTGTGAGCGCCTTGACTCTACTTAGCCGAGGCCTAAAACGCAAGCACCCACCAACCGAGAATGCCACGCTTGCCTAGATCGAAGCATACCTCAAATATAGGTAGTGGTCTCCTCTATTGCCGTGGCTAGATGAAACAGAAAGATATATTTCTCTCTCTAGAGACATGACCTTTTCTCTTCAAGCCCTCGGGCTTACTAGAATGAATACCATTCCAAGATGTATCATGAGACCTATCCCTCAGGCGCACACTTCAATGCTTAGGGACTTAAAGGTGCTTTAGAAACCGTAGAGAGGTAAGTGTAGATGTCTAATAATCCTAATATCTATCACCGTCTATCTTAACATTAATGCCTGTATTCCGTTGGCAAATAACATCTTGGCGTAGACGTAGTGAAAGCGCTCAATACACTCAGCCAAAGATGGTTGGTTCTTCTGTGGATTGCAGCGGAGATGTTGCAGCTCTATCTGGATCTGCGCTTCTTCCTTTTCTGCGACGGGCAAGTGGGTGATCTGGAAACGGTGACAGCCGCCAAAGATGAACTCGTCCGAGCCAAAGCCGTAGTCGACGTAGCTGGGCTCTTCTACAGAGGGAACAGCGGCGATGTGCTTGGTTAGCAAGCGTAACGAGCCGAAAAAGCAGCTTCCGACAGGAAGCAGATGGGTGTTGGGCACGTTGGCCTTGTTCCAGATCGTTACCGCGTCCGAGGGGATTTCAAAAGCTGCAGACTGTGAACATTGTAGTCCTGTCTAAGTTGAGTTCAACATGCCTGTGTATCTAGCTGGGAGAAACTTGTAGCCCCCAATACGCAAGATGAAGCGCTCAAAGCCAAAGACAAACCCGCCAAAGAAGCCGCTAGTAAAGAGCGAAAGCACTTTCTCATCGCTCAGTCCTGTGACCACTGACGCTGAAAAGGTCTGGGTGACAGCATCGGTGTTCAGGATATGGCCACGGGGATTGACCAACTTGGCAGACGACGAAGCGAGAAACTCGGGCCGCACTGGTAACGAATAGCTAGATTCGCGTAGCGACCGGATGAAGACAGCTCGTGGGATCAAGGGAGAAGTCATGGCAAGACATGGATGAAAGCGTAGAGATAGGATAGAGGGCGAAAAACGAAAGAGAATAAAGGGTGGTGAGCTGGGGTTTTGAGCAACGACCGGCGAGCTCGGCCCGGTTATTCCCGCACGACATTCGTTATTTAATTTGGCAATTATTCAGCTATAACGTACATGTATAGCGAGCCGGACAGCAAGCGAACCAGACACTTTTTTTAACCTTTAAGATAGAAATTACTATAAAAACATAATAAACCATTTAATTAATTAAAATTACTTACTATACTCTTCCCTAGATATCTTAATTACTACCTAATATAACCGGGCTTACTATAAATACTATAATGCCAAACCCCCGGTCGCGCTAACCTCCCTTAATTACCACTTCTCAATGATTTTGCTATTACCTATATATTTATATCTATCTAATTAATTACTTACTTTCCTTCCTCTATTATTATTACCCCTCTTTTTTATAGTTAGGTCCTTTTTACCCTCTAGCGCTAGCTTAGTATCTTATTTGCCTATTTAAGTTCTTTAACCCTAGCCTTAAGTAAGATAACCTTATAACGTACTTGATAAGTATGTGCACCAGACAAGTAAGTGCACCACTTGAATTTCTACCTTAAAAGGCAATTTTAAATAAATTCTTAAAAATTCAAACTAGGCTTAAAATAGCTAGGTTTAAAAAGTCAGGCTTATTGCATAATATATAACCTATGGTAATTTGTTTAGATTTTTATAAAAATTCTTACTAAGCTAGTATAATAATAACCTATTTACACTGTGTAATTCGCTATTTCTATATAAAAGAAAATTTTTAAAAATCTATAAAAATTATTTCTAAGCATTATATATAGTTAAATAGCTAGAAATATTTTTTTAATAATTTTAATAATTAAATCGCTAGTTTTAGAAATATAAGATTTCCATATTTTTAGTTATATAGTATGCTAGTGCATATACTTGTTTGGTGCACATGCTTATTATATACGTTATATAATTATCTTTATTCCCTTAGAAGAAAACTATATAGCTTTTAGAATTAATTCTAGGGAGCTATTTTTATGTCTTATAACTTATCTCTTAAGGTAATCTAACTAAGATTAAGCCTTAAGTATAATCTTTAAGGTCTTTAAAACCTAAGGGGTTAATAGTTTAGTTACCTCCTTAGCTAGTATTAAAGTCTATAGCTATATATTAAGCTTTAAGATAATACTTTTTAGGTTAAAAGAAATAAGCCTAGCCCCTTTAAAGACTAACTTAATATTTTTTTTTTATTATAGTAACATACATAATAAGCATGCGACGCATCCAAGTATGCGACGCATTTTACCCTATAGTGGGATTTATACCAAATTTTAAAATAGCCTTAAAAATTCTAAGAAATTTAGCTTAAGGTTTAACTAGCTAATAACTTAGAGTTAGACTAACTAAGCTATAAAAAACCTATTATAATTTTTTAAAACTTTTTAAAAAAATCCCTTATAAGGTAGTTTAGAAAAAGAATTATTCGCACTGTATAAGTAGCTTTTTTTTCTATTAAGAGACTTTTTTTAGAAATTCTAAAAAATTATCTATAGTTTATTTAAGAGTTAAGTTTATTAAAATACTTTTTTAAGCCTATAGCTATTTTATTGCGGCTTTTATTAAGCTTAAGAATATTAAGATTTAGTGCACAGTATAGGTGCGTCGCATACTTAGATGCGTCGCATGCTTATCATATATGTTAGCCTAAAATATAATATAAAAGGCTAAAAAGAACTTAGTCTTTAAAATATAAGTTATAAAGTAATATATATAATAAGCATGCGACGCATCTAAGTATACGACGCACTTTTCCCTCCTACACCTAACTTTTTAATTAATTAATTGATTTTTCTACCACTAAATATATTAGACCTAAATACTAAGGCTAAAACCCTTCTTGCCCTTTAAGCCCTTCAAAATGACCTAAAACTAAGCGTCTGACGCGCTGCAAAGATCTATAAGGTCTCCGAGCCAAGGCTGCGTCGTCGCAGACAGGGAATCCAATCGCGATGCGATTAGATTCCAAAATCACGCCGACTATCTGATCTAGAGGAACAGATCATAGTTCAGTTCATTCTCGACCTAGATTCGCGAGGATTCCCCCCCCGACTGCGTGCTGTTGAAGAAATGGCCAACCGATTGCTCGCCGACCGCGACGCATCACCCGTCGGCAAGCGCTAGGCTCATAACTTCGTCAGGCGACACGAAGAGGTTAAGACGCATTTTTTTCGTAAATACGACTACCAGAGAGCCAAATGCAAAGATCTAACTATTATTCGCGATTAGTTTAGGCTCGTAGAGAGCATAATCGCGAAATATAGTATTAACCTCGCTGATATCTATAACTTTGATGAGACTAGCTTTATGATAGGTCTAATTATAAGCGGAATAGTCGTCATAGGCATAGATAGGCGTAGAAAGCTAAAATTAGTATAGCCTAGAAACCGGGAATGGATTATAGTGATCTAAGCGATTAATGCGGAAGGCTGGGTGATCCCGCCGTTTATTATCGGTGCGGGCTAATATTACCTCGCTAACTAGTACCGAGAAAGTAACCTCCCGGGCGATTGGGCTATTGCGACGACCTAAAATGGCTGGACTAATAATGAGATCGGTCTCGAGTGGCTAAAACACTTTGACCGGTGTATAAGTAATCGATTAATTAGTTCCTATTATCTTCTGATCCTAGATGGCCACGAAAGTCACTACTCCGTTGACTTTGAGAGATATTGCGAGGAAAATAAGATCATCACGCTTTATATGCCACCTTATTCGTCTCATCTACTTTAGCCTCTTAATATCAGGTACTTTAACCTACTCAAGCAGGCTTATGGTCGAGAAATAGAGCATCTAATTAGATGCTCTATAACCCACGTTTCAAAGACTAAGTTCTTTCTGGCCTTCTACGCCGCATATTAGGCCACTATGACGGAAAGAAATATCAAGGCGGCTTTTAGAGGAGCCGGGCTTGTTCCTCTTGACCCGGAAAGTGTGGTCTTGAAGCTTAATATGTAGCTATGGACTCCAACGCCTGCCGAGGAGGTAGCTAGCCCTATGACCCCTTGGGCGTTAAAGACTCTAAAGACCGTCCTTGAGGCCTAATCTCAGTCTGAATACCTCGATAGACGAATCAGAAGGCATTAAAGTAGCTCCCCAGAGTCAATTTTAGGAGCTCTTAAGTCGCTTGCTAAGGGGACTAAGGCAATGATGCATAAGAATGCCTTATTAAGGTCTAAGAATAAAGACCTTCGAGAGGCAAATAAGATACTAAGCCAGCGCCGGAGGGCAAAAAGGACTAGACTATAGAAAAGAGGGGTAATAATAGTAGAGGAGGGAAGGCAAGTAATTGATCAGATGGATATTAATGCGCAAGTAGTGGCGGAATCATCGAGAAGTGGTGGTCAAGGAAGGTCGGCGCGACCGGGGGTTCGGCATTGTGGTATCTGCGGTAAGCCTAGTTATAATACAAGGACCTATTAGGTAGTAATTAAGACGTCTAGGGAAGAGTATAGTAAGTAGTTTTAATTAATTAATTGATTTTTTATGTTTTTATCTTAGTTTATAGTAGTAAGGTTTAAGAAAAGTGCGTCGCATACTTGGATGCGTCGTATACTTATTATATATATTATTTAATTAAATATTTTATTTTTTAATTATAAGTATTTTTAAATATATTAAAGTACCTAATATTAAGGGGCTAAAATATATAAGATAAATAAGATAATATATAAAGCCTAATAATTTTCTTTTTTTTATAATATCTCTTAAATTTAATTAAGTAATAACTTTTATAGCTATTAAGAATTAAAAGATAATAATAATTATTTAATTACTTAGCTATATATTAATTAAAGTACTTAAGCTACTTAAGACTAGTCTTATTATTAGTCTAGCTATTTTAGGTTATTATAATAGCCTAATCGCCCGGGAGGTTATTATCCTAGTATTAATTAATAAGGTAATATTAGCTAGTATTAATAATAAATAACAAGATTGCTTAGCTATTTATATTAATCGCCTAAATAACTATAATCTATTCCTAGTTTCTAGGCTATACTAATTTTAGCTTTTTATATCTATTTATACCTATAATAATTATTCTACTCTAAATTATATCTATTATAAAGCTAGTCTTATTAATATTATAAAAATTATCTAATTAGATATTATACTTTATAATTATATTTATTATAAGTATAAACTAATTATAAATAATAGCTAGATCTTTATATTTAGCTCTCTAATAATTATACTTTTAAAAAAAATATATCTTAAGGTCTAGGTATCGCCTAATAAAGTTTAAAGCCTAATACGTGCCAACTAGTAGCGCATCGCGGTCGGCAAGTAATTAATTAGCTATTTCCTTTATACTACGAAGCCAGGGGGGAAATCCTCGCGAATCTAGGTCGAGAATAAAGTAAATAAGGATCTATTCCTCTAGATTAGATAGTCGGCGTGAATTAGGAATAGTATTGACTCGGGCTTAGATGCCATTATATCGGTTAAACAGTGTTGAATGCTTGATTTGGTAGAGCTTTGCGGCACCTCTAAGACTTAGTTTTAGTGTATTTTAATGGGCTTGAAGTGTAAGAAGGATTCTAGCCTCTTTATTAGACTGTGATATGCTGGGTGGTTAAGAATCAATTGATCAAATAGAGATAATATAGGTTGAGGGATTTTTTGTCTGGTTCGCTTGCTGTCTGGCTCGCTATACATGTACGTTAGTTGAAAGTGATATAAGATTTTTAAAGAACAAACTTAAATTAAGAAGGTTGTATTGTTAATATTTTATTTAACTTAGTACTTTTGCATAGCGCAGCTCATCTATGCATTGCTGGCTCCGCGCATATGTAGATACGATTATAACACTCCCCTTTCAACTTGGGTCACAACATCGCAGGCTATCTCTTCGACATCCCTTCCAGTACGATCTTCTTGCTCAGTTAACTCACCAAGGGCCGAGCTTCAACTATAATAAAGAACACATTGGTCTCTAGATACGTGTGCCCGCAGCTACACGATCAAGTCCTAGTCTAGCTTCCTCGGCTTGTCGACCATGGTATTGGCACGATCAAAGTCGGCTTTGCAAGTGATGTGACTCGAGCTTACATATCGCAACAAGCTCGGTGAGTCTTTCTAGAAAATTGACTAATCTTTCAGGTTCGCCTTTGGAGATGGGGTGATGGAAGGTCATCAATGGAGGCCCATGGATAAACCGGTGGCGCATCAACCATCAAGATGTAGACTGGTCAACATGGGTGAAGCTGCTAGCGATTTCCGATAAGACATTGTTGACAAGGACGACTAGGCCCAAGACGAAGAAATACTTGAGAACGACAAAGACCACAAAGGGGAAGCAAGAGACCACGACCAGTTCCATAATGATTTAACCCCCTGACCTCCTTGTGAATTCATTATCCCCGAAGCTTTCGACGCCGATACTCCTCCCCAAGTACCTTCAGCCACATCCTCTTCGCGTCTTTCCTCGTACAGGGCATCTCAAAGGCCTCCAAGATCTCGCGCAACTACTCCTGCGAAACATCTCCGTAATGCAGAGCTTCAGCAGACAGGATTTGCTAGGGCATCCTTCGAAGACGACGAGCAGCCGGCGTCGTTGGAGCTTTTAACTCAATTACCGAGGAATATCCAGGAAGGCTACGGCATCTTGCCAAGAGACCTTCAAGGTGATGTATGTGTGAGGAAGCTATCTAGGTTATTTATACGAATCATACCCAGCTCGCTGGCGAACGTGTACGGCCGTGGATGTTTGGGGACAAACCCCAGTTTGAAGCCTCAGACCTTCCCGGTGTGCGGACCGTCCGCAAGATACACCGTCTAACCCGAAGATGCTTCAAGGAGAGCCTCGCGTATTGATCCCTCTCCAAGTCTCGAATAATACTAACATGGACACAGCCTGACTGCTGGGATCATTAAGGCTTACCGACCGGGACACGCACCGAGCAAGATGGTCGACTTCTGCATCTGCGTTCAGCCAGGGACGGCCTCGCCGCACCACGAAGCCATCCAATCCCGATACCTTAACTGACCAGGCATGTCGATTAACCACACTGACTGGGTCGACTTGACCAAGAATCCCATTGCCATTTCAATCGAAACAAAGGGGCCCGAATAGTCTTACGATACCGCTCTGTTGCAGGTGGCAACATGGCACTCTTCACAATGGCGCGGTCTATGTTGGGGCCGACGTGACCCTATCGACGCCATCGAGTTTCTGCCCGGGATCATTGTCATTAAACATGGCTGGTACCTTGTGGCAACCGATCTTGACAGATTTGGCAAGGCTTGCACTTTTGAGCGAATACAGCTGGGAAGCACAGAGTCGATACTGGGCATCTAAAAGCTGTCTATGGCGCTGCTGACATTGTGTCAATGGGTGCGGGGTCAGTGCTGGCCAGCTTTTCAGGCGGATATCTTGAATTTGGAAGCCCAAGTTGCTAGTGGTGAGACGGGCCAAGCATGACTGCCAATCAGTGACGAGTGATGATGGCGTTTGGAGATGCTGGGCTTGTTTTTTATCTTGGAGGAGCGCTACATGATACCTCTTCTGTCCTTTGGCTGCTTGGCGTCTTATTGTCACCTGTTGCGCAAAGTCTCCTTATTGGCGTTCTGGTGAATAGATATCGTCAGATGACGTCAAAGCGTACTAGGCGTCTTGCTGACCGTCGATCACATATCTGAGTATATTTAAAGAACCTTGCAACTGATTTAGGCTATCATCATTCTATCGTTGGCACTGCTAGTTACTCCAAAGTCCCTCACCATGGCATCAACAGCCTCCATCGATGTAGACGCCAAAGTTCAGAGAGCCCTCGTGGGCACCAAATTCGAGCCCTCATCCTTGACGAAACTCTCAGGAGGCTCCGTCAACTGGATCTATCTCGCCAAGCTATCGACACCATTAGACGATGGGACAACAGAGGTTCTGGTCAAGCACGGAGAGCCGTGGATGGCCTCCAAGCCCGAGTTTCCACTAGCCATGCTTCGCTGCGTACTGTCCACTGGAGTCTAACCCATTGTGCCATACCAACTAACTCGCCATAGAGCATTGAAGTGGAAAGCCTGAGGAGTCTGTCTGGTTGTTCCTCCTTTGGAAGATCTGCTTCCACGGATACCTACAACTTTGTCGCTCGAACACCAAACTTCTTCCACTTTGACGACAATGCTACCAACCAGATCCAAGAATTCCTACCCGATGGGATCAATTTAAAGGACTATATTCTACAGCATTACCCCCCTCCAACTCCCAAGTCCTTTGAACCACAATGCCGCCATTTGGGCAAGGCATTGGGTAAATGGCTTAGAGGCTTTATCGATTGGACTACACGACAGGTCAAACACCGACATGTCGTGGCCCAGAACGACTTCGCCCAGGACATCAAGCACATGGTCAACTTTTCATGGCTGCACGAACGCATCAAAGACTTTCTGGATATTCTCGACCCTGTAAAGGACATTCTTGGACAAGTTGAGCAAATGGCCGCTGCGGAGAGAAAGGAGGTGAGCAAGCACCAGGTCATCCATGGTGACTTTTGGACCGGAAAGTAAGCTCACTGACTATTGAATCGAACTTCAAAGGTTGACACTTGCTTCTCAGTATTATTTTACCCAATGTTCCAATCCAGCAAGGCACCGAGGTGCACATGTTGGTCATCGACTGGGAATGTACCCAACTCGGCTTGCCCAGTGTCGACTTTGGACAAATGATTGCGGAGATGTACGCTTTATGGCTGTACAAGTCCATCACGGCGGGGCTATGGATGATGGAGGGCTTCATCGAAGCGTATGGCGATGTCAGCCAAGACTTTGCCTTCCGCACTGCCATACAGACGGGTGCGCATCTGCTGTGCACTACCACGACGTTTCCGGGATGGGGAACACCTGAACAGGTTCAAGAGGTTGCTCGTGTGGGGAGGGATGTCATTGTACATGCCTGGAAGAAGGACGCTGCTTGGTTTGAGAGGGGTGACCTGGCATGCTTGTTCCGTAGAGGTTCGGTTTGACGTTCAGGCTCCGCGGTGAATGGCGCTCGAGATTTCAGTGGTGCGTTTCAGACTCGCGTTAGCACATCTGTTTAGGTGCGGCTGCGGGTCTTGGTAAAATTTCCCTTACTTTAAGAAATGAGCTTTAAAAAAAATTCTAAAAAATTCTAGAAAAAAAAAAGGGTTTATCATACAACACGTTACCTATGATTGACCCACTGCCGGTCTGGCTCCCTCCCTTGATGACAGGACACGTCAAGCATATATGATCACATAGAGACAGAGAAAGCTCGAGGCACGTCTTATATATGCATCTTCGCTATGGAATCCTTGTTGGAACCTAGAACATGCAAGAAATAATCACTAACGCCTAAATCCGGTCTCTGAACGATCGTCATCATTCTCCTTCACATCTGGCTGCAGCATCCCATCAACGACGATGCCTAAGATGACCATCCTCGTAGATCGGCAGTCTACCACACCTGTTGTTCTCGAGACCACTGACTCGCCGCCACGGCACCCTGCGGAGAATCAAAGCCAATCCCCTCCTCCCACCGTGATCCACTAGGAGTCTCACAGGGTCCGCTCCGACTCGGTCTGTGTGGTTCTCCTCAACAGGAGACAGAGCATCACGCTCCGCTGAATATTCCCGCCGGACCGAGCGGACTTGCGATAAGGCGTGGAGCTCCGGGGGGTTGAGATGCCCGACACGGCATAACCATAAAGCCGAAACTATCCCGCCGGAGACTTTTGAAGAATATAAGACCCTTGAGAAATACTTCGTCGATATGTCACTCATTCGCCATTCAATATCTTCATAAGCTTGATCAATAAAGACGAAGAGTTCTCCTATTGTCCAGACATAATGAAGGAAGCAATTGTCTCCTTTAGTGGGTTTCCGCAGCTCATGGCGTTTACAGTATCAGGATTAACCATACTGAGCAGATCAAAGGCCGCTCGTCGATGTGAGGGATGCACCCGTCCCAACTCCCAGGGCAGACCAGGTTCTCATCCGCGTCATCGTCTGCGGATCAAACCCGAAAGATGTCAAAAGTGCCCTTTATCTCCCGCCACAAAATTTCGGAGATGATATTGCTGGCATTATCGAAGATGTTGGAGAGGGCGTGACTGAGTTTCGCAAGGGTGACCGCGTCGCCGCTTTCCATGAGATGTTCACGCCTCACGGTGCTTTTGCTGAGTACTCGATCGCCTGGGCAAGATCGACGTTTCACATTCCCGAGAATGTATCGTTCGAAGAGGCTGCCACTGTCCCATTGACAGCCATGACGGCTGCGATCGGGCTATACCGAGACTTGGGGCTTCCACCGCCCTGGTCAACGGACGAGGATCGCCTTGAGACTGGCCCGCTTGTTGTCTACGGCGCTGGTGCTGCGGTTGGTGCGTTTGCCGTTCAACTGGCCTGCAAGAGCGGCGTGCATCCCATCATCGCAGTGGCGGGGCAGTCAAAAGACCACGTTGAAACGCTCATTGATCGCAACAAAGGCGATACAATTATTGACTATCGGCTTGGCCCTGACGCGACTGCGGCTGAGATCAGGAAGGCTCTTAAGGGGGCGCCTTTGCGTCACGCATTCGACTCAATCGGCGAGCACGGAAGCGACAAGATTCTTGGGGCTGTTCTCGAGCCTAATTCGAAGCTTTCCATGGTTCTACCAAGGGACAAGGCTAGAATTCCTAAGACTCCTGGTGTCCAGTGGCCCGCGGGATTCGTGGCGCCAGCATTGGAAGGTTTGGCCGAGGATACTCAAGTCTTTTGGACTGCAGTGGTTTCCATACATGGGACTTACAAAGAATTTGGTTACATCTATTTTCGTTACTTTAGCCTCGGGTTTCAGGAGGGTTGGCTTAGGTCTCATCCATACGAAGTTGTGCCTGGTGGACTTGATGGTCTTGCGGAGGGCTTGACAAGGCTGCTTGAAGGGAAGGCGCATGCTGTCAAATTTGTATACCGGATTAGTGAGACCCTTGGCGCAAGTCAATAGTCATAAGTTAATAGTAAATCAGTGGTACGTTTTAGGCCCGGGTTAGTATATATACTAAAGTATAGCCGTCGTAGTCAAGATACCTGCATATACCCTTGCATCATAAGGTCCTTTGGAAAGTAAAGACCCTCCGGCATATTCGGATCGAAAACATGCTTGCCTAGGAGGAGCAGGTTAGTGGTGAGGAAAAAGTTAATCGCTCCCAAGTCGATCTTCTCCATTAACACAGGCAAGTAGCCCTGTGAAGCATTTTAGCAAAGGAATCCCTGGTCCGCCCTCCAGATCGGCATCTGGCGGGTGTCGCATTGGAAGAAGCTCTCAGAGCTTGCAGGGGCTGTGATTGAAGGGCATGAGTGGAGCTTTGTGGCTAGTACACATGAGAAAGGCAGAACTGTGAGATCCGCTCGTTACTTCACGTGAATCTGTTACTAACAAACAATCAGATAATCTGGGCGAGCGAGGGTTTTGGCAAGACACTCTCGCCACTAGATACGTTCCAAGCTATAGCAGGAGTTCGACGGTTACAGAAGTGGACGGTTGATATGTATTGGCCATGGTATAAGCAATATGTCTCAAGGATATTATAACAAAGAAGTAATAAGATACCAAGAACCAAAGTCTCTTTGTGTCTATTAACCTACGTGGCATACGGAGCACATGTGGTTTTAATAGTAAAAGAGTATTTTGTTATGCATGCCACAATCCTGCGACTGTTACCGAGCATATCTATCAAGTCACTGTCCTGCGATTGGTTGAGGGTAATCTGGCACGTGATCTGGCCCTTACCATGTCATGAGACTCGTGCCGCATAGAAGATGCCTCTCCTTTCACGCAATACATCAGCACAACAACACGATGGCTTCCAAGTCGATCCTCAATCTTTCCAACGAGATACTTTTGAGCATTTTCGGCTACTTTTGTCTACACTGTCAACATGAATACAACCAGTCCTGGGACGACCGGCCATTTCGCTCTCAAGACTCTTCGCGAGGAAAACAACAACCCGATGCCAAGTCCTGGTACTCTATCGATAGGCATGCGCTCTTCTCACTATCATTGACCTCAAAACGGTTCCGCGATCTTGCGCAGCCCATTCTATACCATGAGTTTGTCTTGGGATATGGCGATTCGTGGCTCTCGGAGTCATACACTTGGGAAGGCCGGCTTGTGTCGTTTATTCGCACCCTGTCTCGGCGGTCGGATCTTGCTCATCGCGTCAAGGTCATGTATATCCATACATCTCTATTTGGACGCAATACGGACGAAAGTCGGACAGCCAATCGACTTGTCATTCTAGAGGCGGCACACGCTCTTGGAATAGACCTTCCAGAGGCCTGGAGACAACGCATGTCTAGGGTGACAGATGCCGAGAGTTGCGACTGGCCAGAAGTCTACCAAGTCTTTTTAGGCTGCTACCTTGACGACAAATGTGAGTTAACTGAGAGACAGAGGCGGCACCTTCATCGGGCAATGACCGACGGCTCATTTCCTGGTCGGCGCTGGATGAATGCGGAGCTAGTGGCGATACTGATTGCCCAAACTCCGCATCTCGAGTATCTTAGCCTCCAGGGGGACAACCGGTGGCCATCATGTGGGCTTGCCAAGTCTTCTCTTTCGGCTCTGGGGGTTTCCAACTTGCCTCTGAAAACGCTTGACCTCGGCATTGGTGGATACCCTATCATCGAGTTGGCTCCGGGCCTGGAGACACTGAACCTCCACCAATATACGTTGCATTTCGGACATTCAATTCCCAACATGCCAAGCCTGAGAACCTTGAGGGTGACAGATTCCCTGATGTTAGCTGTAACGCTGCGGAAGCTTTTGGATGCTTGCACCGGAGGCTTGGTGGCCTTCGAATACGAGGCTGCCAAGGACGAAACGCAAGGTCTTCGGGGCGGCCATTTTCAGGCATCAGACGCCATCGAGTATCTCGACAAACACAAAAGCACTTTGCAGGTGCTGCATCTTGACCTCAGCAAGCGAGACGTCCAGATGAGGAAGATCCCACCGGATTCGAGCCTCAAAGAATTCTCGGCGTTGAAACACATCTTTATCAACTCGATGCCGTTATTCGGCTTTATTCAAAAGCGTGAGCAGAACGCCGACTCTCGGGTCCTGATCCGACTTCTTCCTCCTTCAATTGCTTCTCTTACTATCGAGAAGAACCACTATCGCAACTTTGTCAAGGAAGCGTTGTTTGACTTGGCATACTGGAAAAGTCAAAACCCAGGCGAGTTTCCCAATCTTAACTGGGTTGCCTGTCGGCCGAAAAGCAAGTCTTCCACTTTGGCGTCGCTGTTCCAAGCCGTGGGCGTCAACTTCAACGCCCAGGTCCGGTCTCTAAGTAAAATCAAGCCTTATCTGAACGGCCCAAATGCTAGTTCAATTCTTGTTTTTCCGAACTGGGACTCGGACGATGATCTTTGAAGGGAAAAGGTAGTCACGGAGGCTAGGCGGGAGAGGAGCAACGTTACTGTTCACGAGACATATTTGTGTTCACCCTCAACTTCTATATATCTCGTGATCTATTGAATCCATGAATCCCAGTGTACATCTCCGACATGACCCCTCTCTTATATGAAAATTTCGACATTGCTTACTACTGGTTGAACCTGTACAAGCTAACTCAGACCTGCGCCGATGGCAAGATCAGCAATACTCTATGGGTTTACCCGCTCTTTAGGGTTGTATCCACTATACCAGGAGACAACATTCACCCAGCATGCTGTGATCATTAGCCGCAACTTCACGATACCCAAGAGAGATGACTTACCCATGGCGTACATGGAAAAGCCCTCTTCATTGTCTGTCAGCCTGAAATTCGACACTCGAATTAGTCTGTTGGAAGACACACCTGCATCCCTGTGACCTTGTCCTCTGCCATTTATGAGACATTGTCTTCCCCTCACAACCTCACGCATACAATCCACGCTTGTCGTTCTCTTGTCCACGAGTGTTGGGTCAGTAGAACTTCGAGGGAGTATACAGGTCAAGTCCACTGCAACAAGGTTAGCCTTGAACTATGGCCACGACGAGAACAGCCTGACCAAGTGTATTTCCGCCTCCGGTGAAGGCCTCAGCGTGCGTGGACTCATGGATGAAGACCTGAACTAGGAAGTCGCCCAGCCACTTGATACCGCGTTTTTCTTCGCCATGGAAGTCAGGTTTAGCCAGGAGATCGTGTGCTGCTTGTTTTTGGGCGTCTGTCGGCTCTTGGCCTACGTCGACGTGCAGATTGCGATAGTGCATGCCTGCAACTGAGCGCTCAGAATCGACTCGAAGCCACTGGGCATGGTAGGATGGGCAAAGGACCATAATCTCTTCGACAGTATCGTACAGTGCCTTGTAAGTGTATGCGTTGAGTCCGTCCCCGACAGGGACGCCAAAGCGTGTTTTGGTCTTGGCAACCGGGCCATTATCCGGGCCATCATCAGGGCTATCGTCCGATCCGCTGTCTTCTTCATCATCCGTATCATCGTCTGAGTCGCTGTCTGGATCCTCATCTGAATCGTAATCAGGATCATCTGGATCCACATCGCACACCAGCTTGCGCTGCACCCAACTTTCCTTGCCATCCAGAGTGGCAGATTTCTGCAGAACCCAGTACAGATAATCGCCTGACTCAGTAATGACAGCTACACAAGAGTTAGCAGGCATAATTTGAACGTGGCCAAGCGAATCTTACTGTCATCGTTCCCGGTCGCTGTGTAGTACATGTCAATCCTTGTTCCTCTTGAGGACGGATGATGAACTTGCCTTGTTCGTATGTTTCTCCGTTGCTGTTGGTCCTTGAAAGAACCTTGTTGTCGTCGCAGTAAAGGTTGATGTAGGGAAAACCACCACGTATCCATCTTACAGGCTCGCCGTTGAGGTATTTTTCAAGCTGATCCGTGATGGTTTGTGCTAGCTCTGTTTGTGAACGTTGTTAGTAATTCAGACTAAGGGCATACATGTGTCACCTGGGGTAGTCCTACTTCGTGTGCCTCTTAGAGTCTCAAAGCCCTCAAGATTGCCAGGAGCGTTTGCGCCAGTGTAGTGGGTCGAAATAAAGGCACGGTAACTAGCAAATGCATTGTGCTCATCAAACGTCCGTTGACTAGAAGTAAGCTTATCTAGTCTGAGCTCTCCAGACCCGTCATTTCGATAGAGGCCGATTGCCAGATCGAGATGGTCCACCATATTGGACATCTACAAGAGCGAGTCAGATGAAGGGCTTCTTGGGGAAATGGAGGGGCGGCTCATAGTACAATGTCCTTGGCATCCTGGATAGTTTGAGCTAGCAGAGGACTCATAGCCGAGTTTCCGCAACGACTGAAGATTTGTCGCTTGTCTAACGACCGGCTTTGCAGGTCGAGAGTTGTGTTGGGCATTGTGGGCTCATCTTGAAGAAAACCAAAAGCCTCCGTAGGGGCCGAGAAGACAAACCCGGAACACAGTAGAAGACAGAATAGAATGGAGTCAACTGTCAAACAGCGTAAAGACATGTTAAAAAACGTGTTGAGTGATTTGAATGGGAGGCAGAATGGTTACCAAAACATCTGCTACTTTTTGTGAAGCTGGGGACACCTGCTATCTATTCACGCGACAGCTCCTCTTGTCAATTTCCCATTAAACAGCCAACGACCGATATTCCCCAATATGAGTTCTTTGAGATCTGCCTTGCCACACCCGAGTGGACTCAATGGCACCACAGGTAGATCCCCATCCCCCAGGATGGCGGACGCCCCGGCGCTTAGGATAGAGTCCGGGCGTATATCGGGAGTAAGGCCAATTACATAAGCGGAATTTTCTTTAAGCGAGGGTTGCAACATGCGGTTGTAATCTCGCTGAGTTCTTGGCCTGTCAGCGGCCGCAGCTTGAGAGGCGCAGCGCAGGCTACAACCAACACGAGTTTCAAATATTCTGCTTGTGGGCCGACTGGGCCTTGACGATTGTTGCAGTTACATCAGAATTCTCTGAATATGTTGGCGCTAGCCAAATAACCTTGTTTGATGGTTCGGCGGTCAAGTATATGCGAAACGTTCGATATGCGGTTGGTTGGGCCTATCGGTCCTATAGAAGTGTCCGTTGGTTCGAAAACTGCAGGACCCTTGGGCCAACAGAGGCTGGAAAGAGGCTTTGATAACACTCGTGAGCTTTACTCAAACTTGTTGGTGCATCGAAGCTGGCAGTGCTCAGGGTATCGCCATGTTTCAGTGACATCAGGACTGGAGACTCTTGGAAATTGAGGTGTTGCCATATCATCCGCGCTTAGACGGGAGTCAGCCTCGCTTTGAAGTTGCTAATATTATCACGTTAGGTTTGGAGTGGCTTGCCTCTTTATCAGATGCTCAATATAGACTCATCGGCTTCCTCACATCAGTATCCTTTGTACTTCACCACACATTCATTCATCATCTCTCGTTCCTTTTCCCCTAATTCTCGGTTGCAAATCCCTTTGTTTTCTTCTAGATACCTTATTGTCGCTTCCAGAATGCAGCTGATAACTCCCTGGAAGAGAATCTGGGGAGGCCTTTGGCTCTTTGCAGTTGTCGACGCTGGTAGTATGACAAAGCTGGGCATCGAACGGACCGTGGCCAAGGGAGATACCTGCCTGTCGTTATCCCATGACTGCGGCATCACTGTCCAGGAGCTCGTCAGCCTTAACGGCGGAGACAGCAGCTGGTGTTGGAGTCTGCGTCCTGGTCAGAAGGTGTCATGCTCATCTCCCAAGGCATCAGAGGCCACTATTTATAAGCCGCTGGTCACTGTCCATCCTTCCAAAGCGCATCGAAACGCTACCAGTAAGCCACTGCCAGCTACTGACGCTGAGCAGACTGGGAAGAGTTCACACATTGGTCCGTCATCTGGAGACCATACCAAGGGCCATGCGAACGATGATGCAGCGCCGCACAAGCCTTCAGTCACCACCATCTTCTTCACCACTACCGCGGGTCATTTAAAGGCCATCACGCAATATTCGGATGGGCTGCAAGCCTCTTCTGCCACTAAATCACTCACTATTCTCAATGGGGAGGATCGCCCCCTCCCTGGAGGGCCTCCCGTTTCTGAGCCACATGTCAGCGCAGACGGGAACAAACGACCACTGAGGACATTCTCAACGGAGACGGTTCGAAAGAACACTGCCAATGAACTAGGGCCAGATCGCCCTTCAATCCTGGAGCAGCTATTCGCCGAAAAGAATATCGCCACAGTGGTGGTTACCATTGTATCCACCGTAATCACCTGTCCGTCAGACATGCCTACCCACCATACGGAAAATGAAACCACTGGCCGCCCATCTGAGACCAACCGCATCGACATCAGTTCCAGGAGTAGCCAGGTTGAGGCATCCTCACAGCGGCCCGAGTCCCAACCTTTGAAACAACCCACTATCGTGACTGAGATCGGTAGAACAAGTCCACAGTTCTCCGTCACCTTTACAACCTTCTATTCTTCCAGGTTCTGGAACTCATCTACGCCCGCAGCATCCGGGCGAAGTACTGGGCTTTCTGACACAGAGGGTTCAGTGGCCATGTCTCCCACTGGCACACGCATTCCATGTGAGACCAAGACGCCAATTTCTAGCACCACTCAAAGCTCCATTGGCAGCTATTTTGCTTCATCCGAAGACGCAAGAACCGTATCAGCCGCTCTGGGATCAATCACAACGTCGGAAACATCGATTGGCACTCATTCAAAGTCCAACAGTGGGACAAACAACCCATCCACTTCAGAAAAATGGCTGCCTTCCGGAAGGCCGGAACTATCTAGTGCCCTTACACCGCCCTCTGCTACATACGGGCTTACTACGACCGTCAATATGGTTTCCCAAACTGGCGAGAGTACTATCGGCCATCCAAGCGGTGCACCCGACCTTACTGCGAGTATCAGCCAAGTCACCACGGAGACCGAAAACTCGGATCCAGCAGCGTCGCCTGATGCCTCAACCAAAACAGGTAGCCAACAAGAGACAGAAACCAGTCCTGATGAAGAAGGGACTGCATCTGCGACTCAGCCCACTGGCTCAGATTTTACTTTGTCTCATGGTCAAAGCACAGTTACCTCCTCCCCTGGTACCACATTCACGACAGGTCAAAGTGCATCAAGCATAACTGACGGCTTACAAGAGTCTGCTAGTACTGGCCAAGAAAACACAGAAACAGATCCGTTTGCCACAGAAACTGGTGCTCTTACGACTGAACCAGGCACTATCGTCAGGGACCAATCGACAGTCGAGTCTAGCTTTACAACTCCCGAGACTGGCATACAGCCAACTGGTGAAGAGACTCAGGCCTCAAGCAAGCCCAGTCTTTCCATTACCGGGACAGGGATTGCCACTGAGCCTTTAACACACAGTGACGGCCAAACCACAGCCGACTCTGGCTTTTCAACAGCCAAGACGGAGACCAAGGAGGCGGCAGAGAGTACAATCATGGAGACAGCCCAGCCTAGGATCACAACTTACCAAACTTCTACTCGGGCCGGGTCTACTGCCACCGAGGCTAAGCCATCTTCCACAAGGAGTGATCTTGGGTCCACAGAGAGTGACCTTCCTTCCACGGAAAGTAGCCCTGCTTCTCATACAGAGACTGGCCATGCTTCAACGGAGAGTTTTTTTGCTTCATCAAAAGGCAACCTGGCTCCATCAGAGACTGCCCTTCCCACTACTGAGTCTGGAGTTTCGACTACACAGTCCCAGCCTGGGGTAACCACTGCTTCAGACAAGAGCAAAGCTGACACATGGACAACGACCGCCAAATCCGAGGCTGACGGCATTGTGACAAGAAACACTCCCGTTAGCAGCAGTACTGAAGGTCCGACCACAAACGATGAAGTCCCCGCCGGCTCTGGGTCTTCCATCAACACTGAGGTCTCTAGCAGTGCCGAGGAGCTTTCAGATGTTCTGTCACCCACAGGTAGCGAGGCTGGAGAGGCATCAACAGACACGGGCATTGATTTTACCCTACCACCCTTGCCCACTATAGATTTCACATCAGCCTTCGGTACGTTGCTCCCTATCAACACAGACGGGTCGACGGCAACTGAGCCCATAACCAAAGGGCCAAGCTCCAAATCTTCAACCACGAAGGGAGGCTTCGATGACATACCATTGCCCACTTTCTCAGACGACCCCCCCGCAGAGACTGGTACGCCCCCAGACTGCAAAGGACAAGATTGCGAAGTGGGAGAAGATTGTGATGGCCCAGAATGTACTCGAGGTGGTGATTGTTTGGGTCCAGACTGCACCAAAGGGGGTGCTTGCATTGGGCCAAAGTGCACACGTGGTGGACAATGTCGAGGAGACAAGTGTGAGCACGGTGGCGGCTGCGAGGGCATTGGATGCGTGGTGGGGGGAGGCTGCTTTGGAATCGGTTGTGTTGCGGGAGGTGTCTGCGTTGGCCCTTCGTGCCATCAAGGCGGGCCTTGCTCGCAGAAGATCCTAGGAGACTGCCCCCCAGGCAAATGTACTGGGAAACAGTGCGATGAGGAGGGAGACGAGGACTGTACCAGTAAGACGACAGCCGAGGTCTGCATCGAGACCATCAGCAGCACCGCCATTGAGACATCACCGACGACGAGCTGGTCGACAACGACAAAGACGTCATGTCGAACGGTAACGGAATGTGACGTGAGAGACTCAACCGCAACAACTACAATCACGGGGACCGAGGATCCGGAGCCAGAAGCCACGCCATCAGGGTTCTATAACTTTGATGGCGAAGATAACACCGACCAGTCTATCTGGGATGAGCTTCAGGATGACTACGATGAGTGGCTCAGTGAAGCTGACAACATGGCTGCCACCACCACGACACAGCCAAAAACGACGCTTGCCACGTCCACAAAACCTCGCAGCACCGTGACGGTAACAGCAAAACCCGAGCCCACACCTAAAGCCGAATGTGACTTCGCGGACGGAACTGTCTATTGGGAATTTCTCATATCTGGGATCTTTGACTGGGCTGACGACGGAGGCAAAAAGTTGAAGGAGGAGGAGAGCGGCTGCGGGGCACTAACAAACTGGAAGTGGCTCGATGGGAGCAACAATGACCAAGGCCATCAGGCCTCTTTCCGTCTCCCATTCTTTATGAAGTCGGGCTGCGTGGAGCGAGCCATCGTCTCGGCTGGTGGGCCAAAAATCCAATGTGAGGCCTTGGATGATTTTCATTTCCAACAGATTACGTCAGCTGTAGATAACAACGAAGCCTCCGGCTCACTGCCTGCGTTAAATCCATGGCCAAGCAAGGTAAATAAGGACGGCCGGGTAACATTGACTGGCTCAGCTCCTACATATACGCCGATGGACTGGGGGAATGAGGGTTGAGTCTTGCTATGAGGCTGTATGACTTGACTCATCGGCAGATTCAAAGAGAATCAGGGCGGGAAGGAAAGGTGAAAGAGAGAGAAGAGCGGGATAGAGAGAGACGTTAAATGCATAAATGTACCTACAAGGGAGTACACCGATATTATGGCTGAGATCATCTTCCCAGAGAAATTCGATCCCGGCGTGGTGAAACTGAGCGCGATGGGGGTATTCACAGTCTCGAAGGAAGCTCGCATCTAAAGTCGCTGAAAAGCCAGTGATGACTTCAGGGGTCAGGGTCAACTGCCAGATTGGACCCTTTATACAGCTTCAAGGGTGGTCACGTGAGGGGATGAAATCGGCCGGAGAAGCCTCGGATAGTCTAGTCCCAATTGGGAAGGCCCCTTGACTGCCCGAAAAGGAAGGTCGCGGTAGACTCAAGAACAAAGAACGCAGGGAATCTACACGATTGAAGTGATTGAGTGAGTGAGAGGAATCTAGGTGTGCGTATAACGTGAAAAATGAGGAGGGTGGAATATGGTCCTGTGGGAAAGATCCTGGGTGCCTAGAACATGTCGACTGGTTGGAAAATAACCGACCCTGGATTGATGCCCCACAATTGATAAATTCGCATCTGATTCGCATTACTTACCCTACAGTGATCTACGATTCGCTTCACAAATAAACAAACAAGGCGGCGCGACACCTCTTGGATGCGAACCAAAGACGGGGGTCAAGAGACACGCTTCACTTCTTTCTCGCTTTTCCATAATGGCGCCCTGATTTGATATTCCCATTGATCAAAAATGGGCCCGTCTTCCTAGCTGTCAGGCACATACATCGGACACCTCAAAGTAACAGTTCACGGTATTAGGTTTCGATGCTGTCGAGTATTGAGAACTTCGTATTTTGCTGGTGGTCTCCCGCAGACTTTCTCGCGGACTGGTCACTGAAGACAGTAGTAAAAGAAAAGTAATAATTCAGGGCTCTCTACTAATGCTTTGCTCGCCAGCAGGAATTGTTCAACTACAGTCGAGATGACTCTTGAACCATGCTACTGCTTGATTGAAAGCTTGGTCTTTAGCAAAACGTTGCTTCCTATCACTCATATCCCCTCTAACAGCGAAGCCGTGATGTACTCCGGAAAACAGGTTGATCTGCCACTCGTTCTTGGACTTGGACAAAATAGCTTCACTGTCATGACGTTTTTCCACAGTGAAAATATCATCATGCTCGGCGGCAGCAATTGACAGTGGGCCAACAACAGCAGAGAGTTCTTGTTCCTCCACGAAAGAAGGATGAGCGATGAAACCGCAACCAATGCCGTCCTTGAAATGGCGGATGACATACTATATTGCGGTGTTAGTATGCTACACCTGACTTTGACTCAGTGATCCAACTAACCTTTGCCCCTAGGCAGTATCCTACTGCGCCAATCTGAGTAATTCCCTCGAGGCCCTTGAGATAATCAATTCCCGAAACCACTATAGGATCGATGGCTTCCTGAGTGTGAGGGTTATTTCCCTGAGATCCATTATTCAGCCACCCCATTATGTCGAAGCCATCGGGCATGTTCAAGGGCGCCGGATCGCGATTGAATATATCAACAATGAGGCAGGCATAGCCCTGCTCAGTGAATGCATCCGCCATAAGCTTGCTATTCTGCCAGATTCCGACAATGTCTGGGATGTACAAGATGGCTGTGCGAGTCTGGGTGGAAGGCTTGGCTAGATAAGCGTCGATCTTGCCATCGATCTTCACCATGATCCCCCTTGGAGTACCCCTTGATACATGAGCTTTGTGTTCAAAAGATTGGGTTTAACAAAACAAGCAAGGTCTTACTGGTGAAGGGTGCCAGTGGCACAGCATGTCGCGGGCGGATGGGAGGACATGATTCGTCTGGGTTAAGCTTGAATATCTGGAAAACTCTGATAAAGGTGATCTTGGATGGAATTTACATTAATACGTACAATTCTTGTGATATAGCCAGTAGCTCTTGGCCGAGAATCGTCTGTGTCATTGATCCAAGCAAAAATCGGTGGACGGCCTTTACGCTTCCGAAAGTTTCGGCAGGGATCCGTTCCGAGCGACGGAAGGTGGATCTAGATCCACTTTCCGGAGGCCGGCGATTCATCTCACCTCCGCATGATCATCAACAAGGAAGACAAGACAAATACATGACATATTTATCATTCTTCTGCTGTCATGACTGGCACTGTTCCCGCTCACTCATCCCAACCCATTCAACCGCCAACCTCTTTCCATCATGTCGTCCGATGTCCTCCACAATGTGCGGCCCATGTTCGAGCTTCGCGGCCGCAACTATGTAGTCACAGGCGGAGCCCAGGGCATCGGCTTTGCGTGCACCCGCGCCATCTGTGAGATGGGAGGCAATGTTGCCGTGTTGGATATTCAGCAGAACCCCGTGGACGAGTTTCACACACTAAGCGACAAGTTCTCTGCAAAGGCCATCTACATCCAGACTGACGTTACTTCCGAGGACAGCATCAAGGCGGCCTTTGCCAAGGTGCTACAAGAGTTTGGAACCATTGATGGTTGCGTGCCCGCTGCTGGCATTGCCATTGACAAGCCCTTCTTGGACCAGACGTGGGACGAGTTCACCCGCATTCAGGACATTAACGTTTGTATTCGTCTTTCGCCAACTGAAAGGGTACTGACAGGACACCAGGTCCGAGGAACATTCTTCGTTGCTCAGATGGCAGCCCGTCAGATGATCAAGCAAGGTACAGGCGGTAGCATGGTCCTGCTAGCCTCTCAGTCCGCCCACATCGGCCTTCCGGGATATCGAATGGCCGCATACAACGCTTCTAAGGGTGGTGTGCTTATGCTTTCTAAAGCATTGGCAGTTGAGTTGGCACCGAAAAATATTCGTGTCAACACCATCTCGCCTGGCTTTGTCGACTCGGAGATGACGAGAAAGGTTCGTGAGATGAAGAGCAAGCGGGAGGGTGAACAGATGTGGCTCGCGCCGCCTAATCAGCGACTCAGCACTCAGAACGATCTCACAGGGGCGGTGGTTTACTTGCTGAGCGATGCTGCTCGACACACCACCGCAGCTGACATTCCGATCACTGGCGGTCTTCATGCTGGAACGATAGATGGGTTGATTAGCTACGACAATCAGTAGGCGTTATGTTTCAAGCGAATTAAAATTGATATATATATGTTGCTCATCATCATCATCATTATCATCAACAATGTTGCTCATCATCATCATCATCATCAACAATGTTGCTCATCTAATGCAGTTCAAAAATATATCGTCCTAATGCTGACAGCCTCAATTTCTCAAGGTTATCCTTCCTATTTGCTGGTTCCTCCCTATGGGATCTCGCTTCCATGACAACAAAGAACTCTCTACGCTATGGTTTTTTTCGGTTTCGGGTTTTAATACCGGCATGTGTCAATAACTGTGTCTTTTGTTATTATGGCTGATGGCTTCTTTTGGAAGCGTCACTAGAGGTACGATAACCTTAAAGAAGACAGGAATAAACTCACCCTCCTTTTCTTATCAGCTGCCCAAGAAATGATATCCATGTTATATGATGTCAGAGCTGATAGCTTGGCGGTTACAACTAGCATCAGTTGCGGGCCGGGGTCGGCTATGTACGATTGCAGGGGTTGGAACCGGCCCGCAACGCGGATAGAGCACCCGACTACACTAAGCTCAGCCGTTCAATCGGACATGACAAAGATAGAGGCACTGCTTCATGTCACAGGAACAAGTGCCAACTGTACCGCTGCAAGATCCCTTATCTTTCATGAAACACCAAGGGCGTATGTGAATTTGGGGTTGGCGCGGGGGACAAGCATCTCCAAGGCAAGGTTCATCACACACACAAATCTGTCTCAGAAAGAACTCGGGCATGTGCCGTGCTCATCCATGACCCCAAATCGCGCGTACCATGGTATAGAAAGGCTGCAGGACAGGTTCATAGAGTGCCATAGGCAACGCCTAGATTACAACGCTCGATGTTGATACATCCTAAAAGCTGCTCTCTGAAAACATGTGGCTTACATCGCCAATGGGCCACTGGAAACGAAGTGAATCCGCCCATCCCATAATCACATCTGTGTCGGAAAGAGCGGACGGCATATTAAACCCAAATCCATCAGAAATATTTCCATCATAGAGCGGTGGCGTATAGCCCGACTGGGACTGAAGGTCCAGCATCTCCGGCTGAGGGATGAGGCCCTCCCTCGGAATCGATTTTGAAGTATTAGCCAGTGTCTCCTCTTCACTAGCTCCCGTACTTGGGCCTTTGAGAAGGCCCAGACTTAGGAGAATCCGTCTCATCTCCACTAGCCTCTTTGCCAGTCTCCGCGCAGACCGTGACCGTTTAGCATGATTCAACGTGACGCATTCTGCCATGAGAAAACTTCCGCCGAGCGAATCAACTAGATCTAGCGCTAGATTGGACAAAACAGTGGCTTTGTTTTGCTTGAGGAATGCTATAACCAAAAAGGCAAGTCCAGATGTACAAGCTAATATGTGTTGGAAATAGGGGTGTTGCTTGCGGTAGATGTCGGTGTAGGTGTCGAGCATGTAGAGAACGTGGCAGATATCGTAGACGAGCTCTGTCGCGGCTCTGAGGTGGTTCTTTGTTGTTTCGATATCGGATTCTGAGAAGAAGAAGGGTTTAAGTAGTTGACTGCGCACAGATTCTGCGCGGAGGTTCAACAAAATGGCCCACGTAGGTGGCCTGGTCGATGGATTTGTGTGCCAAGTACGGCATTCAGATAGAGTGTAACTCCCAACAGCCTTTTTCCTCCACTGGTCAATCTGGAAGTTCAACAATTCAAAGGCATCATCATCGTTATATCGCTCCCCTTTGGCAGCCCTAGAGATGGGCTCGCCGAACCGGTCACTAATGAGTATAAACGAGAGCATGGCCTTTAAATACGGATGTTGAACCTTATACATATTAGTTTATGAAGATGCATAGAAACGAATTCTTCTACTCACGGAAGACGTTGAAATAGAGCTGAAACTGTTTTCATGAAAGTGTAGTGGCAGTCCAGTGGCATAGCTCCACTGGCGGTCGAGAATCACGATGCTGCTTATCAAGATGCAAGCCTCTGTGCGCTGGGCATCCGATGTCAGTGTGTGATTGAACACCTGGCCATTATGAAACCCGAGTTCCATCAATGTACGGCCGGCAATTCCACACATGCGCCAGGCGGAGCGCGGCATCTCTTGGAAGAAGTCATACCATCCCTATCGCCCTTGAGTCAGCTAAGGTCAAGTCATTGGCAAAGACGATTGGTTCTGTACCTTTAGGAATATAATGGTGACGTGTTTTATGCTGTAAGCCGGGGCGGCCAGTTTTGCATTGACCGCGTCTTCAAAACTGTCCCGAAGAAGGCTCTCCTTATGGCAGTGGTTTGGCCTGGGGTCGGCTCGGAGAGCAATAACAAGAACGAGGTTGAATATCATCAGGAGCTCACAAGAAGTAGCCCCAGAGTCAGAGTCTGCATACCAGGATTGAGCTTGCTTGATGAGTGCGTCTATGTCAACGACAGGATGAAGGTCTCCGACGACCTCCTGATAAATGTGCACAAGCTGGATAGCCTCTTGCAAGCCCATGATGGATCGAAAGGTTAATAGTGGCGTCGCGTCTTGTCTGCCCACTGTCCGAGGCGATACTGAAGGTCGGTCGTCCTGAGCGGCCTCGTCGTCAACCGTGTCCGACGCGGCATCTTCGTCGATACTGGCGAGCTGGAGCTGCTGTTCTTGTAGCGGTGGACCGGGACAGCTGTTCCTCCGCAGTTTCAACTGCCCTACGTTCAAGGTGTAATCTGGGCTGGTCGGTCCGTAGAAGCCGGGGGAGCCAGCTGCTCGAAGGCGTTTGTCGGTAGTGTTGCGGACATCGTGAGCGCTGGCCTCGTTGTTGAACCCTGTCGCGAAATCGTGAAGCTTGGTAGCACCGGCACTGGAGATGGGGGATGGCGAGTTCGATCGGTCGCGGTTGGCCATGTGAACTTGAGATGCCAGGTTATCTAACTGGTCTTGCAGCGAAGACAGTAACTCGACCATGGACTCTTGATTGCTGCTGCTGCTACTTCAGCGTCAATGATGCGACGTGGGAAGACGCAGTCTTACCTGGACGATGAAGAATTGGCTCTTCCAGGATCTTGTCTTGGCCTTGCCTGAACCGTGTCGATATTCCAACCATCAGACTCGAAACTGGTGCTGTAGCTACAGCTCTGGCCGCGATCCATGCAATACCGACACGGCTGTCGCCCATCGCATTTGCCCTTCCGACGTCGGCAAGCACCGCACGCGCGCAATACGTAGGGTGCTCTGCGTTTGCCTGCATCGCCGCTAGTGTTGCCTGACCGCTTCAGAACCCGGGCCGTCTCTCGAGACTGTGTCGCGGTGGTAGCCATTGTCGAGGGATTGATCAATTGAAGTCCAACAAGCAATGGGCGGGTGGTTGGAGAAGGGGAAATCGAGTTCGGATAAGAACCCAGGGTCCAGGGGCTGGTTTTGGCGCAGGGAGATAAGCATGTGCTGGTCGGGTATCTACCGTATCAGCGGCGCTCCAATTCCCACCTCGTTTACAGGGTTAAAATGCGGGGTAAAACGACGCTAAGCCAGGACTGTGAGGTGCAAGTAGGTACCCCAGACTTTGGCTTGATGTCCCATGGATCTTCTTGGTCGTCATGTACCGGCAGGTGGCGAATTACTTGATCAATGGCGGACGAATGATCGATCACAGTCCCTATCATAACTGGGGCCTTATCCCAGTCCAGGAGATGGTGACGACACACCTGGACCAGGGGCACGGGGCCGACCATCTGCAAGGGCACAATCCTCAAATCGTTTACTTCTTCTTCATTCTTCAAGTCACGACCAGAAATAGACCTCGCAACGCTTCACATAATTATAGAGAACCCAAGACTTGCATTAGAAACTTTATTTACGATAAACAATTCATCCACTGCCATCTCAGCTATTCTACCTTACGGACTTTGTAGCTGAACATCTCGTTCGAAGGCACTGAATTCCGATCCCTCATCTTGCTGGCCGTCTCAATTCCCAAGACCGGCACCCGGAATTCTAAATGGGACCCTTCCTTCTGACCCTGAACGGGATATGGAAATGGGAGATACTGTGGCATCAATCCCAGCTGGGCAAGCACTGTACCCTGGTCCCAGCTAATATGCTCGTGATAGAGTCGATCACCTCGAATATTTACCACTGCTGTGAATGGCATTTCCAGCTTCTTGAAGGTAGGCGGAACCCCGGGAAGCCTGTCGTTACATGTCAGAGGCTGTGACCCTGCGGGAAAGCGATGTTGATGAGGTCACTTACAGCCAATCCACTGTAGCATCGTGTGTAAACTTGTAGATGAATTCGTCAACTACACGGTCGATCCCTATTGTTCGGCTGATAAGTTCCAGCTCGGTATCTACTGAGTTTTGGAATATAAAGTGTCCTCGATAGAACTCGGTCAATGGTCCGCGGCCGATGCCACCAGTAAGCTATAGACATGAATGAGCGTCAAGATTTTAATAGTCCTCTCAACATCTCTTCACTTACAGTGGGTACGTGGTTGACATATGGTTGATCAACCATGGTGCTCATCGTGTGCTCAACGGACCTGTCCGCAAATTCGTAATAGGTATGCTCGTCCCAGATTCGTTCGAGATCGAAATAAGGACCGCCCATCAGTGACTTGAGAAATGTCAGGTTTCTTGTGTGAGATAGAGACTCGGCCCAGTAGTCAAAGTCTTTGTCAAACGGCGTAGCCATGCGGAAGGATTTTCCATTGGCATATGAATATGTCGTCACCCCATCCTCCTTCTTGGTGATAGCTGAACTGCCAGCTACGTGACGGAGCACAGGGACTTTGGAGGCCTCAAATTGATCTTCATCAGTGGCACTTGCATATACAACGCCGCCTACCACATTCGGTAAACTGAGGAGGACTCCGGCCGCCTGACTCCACAATCTGGGGTCGTACGCTATGGTTGTTTAGATCTGCATGACAGTGTTTGCTTCCAAGACAGAGAGGACTTACCAACGACACCAATCTTGCTATTCTTTGGCTCCAGTTTATCACAATCGCTCAAGGCCTTCAGAGCAACACCAACAACCTCTTTGGCACCTCTACCGAAAGCCTTACCCTGGATCTCAACCACCGCATAGCCCTCCTCAGCCCACTTGATGAGTGCAGAGGGGACACCCTCAATAACTTGAAGATGCTTCTCCGACTCCTCTGTTAGAATAATAAGGCCTGGACCATGACCTAGCCTTGAAAGCGGCGGGAGCAGGGTGATGCCCTCACCGAGAGATTGGGGCTTGGGCTGAGGTAGTGGAGCTGGAGGTTTGGTGATGTCTGCGTACACGGGCATGGTGGTTTGAAGTTGCGAGCTGGAATCTTGGCCTTCGCCTGCCTTGTCTCTCTCTTGGTTCTTGCCCTGTAATTGTATTGAAAATGAATAGTAGCTTCCCCTGGGCCACTAGTTTGGGCCATGCACTCAGACTTATACTGATTGTGGCATAGTCTGTCTCCTTGCTCGGTATAGTGGGGAGATTGATGGCCCAGTCACGGCTCGAGAGATAAGGGTGGATACCTGTCTCGTTCCGGTCGGAAGTTCCGATCGGAAGTTCCGTAGCGTTCTTTACGATGCCCCTGGAAGCTTTGGAGACAGGGAGAGTCAAGATAGGCAATGAATCTAAGTTGCAGACGCCATACCATGCTACCCCAGATGACTTTGGAACGTGTCCCCGGCCCCCCTGAAGCCCAGATACGAAGCGACGGACAGTAGCGTTCCGACTTGTTATCACACGACCAATCTAGATCTGTTTACGTACACCTCAACAGATGATAGATTGACGATTCCTGATGGCGATAAGCTACTTTGTGGGGAGTTGGGGTCACTCTGTGAGATTGGAAACGCCCTTGTTTGCTGAGATTCTTTGGCGGCTTTTCCGTTCCTAGTCATAGGATGTAACACACACATTGCCATTTAGGAAAGATGGTATGAACTACGTCGGAAGTTGCGAAATGCGTTGGCCGGCGGAACTGGCAAGCTGAAACCACCACACGTCCTTGTTGACTGCGGTGTATCAGAACAGTGTACTATGATTTGCGGGATGCTGGTAGGGAGAGCGGCCTTGGCCAAACAGTTCCGGATGCGCCACCTTGTTATTAGCAGCCCTATTGAGAGGAAAGTTATTGTCATTGGAGCGCCATTGATAAGCTAAGAAATATTCCTGGTTGTCTTTCCGTATTCTCTAAAGTTAAAGATGTCTTTCTCCGTCTGTTTTCGGTCAGTTGGTTCATCAAGCCGATCTGTGTTCCAAAGAAGGTTGCAAATCAGGAAACCTCCAATCATTATACCCAACTATATTATTACTACTCGAGGGATGGCAACGACAAGAGCCATGAGGGAATCATATGATATTGTGGTAGTGGGTGCCGGTAAGTGACTGACATTGTGCCTCGGCATCTTTCGCAATCTGAACCTTGGCAATAGGATGGTTCGGTCTGGCAGCTGCAAAGGCAATCCGACAAATTTCCCCCGAAGCCAAGTTGGCGGTCCTTGAATCGGCCGAATCATGCGGTGGCACTTGGTCCAAGAATCGACTCTACCCCGGCTTGAAGTCAAACAACATGAGAGGCACATACGAGTTCCCTGACTTTCCCATGGAGGAGAAGAAGTATGGTGTCAAGCCAAACTCTCACATCCCTGGCCCTGTCCTCCACCGCTACCTCACCGACTTCTCCAAGCACTTCGACGTCTACAACCGAATCCAGTTCAACACTGCTGTCGACCTAGTCGAGCGGCAAGGAAGCGGTGGCTGGCGTTTGTCCGTCAAGTCCCCCGATGGAAACCGATCTATCGACACTACGAAGCTGGTCTTGGCCACTGGCCTGACATCAACCCCAAACATGCCTGCTTACAAGGATGCTGACAAGTTTGGGGCGCCACTCTTCCACGCAAAGGACTTTTGCAAGAATGCTCCCAGCTTGGACGTCAAGAAGGCAATTGTAGTCGGTGGTGCTAAGTCTGCCTTCGACGTCGCTTATGCACTGGTTCAAGATGGTGCTACAGTTGATCTGATTGTGCGACCTACCGGCAACGGACCTGTCTGGATCGCACCCCCATTTGTCACCCCGTTCAAGAAGAGGATCGATCAGCTTCTCAATATTCGATGGATGACCTGGTTCAGCCCTTGCCCATGGGGAGACGCAGACGGTTACCGTGGAATCCGAAAATTCCTCCATGAAACGGCTGTCGGCCGGTTTGTTGTGGAGCGCTTCTGGTCGGCCCTGAGCAGCGATATCATCACTGCTAACGAGTACGACTCACACCCCGAGCTCAAGAAGCTCAAGCCCTGGCACTCCGCCTACTGGATCGGCAGTGGCCTCAGCATCCTTAATTACGACAGCCCTCTCTTCGATCTTGTCAAGCAGGGCAAGATCCGCGTGCACCTTGATGACATTGAGCGGCTGGAACCTCACCGAGCTATCCTTGCCTCAGGAGAGCAAATCGACACGGACGCCATAATCTGTTCAACTGGTTGGAAGAAAGAGTCGACCATCAAGTTCGCCAACCTCGGACAGGAACAGCTCGGTCTGCCCTACTCGACTGACGAGAAACGGGCTCTGGCTCAAGCCGCAGACGCGAAGGTTCTCTCTCTTTACCCCGGACTGAAAAAGCAACCCAAGATCAGCGGCAAGCCCAAGGAGGCTAACCCTCTCCGATATTACCGCTTCATGGTCCCCTCCACCTATGTAAGCTCCCAAGACCTTGCCTTCGCAGGTATGATCTCCACAGTTAGCACTGCTGTTTGTGCAACTATCCAGGGTCACTGGATTGCTGCTTTCATGGCTGGCAAGCTAGACCATACTCTCGGAACTGAAGAGGAGATCATCAACGAGATTATGCTACATACCCAATGGGGCAAGTGGCGATTCCCCTGTGGCTACGGCGCTGACCTGCCCGACATGGTCTTTGAGGGTCTGCCCTATGTGAATATGTTGATGCACGACATGGGCCTCAAGACGCACCGAAAGTCCAGCACATTCCAGGAGCTTGTTTCCCCGTATCTTCCAGCCGACTTTAAGGGATTGATGGATGAGTGGAAGGCGAAAGATGGCGGTGTTATTGAGGCTGTTGGTGTAGAGCCGGAACTTCAAGCTTCTGTGAAGAAGGTGTAAAGAGTAGAGTCCTCATTCAGTACGATTAGTCTGCTACTACTGCTTTGTTTCCCTTAGCTATGTACTCATAGGCCTTCCAAATAATCCCAGAGTTTAACTACGACGACTCCAGGGTTGTTGCTTCAGTACTTTTCTTCCTGCCATAGTCCAACTTCTCTGAGCTCATGCAAATAGCACATACCAAACATACCGCTGAGCTGGCGATGACGATGTAGAACTCTCGAGAAAGGACCTCTGTCACAGCTGCGATGCCTCGTGCAACAACCTGACGGTCTTTGGTCTGCCAGACAACTGAAGACACACCAGCCAGGGCTTCACGGATATCCTCCTCCGAGTACTGCTTCCGTCCCACTGCGGAGGATAGCAGGTTGAAACCCACATTTTGGAAAATGCACCCTGCGATGGAGAGAGTGATAGCTATGGATCCCATCTGAACCATGTTGCATATCACAGTGCTGTCCACGCGGTCACGTTCGGTCTTGTTGATTAAGTTGGAGATACCTAGGCCGTGCTGGAACTGCATCCCAAGGCCGATGCCAATGAAGGCCTCAATGCCCATTACCTGCACCTCGGGGACCTTGTCGTCCATAGTCGTAGCCATTGCGATAGAGGCAGCGAGTGTAATGGTGGCAGCACAAAGATAGATGATCTTGTACCGGCCGATGACAGTGAGGAGAACACCGGTAAAGAGCACAGCAAGGATGAAGACGATGATGAAAGGTAGCATGCGAACCGTCTGCTGAATGGCGCCATGGCCGCGGGCAAAGGCGTAGAAGAGGGGCGTGTAGTATAGGGTCACAGCATAAGCGGCGCCTGCGCAACCTGTTGCGACCCATATGGGGAGCAGTCTGAGCTTGGAGAACATGTGCATCGGGATTGCACGCTCCTCGGGCGTTGTAAAGATACAAAGGTACTGCTGCGAGACCCAAGCAACAAGGGCCACGGCAAAAATTGCCCACACAGCGATAGATGCCGCGGAGTCCCAGTCCCAGATGGGCCCCGAGAAGGTCGTCGCGAGGGCGAATAGGACAGGCACGACCATGTTAAAGACGACGCCGATAGGGTCGATGCTAGCCAGACGTCTCCAGACAGGGACATCACCTGTGGTGAGGGACTGCGAGGGGAGGCAAATGACAGCAAGAGCGAGGCAAAGGCCAACAATTGGCAGCTTGATATAAAACGCCCATCGCCAAGTACTGTTGCTGTTCTCAGCAAAGGCACTGCCGATGGGGCCGCCAACGACGAGGCCAACTGCCCACATGGCGCTGAGAATGCCAAATAAGCCTGCTGTTTCGGCAGGCTTGGCTAGAATGGCCACGTAGGAGAAGTTTCTATGATATGCTTAGCTATGTGTCAGACCACGGGGACATGTTGATGCACATCTGTTGACAGACAGATCCACCCCAGCCCATGATGACACGGGCAACAATCATGGTCCGGATGTCGTTGGAGGCACCACCAATAGCTGTGCCGACCATGAAGATGGCCAGGTGGACAAGGTAGACCCATTTCAGGTCAAAGCAGTGGGCGATCTTGCGAGCGAAGGACAAGACGGCGAAGTTGGCGAGCGAGTAAGAGAGGCCGATCCAGGGGAGGAGCTCGATGTTGCCAAAGGCCTCGTAGAGGCGAGGCTGAATGTTGGCAACGTTACTGACGTCGTATCCTAGAAAGAATGAGTTTGTGTTAGTTCCGCTGGTGTCCCGGTATTGGACGGCCTGAGACTGACCACTGCAAAAGCCTGTGATAATGAAGATGAGAACGGCCGCCTTCCATTTCCATTCCGGCAAGCCACCAGGTCCTTCATTTCTGCATGCATCCTTTTGTGTCGTCTGGTCGATGATGCTGAGTTCCTCTAGGCTGTAGCCCTTCTGTGTTTCGTCTTGAGCCGATGCGCGGTCGGACATGATGGGGTGCTGAACAATGGAATGTTGGCTAATCGGGGATGTGTGATATAATTCAAAGCCGATGTTAGGTAGATGATAGAGAGAAGCAAAGACCAGCCGAGACTGGAACGGGTTTTCTCTATGCGTTTGACTGAGGGGAGATAATGGACTTTAAACCTCGAGGGATGTCAAGCATCCCTGGAATCATGGCAATGGCGGGGAATGGCGATATATTTAGCTTCAACACGGGGCCACTGGCAAACGTGCCCGTCAGCCGATATCTTCCACCCAGTCACTGCCCATCGTCAAGGGTAATACAAGCACTCGTGTTTGAAGATGATGGTCGGACCAGGCCGTCGCAGGGCTATTCCTTGGAGGGACAGACGGGACACGGCACCGGCTAGCCAAGCAAATGTAATTGCATTGGTTGATTAACCCGAAAAGGATCGGAAGGATCAGAAGGATTGCTTTTTTCCGACATTTTATAAGGCTCGGTTGCCGGTGCCACAATCTTGCATGGGCGGCACCTCTCGCAAAACACTTGCCAGAAACTGGGAAGTCAGACTGAAGACCTGCGAACCCACTCCCTTGGCGAGTTGACCTGTGTGCAAAGCGCCGAGAAGGCGTCAGTTGTGGGCCAGGATTCGCAGCAAGTGGAATTAACGGTCAGAGATGGAGGAGTGGTGGCTGTCATTTACGACAACAGTCAACAGTCTAACTTCTCTTTTACTCCAGAGATCTTTTGTAAAAGCCGCATCTTAATCCCTGCCAACTATGATCTGTTCATGGATGAAATGCTATGTTGTTGTAATCCGATTCACATTCTAGTCCAATTTTCACGCATGTTTGATAACACGTTGAGGAATCGAGGCAACGAGGCGGCAGCAGTCAAGTTAAGCGGCACCTTTGAAACCAGACAGTTGAAGGCAAATTCTATTCGATTTTTGACAAGTTTTTAAATGGAAGATCCTCTATTCGGTTAGGCTGTTACAGCACTCTGACAGGGCTGGACAATCTTGGTGACTTGCCCCCCTGCACGCAAAATGCCATGACCAGCCAAGTCATTCTTGTGATGCTTCCAGACTTCGACCTCGCAGCCCCCTCGCAAGAGACTGACTCTCATGGAGCACAGGAAGTTGTGAACTGCGTTGGAATGGTTGTATATGCCGCCGTTGAAGATGGCAGTAACATCTTTGTCGATACCAGAGCTAATCAAGGCCTTGCCTCCAGGGTGGTCTTTGATAAAATCTGCCACGTTATGAGCAATGCCGGGGATGACTACTAGGGCCTCGCCTTCCTTACTCCGTCTGATAAATTCGTCCGAACTAATGACAGGGAGTTTTCCTAGAGGCGTTCCCCAGTCAATGACGGCTCGTTTGTGGTCCAACTTCTTCTGCAACTGTTGGATACGGCCCATTTCAATCTCGTTAGATCGTAGGTGCTTGAGGTCATAGGCGAGACCAAGGAACTCCCAGACCATAATAGCCCACTTTGTAGGATCCTATTGCCACCATTCAATGGTATTGCGATAGTCAGACGGGAATTCATGGTGGAAGTTGTGATATCCCTCACCTAGCGTGATGAGAGCCGTGATGAAATGGTCCCGAGGAGACCTGCGATCATCAAAGGGCTGGTCCCCAAGCCAGTGTGCCAGTGAATTGACACAGAAAGTAGCTTGCTGCACCGTAAAAATACGGAGGATGCCTGCATAGACGAACCCGCCACTCCAATCGCCCCAGCCCAGGCCACAGACGAGCATGGGATATACAATGGCCATGACGAGCACACAGGACAGGAAATGGCAATGCTGCCAGATGACGACAGGGTCCTCATTGAGATCCGAGATATCCGTACGGCCAAGTCGCTTGGGATTCTGTTTCATCACCATCCAGCCAAGATGTGAGTACAGGAAGCCTTTGTTGACAGAATAAGGGTCCTGGTCTGTGTCGGTATACCGGTGATGCGCACGGTGGCCCTTTACCCACCATCGGATGGACCCTTCCACGGCACCAGCGCCCATTGCGGCCAGGTAGATCTGCAGAGGTAGGGTGGCCTTGAATGAATGGTGGGACCACAGACGATGATAGCCTTTCTACAAGTCAGATCGACTGTTGGGCGTGAAAAGTCACGGAACGTACCTGCTGCGATGCCAAGGCCGGTGTTGAAGTAGTAAACGGCGGAAAAGATTGCAGTATATGGATGAAGGGACACCCAGTACGACGACATGAGTCCAATGGCAGGGATGAAGATGATAAAGGTGGTGTTGAGCCAGTCAACTTTCTTGTGCCAGTTGCCCCAAGTAAGAGGAACGTCTTGAATATGCGTCCTGTTGATGTCTCTAGCCTGACTATGTAGTGGCTTGTAGTCAGTTGTGCCATCAGTGCACACCTGTGCCTTGCCGGCTACGGACATGGATATCGCCACCTGTTGAAGTAACCAAATCAACAAGGCTTGTGAAATAGGAATGATGGAAAGGCTGGCATAAAAGAAGAGTAAGGAAGCAAGGCGGGTAGTAAGACTAGGTTGATAATAAATGCAAGAGTTGCTGGGTCAAAATGAGAGTGGCTTCATCTGTACAAAGCGTCGAGCGCAGTGAGCCCGTAGAGAGATGTTAAATGAAGGGGGTCGGGGACTTGTGTCCTCAAGTCTCGAAGCCCGGGAACAGATTTCTCACTGTTGCTAATTTTATTCGGGCATAGAGATACATGATAAATCTCGTACGCATGGGGTGGAAGCATGGAACTACTCATCCCTGCTACGCAAGGCTTTGGGACCTGATTCCGCTCGCGTTTTCCCTTAACCGCTTGTGATATGGAGAAAATATGGCAAATATTCCCTTCATGACGGTAAGATGCGTACGTACAAGACGTGAGCCAATACCTGAACTGTCCCAAAACGGACCTGTTCCGCTCGGCCATCGGCTCTTGTGCTGCGGTGAGATTATCGCACTATGATACACGTATATGCATTATTATAAGGCTGTCGAGATCGACACCCACTTTCGCAGTTTCGAAATGCATCGTTACACTTGTCCATCAAGCCATCGCAACTTGTTATCCTGATTGAGACTGTCGAGCAAGTAGTGTCTAACAGACGTGGCAGACCCATCGAGCTGGTTGTTCTGTGCCCGGGGAATGAGCTGACTTTGGTTAGTAGATCGCAATTCGTTATCCTGATTGAGATATTCCCCATCCCCGACTTTGGAGAGTGAACCCCATCAGCCGGGCTCTCGGGTAGCATCTGTAGATGAGGTACCAACATCTACCTTAGCTGTCAGCCTCGCAACGCGCAAGATGAAGGTACCAGCATCTGATAGGGCTGTCAGATCTAGCGTGGACAAGCCGCCGCAAGCCACGTGCGAGCACAGGCCTGCGATGGTGTTGATGATGGACCCAGTCAGCTGAGATCGGAGGTTGATCAAATTGCGTCGTAGATTACACTGTTTTTCGCGACCAATCCAGGCCATGTTTTCTTTTCTTATTCTGTTTCGCTATCGCTTATCTTGATCCAGTCTGAACTTTCTCCGTAATCTTTGCGAGACCTAACACGGTTGTGGTCCTCAGGGGTTCTCTAGGCGAATCTCCGACGGAAACTGGTGCACTGCCACGTATGTGCTGTGTGGTCTGGCGAAGCGACATTGAAACTGTACGCATAAAAATCCGCCGTCGTGCGACTGATGGGGCCTCGAGAGTCAGACTCGGCATTTCGTCTCTTGCCTCGATCTTTGATACCCGTTTTGTCTCCCTTGCCTCAATTCATCTTTCCCACTTTCATGATAGCAACCGCCTGTAACACGTATAAACCTTTAGTTTTCGTTGCCCTTGTCTCGTCTAAGTGTTGACGGTCATCGCTCTTTCGCTCCGCTGCGATAACGCGGCGTCACACCACGACCGAACATCAGATCATGAGTTCTTTGAGCATGACACCGACCGCTCGACTAGATGCTTTTGCCATGTTTAGGCCTGTTATGGCACTGCTAGTCATCTCCGTGGCTGTGTCTACGGCGTGGATGCTGAACTGTAAAGAATCCTTGCGGGACATGTTAATGGGCCCTGGGATCCTGAAACGCATCATGATCACCATGTTTGTTTTGCTCAACTGGAAGGACATGCCATTGGCATGGACGGTAAGCTCACAACTCCGCACTGCACATACGACAAAACTAAGACTTATCAGTTCCGCGTCTTCTATACCATTATCCACCATATATACATTCGCAAGAGCCCTAGCCTCGGACCGAGGGCGCTCTTCAAACCCATTATTTCCACAACATACACCTCCGTCTTTGAGATCGACTACAACTTGCACAAGTCAAACAGCAGCTTCTTTACCGACCTCGATGTCTCCCGCGCACACCTAGTCTCTTATCTGCTGCGCCCCGCTATGACGAACCTGGCGCACAATACCTCCAGCCGCTTTATCCTGGATCCCAAGACAGGTGAGCCTATGAAAGGGGCTCTCTGCATCCTACTTGGATCAGTGCAGTGCTCATTTCACAAAGAGATTGGTCTTATATAAGAGGTATGAGATTTGGAGCAGGGTGCTTTGCTGGGATAGAGAGTGTTTATATATCCTGACGCACTTCCTGCCCGCGGGCACCGCCAAACCGACGTCATGGCTCAACCCTGGGTTTGGCAAGTCTGAGGTCAGAGCTGGCTCAGACCCTGCCGGCGGTTGGGAGAGAAAAATTCAGGCTACGGCAATTAGCAAGTATGTTTTAAAGATTAGACGATTCACGGTGCATCCTGCGCGTATTCTGGATAATTCCGGGCTGCTGCCTGAGAGACCTGGCGGTTGGATCGAGGGTGGTGAGGAGCAGCTCGGTGATATGTCTGTTGACTTGAGCGACATAGACCTTACGATCGACCAGGAATGGGACTGGCGTCGTATCGAAGCCCAAAGAAGAAAAGGCATGACAATTGCGGCACGCTTTCATGCTCTTGACGAAGCCAAGAACTTGTTTGATGGTGGAGAGAATGCTGCCCTTGCGTGAACTGGAGGTAATTAAGCACTACCGCGACTACGATAGCGGTTAGGTATGGATATTGAAGTTAGAACACTTTCTGATTGGGTTATTCAGTCCCTATGGCGAGGATGTGACAACTCGCTTAAGCGTCTCTAGGTATTGTATGAGCTTTCCGTATGTTTACGTCTCACCGTGAGGAAGGCAAAAGCAAACCAACAAAACCCGGTTTTCCCTATGACGTTGTCAGGCACGGGGCGCACAGCAAGGGCTGCATCAAGAACTCACCTTTCCAATTCCAAACCACAGGGTTCATCATGTATGGCTGAGCGATATTGGTGGCAATTTGAGCTATGTAATATGCTGTTAGAGCCAAGGCCACCGTCTTAGATCTCAGTCGCGTGGATAAGAACTCAGCCAGCATAGCCCATCCGGCTGGGCCCATGGTTGGGATAAGGTGAGAAGCCAAGTGAGGCAGAGAATGAACTGAACCCATTTGACATGCCTCTTGTCGCTGGTTGCTGGGTCAATTTAACCTTCATATCACCTCTTGTTGTCAATATCTCGATCCTAAGGTCGACAGCTTAATAGCCTACGCATTATGTCAAACGCGGCCGTCACGCCTCCCATTCGAGTCCATGGGTAGAATGTTTACCTTCTTTAAGTTTCTACGGCTATAGAAGCTTAAATTTATCTTAGGTTTACGGTGTTTTGCAGCACTGGGCTTTGGTGTTGCTGTGTGTCTCTTTATGTGTTATTTGATCTACCTAGTGTATGACAGATACGCCATTGAAAAAGTAGGATGAGCAATGTGGTTAGTCGAGGGGGCGATCCGTCTAAGAGAGCAAGGCCAGACCAGGATTTCACCACCGAACGAGATGAGCAGCGAGATGGCTTGCAAGAGCCTCTATCTCCCTACACCGATATCGAGCGAGGCAGGAAACGGAGGCGAGCCAATGAACTGGACGAGAAACGACGTCAGAGCGTGACAGGCAAGAACAATGGGTTGCCTGATCATGTCCAAGGCGAGGGGACATATGATACAATGATTGGGTTTTTGGCCGATGTCAACTGGGAATTACGCAAATTTAAGGCGAAGGAGGCAATGATGGAAGGTTGTTCTTGCTAATTGCGTGGTGAAATAGCAGGCAGAATTCTTTTTTTTCCTTTTATAATGTCTCTATTATATATAAGATTAAAGAATGTACAAATAAATATAGGAACGCTATCATCTGAGTATTCGTTCCTTGCTGAGCTAAGATTGAGAATCACGGCGCGGTTTTCACTCGGAAGTATATCTGATCATTTCTTCAGACCAACCAACTATCTTCTTTTCTCTCCTCATATGCCGCCATATCACCATCCATCAATAACGTCTCCTAGAAGGTGTTCATAGTCCAAGGGCTCCAACGACCTACTAGTTTCCGAGAAAAACTGATGGGTTTGGTTTGAGCGCCGTTGAGTAAGATCTTGAATGGAATCGATGGCACTTGATCTGGCGGTGGAATGTCCTGCCCACTCTTGCTTGTTCCCAATATCAGGTTCAGTCTCCAAGCCAATCACACCGTGTTGTAAACCGCCGTCGCCAAACGAGAACTGTATGTCAGAGAATCTAGGATCAGAAAGCGCTGAACTCGAGTCCAAGGCAGTCCGCATGTTCAGCTGAGTTCCGCCAAAGTCGATGGTCGACCCCGACTGGTCCGTCGGGAACCCCATGCCGTTTCGTAGCCAGTCGTCTCCCGTATATCGAAATACTCCTGCAGCACGACTGTTTGCAGATGACGAGGCAACAGTACCTCCAAGTCGAGCGTGACTGGGGTGAGAAAGAGGGAGCATATCAACACCGCTGTCGGTGCTGGATTCCACGACTGTCTCGGGCTGGGGTGACCTACTAATCGACGATGAGCGGCTTGCGTTTGAGGAGTTGGAGCCATGTGTTTCTGCCTGGGCTGATGACCGCCTGAGCCAGTAAATGTTGAACATCGACTCCATCGCTCGTCGCACCGTCGTTCGCAAGGCTTCCTCAGACACTTCAGGACTTGGAAATAACTCACTAGACTGAAGCTCTTCACATAGAATAGCCACGCCGTCTCGCTGACAAAACTCTCGTATGCGGCAAAAGTCCTCGGACTGAGTAGACTCGATGTATATCGAGGCGGGTGGATGATCCTCAGGAAACAAGATGGCCCACACAGCATACCATTGCTCTTGCACGCTACCTTTGGACTTGCGAGATAGCTCGTCTCTTTGCATATGTGAGATACCTTGGAGTTTTGATGTTGGACCTCTGATGCAAGATGCACCCAGCACATGGGTGTCGTAATTCGCGTGATCCGGGAAAATGGCGTAGCACCGGGGGCAGTAAAACTTGGGAGTATGCCGTCTGTTCAAGTGTTGCTTCAAGTGGTCGATGGTGTCATTCTTCTTCAGGAAGCATTCCCAGTGTTTCTCTGGATCCAACTTCCAGAATGGACATGCGAGAAATCTTGATCTTGCTTGGCACCCTGGTTGACGCCCCTTTCCTTTCTTCGGGGGTTGCTTGCTGCTTTCATCTCCATCTTCGTTGTCTCGAGGAAGGAGGCGCTTTCTTCCATGAGTTGATGCCGCCCGACCGACGGTAGATGAAGCATGGTCTGGACCACTTTGATTTTGTTGCGTCTTTCTGTCGTTGCCAAGTGGTTGTCCATCCCCGGTGTCCTGTTGACAGAGCAAAACTAATCGTGAAAACACTCGGTTGAACAGTTGGAAAGCTCGGCTTCCTTTGTCCACGAACCCAGCCCTTTCCGAATCACTTGAAACTGACAAAGCATCACTTTCAAAAGATCCAGTGGTTGACGACGTCGAAGAAGCTGTCACCATGGCATTGTTGATATCTTGAACAGAGTCAGTGGAAGGAGGAAAAAGCATGAAATACAGGAATGAACATACTTCTGTCTGTGTTGGTGGGCACCTCATAGCAATCACAAATGATGTGCCGCCCCATGGAAAGTTGAGAATGACTGACATACCCCAAAGCCAGCCCGTCAAGACGATGGTTGCCAGGGTGGACACTACAAAAACGAGGTCCAGTTAAAGAATCGCATTCATGCCAGTAGAAAACATCTCTGGCTCGGTGGACCAACTCCAGAGAGACCCCAGAAGAAGTAAGGCGAACCCCTGAGATGCTCGGATCAGTCGAAGGCCGACCGAACAATCTTAACAGAACTTGGCAAGAGAACTCAACTCCAGAACAGGATTCTACTCAGCGAATAGTGGGGTAGCCAAAGGCTGTTCCCGGAACGACCTTTTCAAAGGACCTTGCCCAGTACTTTTCGTGCGGCCACGGCTGACTAGATAGACTTGATCCGCCGAGAAGAAGGAATGAAATCGTTGCGGTGCCAGAAGCATTGCCATGGTCAGGTTCGGTTGCTTGTTTTATAGGTCTTGCCGTGTGATCAGAAATAGGAAGGTGTAGATTTATCAACTGGCGGTCGTCGTGATATGGTGAGCTCTGCCATGACATCTGGGGCTGTCGAAGATGGCCTCCGCCATGAGTGTCTCTATTTGGATAACGATCCCTCAATAGGTCTATCGGTGGGGTGTTCCTTCTTATACAGAGAGGCCTAATTGGGATAACCCATCCCTCACTCTGTGGGCTGAGAGCAGTAACAAGCCAGGCCAGCTGATCACCACACTCGACAATGGAGAAAGGGGGGCCCTCAACCGTCACTAGGAGTTTCCCATGGATCAAACCGACTGCGACCTTTGTTTTATCATGTAGCGTGAGTCTAGAGATGCTGTCCCGAAAGGTGCCTAAGGAGATATTCCGTTAGCACGGAGGCGAAGGTTGCGAACCACGTACTTACTGGAATGCCGACAGTCAATCACCTGTTAGAAAGCAGTAAGCAAGTGCAGCCCGTCAAGGGGCCACATATACCTGACATACTCCTCAACTGTTGTTACCTGTGCCGAATCAGGCAAGCCTGTCGCAACGATCATCTCGGCACATCTGATACCTGGCTCAAACGCTCGCGGTAATATGAACTCAAAAGTTGCGCAGTGTGCCTGCGGCACCCGCGATTTGCTAATCTTTCCTGGTGGTAGACATTGTAGTATCGTTGAACTGACTTCTTTCATCGGGGTGCCGTTCGGTTGAAGCGTGAACTCTCGGTAAAGACTGGTAATAAACCACCGGTATGCAGAACTTGAGCGAATGACTTTGTGGTAACACGCAAGCTCGACTTGGGCCGTGATGTCGTTCTCTAGACTGTCCTCCTTTAGTACCCCTTCGGAAAGCTCCCCGTTGTTTACTTCCGCGTCGTCCATTGTGACCCATAGTTTCATCTTCTCTAGCACGGACATGAGTTCTGGGCCTCGATCGGCCGCCTTGATATCTGGTTCATCGCCATGAAGAAACAACTGTTCGAGTAGACTAGCAATCGTCCTGTGTTCCCTTATGAGGTCTTGAACGGATACGATTAAAGAATAAGACTCACCCGTGGTTCTTATGTAGAAAGTACATAATATCTCGATTGACCTGACAGTCGCTCTCCTGGCCTATCTTGACCGCGAGTGCCTTGATGAGACGAGGCAATTCTCTGAACAGCCCCAGCAGGGGTGTCAAAGACGTCTTTCGTCGAATCTCGTCGTGAATGTCTTGACAAAGCTCGGATACATAAGTTCGCGAGGAGGCAGTATTCGCCGTGGTTGCCTCGGAATATAGGGTTTGGGCATCCTCGCAAGACTCGCCTTCTCTGATTGACCTTGCTAGCTTCCAAGACTGTTTTGGCACGCCTGTAGATTCCAGCTCCATCCTATGTCCCGAGTGTGAAAGCGATGCGTATCCGGAATCAGTTGGCGCGATGCCAGCTTCCAGGAACTCCTGTGGTCGCGGCGATGAAGATTGCTGTGGTTGGGGCATGGGAAGATCCGGAGCCAGTTCCCGCGTACTGCTTCCTACGCTAGCGGAGCCTAGTTTGGATAAATGAATGGCGCTGAAGCCTGCGTCCAATGACGAGGGCAGCGTATTTGCGGCTGTTGATGGCGGCGTTGGGTTCTCTATCTTTATAGGCGGGTATATGTGAACCTCTTGCTGATGACGACGGAGATTATCTGCTCTCAGCGACTTCTCAGCGCAGGAATCGAAGGGACACGCAACAGCGCGAGTGATGATTGGAGCGCAATGGAATCACGCTTGTGGCTATCAAGATCACTCTTGGTAGTGAAGGACTTGACACATCCCCGAACTTCGCAGTTGTAGTGCCTCGTGTGCGTCAGGTTATGTTCCCTCCGAACAGTTAGCAAGGCATTACCTGAAATGCGACACGGGAGCCATGAGACGTACTTTAAATGAGCCTTACTCCAAAAAGTCCTGTCGCACGAGCCACAGTGGTAGAATCCCGTCTCCATGGCACTCGATGCGCTGGCAGACAGCTCCACGGAACCGAGATTTTCCTTAACCACCACCCCGTCCAAGGGGAATTTCTCTGTACTCGCAGAGCCCGCAGTTCCATCTCGAAACTGATGTTGTAAGTCGAACATGTACTCTGATAGATCAGGTTGCTCCTCTTGTAATCCTATAGTATCAGTTGACCATTGCGTACCAATGCCATCAAGGGCCCAGAGATCATCCGCCATGGCGAAGATGACGATAACAGTAGCTCAGAATGATACGGGGCCTTAAAAGGGACGATTAACTGCTAAAAGACGCAAAAACGCATATGAGCCGAGAGAACAGAAAACGACAGCGACCACAGAGCGTGACTGGATCTTTTTCTAGCCAACCCCCCTCTACCTAGTACGATGTCGTATCGCCCTTAGTAAGGTGTACGCTCATTATGATTAGTTGGAGATGCTAGACGAGCAGTGTGAGAGCTGTCTCAGCACACCAGGCGAACAACACAAATGTGTTTTCCATTCTCATTGGTGTGGGGCTAGCCACCCCCATCCAAGTAGCATTACCGCGTCAGAAAGACAAGTCTCAACAATAAGGTCCTGTTGCTCGTTTATGAATCAAATCTGCAACGACTCGAATAAATCAAGTTTCACACTCTCTGCAAGATTCCTCATAAGAGCATAAGACACAAATCAGGATTCAAGATTTGGAGAAAGCATCACCATCTTAAGAGGCAACACACAAGTTCATCAAAAGGCGTTTCTGTTTTAGAGCTGATCTGCTGCTGTTCGAAGCTGAGCAGCCACCGAACTTGCTTACACCAAAGCTCCTCATGTCATTCTCATGTCGTTCTGTAGCTAATGCCGTCCTTTCTTTCCTGGCTTCTTTACACTTTGATTCAGTCTTCCTATGTTCAGTCTCTCGTTTATGTTTTGGTGATTACCCTTCCTTTAAGTATAGCAAGCCTCCAAGCCAAGAATCTCTTACTATAACTGGAAGTATGGATTCTCGATGCTCTCAGAGATACTATCCTTCAGCGGCCTCCAACCCTCCTGGCCGGCCCACCTCTTTAAGAGGGCCACAGAGTCAGATTGGTCAGTGGAGATTGTGACGTAGTGAGGGTCGGGGTAGTCGGCAATAAACTCCCTCTGGGGACGGAGCTCGCGGAGGACAGCAAGAAATTCGTTCCAGTTAGAGCTGTGTCCCCAGCTGTGTAGACGTGCGTTCTTGATCTGAGGATCCAGGATAGCTGCGACATGGAGGAGTGCAATGTCCTTGACATCTACAAAAAATGCTATATAAGGTTAGTCAACAGGCCCATAAGCTGTGGTGTCCAAAGTCCTACCAGCAGGAAATGCATCCAGAGATGTCTTGTCCCTCCTGAAGTGCGTGGCTATCCAGTTGGTGGGTGCCTCGGCATGCTTCCTGTGAAGGGGCTCGCCGATTATACCCGAGGGACAGATGACGTTGAGCATGTAGTGAGGCTTTTCTTGCTCGACAAACCTCCAAACTTCCCTCTCGGCAGCGACTTTGCTGGCCGCATAAGTGATCAAGGTACGGGACGGTTCATACGGAGGCGGGGCCCAAGCAGCTTCAACGGCCGCCTCATTCCAAGTGTCATCGTCAACCCGGGTGTCGTTGCCAGCGACTGGCAGGACGGCAGCCATGATGGAGCTGGTAAACACGACTCGCCGAACTGAGGGTTCTTTGATGGCAGACTTCAAAATACCTGTCGCGCCAGTGACTGTTTGAGGAATGATGTTGTGTGGGTTGGGGTCTAGATTGGAGATGGTTGCAATGTGGGCAATGGCCGATACTCCCTTGACTGCTTCATCGAAAGCGCCATTGGCTACGAGATCAGGGACGACGACGAGTTCAAGATGGCCACTCTCTGCATACGACTTGAAATGATTATCAATGAGCCATGATGCTTGAGCTAGGTCGCGAACGGTGCCTCGGACTTTGTAGCCGCGCTCTAAGAATTGGCGGGTGACGTGGGAGGCGACGAATCCTGTGGCGCCGGTCACGAGGACCATGGAGCCGGAGGGAATAGTTGCTTCAACGGAAGGCATAACAGGGTTGAGGAGAGCTTGAATTGAATGGGTGATGGGTGAATCATGAACGTATGATGTCGTGCTGTTGAGTCTATGAAGAGGAAAGAACTGACGGGTAAGGAGTTGCAATTTATATAACTTCTTGAACAACCGAAAGAAATCCCTGGACCAATCGAAAGCTTATCGAGAGTCTCCATGGTGTCCGACTACCTTGCCCAAGTAGGAAATACCAACGCTTGGCGAATAACTTACCTGCAGCGTCGGCAAATCCGGGCTCTCAGCCGATCGTTTCTATCGCTTTAGGGCCCATTGGTTTGATGTGGCACAACGATAACAAATCCACGTCACCGAGTTCCCTTCTGGTTACAAACCTCCAGTATATACGCTCCAGCAACCCTGAGAGACCAAGACCTTGCAAGCCTCCGCTAAGTTCAGCCATGTAAAATACGCCTCGTAGATGCTGTCTGGCTATTTTGATCTCACCAAACACTTCCTGGGGAAAAAAAACATCAGTTACTTAGCCCCATGTACCATTCAACCTCTCACCTCATCAAACACTAGGGCAAAGGCCATGGCGACTGTTACAATACCGACAGGCTTGACAAGTGCCTGCCGTAATGATTGGAGACCTTTATGCCTATACTGGAGGGCCATCTGCGTCATGGCAGGATCGCCAGGTTTGCTACGTAGAATACTCCGGCACGCTCTGAGAAGGAGAGCCGTGTCTAGAAGATCCTTGTCTGTCATGGCAAGACCCACCCAGTCTTGTAGGATCTCCCTCGTGTGCTCGTCGGGACCATGATCACCGGGGTAGTCGAATAAGCCGCAGTGCACGGCCGAGTAGGGCACGACAATTCGGATATCTACGGGGTGGTCAGAGATCATCTAGGGAAGTTTGCGTAATAGTTCTAGGCTAGATAGATTTAGGTATATAAGAACGTACAATGATCCAGTAAAAAGTGCTCCTGGGAGGATAGAGAAGGTGCCGATGCTGAAAAGAGGCTCTTGCAATGCTCAGGAACCCGGACCAGAGGGCTTGGTGTTTCGACACCCGTCAGGCCTTCGGTGAGAGACTGCATCATTTCTTTTCGGTATCTTTGTACCCGCAGACGCCTTTCTTTGGCATGGGCTTCACGAGTTACGTGCGAATGGCTCAGCTTTCGCGACTCCGAAGGAACAGGTCCCGTCGGATTCGATACAGCGACGAATTGGAACTGGCGCGGCATTTTCATCGGAGTCAAGGAGTCAATGTCAGCTGTGTATTGTCGTTGAGAAGAGAAATGGGAAAGACGATGGTGCTTGATCAAGAGGTACAAGCTGAAATTGCATTTGTCAGATTCCAATGCCAAGGCTTGGAACTACTTGTTTGGGCGATAGTCGCGATACACACCAACAGTACATACCTGCACGCGGATGACTTGTGATTACGGCATGCATGGCAATTCTCAGGGAAGCGCTTTAAAGGTGGGTTACTTAACTGTTACAAATCGAAATGGCATTCGCCATCGAGATTATCAGCACCAGTTACACGACAGATATGAATGGGCTGCCAAGTTCTTGGCGGTATTGGACGAATTAAATCTCCTTGGAGCTGTTGTTGGGCGATGAGACAATGCGCCCTAAATTCGGGAGATGCAACGTTGCTAATCTCAACCAGCTGCCAAGACATTCTCACTATAATATGCAGCAATCGGGAAGATGGATGCGGTGAGAGGTTGCCAAGGTACGCGGCCGTTGTTTGCCTCAAGCCCCTCCCTCTCGTGCCGGCACTTAAAACTTGACATCTTGGCACCTATAAGAATAATAACCGCTTGTTGCTATTCTTAACATTTAATACTAGAAACCCATGTGAACCCCTAGACCCTATCCCGAAGCACCCGAAGTGCAGGTGACACCCAGATTGGCAGGAGTATTAGCACAGAGAACTTTGTTCGCTCCGCTAGGCGCTTTGACAGTGAAGTCCTGTATCTGGATCCCACATGTGCCGGCTACAGAACAGTCCATGTCAGCCACAACATCCTTGTAGTGTCCAGAAGTGGTGCCAGAAAACCCGGAGAAGACAACGTCGCTAATCTTGCCCGTCGATGGATTAGTTGAGCAATCAGCTGCCGTGGAAGAATAGCAGGTTGAGATCTGAATGGCGTAGGTGCATGAGTCACAAATGATATCCTCCCAAGTGACATTGGAGACGCTCCCAGTGCCATGGGTCGAACCGCCTGGATAGTACTTGATGCCCGCTGCCTTCATCCCACCACTCATAGTGCAGTTCTTGAAGATGCTGTTTGTCACTATGTCGTTCGAGCCTGAGCTTCCGGCCAGGCTGCCAACTGACAGGCCGTGAGAACCAACACAGGTTACGCCAGTAGTGGTTACATAGCTGGCGCCGGGCTTGAGAACGACGCAGTCATCGTCATTGGTGACACTGGTGTTCTCAACTGTCACGAACGAAGCTGGGCCAATGTCGAAGCCATCTGTGTTATGGGCCACATTGGCCGAGGTGCTCACAGAGTACAGCGTCAAGTCGGAATAGTGGATGTTTTTTGAGTTGCCACCGGTGACAACATGGAAACTGGGTGCAGCCTTGATAGTGATGCCGCTCATCTTGATGTTTGTGGAACCATCTACGCGGATCAAGTAGGGACGTCTGTAAGAGGTGTTTGTGATGATGTGATCCCCTGCGATTGGGGTTAGACGTTAACTTTTCTTGCAAGCGAAAAATCATGGGCAGCGCAAACGCTTCACAATACGTACAGCTTGCCTGGCCATTGCCGTTGATGGTCCCAGAACCGGTGATAGTTGCACCATTGATGTTCTGTATATGGATGATCTGTCCCTTTCCGTCCCAATAGGTGAAGTCAGTGGATACAGAAAGCTCTCCGTTGAGCTGGAGAGTGCATCCGCTGCAGCCTGAAAAGGAGAGCTGGCTGTTGATATGATACGTCTGTCCGCTGGGGATGACGATGGTACCACTAGGGCATGCGTTGATAGCGGACTCGATTGCTGGGACGTCATCCACAGAGGGAGAGCCACCCGCCTGAGGTGTGCAAGTGGTCCCTCGAGGTTGCAGCTGGACACGGTCCGGGACGACGGGGATGGGCTCGGCGGTTGCAAGACTGAAGAGGCATGCAGTAGCAACCGACACGAGAAGAAAAGACTTGGGTGCCATGATGAACAGTTTGTGAAGGAGATTTTAGTGTAGAAGTCCGTGTTCTAATCGATGCAGCATGCAGTTGTATGGATGACCTCCCAAGGTACTTTATATCAAAAGTTGACTTGATGATTTCGATACTGCTGTGAGCATCTACAAACCCGTTCCCGTACCTAGCATCACCCGAACCAGAAACATAGCTTTGAATGTCTGTCTCCATATTGGTGGATTTTCTCGGTCCCAGGTGTCACAAACAAGGCACATGACAGTATGGTGGTAAACCAGGTTTCCTCCGGGCCCTCGTACTATAAATTCGGAGTTCGGCACGTCTAGATTGCACTAAAACGCCGATCCCCCAAGAGTCAATGATCACTCGTATGAGTTTCCTGTGGTTTTGGTAGCCAACGTCACGGACCCCAACGGTGCGAGGGGAAGCCGGCCGTCCCTGTCTTACCCCTGAAAGAGCCGAGTAAATAGGGCTCTGGTCCTGTTTCAGCCAACACAATTTCTTTGGTTAAGCACCCCCACAACAACGCCCCTCATTTTCCGGGGCCCCGCGGGGGTTGGCTTAGCTAGAGAATGGTCCTCTATTTTAGCTGCCCGATGAAGCGTGTCAGGATATCATGGCAGTAAATACCCGCCACATTTAGCCTGAACCCATGTGAGTTCTCCATGCTCTTCTAAAATTTGGTTTTTACGGGGAACCTGTCTGACCAGTAGAACGACACTACTTTTTGGCATCCTCTCTATCCCCTGCTTCCCATCTGAACACCCACCAACTATAGGCCTTTCGATAGATTCGACCATACCAACTTCCATGTCCTTCGGATAAGACGGATACCATGGCCTCAGCTAACAGGTGGAAATAGATAAAAGAAAAAGACTAAAATGTTTGGATGTGTCGTGTGTTTCTTCGCCACTTCTCTGGTGCAGATGGAATTAGTTCAAAGCGTTAGCATCAATACCTATCCAACCAATAGAGAGATCTTTGTGTTTAGCCGGCCAAGTCACAATCATCAACGCTAGAGCTCGCTGCCTCTGTCTTTCGTCCTCCATATGTTCCATAAGTAATCAATCTCATCTTTGGCAACTTTATCTTACACAGAATCTTGAACAACTTAGCCCAGCTTGATTAAACCCTAACTCCAAACACTATTCCAACTGTCCACAATGCAGTTTTCTCTTACATCTATGATCCTGTCTTTCGCCGTCCTAGGCGTCTCTTGCAGCCCGAGGACCTCTACGCCTAGTGGGTGCCTGAGTGTCAGGGCCTCTGGGGCGTCCTCAGGCGAGTACGCGTCACTAGGAGCGGCCGTCGCCGCTCTTGGGACTGGAAGCACCTCGTCAACAGCCTGCATTTTCATGTACCCCGGCACCTACGAGGAGCAAGTCGTCATCAATGCTTACAAGGGTGCTTTGACGCTCTACGGCTATTCGACTGACACCTCTTCCTACGCTGGAAACCAGGTCACCATCAAGCATTCTGAGAATTCCACAGTTGCGGGAAGCGATGAGGCCAGCTCCACTGTCGACGCCAGGGGCACCAACTTCAAAATGTACAATATCGATGTTGAAAACTCATTTGTTGGAAGCCAAGCAATTGCATTTACCAGTCGTGGCGATCAGCAGAGCTTCTACGGGTGCGGGTTCTACGGGTACCAAGGTAAGTTTGCTTGTGGCCGTCGATCTCGTCTCAGTGGCGATGACTCGTATGTGCATGCTCCGCAGATACTCACGTTTCTCTCAGATACGCTATTTGCTCACTCTGGAAACCAATACTACAAGAAGTGCTTGATTCAAGGTATAACTTGACAATTCCCCCTTTCTCTCACAGCTGGGTATCCTGACATCCTCCTAGGGGCTGTCGATTACATCTTTGGTGATGCCTCGGCTTGGTTTGAACAATGTATACCGCCGTCTCCTTCCCAGTGAATCAAAATTTGAAGAGACCATCAAAAGGAGCTAATATCTGTCTCCTGTGATTCAGGTACGATCAGGTCCACTTCAGGAGGTGCCATCACGGCCATGCATCGCGCCACCACTTCAGAAACAACCTGGTACGTCATTAACAACTCGACGGTAAGTCTTTCCCCTTCCCTTTGCAAATTCACATCCGATCTATCAAGAGTTACAAGTACTAACTGCCCTGGTCAGATCGAAGCCGCTGCCGGATACACTGCTACTGGCGGCGTCTATCTTGGCCGACCCTGGGGTGTTGATGCCCGCGTTATCTACCAATACTGCTCTTTGTCCAATATCATCAATAGCCATGGCTGGAACACAATGGCCCCATCTGCCACACCGTATGTTCGATGCCATCCACTTCCAATTATCCAACCTGAAAGGTCTTTGATGCTAACAAGCAGGATTCCGTTGTCAAGAACTTTCATGGAGTACAGCAACAGCGGAGCTGGTGCCACGACTACGGCCCGCCAGTTTGAAACTGAAGCAACAGCTGCTGTTGGCCTGTCTGATCTTTTCCCTGCAGGTTCAGCTTGGATTGATCACACGTACTGAAGAGCATTTGGATAGCTTTACGGGGGGAATGCACCAAGACAAGACCTCATTCGACCCTCCTAATCGATTCATAGCATAGAAGTACATAGCGATCCAACCTAAGCTTGAAAATGAAGCTGTTTGCCTCTTGTGGTCACATTTATCAGCGAAAATGATGGTCACCATTGTGTCTCAATGTGCTAGTCAAAGTCATTTTGGAGTCTGATTCACCAAACATCTTTTAAGAAGAATTACGCCAGCGAAAGACTGCTGCAGGTTTATTCTCAGGTTCTAACCCTTGTGGCCAGGACACTCTTAACTCAAGTCGCGCTACATTGTCAGTATTCGCTACCAAAACCCAGCGGGTATATAGCCTATGATCTAGACAGGAAAGTGTGAACATAATTAGACCAAGGACACAACTTTTCAAGGCAGGAATTGTGTTCTGGGTGGCCAAGTCGATGAGCAATCGTATCGCGACTAGCCTATGAACTCTCGTTTACTACCCAAGACTGGGATACATCTATGGTGAGTAACCCCATCATGCCGTGGGGATACATTGCGGGGAAGTTGGGCCCTTACGCGGCTAGCCGTTCCTCAATCAATGACAAGGGTAACGTGCCCCTTTCATAGTCTCGATTCAGAGAGAAGATTAAGGCTAGTGCACACTAAATTAAAGAACGGATGTGAGATGCCGAGAAAACGAACGGATTGAGGTTGTTCCACCAAAGAGAGCTGGCGATTAGTTTAGTCTATGTCAAGCAGCTCGTATTTGGTTTAAGGTATTCCTCCAAGCCCAAGATTGGCCAAAGGGAGTGAAACCAATTCAAAACCGGCCAGTTTTTGCAAACCCCCAAACAAGCTGGAGTTGATGATTCCCCTCTAGATCCCTGTCTGGCCATGACTCTCTCCCGGTCAAGCCCCCACAAAGTCTTTTAGTGGCTGTATGGAACTCGAAATTTGATAATCTCACCTACGTCAATGGCTGTCACACAAACGGGGATAGTAGTTCCCCTCTCCTTGTGGAGGCAGAGCACGCGGCCATAACGTGACTGCTTCCAGGATCAACCAACTACCATAAATAGACAGATGAGAACACAACAAGATCTATTATGGCCCAAGTTCAAGCCGACCACAAAAGACATCGACAAACTTCTACCATGGTTCTCTACGCGAGTGTTGTCGCCCTTACCTATCTGGCCAGCATCGCAGGTGCTGTTGCCGGTCCATTCCATGGATATTCCTCATTGGCCCGCCCCGGGATTAAGCCTTGGCCGCACGCCCCTGGAGGTCATTATCCCGTCTCGCCTCCTCGCCATCATGGCAGATACTGCTTTGTCGAACCAAGTCATCATGGAGGCGATGATGCTGGCAAGATCCTCAGCGCCTTCCGCCAGTGCAACTATGGTGGGACAGTAGTCTTGGACAAGAACTACACCATTGCATCCCCTCTGGACTTGACTTTCCTCAATCAGGTTGATGTTGCTATCTTGGGTACCATCAACTTTAGCGGAGACGTTGACTACTGGAAGGAGCACTCATTCAAGTATGCCTACCAGAATGCTTCGGCCATGTGGAAATTTGGCGGCAGAGATGTCAATATCTTTGGCAAGGGAGTTGGCCGCATCAATGGGAATGGCCAGCCGTGGTACGATGGTTTGGCTGTTGATCCTTTACTTCAGCGTCCGGTTCTTTTCTTGGTCGACGGGCTTCACGGAGGCTCGGTGACTGGTTTGCGCATGGACAACCCACCAAGCGTAAGTCTTCATTGTCAACAAGACAAATTTGAACAGTGGCAATTGATCTTTTGCTGACAGCTGAATAGTGGTTCAATCTCATCGCTAACAGTTCCAACATTGTTGTTAGCGATCTTAACTTGCAGGCTGTGGTAGGTTAAGCGTTCTCGGAAACAAACATGGACATCCATGGGGACATCAAACTGACTAATGGCGGCCACAGAGCACAAGCGCGAATCTTGCCAAGAATTCGGACGGGTGGGACACTTATCGCTCTGATTCGGTGGTGATCCAGAACTCTATCATCAACAACGACGACGACTGTGTATCGTTTAAACCCAACAGTACCAACATAGTCGTCCAAGGCCTCAATTGCAACGGCTCACACGGAATCTCTGTTGGGTCACTGGGGCAGTACCCTGACGAGTTTGACATTGTCGAAAACATCTATGTCTACAATGTTTCCCTGTCTAATGCATCGGACGGTGCCCGCATCAAGGTCTGGCCTGGTGCGTTCACGAACTTCCAGTCCTCGCTATCCGGCGGTGGTGGCTCTGGCTACGTCAAAAACGTAACATATGATGGAGTCTTCAACACCAATAATGACTGGGCTATCGAACTTACCCAATGCTACGGTCAAAAGAACCTGACTCTCTGCAACGAATATCCTGTAAGTCGAGCCATCCCCGCCACCCCCTTTGTCCCTAAACACATAAGTTACTAACATTGAATCCAAGTCTAGCATGATTATTTCGGACATCCTTTTCAAGAATGTGTATGGGACAACCTCTAAGAAGTACGACCCGAAGGTGGGAACCCTAGTCTGCAGTGATACCTCGGTACGTTTCCGCTTGCCCCCTTCCATATAGGCGGGGAGGTTAACCTTGAGATATTTAGAAATGCCACAATATTCAGGCACACAACATCAACGTGTCTCCCCCGAGCGGAAAGACGGCCACTTGGGTCTGTACCAATCTGGACAACTCTCTTCTGGACATCAACTGCATCTAAGATGCCGAGGCCAAAATTGCCCATTAGAACGGATTCATGATTGCCGCCGGAGTAACCCAGAGACAGGCGCGGGGGTTGCATCAGGGTGGAGAGGGAAGCATTTTGTTCTTTACGACTGAGTGGGTCATGGTGTTGATAAGTAACAGGTAACTAGGTGATTATTTTTGCTGTATCCATCTCTTGTATTTTCATCCGCATTTCTCGTGTTGATTGAGCTTGCATGAGTCCAAGATTACCTTAAGGCGAATGAACTCCCCCTTTTCTCTTCTGCCTACCACCCGCCTTGATTGTGAGAAGGGGAATATCGCCGTCACAAGTACGAATAAAAATATTCATGATGACATTGTATGTCCCTGTCAAGAAAGGAAGAGGGGACGTAATCACAAGGCAGTGACGGACAGGGCGCTGTGCGGCTTGCTAAGTGCTTCCCCTTGGAACTTGACGAAGGGATGCCCCATGGAGGACCAAGGACGTCCAATAAGCGCGGACTGTTAGCAGGTATAAGCAAGGAACAAACGACATGGGGAGGGACAAGAACATAGACAGTCTAAGGTTTACCGCTGTACTGTCTGACGCGTCGAGTGCTATCCAACCGACGCCGTGATCTCCAAGCCAAAATGGTCCGACGATTCGCCTGAAAAGACTCTTCCGGTCAACAACGGAGGGTACCTTGTCTTACCGATGGGAACCTTTGCTATCATCGTTGTCAGAGTTGTAGAAGCTGTGGGGACCTTGTGTCACCACCTAACCACGGAGTGCGACGACAACACTTACTCAGTGGTTGAATAACGCCAAGTCCCCGATTATTGAAATCATATAGGCTGACATGTAAGCGTGGCATGAAGAGGCAGCACTGAATACGGGGCCTGTGGTGGCTGATTTCTATCACGAGCATAACTTGGAGATGTCATTGGTCTGATGGGAGTTCACATAGACTTGGTACTGGCTATATAACCTTGCTTAAGATGTCTCTGACGAACATGATTGTCGATTAGAAACAGAACTCGTTTGCTATCTACCTAGCAGGCATCGCCTTTGCCGCTGAAGAAGCGGACGCCATGTTGGCGGGAACGAGCATGGATGGGCTGTAAAAGCCTTGCGAAGACGACTTTGGATATGCAGGAGGTTGCACAATGAATGCCTTGTCCCCAACTCAGTCTATGCGCACAGTGCCCGTCTGTAGATGCAGTGTCGGAGGGTGTTTGCTCCTGGTCACTGCCGCTGCATTATGCTAGCCAGAGACTAGGAGCAGGATTCCGTCGGCAGAGCATTTGGAGATTGAGGGAGACAAGTGAATCCGTTTTCCAGCGCCAGCCTGAACCTGATCGCAGGGAACACGAGATTGCGTGTGCACTGCAACCCAGCTTGCCATGCGCTGCAAGCATTTGGTACGCCACAAACACACAAGGTGCGGACGGCTGGGAAACTTGGTCAAATTCAAGGCCCAGCGCAACATCGCTTGGATACATGCAGATGGGCTTGCCAAGCAGATTCAAAAACTGCCCTGTGTGGCCAGAAACGCCGCTCTCCCAGGGCCTCTTTTGCCGAGGAGTAGTCACGGAGTAGCCTTGGCGGCTCTTGGAAGAGTCTGCAGGGGTTCCCTTTGCTCAAGCCCTCGCTAAGTACGGAAAGGTACACATGTTGAAAACTATTGAGGTGGATGGTTTGGGTAGCGTTCCTGAGCGGTAAATGGGTGATCATTTGCTTCCAATCTCAAAACAAGTGACATGGTTGTTTGTATGTACAACGAGGAATCATATCCATCGGCACGCATCGATATCTCAAGTTCTGCAGCGCAACTGACAAGCTATCATCTTCGGCAACCTTGACTGAACAAATGTCTCAGGGGCTTGCGCTCCGTTGTTGTGGTCATGAGAACGCAGTTGTATCTATTGGTTGCCAACCCCAAGGCCTCATGGTTCCAATGGAGAGTTCACTCAAACCATCTGGCGCAGTGTACTCCGCACATTCGGTTATTGCGCTTCACTCTAGCCATTCTACCCTGTCCCCTGTCAGTTGTGGCTTCGGACCACATATCTTCAGCTTCTCACCGATCAATCGCCTCACCTCGACAGGGGACGCGCGTCGGCTGTCGGCCAAACCCCGCTTCCGAGCATAGCAGCTAATAACATAGACTAGCGGCCACAACCGAGCAGGAATTCAAGTCAAGCCAGATCAGACCTCAACATCATCACGCTCTCATCCCCAGCTTGTACATGCACTACCCCTGTCGGAAATCACACGTGCTCTGGGAAAACCAAAAACATATGTCCTCGCCGCAGCGTCAGCTTGTGTCCAAGGCCTGTGATCGCTGCAGGATCCGCAAGGTCAAGTGCAGCGGATCCAGACCCTGTCAGCGATGCACCACCACGGGGGTCCAATGCTCTTATCTCGATATCCAACGCATGCGCGGCCCGCCCCGAGGGCTCCAACGGCGCATGGGTCACCGTCCGCGAAATCCGGATGACGCTGTGGTTGACGCGGCTCGATGTCAGTCGCTGATCCGGACGGAGACGCAGACGCCCGCGTCAGGACCATCATCTTCATCCCCAGTCCCTTGTGACCATGGCCCCATACGACGATTACGTTCCAAGAGACGTCCCGTCGCGACCAGCATTCTCAGCCGCATTCTAGACCTCTTCTGGTCGCGCTTCTACGCCGTCTGGCCAATCGTTGACGTTGACGATCTGCTCACGAGGATCACCAAGGGGGACGACGTTGACGACTACGCGCTCGCCCTGGCCGTCGCTGCAGCTACGATTGGCCGCCTGCACGTCGCTGACGCGCTATCCGGCCAGTTTCCCTCAGCTGCACTTTGCGCCTCAGAATGCCAACGCCTGCGGAACGACTCGAGCATCTCCGGTGACCGTCTCAGCCTAGCCCGCCTTTCCACGGCTTTCTTTCTGCACGCTTACCACGAGAATATTAATGCCGGAAGCACCAGTTCCCTTCTGCACCTGCGTGAGGCTATCTCGCTCGCCCAGATCATGAAACTTGGTCCGGACCAGGTCGCTACGCCCGACATGCCTCTCCCGGAAGCGCAGCTACGTCTCAAGGTGTACATGCTGCTCTTTGTCACGGAGAGGGGTAACTCCGTATTCCACCGACTTCCGCCAGTTCTCCCCCCTCTGCCAATCCAGACTGCCCTATCCCACGGGCTATCCGCGGCAACCTGTGACTCGACGGCCTTGACCTGTCTAGCCGATCTGTTCGCCGAGGTCGAGCGGTCCGGCATGATCAACATCTTGGGACGGTATGGTCAGGCCTTCTTCGAAGACATCGAGCGCCTGGAGCGCCTGGAGCGCTCTCTACGTGACCGCGTCCGCGATATCATGGGTATGACCAAGTGCAACATGGCCGACATCGACGTGACGACCGGCTGGCTGCGAGTTCTTTTGTGGAACGTGCTGCACAAGAACGGATTCGACATGCTCGTCTCTGACGCCGAGCTTAACCCTTTATTTCATCTCCTGGACGTGGCGGAAGAGCTCATCGTGACCCTCCACCGCTACTCGCTGGCCGACCTAGAGGCTCATGGTTTCGGTATGGAGCAGAAGATATTCCAGATTGCTTCGATACTTATCGAAAATATCCGCGAGATACACCATACGCCGTTCTACTCTCCAGACACCTTTGGGGCCCGCGCTGTCCTCATGCTGAAGCAAATCCACCAGCGCCTGTCATCCTTCTCGAACGGGAATAAGGCGCTGCTCAACGACCTCTTCGCCAAGGCACTCGAGATTCAGCAGTTCCAGAGTTCATCCGTCTTTGAAACCGGGCAGGAAATGCTCGTCGACAACTCCGTTCCCGGGATGCAACCCACATCTGGCGATTTGTTCAGCCTCTTTGACGATTGGTACGTCGAGATGAGCACTCGTAACACTGTTGGCCCTGGCAGCCTTAACGAGTTGAGCGAACCGCATCATAGCAATTGTTCTTTCGGAGATCTCGATCAACCATGACAACACTGTAGAGCCATTTGTTCCGGCTGGGGGTTTGCACTAAATCTGCTTGCTGACCACCAACCATGTATAAAGACACAATAGATGCACTGTCGCAAGACAATCATACCACAACACGAGCCGAGGGACTGGCAGCCCGTTCTGTGTCCGGCGGGGCTTGGCGTTTACGGGGGCTCAGGATGGTTTGCTGACTTGACAGATATGAAGCCTTCATTGAATGTGGCGTTATTCATCTATCGCGTGTATTTCTCGCGCAAATGTATTGAAACCTCTATTTACAGGTCCATCTGTCCGCGAAGCCCCATCTTGATCATCTTCACAGTCGTCAAGCCATCATCTCGTCACCGAACAGCAAGCCATCATCAGGAGTTGTTGCCAAGGACGGCAGCGACAGCGAGGGCAATCATGCCGTGCGACCAGGACAACGGTACGGCAGCGACAGGAGTCCCCTCGGTCCTGTGGACCTGCTCCGGCACGAGGCCGGCGGGCGTCGTGTGGCTCTCGACCCAGTCGACCATCTCGCGCGCTTTGTCCCCACGGCCACGGCCAGCCTCATACATGGCAAGCCACAACGTTGCCAACGGCCACGGATTGCCACCTCCATACGAGTCGCCCTCGTAACGGCTCAAACCGCCGACGCGTTGGTTCCAGAGTATTGCATAGATGCTGTCGGTGGTGGCAGCGACGCGCGGGTCATCAGGGCGCAAGATGCCAAACGGAATGGCGAGCGCCAGCGTCGAGATGTCGTGCCCGTACGAGATGGAATCTACATGCCCATCACGCCAGTTTGGATACTGCGGGATCGCAGTTTTGGGCCTCGCACCGCCTGTCTGAACCGTCGCCGAGAGCTCGGGGCGCTCAGAGTCCACCATAGGTAAGGCAGCACTATTCTCAAGCGAGCAGATGAAGCGGTTCCGCTCGCCGTCCCAGAAGGTCTCTTCCGTGCACCTCAGCATGCTGTCAGCGACCTCGGCCCATTCGGTGGCACAGGAAGCCTCGATGCCCAGCGTCTTAGCCAGCTCAACCGCGGCACGGAGGCCGGCGATGGAGCTCGCAGCCGTGTACAGGTGGTATCCCTCGCGCTCCTCCCAGAGATCGACGGACGGCAGAGGCAGGCCGCGCTTTTGATCACGGCTGGCGACTAGGAATTCGGCGGCCCGACATACGGCGTCCCAGCGACCTTCGAGGACAGACTTGTCACCCGTCTTGCCAACGTACGCCTCGATGGCGAACAGCAAGATGCCCGTCTCGTCGATCTGGTGCAGGCCCCAGCTCGAGGCGATGGCATGGTCGGTGTGGTGGCGGTGCAGCCATAGGCCTTCGGGCGACTGTGTCGCAAAGGCAAACTCGATCATCCGCCGGCAGAGGGAGACTTGGCCGGTGGCCAGCGCGCCGAGGAGTGTCCAGGCGGCGTCACGGCCCCAGTTTGCAGCGTAGCCGGGGGCGGACTCGATACCTGACTTGACGTCCGGTCCAGCAACCATGCCTCCCGTGCCGCGGTTGGTGAGCACGTCCCATACGAGGCAGGACCGGTGGAGGACCGAATCGATCTTGTTGGACCAGCCGCGGAGTGTCGACTCAGTTAGCACCTTGGCAGCATGATCGTGTGAGGCTGTCTCCGTCGAGGTCCAGGAAGTAGCCCGTTGGGCCTTGACTGCTGCGAGGACGTCCTCCCTCGTCGAGCCGAAGACAGTGTGGATGATGGTGTCCTCTTCCGATCCACGGATACGCAGCGCGCCATCAACTTGGCGGAAGGCGATACGCTCGCCCGGGAGGCTGGAGCTGTTCTTGAAGTGTATCGCAGAGCTATCAGAACCCTGACGGCCGCAGTGGAAGTCTGTGATGGCGCCGCGGCCGCAGCCGATTGCCATCCACACGTGGCGACAGAAGGCGAGCAGAACCTTAGACTTCTCATCCCAGTATATCGTTTGTGCGCCGGGGCGGCCATCGGTCTCAGGAACGACGTAGATGCCCAGGTCTGGGTGCGGACCAGTTATCTTACGCGCGTAGACGTCCGTCTCGAGGGAGGCACCCCCGGCCGCGTCGACGACGACGTCCGTGTACGTGATACCGCTTTCGCTGCGGCCATGAGCGACGTTCGTGTTGCCGACGTACCTTGCGGGCTCTGTCAGTGACGTTGGCTGAGCACTCGCCGGGATGGGGTGCACCGAGAAGACGGAGATGTTGTTCGGCGAGTCGATGTTGGGCCAGCAACAGCTCAGGACCTCCCCGTCGGCGTCTGTCGTAACGAGAAGGCGGCCATTGCCGATGGCGATGGCTGGGAGGCGGGCCTTGGTCAGCATGATGATTGCTTGAGGCTTGTTGACGGTTGTTGGGGTTTTGTGCAAGTTGTTGCCCAGCACTCGACAGACTTGGTCAGCACTATTGAATTTTAAGGAAAGGAGGCAACGGCTGGAGTTATCCCAGGCAGTGCAAGGGACCAGACAAAATGAAGAAAGTAAACAGGTCCCAGTGATTCGGGCTCCGCTAAGCCCTTGCGATAGATGCCCCGAGGGACGGACGGCGATTCCGGGGGTTCGGGGCCGGAACGCACAGGTTTCCCCGAAATCGCCAGATTCTCCGCGCCGCCCCCTTTCTCCGGCCGTCCACGAGACTCATGTCCTACATCCCCATCCCGCCAACGACGAAATGTAGCGGGTCCCCCCCGCATTGGGGACCCCGGACGGAGCAAGCATCAACTATACCGTGGGGCAGAATCTTCTCCAGCGAGTCATGCCACATGGAGCGCCATTGGAGAAAGGCATCATCGCGAGAAGGTATAAGAAGACATGATCGGGCCTGTCTGCAGGACAGATCAAAATAGAAACATCTTCACTCGCTCGCAGATCAACTACATTTTCTAGCATCTGACATGGATCAAAACGACAAGATGAGCGTCCCTGCTACTGAAAAGAACAAGGACGACAACGGCATCATGGCGGCGGCGACTACGACGCCAGCCTTCGCCTCGGCCCGGCACATGGAGAACAAAGATCTCATCGAGGCCGCTGCTGAGGCCACGGACAGGCAGAAGGCAATGTCGTTCCGCCAGGCCGTCCGCGAGTATCCCAAGGCCATCATGTTCTCGGCCCTGCTGTCGACGTCAATCGTCATGGAAGGGTTCGACCTCGGCTTGGTGAGTGCACACCCCGACCCTGACCTTGGTCCAGCACGAGATTCCTGACATGACAGTTCCCAGATCGGTTCCTTCTTCGCCTTTCCCCAGTTTACCAATAAGTTCGGCGAGCAGCAGCCCGACGGCAGCTATCAGGTCCCGTCCGAGTGGCAGTCGGGCCTCACCAACGGCTCGCTGTGCGGACAGATCCTCGGCCTCATGTTCGCCGGCTGGATGACTAAGAGGCTCGGCTATAGGCACACGATGCAGATTGCGCTTGGTGTCATGGCCGCTTTCATCTTTATTCCCTTCTTCGCGCCTCGCATCGAGGTGCTCCTTGTTGGCCAGATCCTATGCGGCATGCCCTGGGGAGTGTTCCAGGGCATCGCCACGGCCTACGCCGCCGACCTCTGCCCTGTCGCCCTCCGCGCATATCTCACGACCTACGTCAACCTCTGCTTCGTCATGGGCCAGCTCTTGTCGACGGGTGTGCTTCGCGCGACGATCCAGCGCGACGATGAATGGGCGTTCAGAATCCCCTTTGCCCTGCAGTGGATGTGGCCCATCCCCATCATAATCGGTATCTTCTTCACCCCAGAATCCCCCTGGTGGCTCATTCGCCACGACCGCATCGACGACGCCCAGAAGGTCCTCATACGGCTGGCCCCATCAAGCACCGACGAGGTCGTGCAGCAGGCCAACGCGACGGTGGCCATGATGATGCACACTAACGCCATGGAGCGCAAGGAGCAGCAGGGCGCGACGTACTTTGAATGCTTCCGCGGCGTCAACCTCCGCCGCACAGAGATTGCATGCGTCTCCTACGCCACCCAGATGATCTGCGGATCCTCACTAATGGGCTACTCGGTCTACTTCTTCCAGCAGGCCGGGCTCGAGACCACAGACGCACTAAACCTGACCATCGGCCAGTTTGGAATCGGCTTTGTCGGAACCGTCTGCAGCTGGTGGCTCATGGGCCTCTTCGGCCGCCGTACCCTGTACTTGCTCGGCGTCAGCGCCGGACTCCTTGTCCTCGTCGGCATGGGCGTGTGTGGCATTCCTGCGCAGTCAGCGGCCACGGGATGGGCGACGGGCTCGTTGCTGCTCGTCTTCGCGTGCCTGTACAACATTTCCGTCGGTCCTGTCTGCTTCTGCATCATCTCGGAGATGCCCTCGACCCGTCTGCGCGCCAAGACCGTCGTCCTCGCCCGCGCAGTCTACAACATGTCGGGTATTGTTTGCAATATCCTGACTCCGCGTATGATCAACCCCACCGCCTGGCACTGGGGCCCCAAGGCCGGCTTCTTCTATGCAGGCATCAGCCTGATCTGCGTCGTGTGGATGTTCTTCAGGCTTCCTGAAGCGAAGGGCCGCACGTATGGAGAGTTGCAGGTCCTCTTCCGCGAGAAGGTTCCGGCCCGCCGGTTTGCGATGACTGAGGCGAAGCTATTCGACGAGCCTCTGGACAAGTTTGATGTGTGACTTCAGGACAATTGAGGTCTTGCTTATCTCGGAAGCATAATAATACTTAGGTGGAGCGTTGCCTCCTATGTAACCTGACCAAGTCAACTGTGAACCTATACAAGATGGGGAAAAGTATTATATGCCTATACGGAGCAGATATTGCCTGCCTGGTTTCACGGCGAAAAATACTTTAGTCATTTATTTATTGTGATCCAAGCCGGGGAGATGGCATAATGCCGTGGAGTTTATTCACTCGGCCGAGACGTCTGGAACGCTCCCGATTGCTCCGTGGGCCCCTTGCCGAAGTTCGTTACGATGCCGGCTTTGTTACCCAACGTCGTGATGCATGATACAAGAGGCGGAAGAAATTTGATGACCCCTCATCGGCACTCAGGTAATTTTTCCGCTATATCAAACATAGGTCTAGGGGTGTGACGGTCTTGATTCCTGCTCTACTTCCTTTCTATGGGGTTTCCCTTATAAAGTTGGTAAACCCCGCATCGGCTGCGTCTGGCCTGCTGACAAACGGCTCTCTTGCCGCTTTCGGCAATCCGGCCATTTTGGCACGTGACAGCCATCTGCCGGCAGCTTTGGTGAAGATGAAACCTTTAGAGGTTGGAGATAGTACGTAAGGAGCTATATTAGTGTACTTTTGAGTTCCCTTCAACACATTGACTTAAATTCCAGCAGCTTCTGAGTTTAAGAATTCCATCCACCCAGCCTGGTCGCCCATAACTACGTCCGCGGCCTCTATGGGGTGTACATTCGGCCACATCATGTTGATAATACTATTGATCTGCGTTTGAGGACTTTCCCCAACTGGCTGTGTCTCAAGCAAGGGCTCAGTCTGTATATCAAGGGTATTGCTGATGGCGCCTGGAGGTTCATGCTGAGCGCTGACTGCATCCGAGGCATCCTGATGATGTTCAACGCGGCGGTAGTCCAGATATTTGCCGCACAAATCTAGAATGATTTGATGGCAACGCTCAGAGCTGGTGTTGAATGAAGATAGAGCTGTGATGACATGGAGAGTGGATACAATCTGAGCTCGCCAGTCTTTTGCTTCTGGGGCGCTGGGATTGTTCCGCAGACATATGCAAGGAACAAGAGCTGCCTGAAACAGGAAATAACTGCAGGATATATAGTGTGAGCCACTGGATGGGTTGGTGGGGGGTGGGGGGATTAATGTGCTTACAGACTATACCAAGCCGCCAGTCTGTTGTGTTCCTGCCCACGCCAATACTCGGCAATCATCTCAATCGAAGACTTGGCGTCACTCAGACATCGGCAGTACGCCTTGTTGCTTGCCTCATCGGATCCAGCGCGCCCTTTCAAGGCGCGCCGTATCACGAAAGGCCGGTACATGACAACACGCAAATTGCGTAGCCTCCAAGACATGACAGCCTGGCTAAGAGCATAGCGAGGAGGCACCTCAACTTGCTCGGAAAAGTAGGCTGGTATAGATACCCGCCATGGTTCGATATGCTCAGAATCAAGGCGAAGAAGCTCTTCTGCAGTGGGAAACGGTCGAGAGATGATCTTTTCATAACACAAATGCGCAGCTACGTGAAAGCGTGCTTGTGTTGAAACAGCTGTGTAAGGAGTGATGGCGTTGCTCTCTGGGGGGTAGGATTGAGAGGCGGCAGTGAGGTCCTTGTCAAGTTAGCACGTGGAACTTGCTATACTCCGATTTTGGCTGACCTTGTCATCTACATTGAGAGGAAACGATACATCGACTCCCTTGTAGGGCCAGACGTCGGGTCGACTAAAAGTGATGGTAGCACCAACATCAAAAACGCAAAGAGACCACCAGACTCTTCGACGGATTTCCATGTTGAGCGGAGAAATCTTCCACCCTTCAAATTCTTTATGTAAGCCTAAACCCATGGCCATTCTTACGGCCAACCCAAGATAGTTGTATCCTGAGTTGGGCTTGTCACGTTTCTGTTGGTAGTTAGAGATCAGTGTCAAGGCTTGAACCAAGGTCAAGTTTCCGAATTCTAAATAATCGAAATTCAACATTGATCGGGCTCGGTAGAAAAGGTCCATGTCGAGTGCTGGGCTCGAAGCGGCTGAGGATGTCCAAACACCGATTGCAGCAACAACATAGGCAAGGATTGTCCAGCATGATCCGTTCGGTCGTGGTATCAGTTCGCTGTATTGCGCCCTGAATGTTGGTTCATGAACGATCGGATAGCTAACATGGTAAAGTCGAAAGTAAGCGTCGATCATGGTTTCGGTAATATGACGATTGGGACTTGGTTGTTGAGGCATGGGATAAGTCAGCGAGTCGACTGGTTGTGGTCGCGAGGATGTTCGACGTCGGGATACAGGCTCGATCAGACGTAGCATGGCGGCTCCGGATGCCACGCCGAGATAGCCACCTCCACGCTCGTTAACTGTTAAAGAGGCCATACCGTCCGACATGGGGCTTTCTTCATCGTTTCCCTCAGGGTTGGTTTTCGGCGAGAGACGTCGAATTGGCCCCGCCTCCTTTTCACACCATTCAAAGTCATACAGAGGTGGACTTTCTAACATTCTCTGGCGCACAGGTTCTTGACTTTGATTGCCATTCTCATTCTCAACATCCTCGCTGGAGGCTTCTCGATCGACAGGGCGATCCGTGAGAGCAGTTCCCGAATCCACATCCACTTCTGTCAGGTTCGCATCACCTCCGCTCATCTCTGCCTCAACAACAACGGGCGTCGAAAAATTGAAAGTTGCGGCATTGGGCGATGTTTCAACTGGGGAGCGAGGTTCCTGGGGTTCCCAAGTTCTCAAGTTGGGTGGTATCAATGTGCGCATCTGCTGGATCACTGCTTCAGCCCGCTCAAGACGCTCCTCCACCTCGGTAAGATATCTGCTTAGGATTAGGACTATGCATCACGAGACGAGCCGACCAGGAACGTATAACTGACTTGCGGGTCAAGGGTGTTCGAGAATGTTTCTCGTATAAGCAGTGGCGGCGATATCGGATGCATAAGCCGCAGGTCGGAAGACCTTTATCACAGCGTGCCTTGCGGCGCCGACACTCTTTGCAAGCTTGCTCCGAAGATCCAACTAGGGCGGTGTTGAAGTTTGACATTGTATTGGCCGCCTGAGGTATAATTGTTTGGTGGGTGGTCGGGTTGAGGCCGAATCGGGGTTCATGGTGAGTATGACATGACAATGATGGAAATGGATGGACGGGTCGGGGTATGGTATTATAAAGGCGGGGAAGTGGGACGATGGCTTCTACCCTGGCCGCCCAGCAGTCAGCCAATAGGAGCAGGATATTCCCCACAAGTCTAGATTCTGGAGCGGTACCGAGGGGTTGGTTGCAAAAGGAGCATCAGTTTTCAGGGTATCATTGCGATTGAAGTTTGCCATTTGTACACATTTCGCTTCATATTAAGGAACAATGCTATCACTAGAGCAGCTAGCGCCAGTAGGGTTGGGAAACAATCAATTAGTATTCTGGAAGTAGCGATCTTCTAACTCGGTTATCCCGGCTTCAACTATAACAAAGAACACATTTCCAATACATCATAGCATCATATCCCAATGCTAACACAGCATCTGGAAGTAGCGTATGCCTCATGGGAGTGTGTAGCCGCCATCAATTACCAGATTGGCGCCTATTGTAAGTTAGCTGGAGTTACTCCACCCTCAGTACACAGCGACAACTAACCCGTCATGTAGCTACTAGCATCACTCGCCAGGTAGACATACGACCCTTTTAGTTCCTGTGGATCACAGAGTCTCGTTCCTGGGATCATGGTAAACCACTTGTCTCTCCACTCTTTGGGGTGGACGTCCAGCATATCAGTAGCAATAAAACCCTCGCCATTCAGTCAGTATCCGTCGCGAGATTAAGCTGGGGCTTGTGACTAACTGGAGACACGCAGTTAACCCGTGCAAAGTCAGTCCACTCCACCGCGAGACTCTTTGCCAGGTGGACAACTGCTGCTTTGCTTGCATTGTACGCAGCCTGTTTTTGAGGAACATTGACGAGAATTGCGCTGACGCTGGCTGTGAAAATGATACTACCCCTTTTCTTGGACCCTTTCATAACGTTTGCAGCTGCTTGTGCTGTCCAGAAAGCTCCATTGAAGTTGACATCCAGAATATTCCGGAACTTGTCTTCGGGGTAGTCTTCAGCAGGGATGTGGTCCGCGATGCCTGCGTTGGCTACCACAATATCTAGACCGCGAAGTTCTTGAGAAGCTGTCTGAATGACTTGGTTGACTTGAGCTCGATCAGTCACGTTGCACTTGTACGTCTTGACCGTCCTGTTGCCATTGGCTGAGGCCAGACTTTGAGCAAGCTTGGCCACTTCATCTTCCGGAGTGCTTGAGTAGGTGATGGCGACAGATGCACCAGCTTCAAGCAGCCCCCTGGCCACTTCCAAGCCAATTCCTCGTGAAGCGCCAGTCACGAGCGCCGTCTTGCCCTCTAGGGAAAAGTGCGAGAGGACGGGGGCCGAGGGATTGGGATGAGATGCTAGGACCATGTTGGCGGTACTGGCGGTAGTGAGTATGTGCAAGGGTAGTGTAGTTGAGGAGAAAGGATGAATGCTGGCCTTGTGTCGAACAAGGAATCTGTCAACCCAGGGCTATTAATGATACAACTGTGATCAAGGATCATGTATTGAGCTCGGGGCGGGGCGGGGCATAGGATGGAGAACCGGGTGACTGTCACCCTGGCTCAGGTGACCGACCAAGCATCCTCACCGATCCCGACCTCCCCACAAACCGGAGGTAAGCCCCCATTATGCGTAGGAACGGACAGCTCTCGGCCGAAGGAGATGATTAGCTGCAGCATTGCCACCATGACTCAGACCCAGGATATGTAACGACTTCGTCCTCAGCTGGATTTTAGGCCCTCTTCCATTTCCACTCTGCCTAGACCCTAAAGTTATGAGTGACATCAAGGAGCCTCGGGGCATGTGGTGGTGCGCTGGTCGTTGCGAAGATTTCGCAGCAGAGGGTGGGAATCGTGTACCACAACGATCTTCTGGCTGAGTTATCTCGGCTTCAACTATAACAAAGAACACATTTGTGTACCACAACATTTGTTCAAGACTATGATTCCACCTTTGATGCTGGAGTGTGAGGACATGGTTAAACTACAGGTAGAGAATGGAGTTGCGGGGTGGTGTCAATCATAGCGCCCACGAGAGACCCTTTGTCTTCCAGCCTACTTCATGCTCATGTAGGAGATGGTTGAAATACAAGCTGAACACATCCAGATAGGTGCTTTCATTGAACAAGTAAGCTAGCGGTCTATTTGGGAACACCTTCAATGACCACCTTTAGTGTCTTCTCTTCTGCCCTCTTTACCAGCTCAAACGCATCTTCAGCTTCTGTAAACTTGAAACGATGCGTGATGAGCTTCCTGGGTTGGATCTTTCCGCTGGCAATTAACTGCACTGCTTGGGGATAACATCCGGTAGAGTAGCGGATCGAGCCCTTGACAGTCAAAGCACGAATACACGCCGTCGTGATGGGAAAGACAACATTCTCGCGTCCCATGCCGGCTTGCACATATGTTCCACCCTTCTTTGCAGCAAAAATGCCAGCTTGAACGCAGGCTTCCGCGCCAGTGCACTCGAGCACAACATCTGCGCCCTCGCCGAGTCCAAACTTTTTGACAATCTCCTCACCCACGGCCCGAGCCGCATCGACGGGGTCAACTCCCTCAGGGCGGCTGGTGCTGGAGACGTAGACATCATCGGCAGCAAAGTCTCGGGCAAACTTGGCTCTCGACTCTGAAATGTCGACTCCAATGACTCTGCTTGCGCCTGATGCTTTGGCGACGGCTTGGCAGAGGACACCAATTGGGCCACAGCCAAAGACGAGAACCGACTGACCAGCTCTGAGGTCAGCGACCTTGACAATCTGAACTGCTACCGCAACGGGCTCCACAAGAGCGCCATCTTCTGATGACATGTGGTCTGGGATAGGGTACACATAGTCTGATGCCACAATGTAGTACTTTTGCAAGGTACCGTCATGGGGTGGCGTGGCAGCAAAGACGGTGTCGGCACAAAGATTGTATGCGCCTGAGCGACAGTAATCGCATCGTCGACAGGGCACGCCAGGTTCAATGGCAACACGGTCGCCAACCTTGACGTTCTTGACCTTGGCCCCGACCTCGACGACTGTGCCGGCGCTTTCGTGGCCGAGAACAATTGGGCTCTCTAGGATAAAATCGCCGATGCGACCTCGTTGCCAGTAGTGAACATCGCTGCCGCAGATGCCCGTTTGTTCAATGTGAACTCTGACATCGTGTTCATCACGCAGCTTGGGCAATGACCGCTCTTCAAACTTGACGTCTTTGATTGCCTGGAGAACGAAGGCGTGGTTCTGCTATTGTTAGTCGCAGTTCGGGCAGCAATGCAATGGTAGCGCAACTCACAATCTCGGACATGATGACGATTTTTGGCAGGGAAGTAAGTGTACACCCTAGGTAGCTAGCTACGCAAGGTCGTCTCGGTAGTTGGGCAAGGGAAGAAGGATGTCCTTTTGACGGATTCCGGGCCAAGGCTGATAATTGGAACTAGGGTGACAGGCTGCCGTCGAGCCACATATAACGCTGTCTCCAACTCATGTGTCACAAGGACGCAGTTAATGTGCAGTGCAGACAGATTCACTTTGTTCATCCTCATTCAATTCGTGCTCCGCATAATGGAAGCCACCTATCAATCTCTGGCCGAACGCATCCAGCAGCAATGGGCCAGAAAACAATCGGCAGAGGGTGACAATGTCCGGCTTCTTGTGGCCCTCGCCGGAGCGCCGGGGTCCGGGAAATCGACGATTGCTTACCACGTCGCCAAGATCGTCTCCGCATTACCTGATGGGCCGTCGATCATTGCCCTGTCCGCCGATGGCTTCCACTTTCCCCTCTCCACGCTCCGTTTATGGCCTAACGCAACGGAAGCTCTCGCCCGCCGCGGAGCTCCCTGGACCTTTGACGGACATGGTCTGGTGGCCATGGTCCACAAACTCCGTCGCAGGGACGAAACAAGCGTGTTCCCAACGTTTGATCATGCCGTCAAGGACCCCGTCGATGATGGAGTCATGGTTCAGCCGAGCATTCAAGTTTGCATTTTGGAGGGAAACTACCTGCTCAGTGACGAGGCGCCTTGGAAAGTTATCGCTGGTCTGGTTGACGACCGTTGGTATGTGCATGTCGAGTCGGGACTGGCTCAGAAGAGAGTCGCCCTGCGACATAGAGAGGCGGGCATTGAAACTACCCTAGAGAAGGCTTTCAAGCGAGCAGAAGAAAACGACATGGTGAACGGGGAATACGTGGAGAGCCGAAGTCGGGGACGTTACGACCTGTTGATCGAAAGCGTTGAGGAAGCTTAGTCGAATTGACCTCTCTCTCTTTGTGTCCCTGTTTCCCACCCTGCGTAACCAAGGGTGACTGAACACCTTGTAAGAAAGTGTACTTCATCAACAGTATGGGGTCAATTCCCCCGGGAGACTTGTCCGACGCTTCTCCTAGTGTCTCTATCTCCTATGAACGGGGTGGGTAATCCGGTGCCAGTTCAGTTGCAGCTGTATGCATAATGATGGGGTGGTGTATATGAGTATCGCGAACCACTTACCTACTACCGTGAGCTTGCTCAGAGTCCTCTGCATTTGAAATACCTTCTTCGCTTCCTCTTCTTAGCCACTGCTCACTCATCTTTACACTATGTCGCAAATCAGCAATGGTAATGGACGCCAGTCCATCCGTAACCCAAATCCTCTTATCGAGGATAGCGTATTCAAGTCACTGAGACTTGATGGGCGTACTGTGATCATCACCGGGGGCTGTGGTGGTATCGGTTACGAGGTTGCTCGTGGCCTTGCCGAAGCTGGCGCCAATGTTGGTCTCCTCCCCACCACAGTTTTCAGCATGTACTTACAAACAACAGTTGGCTTTGTGGTACCACTCATCTCAGAATGCCGCCAAGCTCTCAGCAAAGATTGCTAGCGACTTTTCAGTCACCGTCAAGACGTACCAGGTGGATGTGCGAGACAACACCCAGGTGGAGGCTACCGTCGACAAGGTGGTGCAGGACTTTGGCCGACTGGATGTCATGATTGCCAATGCTGGAATTCCTACAAAGGCCGGTGGCTTGGATGATACCATTGAGGATTGGAACAATGTTCGTGCAATCGACTTTGATGGCGCTTACTACTCTGTACGCGCTGCTGGTCGAGTCTTCCGCGAGCAGAAGCGAGGTGTGGGCATCATTACGGCCAGTATGAGCGGCCATGCTGCCAATGTTCCACAGGAACAGACCTGTTACAATGCCTGCAAAGCTGGGTGCATTCACCTTGCAAAGAGCTTGTCGGTTGAGTGGGCGAAATGGGGAGGACGCATCAACTCGGTGAGCCCAGGATACATCGACACGGCTATTTCTGGTGACTGCCCTTTTGAGATGAAGGAGGAATGGTACAGCCTCACTCCTCTGAAGCGTGACGCGGATCCGAGAGAGCTCAAGGGTATTTACCTCTATCTCGCTAGTGATGCAAGTTCTTATACGACAGGGGCCGACTTTGTCATCGACGGTGGATATACTGCTCGATAGACAGAGTTGAAAGACGATATGAAGGTAGCTAGGGTAGATATCCATTTGCTAAGCAACCTTTGGCTCAATTGAAGCTTTTACCAAACCTCTCCTTAACTGCTGCTCACGATGTTATTCACATCCTTGTTTTTCTGGAAAATGCACCATAAGCCCAGTGTGACATGCGTTGGTTTATTATGGTCTCCAGGTCAAGATCCCAAAGGTTCAATTGGTAATATTCTACTCAACCTACAGGTGCTTGCACGAGAATGGAGACGAGGCACGCTCAAAGTTCACAGTCAACGCGTGTCAATCGCCTGCACCACCCCACGACTGGGTTCCTACTATTTGCACGTTCGTCTGCTGGAAAACGTTCGATTTCCGTCGTATCGCCACCGTCAATCCTTGTAAACGGCGGTCGCTGAGCTCTGATCGGTAATCATCTCCCGGTCGGCTGACAGTCACCCTTGGCCACGGACGACCCGCTCCGTAGTTAGCCTGCCTCTGTGTCTCCATAGTAATACCCCAGGTTTTGGACAGCATGTGGGGTTAGGAGAGTCAGTTTGCTGCGGAGAAGCATTAGTTGCAGCTTGCATAAATGAAACAGGTCTCCCCATTGTCGATCTCAACTCTTGCAACGCATGCACTGAAGCCATCACTTCATCCATCTTCTCTGAGCTGTTTCTTTCACTAGCCTTTGACGCTGTCATAGTCATGGCGTCCCAAGTAGAACGTGATGCCAAAATCGTTGGCACAGCTGTTGCCGAAGTGCTTCCTTGCTCAGACAAGTACTGGTTTCAACAACCACACCTCCTCCGCCTGAACTTGCTACTTCTTATCCCGCTGCTTTCAAGTTCTGTTTCAGGATATGATGGTTTGTTTTTCGTTGCCAAAACTTGAACCTGGCTCACGTTTGCCCCTTAGGCTCCCTGATGAACGGTCTCCAATCCCTGCATCAATGGCGCGAATACTTCGACCATCCCGAAGGAGAGGTTCTTGGACTCGTCAATGCCGCTCAGTCCATCGGATCTGTCCTCGCTCTCCCCTTTGTGGGCACTTTATCCGACAAATTCGGCCGAAAGCCCGTTCTCCTGAGCGGTATTATAATGATATGTATCGCTTCGGCGCTGCAAGCCGCGTCGGTAAACTACGCAATGTTCGTCGTGTCACGGGTCGTTGTGGGATTTGGTGGAATGTTTGTCGTTCAGCCGAGTCCAATGCTTATTGCCGAGCTCGCATACCCGACGCATCGTGGAAAGTACACATCCGCGTTCTGGACATTATACTACCTCGGTGCCATCCTGGCCTCGTGGACCACCTTCGGCACCCAAGTCTATGAGGGCGCAGTGTCCTGGAGGCTACCTTCCGCTCTTCAGGCTTGTTTCCCGTTGGTCCAGTTGGTCTTCTTCTGGTGGCTTCCAGAATCACCCCGATGGCTTGTAGCTCAAGAGCGAACTCAGGAGGCCTCGGCCATTCTCACGAAGTATCATGATCCTTGCACCGACGACAGTCCCTTGATCAGCCTGGAGCTTTCGGAAATTGCCGAGACTATCCAGAGGGAGAAGTCAGCCGAAACCACAGGATGGTCCGCTCTGGTCAGTACCCCCGGGAACCGAAAGAGAACTTTTATCGCGGTTTGCACCGGTCTGATGGCACAGTGGAATGGAATTGGAGTCGTGTCATATTACCTGACGCTTGTTCTTGACACTGTGGGTATCACCGACACATTTGACCAGACCTTGATTAATGGTTTGCTTCAAATTTTCAACTTTGGAGCTGCTTTGAGCGCAGCGTTCCTTGTCGACAGGCTTGGTCGCCGAGTACTATTCCTGTGGTCTGGCGTAGGCATGCTCGTCTCATACATTGTTTGGACAGCTTGCTCAGCTGTCAACTCTGACACAGGCAGTAAATCGGCCGGTATTGTTGTTGTTGTTTGCCTTTTTACTTACTTTTTTCACTATGATATTGCGTGGACCCCTCTTCTCTTTGGTTACCCGACCGAGATCTTCCCCTACTCGCTACGATCCAAGGGCATTGCTGTTGAGCTGTTCGCCATCTACGGCTCATTGATCATCGCCGCATTCGCAAACCCAATTGGTCTGGAGAACATCGGTTGGAAGTACTACATCGTCTTCTGCGTTCTGCTGGTCATGTTCTTCTTGATTACGTATTTCTTGTTCCCGGAGACAAAGGGGTATAGTTTGGAAGAGATTGCCTGCATTTTTGACGGTGACCAGGCCGACATCGTAGAGCATGCTCCTCGGGAGACCTACAAACTTGGCAAGAAATCTTCCGAGGGAGCGGCTCATATGGAACAGGTGTAGCCCTAGGATTGTTTCCTTGCATAGGTAGTCAGAATCATAAATGGGGCGATATGAATCTGCTGGACCGAGGGTCTCGACTCATAAGCCGGTGGAGGCCTACTAATAACTTATCAATAATGCATCTTAGTTTTACTAGTTCCTTATTAATGCACTTCCTAAGTAAATTACTTAGCTTTAGCTATTTTCTTTTCCCTTATTATAACGATCGTATAGGTCCTTAATAGGATAAACCGGTTATACGGGTTTATATTAGCAGTGAACCAGGTTGTATACTCTAAGGAGGAGTAAGTAAGTTACGTCTAGTAATATGCTTAAGGGTATTAAGTATAACTAAGTTATATTAATAGCTGAGGTAGCTAGTATATAAGAAAGAATCATAAGTATATTTTATAACGTAACGTATATAATAAGCATGTGTGTCACGACCTGACAAAGCACTGTCACGTGAGCAGAAGAAATACCTACTAAACCCTCTAATTAGAAAGCGATCACTCACGACACTATGAATGATCACCGTGATTACCCCATGATCATAAGTGATCGCTACTATAATCACTATGACTGCCTCTACGGACACGGTGATCACTAAGGACGCCCCGAAGTATATAGCATATACTCATTAGCACTTTCTTATATATTAGCTACCCTAGCTATTAATATAACTTAGTTATACTTAATACCTTTAAGCATATTACTAGACGTGACTTATACCTTATTGCTTAGACTATGCCTAATACTCCCTACTAATATAAACCTAATATAACTAGTTTATCCCTTAGGAAATACACGATTATCACATATTAATAGCTCTTATTCAGTAATGCACTATATACTCTGAGCAATACCGTTACCATAGCACCCAATACTGGATCACCTTCTACCCCTCGCAGCAAGCTACCTATTACCCCTCAACAGGGGTAGCCCGCGACTAAGCCAGAAGAGCCTAATATCCTGATAGATATAGATGACGATAATAAAGAATATATCGTCCCGGCCTCATACGAGGATGAGGTCTATAAGCTTAGAAATAAGTATAATTACTTAAGCACCTAGTATAATAACCTCCTAGACGGCGTATATAATAATACTAAGATTACTTAAGAATAATTAATAAGTATAAAAATATCTAACGTACATGTATAGCGAGCCGGACAGCAAGCGAACCGGACACTTTTACTTTATAGTATAAATCTCACCTAATTATAAAAATAATTAAAAAAATGCTTAAAAATCCCATTTTAGGCTTTATAAGCTAGCAAGCTTAGATAAAATTTAAAAAAAATCTAAAACTTATTAGTAATTTTTTTTAGATTTTTAAAAAAATTAATAAGTAAGTTATTTAAGAATTTCTTATTCGCACTATTTATATTAGTTTTTTATTTTTTTTAAATTAAAGGAATTTTTTAAAAATATAAAAAAATTATAAACTTATAACTCTTTTAATTAGATTTAAGAAAATACTCTTTTTAAGCTCTTAGCTATTTTATAATAGTTTTTAGAAATTTAAGGTTAGCTATTTTTAAGTGCACAGTATTGCTGTCCGGTTCGCTTGCTGTCCGGCTCGCTATACATATACGTTATAAATAATATATAAAAATATTTCTATTAAGCTATAAAATAATAATAATAATAATATTAGTAAATAATTAATAAATAATAAAACTAGATTAATTAACTTACTATGCTCTAAGCTTAGTAAAATAACTTAATATAATAGTAAGTTTATAATCTTAGTAACCTAATATTTAAGTATATTATTACTAATATTACCTATAAGGATATTAGTGAGATTATTAAACCTAAGGACTTAGAGCTATTTAATAAATAAGCTACTTATATTAAGATATTTCTTATATCCCTTAGAGTATATTAATAATACTTTCTTACTAAGATAGCTAATACTAAAAGTAAGGTCTTATATACTAATAAATACCTTATAAGTAATATATTTACTTAGTTTAAACCTAAGCTATATAACTTTCTTAGAAATAAACCTACTAAAGAGATATAACTCTTTTTTACTAAATATAAAAACTTTAAAGATAATATATATATATAGCAAGCTAGATAGTAAGCAAACTAGATAAAAAATCCCTTAACTTATATTATCTCTATTTAATTAATTAATTCTTAACTACCTAGTATGTTATAGTCTAATAAAGAGGCTAGAATCCTTCTTATACTTTAAGCCTATTAAAATATACTAAAACTAAGTCTTAGAGGTACTATAAAGCTCTATTAAGTTAAGTATTTAATATTATTTAACTAATATAATAGCATCTAAGCCCGAGTTAATACTATTCCTAATTTACGCTGACTATTTAATCTAGAAAAATAAATCTTTATTTACTTTATTCTTAACCTAGATTTACGAGGATTTCCCCCCTAGCTTTATAGTATAAAGGAAATAGCTAATTAATTACTTACCGACCGCGACGCGCTACTAATTAACACGCATTAGGCTTTAAACTTTATTAGGCGATACCTAGACCTTAAGATATGTTTTTTTTAGAAGTATAACTACTAGAGAGCTAAGTGCGAAGATCTAGCTATTATCTATAATTAGTTTATGCTTATAGCAAATATAATCGCGAAGTATAGCATCTAATTAGATAATTTTGATAATATTAATAAGACTAGCTTTATAATAGGTATAATTTAGAGCGGAATAGTTATTATAGGCATAGATAGGCATAGAAAGCTAAAATTAGTATAGCCCGGAAACCGGGAATAGATTATAGTTATTTAGGCGATTAATGCAGATAGCTAAGCGATCGCGCCGTTTATCATTAGTGCCGGCTAATATCACCTCGCTAACTAGTACCGGGATAATAACCTCCTAGGCGATTAGGCTATTATAATAACCTAAAATAGCTAGACTAATAATAAGACTAGTCTCGAGTGGCTTAAGCACTTTAACCGGTATATAGCTAAGTAATTAAATAATTACTATTATTTTTAAATCCTTAATAGCTATAACGTACTTGATAAGTATGTGCACCAGACAAGTAAGTGCACTACTTGAATTTCTACCTTAAAAGGCAATTTTAAATAAATTCTTAAAAATTCAAACTAGGCTTAAAATAGCTAGGTTTAAAAAGTCAGGCTTATTGCATAATATATAACCTATGGTAATTTTTTTAGATTTTTATAAAAATTCTTACTAAGCTAGTATAATAATAACTTATTTACACTGTGTAATTCGCTATTTCTATATAAAAGAAAATTTTTAAAAATCTATAAAAATTATTTCTAAGCATTATATATAGTTAAATAGCTAGAAATATTTTTTTAATAATTTTAATAATTAAATCGCTAGTTTTAGAAATATAAGATTTCCATATTTTTAGTTATATAATATGCTAGTGCATATACTTGTTTAGTGCACATGCTTATTATATATGTTAAAAGTTATTACTTAATTAAATTTAAAAGATATTATAAGAAGAAAAAGATTATTAGGCTTTATATACTACCTTATTTATCTTATATACTTTAGCCCCTTAATATTAGGTGCTTTAGTATGCTTAAGAATACTTATAGCTAAGAAATAAAGTATTTAATTAAATGCTTTATAACTTATATTTTAAAGACTAAGTTCTTTCTAGCCTTTTATGCCGCATTTTAGGCTATTATAATAAAAAAGAATATTAAGTTAGCCTTTAGAGGAGCTAGGCTTATTTCTCTTAACTTAGAAAGTATGGTCTTAAAGCTTAATATATAGCTATAAACTTTAACGCTGCCTAAGGAGGTAGCTAAACCATTAACCCCTTAGGTCTTAAAGACCTTAAAAACTATACTTAAGGCTTAATCTTAGTTAGATTACCTTAAGAGATAAGTTATAAGGCATAAAAGTAGCTCCCTAGAGTTAATTTTAGAAGCTATATAGTCTTCTTCTAAGGGAATAAAGATAGTTATATATAAGGTTGCTTTACTTAAGGCTAGGGTTAAAGAACTTAAATAAATAAATAAGATACTAAGCTAGCGCTAAAGGGTAAAAAGGACCTAATTATAGAAAAGAGGGGTAATAATAATAGAGAAAGAAAGGCAAGTAATTAATTAAATAGATATAGATATATAGGTAGTGGTAAAATTATTAAGAAGTAATAATTAAGGGAGGTTAGCGTGACCAGGGGTTTAGCATTATAGTATCTATAATAAGCCTAATTATAATATAAGAATATATTAGGTAGTAATTAAAATATCTAGGGAAGAGTATAGTAAGTAATTTTAATTAATTAAATAGTTTATTATATTTTTATAATAATTTTTATTTTAAAGGTTAAAAAAAGTATCTAGTTTGCTTATTATTTAGCTCGCTATATATGTATATTATAATTAAATATAATTTTAGAATTATTAATAAAAAATAATAAGTTATATAAAAACTTAAGAACTTATAATAAATAAAGGCTGCCTTAACTTATATAGCTAAGTTTATATAAATTACTTTATTTCTTAATTAGGAAATAAGTATCTTTTAAATTACTTTTTATAAAAGACTTAAAGATAAGGTTAAGAATAAATTTTATAAAATAAAAAAACTTAATAACCTCTAGGATTATATTAATATAGCTATTAAGATTAATAATTAATAGTTTAAATAATATATAGAGAAATCTAATAAAAGATAAATCTAAGGTAATTAGAATAATATTAATTAATCTTAAAGATAAGAATAAACTAAGGGTAATACTTTTTATAAAACCTACGCGGGACCTATAAAACTTAAAATAGCTAAAATTAATAATAAAGATATTAAATATTATTATTATTATAAAAGGGGCTATAAGGCTAATAAATATAAGAAGAAGTAATAAGATATTTAAGAAGGATATTATAAACTAAGAAATAATTAATAACTTCTTAAAGGTAAGAAATAACTAAGCGCTACTAACTAAGATAATAGACCTTAAATAGCTATCTATATTATTAGGACTTTAAGAATAGCATAATAAGATTATAATAAAAGTAGACTTAAGCTAAAAGAAGCTACTATGCCCTATGCTGCTATTTACCTAATAAAGAAGAAAGTAAAAAGCAACTATATAATTAATAATATAATAAAGAAACACTGCTAACGTACTTGATAAGTATGTGCACCAGACAAGTAAGTGCACCACTTAAATTTCTACCTTAAAAGGCAATTTTAAATAAATTCTTAAAAATTCAAACTAGGCTTAAAATAGCTAGGTTTAAAAAGTCAGGCTTATTGCATAATATATAACCTATGATAATTTTTTTAGATTTTTATAAAAATTCTTACTAAGCTAGTATAATAATAACTTATTTACACTATGTAATTCGCTATTTCTATATAAAAGAAAATTTTTAAAAATCTATAAAAATTATTTCTAAGCATTATATATAGTTAAATAGCTAGAAATATTTTTTTAATAATTTTAATAATTAAATCGCTAGTTTTAGAAATATAAGATTTCCGTATTTTTAGTTACATAGTATGCTGGTGCATATACTTGTTTGGTGCACATGCTTATCATATACGTTATAAATTATTAAAAATCCTAAAAGCTAAGTAGTTATACCTTACTAACCCTAATATATAAAGTCCCTTGCTAAAACTAAGTAATAAGGCTAAGACTTTCCTTAAAGACTAGAAAACTATTATTATTACTTAATTAAATAAATATTATAAACTAATTAATTAGAGCTAATACTCCTTAGGAGTATAAGTATAATTAGAACTTAAAGCTATATAAGCTTAATGCTATTAATATAATCTTTATGCTATATTATAAGAAGAGGACTATAAGATCCTTATTAACCCTGAGATTAATTAGCGCTAATAACTAAATAAGATATAATAATATATCTAACTAGCTAAAAAATAATAAAATATAAATAATATAAAAGATATTAGTATTTATACTTATTATATAAAAGTTACCTTAAACCCCTAGTAATTAAAACTATAACTTAATATATAAGATAACCCTTAATATATATATATAGCGAGCCAGACAGCAAGCAAACCAGATAAAAAATCCCTTAACCTATATTATCTTTATTTAATTAATTAATTCTTAACCACCTAGTATATTATAGTCTAATAAAGAGGCTAGAATCCTTCTTGCACTTTAAGCCCATTAAAATATATTAAAACTAAGTCTTAGAGGTGCCATAAAGCTTTACTAAGTTAAGTATTTAATACTATTTAACCGATATAATAGCATCTAAGCCCGAGTTAATACTATTCCTAATTTACGCTGACTATCTAATCTAGAGGAATAGATCCTTATTTACTTTATTCTTAACCTAGATTCGCGAGGATTTCCCTCTTAGCTTCATAGTATAAAGGAAATAGCTAATTAATTACTTACCGACCGCGATGCGCTACTAGTTAGCGCGCATTAGGCTTTAAACTTCGTTAGGCGATACCTAGACCTTAAGATGTGTTTTTTTTAGAAGTATAATTACTAGAGAGCTAAGTATAAAGATCTAGCTATTATCTATAATTAGTTTATATTTATAGCAAATATAATCGCGAAATATAATATCTAATTAAATAATTTTTATAATATTAATAAGACTAGCTTTATAATAGGTATAATTTAGAGCAGAATAGTTATTATAGGTATAGATAGGTATAGAAAGCTAAAATTAATATAGCCTAGAAACTAGGAATGGATTATAATTATTTAGGCGATTAATGCAGATAGCTAAGCGATCGCGCTATTTATTATTAGTGCTAGCTAATATTACCTCGCTAATTAATACCAGGATAGTAACCTCCTAGGCGATTAGGCTATTATAATAACCTAAAATAGCTAGATTAATAATAAGACTAGTCTTAAGTAGCTTAAGCACTTTAACTAATATATAGCTAAGTAATTAAATAGTCGCTATTATCTTTTAATCCTTAATAGCTATAAAAGTTACTACTTAATTAAATTTAAAAGATATTATAAAGAGAAAAAGATTATTAAGCTTTATATATTACTTTATTTATTTTATATACTTTAGCCCCTTAATATTAAGTACTTTAATATACTTAAGAACACTTATAACTAAGAAATAAAGTATTTAATTAAATACTTTATAACTTATATTTTAAAGACTAAGTTCTTTCTAGCCTTTTATGCTATATTTTAAGCTATTATAATAAAAAAAAATATTAAGTTAGCCTTTAGAGGAGCTAGGCTTATTTCTCTTAACTTAGAAAGTATAGTCTCGAAGCTTAATATATAGCTATAAACTTTAACGCCGCCTAAGGAGGTAGCTAAACCATTAACCCCTTAGGTCTTAAAGACCTTAAAGACTATACTTAAGGCTTAATCTTAGTTAAATTACCTCGAGAGATAAGTTATAAGGCATAAAAATAGCTCCCTAGAGTTAATTTTAAAAGCTATATAATCTTTTTTTAAGGGAATAAAGATAGTTATATATAAGGTTATCTTACTTAAGGCTAGGATTAAAGAACTTAAATAGGTAAATAAGATACTAAGCTAGCGCTAGAGGGCAAAAAGGACCTAATTATAAAAAAGAGAGGTAATAATAATAAAGGAAAAAAGGCAAGTAATTAATTAAATAAATATAGATGCATAGGTAGTGGCAAAATTATTAAGAAGTGGTAATTAAGGGAGGTTAGCGCGACCAAGGGTTTAGCATTATAGTATCTATAGTAAGCCTAGTTATAATATAAGAATATATTAGGTAGTAATTAAGATATCTAGGGAAGAGTATAGTAAGTAATTTTAATTAATTAAATAGTTTATTATGTTTTTATAATAATTTCTATCTTAAAGGTTAAAAAAAGTATTTGGTTTACTTATTATCTAGCTCGCTATATATATATATTATATTATATTAATATACTTATAATATAAAGAAATCTTATAGGTATTATATAAAGACTATTATTATAATATATATATTATAAATAAAAAGAAAAATAATTATTTTTTAATTTAATTAACATACTTAATAAGTATGTGTACTAGATAAGTAAGTGCACCACTTGAATTTCTACCTTAAAAGGCAATTTTAAATAAATTCTTAAAAATTCAAACTAGGCTTAAAATAGCTAGGTTTAAAAAGTCAAGCTTATTGCATAATATATAACCTATAGTAATTTTTTTAGATTTTTATAAAAATTCTTACTAAGCTAGTATAATAATAACCTATTTACACTATGTAATTCGCTATTTCTATATAAAAGAAAATTTTTAAAAATTTATAAAAATTATTTCTAAGCATTATATATAGTTAAATAGCTAGAAATATTTTTTTAATAATTTTAATAATTAAATCGCTAGTTTTAGAAATATAAGATTTCTATATTTTTAGTTACATAGTATACTAGTGCATATACTTGTTTGGTGCACATGCTTATTATATACGTTATAGTAATTAAATATTAGGCCCTACTTAGCCTATAAAACCTTTTAGTATTATATAAAAAAATAATATAAAGGGATTAATATTATAACCCTGCGATTTTACTTAATAAAAGAAGGGATTATTAGCCTTAAATAATAGTTTATTATTACTATATAGTAAGCTATAACTAAGTAGGAAGAAGGACTAAATAAGAGCTACTTTAATATAAAAATAACCCTATGCTATAAAGAGATATACTTATAATATAGGTAATAAGTCTAAACTATGCATAAATATATTAAATATATAGCTATAAAAGGATTTAACTTCTTTACCCACTAAGGTAATAATATAGATAGAGAATAGTATAAAGGAATCTAATTATATCTTAGAAGGGATTATAGACCTACTAATAAGGTCCTATAAGAATATATAAATTATATTTAAAGGGGAGACCTTAATAAGGTCTACCCCGAGCTATAAGAGCAGGAACGCGCCTATAATAAGGATAAAGAACCTAAAGAACTAAGCGACGCTAAATATACGGAAGATAAAGCAATAAAAGAAAGCTACTAGCAATGGCAGGATAGCTTAAAAGACAACCATAACTATAACGCCTGCGCGGATAGCGAGTATAAATTTAATCACCTCGGCCACGCCCTAGCAATATTAAAAAACTAGATACCCTATCTGATATAGGGCAATGGGTAGACGAATATAGGAATATATTACCCTAGAAGGCCCTTTACTCTATTAATAAAGTATAATAATAGTAATACCTAGGACTAAAAGTATAAGTTAAGGGAAAATAATTAAATACTCTAGTGAATAATAGAGCTAAGTAAAATTACTTTAACCTAATAATAGTAAATAGACTTAAGTTATTATAGAGGTATAAATAAATACTGAATTGGGGCTCGGGCGAGCCTGTTAGTCACGTGCTTGAACACGTGACCACTTGATCAAAAGAGGCATCTTCCGCCGCAGCTCTTAGCTAGCCATCCTTTTCATCTTTACCTTCTAATTTACCTCTTTTTCAACTGCTTATTAAGCAGCCCTCGCAGCCTCAATTGGCTGTGGGTGGTCTGTGTGTTGTGTTGTTGTTCCTCCACAGTTAAACTGCCTTTATTTCCTTTATAAGAGACTTTAATACTTTAAGAATTAACTTTAGAGAGCTACTTTAGTGCCTTTTAATCTATCTTTTAAGGTATTTAGACTAAGATTAGGCCTTAAGTATAATCTTTAGGGTCCTTAAAGCCCAAGGGGTTAATAGTTTAGCTACCTCCTTAACCGGCGTTGGCATTTATAGCTGCATATTAAGCTTTGAGACTATAGTTTCTGGGTTAAGGGGAATAAGGCTGGCTCCTTTGAAAGCCCCCCTGATATTTCTTTCCGTTATAATGGCCTCGTGTGCCGTATAGAAGGCTAGAAAGAACTTAGTCTTTAAAATATAAGTTATAGAGTATCTAATTAAATGTTTTATTTCTTAACTATAAGCCTTCTTAAGTAGCTTAAAGCACTTAATATTAAGTAGCTAAAGTAGGTAAGAGGAATAAGGTAGTATATAAAGCTAAATAATCTTTTTCTCCTTATAATATCTCTTAAATTTAATAAAGTAATAACTTTTATAGCTATTAAGGATTAAGAGATAATAGTAATTACTTAATCACTTAGCTATATATTAGTCAAAGTGCTTTAGCTACTCTAGACTAGTCTTATTATTAGTCTAGCTATTTTAGATTATTATAATAGCTTAATCGCCCGGGAGGTTACTATCTTAATACTAGTTAGCGAGGTAATATTAGCCCGCGCTAATAATAAATAGCTAGATCGCCTAGCCTTCCGCATTAATCGCTTAGATAATTATAATCTATTCCTAATTTCTAGGCTGCATTGATTTTAGCTTTAAATGCCTTTTTGCACCTGTGATAACCATTCCGCTTATAATCATGCCTATAAGGAAGCTAGTCTCGTTAAAGTTATAGATATTATCTAATTAGATGCTATACTTTGCGATTATATTCGCTATAAGCTAAAACTAATTATAAATAATAATAAGATCTTTATATTTAGCTCTCTAGTAGTTATATTTCTAAAAGAAATAAGTCTTAAGGTCTAAGTGCCGCTTAATAAAGTTATAAGCCTAATGCGTGCTAACTAGTAATATATCGCGGTTAATAAGTAATTAATTAGCTATTTCTTTAATACTATAAAGCTAGGGGGGAAATCCTTATAAATCTAGGTTAAAAATAAGGTAAATAAGGATTTATTCTTTTAGATCTAATAGTTTATATAATTTAAGGATAATATTATATTAAGACTAGATGCCTTGCTGCTAGCGCTAAAGCTTTATATAATAAATATTATATATCTTTATAGTGCGCTAAAGACTTAGTTTTAAGTTATTTTAAAGGGCTTAAAGGGCAAGAAGGATTTTAGCCTTAGTATTTAAGCTAAATATCTTTTTTAGTAATAAATTAATTAATTAAATAGAGATAATATAAGTTAAGAGATTTTTATTTTATTTATTTATTTATCTTACTTACTTATTATATATATTACCTTAAATAAAATATAAATTATTTTTAATAATATACTTAAAGGTATTAAATATAACTAAGTTATATTAATAGCTAATATATATAATAAGTAATATACTTAATAAGTATATAAATTAAATAAGTATATAAATTAAAAATCTTAACCTCTAAGATATAAATTATAATAAAAATATAATAAATTATTTAATTAATTAAAACTACTTATTATATTCTTCCTTAGATATCTTAATTATTACCTAATATATTCTTATATTATAACTAGGCTTACTATATATACTATAGCGCTAAACCCTTAGTCGCGCTAACCTTCCTTAATTACTACTTCTTAATAATTTAGCTACTACCTATGCATTAATATCTATCTAATTAATTACTTACCTTCCTTTATTTAAAGTTATCTTCCCTTATTTTTATAAGTAGGTCCTTTTTACTCTCTATTGCTAGCTTAATGCCTTATTTACCTATTAAAGGTCTTAGATCTTAGCCCTTATTAATGCTATCTTATATATAATTGCCTTTATTCCCTTAGAAAGAGACTTTAATACTTCTAAAATTAATTTAAAAGAGCTACTTTTATATCTTTTAATTCTTCTTTTAAGGTATTTAGACTAAGATTAGGCCTTAAGGATAATCTTTAAGGTCTTTAAGACCTAAGGGTTAAAGGGGCTAGCCTCTTTCTCGGCAGGCATTAAAGTCTATAGCTATATATTAAGCTTTAAGACTATACTTTCTAGGTTAAAAGGAATAAGCCTAGCCCCTTTAAAGACTACCTTAATATTTTTTTTTATTATAATAGCTTAAAATGCGATATAAAAGGCTAAGAAGAATTTAGTCTTTAAAATATAAGTTATAAAGTATTTAATTAAATACTTTATTTCTTAACTATAAGCCTTCTTAAGTAGCTTAAAATAATTAATATTAAGGGGCTAAAGTAAATAAGATAAATAAGGCGGTATATAAAGTATAATAATATTATTCTTTTTATAATATATCTTAAAGTTAGCTAAGTAATAACTTTTATAGCTATTAAGAATTAAAAAATAATAAAGACTAATTAATTAATTAGTTATATATTAATTAAAGTACTTTAGCTACTTAAGACTTATCTTATTATTAGTCTAGCTATTTTAAGACGTTATAATAGCTTAATTACCTAGGAGGTTACTTTCTTAGTACTAATTAGCGAGGTAATATTAGCCTATAACCACGATAAACAGCTAGATAGCCTAGCCTTCCGCATTAATCGCCTAAATAACTATAACCCATTCCTAGTCTCTAGGCTATACTAATTTTAGTCTTTTACGCCTTTCTGCGCCTATAATAACTATCCCGCTCTAAATTAGGCCTATTATAAAGCTAGTCTTATTAAAGTTATAGATATCTTCTAATTAGATGCTATATTTCGCGATTATATTCTTAATAAGCCTAAACTAATTGCAAATAATAATTAGATCTTCGCATTTAGCCCTCTAATAATTATATTTATAAAAAAAACGCATCTTAAGCTCTAGGTATTACTTAATAAAGTTTCTAGCCTAGCGCTTACTAATAGGTAGCGTATTGCAGTCGGCAAATAATTAATTAGCTATTTCTTTAATACTATATAGTTATAGGGGAAATCCTTATAAATCTAGGTTAAGAATAAATTAGATAATAATTTATTCCTCTAGATTAGATAATTTATATAATTTAGGGATCTAATTATAATATACAGATATGCTATACTATTAGCGATAGAGAGTAATATAAGAGATTTTATAAACCTTTGCGGCGTATTAGAGACTTAATTTTAGGTTATTTTAATAGGCCTAGAGCATAAGAAGGATATTAGCCTCTTTATTTAATTATAGCATATTAGGTAATTAAGAATTAATTAATTAAATAAAAATATTATAAGATAAGAGATTTTTAATTTATATACTTATTTAATTTATATACTTATTAAGTATATTAAGTAAAATAAATAAATAAATAAAATATTTTTTTTTACTTCTAAGATTAAAAACTATTATAAAAATACTATAAATAATTTAATTAATTAAAACTATTTATTATATTTTTCCTTAGATATCTTAATTACTATCTAATAAGTCCTTAAATTATACCTAGGCTTATTATAGATATTATATTACTAAATACCTAGTCTAATTAACCTCCTTTAACTATTACTCCTTAATAATTTAGCTACTACTTATATATTTATATCTATTTAATTAATTACTTACCTTCCTTCCTTTACTATTATTACCCCTTTTTTTTATAATTTAGTCTTTTTTACCCTTTAGCGCTAACTTAGTATCTTATTTACCTATTAAAGGTCTTAAATCTCTGCCCTTATAAGAGCTATCTTAAATATAATTACCTTTATTCCCTTTATAAAAGACTTTAATACTTTAAGAATTAACTCTAGAGAGCTATTTTAATACCTTTTAATCTATCTTTTAAGGTATTTAAACTAAGATTAGGCCTTAAGTATAATCTTTAGGGTCCTTAAAGCCCAAGGGGTTAATAGTTTAGCTACCTCCTTAACCGGCGTTGGCATTTATAGCTGTATATTAAGCTTTAAGACTATAGTTTCTGGGTTAAGGGGAATAAGGCTGGCTCCTTTGAAAGCCCCCCTAATATTTCTTTCCGTTATAGTGGCCTCGTGTGCCATATAGAAGGCTAGAAAGAACTTAGTCTTTAAAATATAAGTTATAGAGCATCTAATTAAATGTTTTATTTCTTAATTATAAGCCTTCTTAAGTAGCCTAAAGCACTTAATATTAAGTAGCTAGAGTAAATAAGAGAAATAAGGTAATATATAAAATTAGATAATTTTCTTCTTCTTATAATATCTCTTAAATTTAATAAAATAGTAACTTTTATAGCTATTAAGTATTAAAAGATAATAAAAACTATTTAATTATTTAGTTATATATTAGTTAAAGTGCTTTAGCTACTTTAGATTAGTTTTATTATTAATCTAGCTATTTTAAGTTATTATAATAGCTTAATCGCCTAAGAGGTTATTATTTTAATACTAATTAGCGAGGTAATATTAGCCCGCGCTAATAATAAATAGCTAAATCGCTTAGCCTTTTATATTAATTACTTAAATAATTATAATCTATTCTTAATTTCTAGGCTATATTAATTTTAGCTTTAAATACTTTTTTAAACCTATAATAACTATTTTACTTATAATTATACCTATAAGAAAGCTAATCTTATTAAAGTTATAGAGATTATTTAATTAAATATTATACTTTATAATTATATTTACTATAAATTAAAACTAATTATAAATAATTATTAAGTCTTTGCATTTAGCTCTCTAGTAGTTATATTTATAAAAAAAACGCATCTTAAGGGCTAGGTATTACTTAATAAAGTTTAAAGCCTAGCAAGTGCTAACTAGTAATACATCGCAGTTAATAAGTAATTAATTAGCTATTTCTTTTATACTATGAAGCTAAGGGGGGAATCCTCGCGAATCTAAATTAAGAATAAAATAAATAAGGATCTATTCTTCTAGATCTAATAGTTTACATAATTTAGGGATAGTATCACGTTGAGACTAGATACCTTGCTGCCGGCGCTAAAGCTTTATATGACGAATATTATATATCTCTATAGCGCGCCGGAGGCTTAGTTTTGGGTTATTTTGAAGGGCTTAAAGGGTAAGAAGGATTCTAGCCTTAGTATTTAAGCTAGATATCTTTTTTAGTGATAAATTAATTAATTAAATAGAGATGATATAGGTTGAGGGATTTTTATCCCACTCGCTTATTTATCCCACTCACTTATTATATATATTATTTTATATATTTACTATTTCTTCCTAGGACTAAGCCTTAAAATAGTTAATCTAAGGTAAGATTATAAAGACTAAACTTTAGTCTTATTAGTCTTAAGTTATAAAACTAGGTATCCTTCCTTTAGTCCTACCTTAGTAATTATTCTACTATGTTTCTCCGCCTGGTCTATGTTATAGTTGTGACAGCTCTAATAAGGCACCTATTACTTGTGACCTAGGATAAGCAGATAGAGGCCTCTTATATTGAATAAGAGGAGCAATTGCGATTGTGCCGAAAACTAATAGCGCGCCTTGTTTTTTTAGCGCAGTTGAATTGTTCAACAATTAAGAGTCTCAGAGGTAACCGCACTCTGTGTTGAAGCCTGAAACTGCCGAAAAGGGCTAGACTCGCCACCTTAAAGACCCAGCGTTCGATCCCCAGTGTGAGCAAAAAGTATCGCATAAGTGCTATGGCCAGCGTAACTCCCTGGAAAGGCAGCTACCCTGAAGGGGCGTGTTGAATAAGAGGAGCAATTGCGATCGTGCTGAAAAAACTAGTGGCGCGCCCTGTTTTTTGGCGCAGTTGAATTGTTTAACATCATAAAATATAGCATACCAGTAATAACTTATATTAAGGACTTTAATAATAAAAATAACCTAGTATATCATACTACTAGTAGTATTTAAACTTACTTTATGGCTTTTAATTCTTAGGTACTTATTTCTTTCTAGATATAGGTTCTCTAGCTGCTTACTCTTAACGAAGCTATAATCCCATTGACCTCCTCATCCAAGCTGTGTAGTTTATGGATCTGTTTCTTTCCGACGAGTGGACTCTTGAAAACCCGGAGAAGGGGACCAATGTTGGAACGGGGTTCAATTTACTATGCCCTTGGAAAATTCCGAGGGAGGTGCATTTGCACTGTTCCTTAGGAAGTTTGCGCAGGATTCTTCTGTAAATAATAGGCCGGCTTTGTTTGAGAGAGTTGGAATGATACTTGCTTGTCACATGTCCATTAATCCTGATGATGGTGGTAGGCGGACTGGATCTGATGGAAAGAGTTGTATCACGGAGCAAGTCGTGGCTATTGTGTACATCAGGCATATCTCATAATAGGTTCTTAGGTACGAGTCTAGTAGCCGAAGACACAATAGTTGATTTTTGATGTTTGTGTCTACTCGGCTAAAATGGTTGCGAAGAAGCGGCGCAGCAGGTTAGTCTTGGCAAAGGAGAATGATTGGAGGGGTTACAACAGAGGGTGAGCTGTGGCGAGGGGTTGAAAAGAGGTAGAACAAGATCTGAAAGTCAAGAAAGCAGAAGGGCAAGAGTGAACATATGTCTTATCAAACCCTTCGCTATCCTCTGGCGTTGTTATTTTTCTATGTGATTTCCAGCTACCCCTGGTACTGTGGCGCAGTTGCGGCATGCTACCTGTCAATAATTCTCGTCTTACCCACCTATTATTTGTAAAGATAATCCTCATCTTAATATCATTGGCGAATGTAACTATAATAAGCGGTGTGGCGGTTGCCTTGACTCTTTGTGTCAACTCCGTCGGACCACGGCGCAGCGAATCAACATGGACATTTCCAGGCCCCAATACGGACTCTTTTTTCAATAGGCCTCATGATTATCTCCCCAGTCTGACGAAGTTGAACTCTAGAAGAGGAAGGTAGTACGTCCCAGTGAACGCTTGGAGATAGAAGGATGAAATCCTTGCTCAACAGATTGTGGCTGATAGCTTCCACCACTGAGTGTGTAAAGGGAGGCCAGAGGCTTCCACAAAAATAACTATAAATATATAGACTCTATCCCGCCTTGCATAGATTTTGGTTTCTTCTCAGGCTTCTAGCATCGAGCCAAATAGCCCTGCAGCAAGTTCCATGTCCTTCTTTTCCCCAACACAATCTGATCCTCCTCCACCTCATCGTCATGAGGGTCAACGAGCTCTTCCTGGCTCTCGTGCCGGTGGTTCTTGCGAATCCAATCCTCCGGTCTGAGAAGACTCAAGACGTCCACATTGTCTTGGAACTCAGTAAGGAAGCATCCCAGGCCGCTGCCACGGTGTGGAACAAAGATCAGCCGGAAACGATTGCCAACTCTTGCTCCGAATCTCTTGCTTCGGGTCCCTTTGAGAACCACACCATTGTTTTCAAGGTCGATGAGAACGGTAGCGGCAACCTCACTGTTGGTGATGAGTCTTACTTAATTGGCGGCGATGATGACGCCATCGAATGTGGTCGTACCGCAAGAGAGACAGAATTGGCCGCCAACTGTATTGTGCCCCCCCTGGGAGTGCCGAGTTGAAGCCTTTGGGCAAGCGAGGACTCAAGACATGCTTCCCTGATGGGCCCCTTGAGGTTACTCAGGCAATGGACGTCTTCGAGGGAAAGGTCGAGTCGGAGTCACCTCCAGAGGTGGCCCCGGCGGAGCTGAGCCAGGCCGAGGTAGATGAGATCGTCAAGAAAAATCACCTCGATAAGCGACAGACCCCTTGTGGTATCTGGACTTCACAGACTCGCAGAGTTGGAAACGGAAACCCGCACCAAAACCCCCTGAACATCCAGCTCAGTGTAAGTCCCGTTATTCCCATATTTCCCATAGGGTGTTTGGAAAATCACAGGAGCTTACGTATAAACCTAGGAGCCCATGCAGTGCCCTGGACACATTGGCTGCTCAACATATCATACGACATCAAGGTCCTACTCTATCGGCTGGACTGCCAACGCGGCTACGTCCTGGATCAGCGCTGGCTTTGATGTTGTCACCGCCACCGAAACTGGCAACAGCTACGTGTGTAACGGCAACCCCAATGACTTCTTTGCTGTGTGGAAGAACCAGGGCCAGACGGCATACACGGTTCAAAACGGTGTCTACAACTCCTGCACCAACTCTTGGCTGTCGGTTGGTGGCCATATCATCGTGTAGTCTCCCAACGCAAACAACCGTAGTGGCTTCTACTATTGCGTCTACGGTCGCAACTATGTTCGCGCCATGGGCGATCGTTGGCTTGATACTTCCCCCAACACTCCAGGCGGACCTTGAGTCATGACAAGTGCTCTTATGTCACTTCTCAAACTATTGCGTTTTTTGATATAGTTAAAGCCCAGCCCTTGGGGAGTTTTTCCCTTTTCTGCAAATAAGGAGGGTTTTTCATCGTTGCGCGGTTTTCCCTACCTTAGGCTTTGTCTTGTGGCTAGCTGGAGAGAATGAGAGAACTATGTTATCAGTATTTATCTATAGTTAATAGCTAGCTTTTGCGCGTTATATTAAGTAAGGCTAAAATAAAAGATGATATTTACTTGAATCAATAGTGGCAGTGTTCTTTTGGCCCCACAATGCCGAACGAGTACACGATTCATGCCCAGCAGCCGTGGAGCCTCATATTCCTCAACTCCTCCAAGAATGGCATCCAGGTTTCCTGAATCATCCAGCAGCCGATCTACTAAGTATTCAAGAGTGTACACAGTCCCCTCAGTGAAGATTGGCCCAACCTCCAGACAACGGTGGACGAGGGCAGGATTGCTGTCATCCTCCAAAAGGGAAAGAGGTTGGGGCCTTCTTTCAGAATCCAGCAAAGTTGCTGGTGCTCCGATATCAGGTGTCTGAGTCCAAACTTGTCCTGCTTAAGAACATTGACGACTGTGTCATCGTCGATGCCTAGGGAATACAGCTTTGCGAACATGCCGGTCTAGGGAAGCAGGAGTCTTGAGATAGACAGTTGGGCCGGATGACGATAGCAATTCGGTCGTTAGTGCATCAAAGAAGCCACCAGAGGACGCCCAATCCTAGTTCACTAAATCACCGCGCGCTCATCGCTATGTTTTTGTAGTCCAGTGCATCTTCCGAGAGTTTTACCAACAGTGAGGGACGGATTACGATTGATGAAGTAAACATTTGCTCGAGCCATTAACTCTCAAACATGAGAACCGGTAGACTTGACAGAGGTTCCTGTCTGTATGTTTATCTGAGCCTCCACGGATTTATGGAGGAGTACTAGGCGAGGGGCAAAACGAGGTCTTGGTCAACTGCCTAGGGAGGCCAAGTACCTAATGCAGCATCCTCAACCATTATGGTGCGGTTGGGCTTTGCCTGACCCCATCAAGCGGGTCCCCAAAGACCTTCCGGTGAGATGGCCGAGTTGGTTATGGCGTCAGGTTAAGGTCACCTTAACAACCTAAGATTCCTGATGGAGCAATCCTCCTGGGTTCGAGTCCCAGTCTCATCAAATTCTTTTTGCTAGCTGGGGGCCTTGTGTTATTATTGTTGGCATGGAAGTCATTTATGACGAAGAAAAGCAATTACTTTCTTTTTAAATAACAGTACTCTTGAATGTAAATAGATGACTATGGTCTCGCAATTGCAGCGTTGTATGAAAGGCTGTGATTCTCGATGACTTACCGTAGCTGATGTCCTCATTCCGCGAAGGGAACATTGTTATCATCTGCGAGAGTGGCACCGTGATAACTGAAATATTGCATCTTGAACACAGATCAATTATATGGAATGGCCAAGGTCATGAGCGAGACATACGCGAATAATGTGCTAGCGGGCGAAACCGAGGAGGAAGATTGTTGCCAGCCTTTCCACCTATAGAGAAGTCGCGACATAGATACATAAGTGACGAACTCAAAGCAAAATCAGTTGTGACACATGATACAAATATGAGAGACAGGGGGTGAATTCCAAGGATCTAGCTTACTGAGACTGAAAATTAACGAGCGTTAGAGAAAGAGAATGCCAAGCATAACTAACCAACAGACAAATTTCTCAGTGTTACTCGGCGACAACATCGGCAGGTTGGTTTGGGAGAACCCGGAAGTTTATTGGGGCAGCATTTCACCAGTAAGCTCAGTATATGCAGTCATCATTGTCACCTGTTGCCTGGAAGCGGGGCACCACAGGGAGGTGAGACGATGAGTTGCGCCATGAAAAATGAAGCCAGATCTGACACTCGCCTCTTGCTGATGCGGGACTAGAAAGTCCTAATCGAACTTGGAGCAACAGTCGGTGAGTTAGTCTAGAAAGAACGCCGCAGTACTTCTAACCCCTGAGATCACTTCAACCCCAATATTTTCTTGCTGCTTGGTAGGCATTCCAAAAAATCCTTATATTGCCCAAGTTTGTTCTCACTCTCGCGCTTTATTTTGACCGTACTTTCGCTTCTCCTCTTCTTTTAGCCCTGAATACCATGGAGTCAGAAGAAGCCATTCATCATCAGCCCACCACCACAGCAAAGGATGGGTTAGAGGCCAAGAACGGGGCTACTGCAGTGCCAACTTCCCCAAAAGAGAGCGAGACGATTGTTGATCAACATATTCCTGGTCCACCAACAGAGCACCCCGCTGAACTTGAGAGTCAAACCCTCGAGGGCAGCAATGACACTCCGACCGCTTGGCATGACTTCTTTAGAGACATGCATGAAGACAACCGCCCTTCCAGCGACGCAAAAATCGAGAAACTCAGGGCCATGCTGGATGGAGCGAGTAAGTCGAGGATCAACGCCAAAGACGAAAAAGGCCAGACGGCACTTTACATTGCCGTCGAACGAGATCTGAAAAAGGCTGCCATCGAGTTACTCAACGCTGGTGCGCAGACCACGGTGGCAGACAACACAAATGACCATCCCCTTCACATTGCTTGTTATTTAGGCAATCCGCAGCTTGCAAAGAAGCTTCTGGCAAACAATGCAGATATCGAGGCCAAGGGAGAAGACGGCGAGACACCACTCGGTCTGGCTTGTCGACGCGGACATGCAGATGTGGTTGAACTGCTTCTCAACCATGACGCAAGCACGCAAGTCTTTAATTGCAGTGGGAGGGCCCCTCTCTTTGCAGCAGTCCTCCACGGTCATGTAGGCACAGTCAAACATATTCTCGAAAAGGACCTGTCATCCCTTGACAAAGTTGAATCTACGAACACCTGGACAGCCCTTCACGTGGCAATCTACAAAGGTCATGACGAGATTGTCAGTATGCTACTTAAAGCAGGATCGAGGCTTGATATGCGTGCCAAGGATGGAAGCACCCCTCTGATGACAGCAATCCAAAACCAACATGAAGGCATGGTGAAAATGCTACTTGTCCGCCGGTCAGAGAATGAAGACCTTCAGCTGGAGACGCCATCTGATAACAAAGCCACGCCACTCGGTACTGCGTGTGTGCGGGGTTTCGCGGCTGGCGCCCGTCTCCTAATCCACGCCAGCGCAGACTGTACAGCCCGGATACTCGACAGACCAGTACCGATTTTCGCACTCGCCTGCGGCTACCGTCATCGAGAAATTGCTTTAGACATGATTACAAGATCCAAAACTCGAATTGATGGAAACTGCCAAGCTAACAATGGCCGGAATGCGTTGAACATGGCGACTGCACGTGGTCATACCAAGATTGTGGAACTGCTGCTGGACCATCGAGAAGCGATCGGGTTATCACAAGATACGATATCCCGGGCATTATTCCAAGCGATCGACGCTGGCTGTGAGAGTGTGGTCAAGCCGATGCTGGGCCCGAAAGGGAGAGTCTCAGTGAACTACAAAACATACTGGGACAGAACACCGTTGCATAATGCTTGTAACCCACTTGGATGCATCACGTCGGACTCAAACATATGGGGCCCTGATGACCTGAACGAGGAGGAGAGAAGCAATCCTGAGTTCCAGCCTAGGAGACACGAGGCTATATTGAGTCTCTTGCTGGCACGAGGGGCTGATGTGGACGCAATATCAGAGCACCAGGGGACGGTATTTCATTCCGCAACGGCATCGGGTAACGCTGCCACCATTGACCTTATTCTGGAACGTATGCGCCATGTCGACGCATTACTTAAGAATTATAACGGCCAGACTGTACTATCTATCGCTTTCGAGTCGGGGCGCGAGAGCGCCATGAGGGCACTCTTAAGCTCTGCCAGGTTGGAGACAGCCGATTTTGGCTCAGATCAGCGGCAGCGCGATGCTCTGAGCTGGGCAGCGGTGAGCCCAGTTAGACACGACATTGCCAAGCTGATAATGGTCAAGATACACAATAGTATGGAGAAGCCCAGACCGGTCGAGTCAGATGTTTGGAGTGCCATCGAATGGGCGACCTTCATGAAGCTCCCCCAGGTTCTGTGGATACTGATTGCCAGTTCTCCCCGGTCCAAAGAGACAACAGAGATGCTCGAACGAGCAATGATACTGGCCGCGAGAACGCAAAGTCAGTCAGACTTGCCAACTCAACAGGACGCGAGGCCCGACCACGAAACAGCTTCAATCGATGAAAAAGAGGGGAATGACAGAGTGAACGACGCCAGGGATACCAATACAGGGGAAGATGATGACCAGCAAGCTCTTATGGATATCTTGCAGGACCCACCAACTGGACTATTATACACTGGTACTGCCGACGAACCAAAGCTTAAGGAGGGGTTAAAGGAGATTCTCGCAATATGCTCGAAAGCCTTGTCAGTAAAAGCCAGACATTTCTGGTGAACGAAATATCTATCTAGCTGTACAGAAGTTTGAAAACTCACTGAAACGACTCCCCAAAACGGCTCCCCAAAACAATAGAATTCTTTGAAAACCACCACGATAGATAAAAAGTATGACGCTGGGAGTTGATGGGAACCGAGATAGACCCAGTACAGAAGAAACCAAAAGAAACAATACCGACCCAAAGAATGAAGAATCTCCAACCCTTAGTTTTCAGGTGTATTCTTGTCTTTGCTTTTGGGTTGATCGCTCTGAGCTGGACAAGAGCGACAACAGTGCTGCAGATAACCTCACCACGCAAAGCCTAACTTACTTGTACGGCTCCTGCCATAGGAAGTGGAAATAACCACGTTATATCTTTCAAACATCGGGTTCTAATGCCATCATCAATCAATAAGTGTGTCTGTTGCCTTCGTGGTTGATGGTGTCTTTCGGATCCAGCTCTTTCAAGTTAAATTCCCTACTCGCTTATGAATGGGACATGAATGTACCAATTATCACCAGACGATGAAGTACCCCAACTCAGATGACGCCCAATGAGATTGATGAATTAGATGAGCGAGGGGAAACTGGGACATGAATAACCCTAAGCATGTGTGGCAGGACTGAGATGTGAGAGGGCCTACTTTTTATTGACTGATAATCCCCTAAAAGTAGACAAACCCTTCGCAGCATTGTGTGCGCCAGTATCTAAAACCCCCATGTGACACCAAGGGAGCGGTTTCTGGTCGCCTTGTGATTTCGTTGTTAGAGATGCGTGGTGTGGTGTTGTACATATTCTCCCATCTCCTATGGTTGATTTTCTCGGTTGTTTATTTTCCATACCCTTTAACTAGCCAATAGCTCCGCAGATGAAGCACTACTTGGCCTGGGTCGTTGACGTTGCATGGACTTATCTCTGTCGTGTTTGCTTTCTTTCATTGTAGGGGTGATGAACTTGACACCAACCTCATCTCGATCATGGTGTTCTTCTCCCTACCCGAGAGTGCGGAACAGAGAACAGAGAGCGCGCCTGTGGCGGAGATTCCTATTCCTACCTAGCGCTGTGGGTAACTAGGATATAGACGACAGGGATTCAACACCCAGTAAGACTGTTGTGAGAAGGGAAAAGCGGTGGGGATTCCCACATCGCTTCGCTTGCACGAATATTATCGTATGAGCCAGGCAATGATTCAACCAGGAACCCGAAATGCCAGCTACATTGACAGCTTTGGGGAGTATCCCAAGATTAAAACAACAGACCACGGTATCTGTTCCAAGTCAAAACTCAGGTGACAACCCTCTGCCTCATCCTCAGGCTGTGGATAAGCAAGACTCGCCCCCACGCTAAGGAACGCCCCCGGCACGTTGGGGGCGGGGTGTGTTTTGGTTGCCCTTTGTGGAGATTACGCGAAGCCACCGGGCCTCGGCCTGATGATTATTGTTTCTGTGGCGGCGACAGGTACTTTTGAACTTGTCACCGTCACGCGCCCAGGAGGGAGCTGTTTTGGCGCCTCGCTCGTGTCGACTCGACTGCTGCAAGGTAGGTGTCCTCGGTTGGCTAGTTAGTGGTGTTGGTTAGGGGCTGCGCCTTGGGTTAGTTAGGGGCTCTCTTGATTGCCCAAGAACAATCCTTCATCTGTTTGTGGTCGGCTGGGCACAGCCAAACTGCATCAGCCACACCAGGCAGCTTTTGATGTTCGCGTCACGTTCTGCTCTCAATTGAGGCTTCATCCCGGCTGAATAACTTTTGCAAGGTATCTACGCGCATCATCCCACTGATCGTAAGCAATCGGTCTGGATGGTGGCTGACTTAACTAGAAGCAAAGCCAGGGCGCATTTTCCGCTCCCAGCCGAGCCTTTATCCTCCCTTTGGCGGCTTGATACTCATGCCCAAGGCTTATTGTCCTGGTTAGACAAGACTTTGATCTCGGCTATTCTTAGGGGTTTCCTAGCATTATCGTATCGCCGGTCTCTACCATTGTTGCGAGCCTTTGACTTAGGGGCTTCTGCGCAGGCAGAGGTGTTGGCTGTCGGGCTCATCTTTGTGCTGTGGGATTTATTTATCCTCGGTTGATCCTTGGACTTAGAATAAGTAGGGAAAGATGGAACATTGCCTCAACCATTATATCTTGTCAACGCCATGGTATTAGGAATGATGAGAATCTTGGTACATGTCGTGGGTGGTTGAGATAGGAGACCACTATCCTTCAAAGGCCCACGCTTGGCTGTCAGCTTCTTCGCCACGTCCGTTGTTTTTATTGTTTCTGTTGTTGGCAATCTTCTTAGGCAGTACTAAAGCGAATGGAACCCTCTAATCTCACTCATTTCCGTTAACATCAGGCAATCTGGGAATCTAAAACCGCGATTCTGTTGTGCTGTCATGTAGGCTTGAGTGGAAATAGAGCGACCAGGAGTGATATGTTAATAATCAAAATGGATGTACTACCTCGTTAGTTTACCTCACGCCTTTCTAGCAATAACCCAGAGGAACTTTTCCTCTTCATCTCCCTCCAACGCAGCTTTCTCAACTTTCAGTCCGCTCACCTGCAAAGCCGCAACTGTCTCATCCTTCCCAAGGCCACTCCAGAACATCCACCCCTTGTCGTCGAGCCATTTGTCAATCACAATGCCAGACTCCTTGTTCGTGTCAAATGTAGAGAGAAAAACACCCCCAGGCACAAGCCAGCTTCCAATGCGACGAAAAACTTCCTTCTGCTCCTCCTGCTGGAGGTGGATGATGCTGTACAGCGCCACGACGGCGGTGAGAGACTCGGGTGCAAACTCCAGTTTCATCATGTCGCCAGGATAGAAAGTAGTGCGACCTTCATGAGCTGCGAGGTTCTTGCGTGCGAGGTCAAGTTGCACATCCGATAGGTCATTGGCATGTGCATGTATAGCAGGGGCCCGCGAGAGTAAGGTGGAGAGGAAGGGATCCCCAGAACCACACCCCAGCTCAAGGACTTCGTGTTTCTTGCCATCACCGATAGAGATAAGCTCTGGACAATGGGCGACAAGTTCATTGAGGTACTTTTGACGCAGGTGATGATGACGTTCGGTCCAGGCATTGTATTGCGAGGCCATGGCATTGTAAGATGCGCGAAGGCGATCCTTGACATCGCTGGGTGCTTCCATGATTCGAAACCGTTAATATATCGAGTTAATGTTATTTCGCTGGTGATATACAATGAAAGACGATTGACCGAAAGGAGATGTACCAGCTATTTCACCTCTCAAACAGGTTGGAGTCAAGTCTATTCTCCCGTTCAGCCAGATTAGAGTTCGGTATGACTCATTTGTGTGAGAACCCCACGTCACATCGACCATCAAGCAAAATACCGGTAACCAGTATTAGTCATGATGATCGACAAACCGTAACGAGACGGCTCCCTGGTTATCCGAAGAGTTGCTATTCCATCTCGTTCTCCAACCACAGCACAGTCCCAACATCACTCATACAAAGAACATACGCGGCGCAGCCAGTTTCGTGGCTGATCCAGTAGATGTAGGTTCGGAACAGGGGCTCCTGCTAAAGTTGACACCCCTTTTCACTACTGGATCTCGAGAGCAATCAGTCGCAACAAGTGAATCAGAGTGCCTGATGCAATAATCCCATGAGTTAGGTCCATTCTCATCCTTTACAAAATTCAAAGCGAGTTCAAGCATCCACTTGCATTAGCGCTATAAGCCCTTGTTCCAGAATACTCTTCTTGAAGATCACGTATTGGTTTCAACATCTGACACTCCCACTTCTGCTAGCCAATCCTACTATCGTCATGCCGAGGCCTTTCTAAATAGGTAAATCACATCACCGGGAACCCGCAATGGCGCGAACCCGGTTGATGTGGTCATCGCAATCGGCAGCCCAATTGTCAGCCCGGTTGCCGGAAGCATTCGATACACCACCAACAGATACCTCAACGGCTTCATCGGTGGCAGCAGGGACATAACTCGCACCGACTTTGCGCGAGTGTCTACCACGGCCAACTCAGTGACGGTTTCGGTCGACACCTCCATTGCCGCCGCAAATCATCTTTCAGTCTTTAACGCCAGAAGCGGGGCTACTGCTAACGTTTATAACCCGGCTAGCGGAGGCTTTAATCTTGCTTTCTGGAAGAATGGGAAGGTGACGGGTAATATCGGGTTGGTAGGGCGATCACCTATCTCTGGAGGGCAAGCTCCATACAAGGCCACCATCAGTGGTCTGGTAAAGCAGAAGGGAAAGATATGGCTTTGATATAGCATCAGGCTTTGAGATCGCGGGGATGCTAGTGTGTTGGTCAGGGCCCATTCGATTGAAATGATTGGGAGATATAGGTGTGTATTGTGGATGTGTCTGAAGCTGCTGCTGCCATGGCTTAGGTCTTTCATATAATGCGGTATGCTCGTTATATCAGTTGTTCTTTCCTCCAGGTATACTTTATCATAAAGTATTTATCAGGCGGTCCTATGTGCCTTGTACTTGAGCAAGCTTGTCCCGCACGAGTCTCATACACAAAAGAGAAATCAGGGACTTGGTTAGTCAGAACAGCCCCAGCGTGGTAACAGGCCAGTCGTCATAGACTGAGGCTTCCCTCCACCAGTTTCGAACAGAACATACGTCCCGTCCGGAACTGAACCTGGAGTATTATACGACCACTGTAAGAAGGTTGGAATTCTCCGGTTCTGGGCTCCTATCGTAGCACCTTCCCCCTTATTCGCCGTAGTAATAAATGAGGCATTGAGCCGGCCAGGGAAGTCCTCATAGAAACTGAGTTGGATATGGAAGCGGAGAGTCTGTGTCGCATAGTTTAACCCCCTCCACTCAAAGGTGCTTGAGGTCCATTGAAGATCTCGTACCTGACTCCGTGTCCTGGGAAGCCCCGGTATACAAGATCGAACCAATACGCAAACACCGCGACTTCCGGGACTGTGTCTGCCGGCAATGGGCGGGAAGACCAAACGCGAGTCCCGGATCCCAGTGTGACCATGGCGTTTGTGCTGACGAAGACAGTTGTATCATAGACATCAAAGGCGCCGATAGCGAACGGTAGAGACACGGAGTAGGAATCATCGTCGACGCTTTGGCTGTCGCTTACAAGTACAGTAGGGTTACTGAGAGAAGGAGTGGCGCCAAAAGGTATACAGTCGCTGGTAGTAGGGGTCATTGTGGTCGTAGCCGTCTCATCCTGGGTAGTGGAATCGGTAGTAAAATCTGTGGTAGAGTCGGTGGTAGAATCTGTAGTGAAGGTCGTAGGGTCGGTCGTTATGAAGTCTGAAGTCGAGTCGGAGGTTGTTGAGTCCATGGCGGTGCCAGTAGTGGACTCGGTTGTGTCATCAGTTGTGGGGAGTATTGTCAAGCTTGCCGTTGAGTCAGTCGTCAGGTTTGTAATACTGGTTGGCTCGGAGCTAGTCATGTCGGAAGTTGGCTCTGAGCTGGTTGTTTCGGAGGTTATCCACTCGGTGGCCATGGAGCTAGTCGTTTCGAGGAGCATAATGGTGGACTCTAGACTTGTTGGATAGTCTTCCACGAAGACTGGTGTCGACAATGTACGAAGAGTAGTCGCAATATGAGGAGATGGAGTCGCGGCTGAATCTGACGTAAAGAAAGGCCCCTCTAACTCGAGGCTGGGAGATGAAAAGAGGTTAACCGAAGAAGTGGGGAGAGAAGAGGAAGAAGTATCCATGTACCTGGATTCGGGGCTGGCGAGTCCAGGAGCCTGCGTAGAGCCCAATATCATAGAGCCGGGGGCGACTGAACGTGTCACAAATGGAACTTCTTCAGACTCAGGGCCATTCGATGTTGTCAGGTCAACTGATAAAGTGTTATCAGAAAAAGAACTTTGTTCAAGCCGTGCTTTAGCGCTCTCACCTTCAAGGGGAGTCGAAGTCATGAAGAAGGAAGCTAATGGGCTAGAGGAGTTTGTGAATATAAACCTCGTGGGGACCGCCCTGGTTGTGCTTTCTGATGATAGAGGATCGTTTGTCGGCGGGGTAAAGATAAACGAGGGATGTGGAGTTGTTGATAGGCCTTGTTTCGAGACGGTGGTATGTGTGGAGGCAACATTTGGGGGGGTAGCGTCCGAGGTGGTCGAGGCATCCAGGGTACTCTGTGAGGTGCCAGAGGCCAATTGGTCATCTTGACAATCAGAAACTATTGACTTCCATGTTAATAGGGAAGGAAGTATGTATGTAGTCACCAACATACCTAATAAAATGGACAAAGAAGCAGGCAAGCATCCTGGTGGCTGGGAGGTGAATGCAATGTAGACTTGCCCACTCACAGGCTCCAGACAGAAGCTCGCTCTGCCATTGGGAAGTCTAACATGAGTCCAACGAAGGTAATCTCCTCCAGTCAAGAAACCCGTGTCAACGGCCCCTTGAGGGAGCGGTCCTTGGCCACGAAACGGTTTGTGACTATCTCCAGGCTGGTAGTATATGGGCCCATCGTCGTCAAAGAGTCGACCCCGAGAAAAAACAAATGACCTGGCATCGATGCAGCTGTCAGGATTATGAAGGCTTCCATTGCCGACAAAACCTCCAAAGTCTCTTTTCCTGGAACCGTCTGTAGCATCGTCGTCCTCTTCCACACTCTGGGTGATGGAGAAAACGACCAATCGATCAGGCTCAGGAGTGTCAGTGTCGATTGACGCTAAATTAGATGTTGATCTAGTGCCGGTAGAGTCCCTCGAGGCTCTAGACTGAACACTCAAGTTAGAGGTTTGGATTTCGGTGTCAATTGAAGCTGGGCTGGATGTGGAGCTCGTGGCGATGAAGCCCGTCGGGGTTGTGGAATCGGCGCTGGGCTCGGGCCATCTGATTTCGCTGGAGGAAGCAAAATCAACTTGTACGAGTGAGCTACCAGCGGTCGCTCGGGAGACTTCTTCGGTACCAGATGATTCATCGTGGTCAAAGAACGATTGAGTAGAAGCTGGCGGCTGAACCGAGATGCAAGGCAGTGATAGGCAGGCAGTGAAGGATGAGATCTCCTCTGATGGGGAGCTTGAAGGATTTAGAGCCTCTGGACGGATAGCAGCGGTGGTTACTGGTTCCAAAAAGGTCGAGATGTACGTAAAACACAGAGAAGAAGGGGCAAAGTCGGCAGCCCCGGCGATGTTGCTGGCAATAAGCACCACGAGAATAGACAGGCTGCTCTGCATCTTGTCGGCCCGGATATGAGCCTCGTAGATGAAGTTGATATAAGAGCCGACTAGAGTGGGTGCACGAGCGTATTGGCATGGCGTAGTTGTTAACAATGTGAGCTATGGTGCCTGTTTTTTTATCAGTCGTCCAAGCAAACCCCTTAGGGAGCAAACGCATCGCAGAGCATAATATTCCCTCGCAACATGATCCGAAACAGCCAGCCATGTTCCGGTCGCGCGACAGATCTTCCAAGTTTCAGCTGTTGGTGGTGGAAAACCCATATAAGGACACAACTGGGAACGCAAGGGCAGCTTTTAAAGAATCTCGAACCCTCTACGAGGAGACACATGGCTGTCGTTTCTAGTCAGCTCGCCAGATTCAATGCAATTTTCCAAAAGAAGAAGCCTTTGTCTCAGAGCATGGTCTGACAGTTGGTTATTTGGGCCAACGCAAGGGTCGTTTTGGACTGATCTCGATCTCGCCCGCCAAGACGAGGCACATTGCTGTCAGTTGGTCAGCCCGCCACGGACAATGATTCTCCCTGGGGACGAGGCAAGGGCTGTCTCACAGGGCGAGTCGATGGTTGCCCTCATGGGCCGAATTCGGGATCTTTACAGGAATGCGATACGGGAATGATGAATCACCCAACATTGCATTCCAGCGACCGGGTGGACTCATTGTATTTCCGAGATGGTCTAATCTATCGCACGGCTTTGACGAGATAATTGTTGGGCAAACATGATCTTGGTGTGTTCAGAAGCTACCTGTCATTTGGCTGACTCAAGCCGCTCCGAAACCAGCATCGGCGATGATGGGCAAGCGGCTTGGATACGTGACTCGGGCTCTCGAACACTAAACCGAGATTTGAGGCTTACGCTTTTTAAACATTTTGAGCACTCTACACCACTTCTCTGGGTAATTGAGGCGATCCCAGTGGCTGAGGAGAATGGCTCTACCATCGCTGAGATAAACGTCACCTCTCTATGGTTCACCGAACACAAATCTATTATGATCCGAATCATAACGATGGACCTGCTACATCGTCCTGTGAAAGCCGGCTTTGACTGGAAAAGCTAGCCCTGGAAGGCTTGAAGCGACTTTGTGATGTAGAACTTGCGTGGTCAAGTCACTGGATCAATGTGGACTAGCACACGAGGAACCTCGATGAAGCACGGCTATGGTCTCCTTCTCCCCAAACACTACATCGCTTGTGGTACTCAGTCGGATAGTTGGCAATGATAGCAAGAAGAAGGGTTAAGAATTACAACCATCAAACAACACGGGAACTTCAAATGCGCCCAATATGACTAGCACATCCTTTCAGCGCCGTCGCCATCTGTCCCTCCGCTCAAACTCATACGCCTTCTCCGAAAACTCTCCCCAAGCCTGGATATGCTTGTTTGGCTCGTCTGCCACCTTATGCGCCCAGAAGTTAAGGTCTGATCCCATATCCGCTAGCGTTTTAGCCATGCCTGAAAGTTTGGCGCATTCATGATCGAGGATGTCGAGGTGGCCTCTCTCGGGAGTAAAGAAGATGGCATCTTCTCCCCTCGCACGGCCGCGGATTAAATAGAAGAGGCGCCCAGGGGCTGGCGGCGATGTTTGATAATGTCTTGTGAGGCGAGAGCGGGCTTGGGCTAGAGTCCGCCGGGGGCGATCGTTTAACATAGCCCAGAGTTCCAATTTCTCATCAGACTGACTCAGAATCATTGTTCCCCAAACGTCTCCGAAATCGTATGCCGCCATCAACACTCCGTCGTTGAGCTCACCAATGTCTAGAGTAAAAACGTCTGCCATATGCCAGTTCTCAGATATACCCTCAAATTGGATGACATACGAGCCGAACAGCCGCTCCAAGTCCAGGGGCTGGGAGACATTGGCCAAGTTCTGGCCTAATGCGGCGTCATAGTGTTGATAGTACGTATTGTTCTCGCGGCCATTCTCTTGTTGTGGATTCTTGTCCGTTTGATTAGTCTTGCCGATAGTGCTTGCCAGCTTAGAAACAGCGAGGTAGTCCCATCCGACACACAGAACTTGGTTGTTTGCAGAACCGCCACTGATGAGTGAAAGACCAGGGACCTTGCCGGCCTCTACGTAAATTGTATGGATATCTCGGTATCCATACAACGCAAGAGGTGCTGGCGTTTTGCTGGGATCCGGGTTCCCGTTGGTGAAAAAAGAAAAGTCGAGAAAGTCATTGATATCGCTCTGGGCTCTTTCGCCGGCTGTCACAAACCTCTTTTCATATATCAACAGATCAGAAGAGACTTCAAGGGCCCTGGAGAATGCCCGGCTTTCACTATCATCATATATGAAATGTCAGATCACTTGAGCAAGCCGTCAATGGCATATTAAGAGAATTTACCCCTATCATAAACATATTTTCAGTGAGCAGTGAAAGATGCGTTGCTAAGATCGTAAAGGGTAAACACATCCTCCAGAGAATAATCCGCAAACGGAAAAAAAGCAGGAACTCCGCCTGTCGACGAGATTAGCATCCGTATGCCTGGGACAAAAATATCGGTTATACAGGTGAGATGGCGTTTCAAACGCCTTGCATGAGGAGGAATTGATAATGCTGAGTGGAGATGGATGATATCATTAGTTCGAAACAGCGAAGCACGAGTCCATAAATGATTAGGTATCGAACTGCGGGACTTCCACACCGAGTGGAATAGTGTTAGGGCGCAAAGCAATATGGGAAAGCAAAATGGGGAACAAGCGGTGAACGGCTTCCGACCATGTCCATCATATGGAAGACTTTCAGCGAAGTGACGTAGGATATACTACCCACTGACCGAGCCACAAGAAGGCAATTATGATAACGCTGTTGTATTGTTACGATCGTTCTGTTTGTGGATCGTCTCAATCCTTGGCCTAGGCTCCAGGAGAAGGTTGTGTTGGTTGTCCAAAGTAAAATAAATGAAAAAGTGGATGTCGCACACTACACCGCTGGTGCAAGTATTCACGACCCGCCATCAGGCAGGTCCTTGGAATCAGGGGGGGCTTGGAAAAGCGCTCACCTAATATGCTCCTCTTTCTTAATCGAATGTGCGCCGGACAGTCGGAGAAGTCTTGCAGCTGTCCAACCAACCAGAGATCTGGCTGCTCATTAAGCGTGTCGAGGTCACCGATGATGAATCGCACTTAGCATTTTGGCATCATAACAATATGATTATATCTGAAAGCCGCAAATGGGCGAGTACAGGTGACTGCATCATGTGGCCGAGACGGCTGCTCGGAATGGACCATCCCAACCAATCTCGCCAATGTTTCATTGCACATATACTTGCTTGCTTGACAAAAACTGAGATCTATTCATCTAACAATTTATGCCCATGAAAAATGTAAAGGGGGCATGTAGCTCTATTACAGATATTGGAAATCGTCCAAGTTGGTGATAGACCACCTGTTCAGTGGCGAGGTATCCAGTCTAAAGACCGTTTCAAAGGCAGACGTCGGTTCAGTGAAATGTGAAACACTGAGACGAGACATTTAGTAATTTACATAAACACATATTAAATGTGAAAATAGATAAAACTTTCTCTCTACTCACGTATTGAATAGAAATTTCCATCTCGCTCCTATCTTAAAACTCTGCAAAGACAACATTGAAAGGAAATGGTCAGGGAACAGGCTTACCCTACATGAGGAGCGCGAAGTGGTTTCCGGAAATGGTCAGATTTGGTCAGCGATTCGGAACTTTGAAGGGTGAACTCGAGATCGCCGAGACTTCCGATAAACCCAGTCGAGGGGCTTGGCATGGGTCTTACCCCTGGCTTCGATTCCATGGCATCTTGAAAAAACGGTGACGGTTTGGCAGTGGATGGTTTGACACTTGAGTTGGACTTGTCATTTTACGCGAGCATGTCACCAGCATGTCACTAGCATGTCACTCGGGCGCTCACATTTTCCCGCCAAATCAAGCTCATTGAAGCTTCTTTTTAACACTAATGACCCGAGGGGGCCCAGGATGTTTGGGTGGGCGGGTGAACCCATCTCATTTCCGCAACTGGGGCGCTAACTAAACAGGGCTACGCCTTACGGGGCATGTTTCCGGACCGACTACTGTCGTCTCAGATTTTACGCAGAAAGAAGTCGTTGTTTATCTGCAAGAGGTAGTGTTCCGCAGTTTGAGCCTTATTCGAATATCATAATTATACCTTTCTTAGCAGTTGAAGAATAATCTGACAGTATGGGGTGAACTACGGAGTCAGATACGCAGGTAGTAACTGCTGAAAGGTCAGGGCTGCATCGATGACCGATCCCTGGTCAATATCCCAAAGGATCGGCCCCACACTGACAGGTGACAGGCTCTGGAAGAGTCGATGGAGAGACCCTCACTTTGTTTTAGTATTTCCGCCAATGGCCAGGCATGCCTGTATCAATGAGGCCGATCTGAAACTCCTGGCCGGGGCTACCGAGGCCAGAAAGCTCGTATTGCAAAGCCAGGGTAGACAGGAGATGAACGAGCTGTGATATCAAAGGCTCAGCAAGAGATTCATTTCCTCCATATAAAGCTCCAATCTCATCCGTTTGCTGTAAAAGTTTTTTTTTTTCACTCATTCCTCATTGCAATCTTTTGTCTCTCTTTTCAAACGTTTCGACTTCTTACACTCATTGACCCTGGTGGTTATACACTCATTCATTCACTGATTCATATTTACCTTCCACAACTTCTAAACTCAACACTTCTCAACCAACCCTCAACTCACTATCAAAATGAAGTTCTCCATGGTCATCGCCGGGCTCTTTGCCTCTGCCGCTATTGCCACTCCTCAGGGCAACGTCACCCCCAACACTATGGGAGCCCTCGAGAAGCGTGCCTCTTTCCCCATCCCCGCCTCCAAGGGTTCCGTCACCTACAAGTCGCCTCAGATCATCAAGGGAACCTTTGACGGTGGCTTCAAGACCTACGGCCGTGGTGTGAAGTGCACTGGTCAGAAGGAGGGCGGCGACAAGGATGCCGTCTTCATCCTTGAGAACGGAGCCACCCTCAAGAACGTCATCATCGGCACCGATCAGATTGAGGGTGTTCACTGCAAGGGCTCTTGCACCATCGAGAACGTCTGGTGGAAGAAGGTCTGCGAGGATGCCCTTACCCTCAAGGGTGACGGTAACGCTCTCATCAAGGGAGGTGGTGCTACTGGAGCCGACGACAAGGTTATCCAGCACAACGGTCTTGGTACGGTTACCATCGACGGCTTCACTGTCGTTGACTTCGGAAAGCTTTACCGATCTTGCGGTAACTGCAAGAAGATGGGCACCCGCAATGTTGTCGTCAAGAACGTCAAGGCCTACAACGGCAAGCTCCTCACTGGCATCAACTCCAACAAGGGTGACAAGTCTACCATCACTGGCACTTGCGCTACCTCTGTCAAGAAGATCTGCACTGAGTATGAGGGTACCGTCCCCGGCAAGGAGCCCAAGGAGCTCCGTTCCGGTGTTAGCGCCGCCTGCAAGTACACTTCCGTCAAGTCGTGCTAAGCGCATACAACAACAACAACAACAGTTGCTCAGCTTCGATGGGCGCATCGGGGGCGAAAGCATCTGGAGGAGAGGAGGTAATTGATGTAAGGGAGCGTGCCGGAAGGGCTTAATTGTAATAGAAGAAAAGAACCCACGAGGGCTCCCCAAACTATTACTGTATCATTCTGTACATACTAGCTTTACCATAAATAATCGAGGATATGTTATCCAAACATTTCGAGCATCGAACTGTGAGCCGATTCGGTTAGATTCAGATTGTCTTGGAACGGCCCTTGGCCTTCCTCCATTTACCCAAGTTCAAGTACAGCCAGAAGACGTCTCAAGACTAACTTCCACTCATGGCCGTAAAAGCTCGGCCGCTGCCCCATTTGCCCTTTAAGATGGCAGTGCATGTCGATGGAACAGAGTCTTCGTATCTTCCACCAATATCCTCACTTCAAGCAAGCGGCCCTTCCCTTGGTGGCGTACAGAGCCTCAAGGTGAAGACCCTCTTGTGTACCGTAGCCTAAGCAAGTACCTTCAGGACAGAATACGAATCAACGTGCAAGGTGAAGCCCAATTTATCTATACCTGCGATTCTGATGTTGTGATGAAGGGTCAGTGTGACCCAGAGGGTACATATTCTAATGACCCGCCCAGGGACAGATTCACTCATCTAGCTTTCAATGTGGGCTGTAAAGCTCAGGTGGTCAAGTTCTGTAGGGCTTTGCAGTTCATCCATCCTTCACAGAAGACGGCAACAAGCTTCAGCCAGACTGATGCTTTGAACTCATTCGGACACCTATTATGGTTCTTGGGGATTAAGAAACGAAGACACGGCAGTTGGACTATTCTTCTGATCGGGGTTGTCTGGCTGACCAAATGATCTCTGCCTCAGGGCCAGCTTCAGGAGTCCGCCCTTTCCGGAATGATGAATTTCGCCTATTTGCTTTGTAATGAAGGAATAGATTGTTATCTGTTAGTGGTCACTATAATTCGGCTCACTGATATTTTTAGCGAAAAACGATCCAGATTTACTCGTATACCCCAGCCCGGAAGCCCATCTGAAATGCGGCTTCTGTAGGCAAAAGTACATATGTACAGCGGCGTAAGATTTACCAAATTTCCTTGAAGCCAAAGATCAATACGGTTTGAGCTGACGGACACATCGGCTCACACCCACCATCCAGATCATCAGACGGACGGGAGTGGGACAACAGCCTCTGATTGAGATTCATGGGAGGAGCTTGGACAGATCTTCAGGTTCTTGAGTCTTTCACTATACTTTGGTAATTCTCCCTACCTACCCAATGACTCTCCAGATAGGTGTCAAATTCTAGCATCCTTGAGCGCAAGAGCTCACTGAAACATTTGGGGCCCAGGCTGCCCGGTCATGCATGGGTCATCACGAAGATAGCCCTGAAAGAGTGCCCTGGTTATCATTGGGCAGGCTGGCTCTAGCTCAAATCGAATTGGACGGCTACGATCGTAGTACTCAGATAACCGGTCTATCACTAAGGAAACCTACGGCAAATAACCAAGATTGGCATCTGTTGCTGCCTTGACAAACGGGCACAATACAGCTCGTAGTGGTATTAGATCAGCAGGCATCCCGCTCCGCTGCTGAATTCAGAGTTATAAAAGCAATCATAAGGGCATACGAAGAATGTAGAATGCGGAGAGACTCTGCATGTCCTCGGCTATGCACTGTAATCACATGCAAGTGAGTATAGCCTCAAGCAGCCCACCCCGCCTACAATGCAATGCCAAGGAGAGCTACTCGACTGCTGTGCCTCTTCCAACTAGGCCGATTCTAGAAGTAGCCGAGATACCCTCGATCGCATTTATTAGCCATTGCAGGAGATAGAGAGGCCTCCCTGAGGTGCTTGAACTGCCAGGAGAAACTGCGCCACTCCATCGTGCTGTCACAGCAAGCTTTTAAGCTTGCTTGAAGTGTTCAAAGAATAGGTGCATATACTTGGTTCTTGTCCACTTTAAAGCCCTAGAATGGTGAGATTATTTTCCAAACAACGGAGTAAAGACACTCGGGAGACTTCTTCGACCCTCATCCCAAGATGCCCACTGCAACAGCTGTGACTGGTCATAAAGCCACCATTACTAACTTCGGACCGCTAACAACGGTCTATTCGGCACCAACATCATGCGCCACAGAAACAGACCATCTTTACTTGGGCGTGACACAAGAACCCGGCATACTTTGGGCTTACCCAACCTGTACCGGTGTCCAAACATTTGGCGACTGTATACCATCTGGAGACGCCTTCGATAAGCTCATGACTGATGTATATGCGAAGATCCTTGACCCTGGATTCTATCATTATTATTCTCCCGGTCTTCACTGCCCCCAAGGCTGGACCACCGCCGCTGCCCTCGTTAACGAAGGTGGATCCTTCACAGAGATCTCGGGATACTTGACGCAGAGTTACTCTCGCTGGCTCGGTCACTGGGAGCCCGGCAGAGCACAGCCTTCAGATCCAGATGAGGTTTGGAAGCAAGTCCTATTGCCCTCCGAGACTCTCAAGATGTGTTGCCCGAGGTATTTGAGCAATTCTTCCGCTTGTGTTCCTCATACTGATGCGGTTTGTAGCGGCTTCGAAGGCGACAACAACGGCGATTGCTACTCAGTTCTAGGTCTAATATCTTCCTATGGCTTCACAGAACTGTGTGGATATTACGGTCATAGCGAGCCAACGCCCATTGGAACTCAGACAGTTCACAACTCAACCATCACTCTGTGGGAAACGATGAGCTTGATAACCCTTACCCGGGTCCTCGAACCTGGAGAGGCTGAACGTGGCGTTGTCGCGACCAGGGTTCCAGCAGTGGCGCTCATCCATAAGGAGTTAGATCTTGAGCTGGCAGGAGGGGAAAAGAACCAGGAGAAAAGCTCGGCTTCGGAGAGGTCGATGTTTCAACAAACAACGCTTTTGTGTCTAGTTGCTTTTGTTACGATCTTTGTTTCTTACTTTTAGACAGAGAAATTTTTTAGGTCTGGACGCGCTGACACTACTTCCACATTGGTTCAAGTTGTTAAGACACCACCTCCTGGTTCGCCCCCGGCTTTGACTGTTACACTTCTCTGTAATCTCTGGAAGAGAAGCCAAGATGGCATTGTATTAAATGACGGTTCTTTGAGTCATGTTCCAACGGGTTACTCTTTTTGTCGTTTGTTCGTGATATGAGTTCTCTCTGCGTTTCTACAAATTGTGTCAAAGTATCTGCAATCTGGATGAAACAGAGGACATTGATGCATGTATCGGGTTTGTCTCACAAGTCTTTGCACACGGTATTCTCATATAGTGCTGCAACCGAGGCCGTTAGCTAATATTCAGTGTGAAAAAGAATGAACGGAAATAGACATGGGACGACATAGGCACGCGAAATCTAATGCAGAGAGGTGCGAGAACCGGTCTAAAGAGTTAGGACGAGAACGCAAGTGAAGGTGGTTGGTTATTACACGTGGTTGGGCACACGAAGTGTGGAAAATCTAACCCGGTCGTGCGTGATAGTAGTCATTTCGGGGTTTCAATCTTGGTCTAATTTGGAGAAAGCATCGTTGTCGTCCCGCACAGTTATGTCCTCGCTCTCTGAGCCGCTGGCTAGGCTCTATGTGTTGCCAGATACCGACTCTTCTCGGCTCGGGTCGCTAATTGGGACCCCAGACAGGATATCACGATTACACAGAGGCTCATCCAGCCGCCTTGATCGTGGCGTTATAGCAGTCTGACGATTTGGCCAGTCGTGTTAATTTGGGGGATGGGTCACCACCACTGGGTTCCTTGATTTGGCAATGGACCCGAATTCTTACTTTGCTCGTGAGCAATGTAGCGTAATACCGTTTCATATACAGATACCTTCAGAGCTCCTACTCATCGCCTTGGTGGCCCTTGATTGATAACCATAAAAACCTTGTGCTGCCCAACTCGATCCAACACAATCCCCGCATCAGCGCTTGTTCTCGCATCAAAAACACAGCCTTTCGCATCTGCACGCATTGAATGGGTCTGCATCATTTCGAGAACTTTGCGGACTTGCTGATGGTGCTCTTCAGAAGTACCCTTAGAGAAGACGAGGATTACATTGTTGACCGACAGGCAAAACGTCTGATCCACATCTGGAGTCAGGTCGAACGCCGCTTTCAGCTCTTGGTATGAGTGTCGAGTTTGGAGACGGGTGAAATAGGTGGCATCTTGAGCGTTTTGGAAGGCCGTGGGGAGGCTCGGGTTCCAGACGGCGACGTTTGTCTCGCCCGAGGTCCCTGCGACCTGGATGGTCCCATCTTCGGCTATGGAGAACGGATCTGAACTAGAGGTCATGCTGGAGATGATAGCTGCGTTGGAGGTTAGAGAGAGAGATTCTGCAGGAGCTGGGTGTCTTACCAACGTGAGCCTGTGCTATGTGGACCGGGGAGTGACGATGATGATCGCTATTGTGTGTTAGAGCGAGGTTGAGAAAATAGCCTCTCCCTTCTGCGGGGGATAAATCTTCTGATTGGCCAGCTCTGCATACTTGACTTTGCCATTCTAGTTCTAACTCGATCTTCTCTCATGGTCGTCTTCTCATTGCTACGGGCCACTTCGATAGACAACAACAACATCCCAGGGTGCCACACACCATTCGATAGACTATATACACAGATATCGGCTATGGAAGGCCGGCCGGACAACATAGTCTCCTTTTTCGCGATGAGAAGATAAACTACTCAACCAAAGTAATAGCGAGGCCTGCTACGTTGCGTTTATAGGGTATCTGGTGTGGGAATTGGCCATATCTTTGCCAACCCTAATCCCAACCCATCATCGGGAATCAATGAGAATGGTCAACTTTCATGTCGCTTATGAAGCCTAAAAGGTGGGCCCTTGGGACAATTTGACCTGTGGTATCCATACTCCTTATCATCACACTCTATTGCGCTGGTGGAACATCACCCCTGACTCTACGGCGGGTAAACAAGCCGAATGGGATGGTTTAAAGGTCGAGATAAGACAAGATTTCGTGCTTTGATTGATCTACGCGAACTTGGGTATCCCCAAAACTTCTGTTGCTAATCATAACAGACGCACCTACGGCGCGTTCAATCCTTCTGGTCCAAGTCTTTGATCGTTTCCTCATCAACCACTTTTCCCTCAATCGCAGGATCAACCTCAAATTTGCTAGACTTTCCTAGCATTCCCTTGACCACTCGAACCATGCTGTGACGGCCTTCCCAAAGTGGGAAAAGACCAACCGCAATGGAACTGCCAAACAGCCAGATAATTCCCACAACGACCCATCCAGTGAAGAACTCCTTGGAGAAAACATAGGATGAGCCATACATCGGCATAGGCCAAAGTATAAGGAGCGCCAGAGTCATACAAACTGTCATGATCTTGGCCGTCTTGGAAGCCTTGTTCAACTTGGCCTTGTCTTCTTCGGGGGCAACGACAGTAAACGTTGCCGGTGGGGAAGCATTTTCGGAATCCTCCATAAGATCAGACGAATTAGAGTCCTCAATCTGCTTGATGGCTGCCATGGACGACCAGTCATAACGGTCTGGCCCAAACACGAAGGTGAAGAAGGGAACAAAGATGACGGGACTGAGTAGCGCAACGACGTTGCCCGCGAGCATAGGATTGTTGGTGCCGAGGTTGTCGACACTCAAGACCCCGTCGAATTCTTTCGCGCAGGTGACTGTCCAGGCAATGAGAGCGCAGCAGAGTCCAAGAACCGGTGAGCACGCCGCAGCGATCCAGTTCTGTCGAGTCCAAAGCAAGGTCAAAGTGGCAGGGATGACGGCCGCAGAGATCATGACGCCCATCCACAAATAGAGCCACCCCATGCTAATACCGGCATAGTGAAGTCCTACGCTAAAGCCTGCCATGATAGTACCGTATGCGACGACACTGGAGTGGGACACGGCAATCAGACGATTGCCAGAGGCACGAGGGTTGATATAGGTTCTACAAAGTGCGTTAGCAGGACCAAAGGAATGACAAATGACAGAAGCCTTACTGGTAAACATCATAGGTGAAAATGGAAGATACAGCAATCAGCTGGGCCGACGTCGCTGATGTCACGGCCATGAAGATCATGATGAGGGTGCAGATGGCACCCGACTTTCCTAACAAGCCGACAGCAGCATACGGGAGCACCAAGCCTGCCGTCACGTCTGCCGGATCCATGCGGTTCGGATATGTTGGGAAGGCTGGGTTTGTCTCTAGGGCCAGGGCACTGAGACCCATGGTCGTGGCGCATAGCCAAGGAATAGCAAACCAGGACAAGCCGCCAATGATATATCCAGGCAGTGCAGACACCGGATGAGCCGCAATAGCCTTGTTGTAGTAACCTGATGCTGAGTTAGAGATATATCCTGTTGACCGAGAATCATACATACCATTGTCCATGAAGACGGTTCCAAAGTTGCCAACAATGTTGATGACAAAGAAGATTATGCCCTCTCTTGATCTCATGGTTAGGTAGGAGCCTTCAGCATTTCCTTCTACCGGATGAGACGCCGCAGCCTCGACAAGAAGTTTATAGACTTCTGATGGGGAACCAAGCTCAGAGCCACCAGCATACGCCGTGAGGGCGAAGATGAGAATAATGACGAGAATGACAACCGTATGAACCTAGAACACGACAGTCAGAACGATAAGCTCTCAGATATTTGAGAGCGTTACTCACGTAATCAGTAAGAAACGTCGCCTTGATACTATATCGTTGGTTAGGACATTTCATGGCAGAAAAGTAGTTGAATCACATACCCTCCAAACATTGTGTACAGAACGACACCCAGAGGCAGCAGAAAGCAAGCGGCAGCGGTGTGCATGCCAGTGAGAGATGTCACGACGGCGGAACCTCCGGTCAACAGCATGGCAGTCACTAGAATATTGGTGAACAATCCGAAGCAGATATAGACGCAATGTGTGAGGCGTCCTGGTACGGTTAGTGAAGTCCAGGGCATATCCATCACGAAATCTCAACTCACCATAGCGAGCACGGATGACTTCCAAAAAGGTATGGGCGTTTGGTGCTCTTCTCTTCAACTCAATTGCAATGGTGGCGAACAGGATGATCTGGACTGTTGCGCCCGAAGCGTACTGACATCACACGTCAATATTAATGAGACGACTCAAGGCCACTCTCTCACATACCCAGAATGGTCCCGAAACACCATATCTGTAAGCAACTCCAGATGATTGCAGTAGTGTTGCCGCCCAGGTCCAGCTAGAAACAACAGCAGAGGCGACCAGACCAGACTTGACTGTCCTGCCAGCCGTGTTGAACATTTCCGAGGTTTGCTGCTCATTGTTGTATCTATTAGGTTAGCCAAGAGCGTATGGATGCAGGACAAGACGCCAATACCTCTTCAGGATCCATGTCGTCAAGATCATGCCCAATGAAAAGAGAAAGCCAAGACCGACAATGATGCCGTATCCGTAGGCTTGACTCAAGGGAGGCTCAACAGTGCCGGAAGATGGACCACCGCCACCTGCCATGATTGCGAATTCTTGTGAAACAAAGGAGTACCTCTTTGACAAGACAATTACAGCGACCAAGCTCGTCTAGCCAAGAACTTGACCCAACTGCCAAGGTTCACACTTTATATTGGAGTCTTGAACGCATGTTTCACAAGGTGATCGTACATGTTCATGCTCTTGGTGATAAGTAGACTCATCCTGATTGGACAATGCCAGCTTGACATGGTCGGACCAAAGGCGTGGGGTAAAAACTAAGGTTGCAATCCGCGCGGAGATGTCAGTAAAAATGGCTTGGATGGCGCAGATAAGGCTGATCTAAATCACGATAAGCGCCTTTTCAACGCCATGATTTGTCTGATTGTGGGCGTTATCTTCTTATCTGCCAGTGATCGTCGTTCTCTCCTGGCCGCCGGCCCGCTATCTCGCTCCCATCAGCAAGCTCTCGACCCAGATACCGATGTAATTGGCTGCCAAGATGCGGGGATGTTGACCGTGCAGTTTGAATAATGTTCCGATTGACAGTATCTGGGGTTTAAAGCCTCACCGGCGGCCACACGTATCAAGCTGATTTGATTGACAAGTAGTCAATGCTTCCACATTCTTTACGTACGTATCATCTAGGTATGCATCTCGCCTCCTCCCGTGGCGTTTCTGGAAATTTTTTGAGGTTACGGAAAACTCTTTGACCCAACAGTCCACACAGCTGACAAGGGGACTCAAAGGCTCCCACCTCGCATTAATTGAAGAGGCTTCAACACATCTCCTCAAATCCATACACTGAAGCTATTGGGCTCTCAGCGCATAACTGGTTTATAGTACCATTCAGGCGAGATCATAGCCGATTCTGGTGATCGTCGGTCGTGCGAAACGCTACCCTAAAGAGCGTAGTGGCAGGGGTGCACGCGTCTGAAGTCACCTTCCTCCGACATCACACTTTCTTGGCATACAAGTGTTAAGAAAGTGGCACTACCTACACCAAAATCCCTAATAAGTGCACAACAAACGTCCCAATCTGCGCTTTGCGCAGCCACAAGCCGCGGCGATGGCTTCGTCGATGATAAGCCCGCCGCCTGCTATCCCGGACCCCTTCGATCTAGGGATCCACACTCCCGCTAATCTTAATCGAGGAGCCCGTGCAGCCCTCTTGCAGAACAGCCCAGCAGCCATTAACGCCCCCGTTAGTATTTTACCTAGACCCGGGCGGACGGCTCAGATACCATCTTCACCACTCATCGCCGTCACTACTACTACAGCTACGGAAGGGGCTACACGAGAACACGCCTCATCGATCCTCGGGCAACGACTAATCTCTATCATCGAGTCGGCCAATAACCTCGCGCGTAAACACGCTAAAGAATACGACGCTAAGTTAATAGTCTTCTAGGCCTTTTGCGCTAAGATTAAAGAAGCCGCCTAGTAATTTACTACTAGATCATAGTGGCGTCTTACTTAATAATTTACTAATAGCTTTTTTAACTCCTAGAAGCGGGAGCTCTCTAGCAATAGATCTACTTCTAAGCCCATATATAGCAGCATCGCTGCCGCCTCGCCTCCGGTTATAGACGACTATTAAACCCTCTAGCCTTAGCAATATCGTCAGCAACAATAGCGCCAATAAATACACCCACCTCATCATCAGGGGCAACCGTTAACCGCCGCCCCACCCCGATAAGATCTCCGTGTCTTCATCCATCTAGAGGCCAAAGCTCCGGCTCGGGCTTAGAGCAGCTACGTGATCTGGACCCTTATCCGGGAGAAACTCGGTGCCGTATCAGATAAGATCCGATAAGTATTCTAAGTCAGGTTAGGATGGGCCATCTAGACTGCCGATCCTAAGACCCGCGATTTTCTTATAGAAAAGTAGGCCAAGTGGGTGGCTAAACTTAGGGCTATGACAGTGGAAACGAATAAGGAATAGTTTACCTATATGGTCTTAGACCTTCCCATAAAACTAACTAACTTTCGTAGTAATAAGGTAGATAGCGATAGTATTATTAACGACGAGATTAAAATCTAGACCAGACTTAAGCCTATTAATATGCGTCCTATGCGATAAGTATTAGATAACCTCTTAACTAAGACCTTACTTATGTCCTTCCTAAAGCCTATAAAGAGATACTAGTTAGTCTTTAGCAGCCATGCAGCCAGACTTCTTAATAAGACTAACCGCCTTAGATAATATAAAATATACTAGGGCTATTATTTCTCCCGTAATTGCTATAGGCAGCTAGTCTGCTAACGCTATGGTAAGACTAGACACAGCGCAGACGACTATGCCGCATCAGAGTAGTGCATTAACTGCTTAGAACCTCACCTAGCTAGCTTCTAAGAGTGCCCTGCTTAACCGAAGAAAGTATATAGCGTCTTCCGCTGGCTTACTAGAGAGTAATGAGAATATATCTAGGTAGTAAGCGCATAGTCATACTAATAATACTATATAGAGTTATAATAAGAATCTTAATAAAATAATATAACTACTCTATAAATAAATACTAGTATATTATATAAGTAGCTAAGTATTTATTCTCTAAGCCTAGCGGCATCGGGGATACCCTCGTGTATTATAGTAGCCATAACCCCCTAGCCTAGCGACGTAGTAGAGGAGGAGCCTGAGTAACCTAGACTAGGCTCACTAAGGAAATAGCAAATAATACTTATTACTTATACTTATGACTAGGAATAAGTACTCATAGACCTAAAAGAATAATAGGAAGCCGCTTAGGATCTTCTAGGCCAACGTCGGCAAGATCCCTCTAGCCCACGACTACGCCCTAGCGCTAGCTGACTTTAAATAATATGATATTGTCCTTCTATAAGAACCATAGATGGCCCACATAGATAGCCGCTTCTTAACTAAAACCTATCTAGCATATAATATATTTATACCTATCGAGACGTGGGATAATAATAAAACTCGGCTAAGAGTTATAATATATATCCGGAGAGACTTAAGGCTCTAGGCTAATTAGATTAGACCTTTCTAGACCTGAGATATTCTCTAGCTAGCGGTTAATAGCATAATAATAGTTAACTTCTATTATTAGAATAATAATAAGTTGGAGGAAAAAGGTGCTAAGCCATTTTAGGCTATTGAGCAATTTCCTGTACGTAGAAAAAGGTCAGAGACTAGTTGCCTTCGGCCATAAGGATTATTATCACTATTATTATGGTCAATAAGAAAGGAGCAGCTTTTAGGCTCTTTCTCTAATTAAATCTCCATTGCTATTAATTAATTAATTACCCTTATTATTTTATATTATATTTACCTTACTAAGAAGTATATGGGATCTTTCTTTAGAAGTCTTTGAGAAAAGTTATATAATTATATAAACTAGCTATAATTAGTATATTTTATTTCTCTAATAAATCTAGTGCCCCTATATAGGAATTTTAATGCTCTTACTTTAATTATAATTAAAATATATTATTAAAGGTAGATCTAATTAATTAGATAAGAGAGTGCACTCTTATATTACTAATTAATAAACTATAAATATAATTACTACTAAGCTAAATAATATAAGATATTAAGAATTATTATAAGAGATAGGAAGTGGGCGATTAGGGAGACCCTAAAAGCTGCCTAGCCGCAAGGGAGACTAGCTATGGATGAATTCTACTCTTCTTTAACCCCTAAGTATATAAAACTATTTAATTAAATTCCTCCTTAAACTTTAAGATTAAAATAAACCCTTTTTATACCTTATAAAAGGTAAATACTAAGAGAAAAAGAAATTTACTAATTATAGATATAAAAAAAAAAGATATTATTAACTTATAGCTCTTATAAGAAATACCTTTTCTTAATAAAACTAAGGGTTTAGCCTTACTTAAGTTATTAAAAAGAGGTTTAATAAAGCGGTAATAAAAGATTTTAGCTATTAGAATACTTATCTAGATAGTCACAAAGAGTAAAACCCTTATCGCCCTTATCTTAATCCTTATAATATTTAAGGTAATACCTATAGCTAGTCTTTTTCGCGCTCCCTAAGGCATAAGTATAAATAATATAGACTAGAACCACTTAGAATTAATTAATTAGATAATAATTACTATAGATACCGCAATAATAGCTTAAAATAATAAAGGACTTAACCTAATATTAAAAAATAATACTAGCTAGGGCATAGAGGCTAAGAGCAGTAATAAGACCATAGCTAATATAGCCCTCGTCGACTTATTCTAGAAGGTCCTAGCTAAAGGATTAACTAGTCCCTTATTTGCTGTCCCGCTTTACCCCCTTCCTCTCTTTAAAGGGAAGGATATAACTAAGTACCTATAGAACTTTAACTAGTAGGCAGAGCTTATAAATATCTCTAAGGAGAAGAAAGTAGCACTTTTTGAGTTATATATTAATCCCAAGGTTAAAAGAGAGGTCTAATAAGTTATAGAAGGATTTAATTAGGAAGAAGCCTAAGAGAAACTAAAGGAGTCCTTTATAAGTAAGGATTTTAATTAGTTAGAAATAGCTAAGGAGAAACTTAAGATGCTTAATAAAGCGCGGCTAAAGGCTAATTTCTATGCTATTATTAAGTAATTAAATAAGTATTAATACCTTTTTAGGTAAATTAATAAGAAATAAAGAAACTCCTAGAGCTAATCTTAAGCTATTTATAAAATATTACTTAAGGAAGTTATTAAGGGTATATATAAAAGGCATAATAAGAGTATTAAGGAGATTATTATTATAAATTATAATAATCTTACTTAAATAATTAAATAATATTATAAAAATAAGATTAAAATTTAAAAAACTTATTACCTTAGAACTAAGGATAATACTTATAAGGTTATTTAGGCCTTAACCCCTCTAAGAAGCTTTAGTTTCTTTATAAAAACTACTAAGACCCTTAAGGTCCTTAAGAAGGAGCCTAATAAGATAATTAATTCAAGGATTAATAACTTTACCGCATAGCTTACTTAGCTCTTAATTAACCTAGCAAAGAGATAAGAGACCTAGTTATAACTTATATAAATTATCTAAAGAGAAAATAATAGGCAGGTAGCCGCGGGGATAGCTTAACCCTTTAGAATAAATATTATATTATTTAATTAACCTAGGGACTATAAGAATTTCTATATAAATATAGCCTATAAATTAAGGCGAGGTAATTATTAGAATTACCTAGTATACTAGTATTATATAGGGAAGAACTACTTCCTTAATATTTATATTAACTTAGCTTATAATAAAAGCACTAGCATTATAAGCTATAACCCCTAAGGTAGAGCTACTCTCCTTAGAAGGGGTAATATAATATTATCGCTAAATCTTATATATTAATTTAAAAAGTTTAAAATCTAGAAGTTTATTTATAACTAATTAATACGCTTTCTAGAATTAGATTTATACCTATTAGCAAGGTAGCTTAAATAATATAACAAAGCTAGGCTTAGGCTTATATTAATTTAGCCTAAGAATAATATTATTAATAATTTTATTTAAAAAAACCCTAAGGTATTAAACCTTTATTAACTAAAGTATAAGTCCCTAGAAAGATTTAATTAATTACTTAAGGAAATTACGCAAAGGAACTAAGATATTTTAGATAATTAAAACCTACTACTTAGGACCTTTACTAATATAATCTTAGTTAATAAGGACTTTGTACTATTTAATTAAGTAAAAGCGCCTTAAACGCTTATTATTATAATAGTTACTATTAATATTAACGCGAGGAAGAGGGTTTATATAAAAGATATTACTAAGGAATAAAAAGCTACTTAGCTAATTAGGAAGTTAACCCTAATAAAGAGAATACCTATCGCTAGTAAAAAAAAGAGCTAGAGGTTTTAAATATTAGAGGAGAAGTAGGCTTTAATTATCTAAGAGTTAAGAGATAAATATTAAGTAAAAAAGATTTTAATTTTAATAAATAAATTATTTATATTATTACCCTAGCTAAGTAAAGAGGTAATAAAGAATTACTAAGATATTACTAATAATATAGAGTAGATTACTTATATTAAACCCGCGCTATATATTACTAAAAAAGAGCGGGGATTATTTAATTAAAAGGCCCATAGCACTAATGCGGTCTAAGTTAGCAAGTAGGACTAAGGGGAGGCCTATTAGGTAGTAATTAGTAAAAAAGCTAATATGAATATAATCCTTATTAATAAAAAAGCTATAACTAACTAAACTAATAATAATATAAAAGACCTTTAGCCTAGTAATTATATTATTATAACTAATATAAGTACTTTAGATAAGGAAATAAGAATTATAGAAGTTTACTAGGATAGGGCTAAAACCGCAAAAAAGGTTATATCTATAGTAAAGGAGGGAGAATTAGTTAATTAGAAGGTTAATAATATTAAACTAATAATTAAGAACTAAGGGAAGGTAATTACCTAGTCCTAGGAACTATCTTATATTCTTATAAGACTTAATAACCTAGAAGGCAGGGTTATTAAAGCTATAGTAAATATAGGTTCTAAAGGAAATATTATCTTATAAGAACTTATAAAAGCCTATAGCCTTAAGATCGCCCTAGCTTATGCCTTAACTATGTCTTTCTCTTAGGACTGAATTACTATGCTAGGGTAGACTATTATTTAACTATACCTTAGTAATATATAGATCTAATAGAGGATATATATAGCGCCCTCTAATAGAATCTTAATTCCCTTTATCCTTAATATGCTATTTATTTACTTAGCGAGAGTATTATTTAATTATTTAATAAGAGATAATTTTATATTTCTTTAATATTAACTAGGTAATACCTATATTATTACTCTAGCAGCTAGATTTATTAAATAAAAGGCCCTAATCTATAATATAAATAATAATATATTATTAAAATAAATATTAACCTTTTATTTAAACCTAAGGTTAATTAAAAGAGTAGTTTAAAACTAAATAATATCTTAATATTATTATAATAATTAAATTAGGAGTTAAGGAAAAAAATAATAAAAATTATTAAAGTAAAGATAATTAAGTAATACTATATAACGTACATAATAAGCGAGTGGAACAGATAAGCGAGTGGAACACTTTCCTTAACCTTTAAAATAAAAATCGCTATAAAAATATAATAAATTATCTAATTAATTAAAACTTATCGCTATACTCTTCCCCAGACGTCTTAATCACTACCTGACAGGTCCTTGCATTATGGCCGGGCTTGCCGCAGACACCACAATGCCGAACCCCTAGTCGCGCCGACCTCCCTTGACCACCACTCCGCGATGATTCGGCCACTACCTGCGCATCAATATCCATTTGATCAATTGCCTGCCTTCCTTCCTCTACCGTCATAACCCCTCTTTTCTATAGCCGGGTTCTTTTTGCCCTCCGGCGCCGACTAAGTATCTCATTTGCCTCCCGAAGGTCTTTATTCTCAGCAGCTAGTAAGGCAACCCGATGCATAACTGCCTTTGTCCCCTTCTCAAGAGACCTTAGGGCTTTAAGGATTGACTCTGGGGAGCTGCTTTGATGCCTTCTAATTCGTCTTTTAAGATATTCAGACTGAGATCCGGCCTTAAGCACGGTCTTTGGGGTCCTTGAGACCCAATAGGTAGAGGGTTTAGCCCCCTCCTCAACCGGCGTTGGAGTCCGTAGCTGCATATTAAGCTTTGAGAGCATACTTTCCGGGTCAAGAGGAATAAGCCCGGCTCCTTTAAAACCTCCCTTAATATTTCTTTTTGTCATAGTGGCTTAATATGCGGCATAAAAGGCCAGAAAGAACTTAGTCTTTGAAACGTGGGTTATAAAGCATCTAATTAGATGCTCTATTTCTCGACCGTAAGCCTTTTTGAGTAGCCCAAAGCACCCGACGTCAAGAGGCTGAAGCAGATGAGATGAATGAGGCGGCATACAAAGCGTGATGATGTTGTTCTCCTCGCAATATATCTCAAAGTCGGCCGAGTGGTGGCTTTCATGCCCATCGAGGATCAGAAGACGATAGGGACCAGTTGATCGGTTGGTTGTGTGCCGATTGAAGTGCTTTAGCTACTCGAGACCTATCTCGTTATCGGTCCAGCCATTTTGAGACGTCGCAATAGCCTAATCGCCCGGGAGGTTGCTTTCTTAGTACCAATTGGCGAGGTGATATTGGCCCGTAACCACGATGAACGGCTGGATAGCCTGGCCTTCCGCATTGATCGCCTGAATGACTGTAACCCATTCCCGGTCTCCAGGCTGCACTAATTTCGGTCTTCCACGCCTTTCTGCGCCTATGACGACCATTCCGCTCTGAATCAGGCCTATCATAAAGCCAGTCTCATCAAAGTTATAGATATCACCCAGGGTAATACCATATTTCGCGATTATATTCTCCACGAGCCTAAACTAATCGCGAATAATAGCCAGATCTTCGCATTTAGCTCTCTGATAGTTATATTTACGAAAAAAACGCGTCTTAAGCTCTTAGTGTCGCTTAACAAAGTTAGAAGCCTAGCGCTTGCCGACGGGTGGCGCGTCGCGGTCGGCGAGTAATCGATTAGCCATTTCTTCAATACCACGTAGTCGCGGGGGAAATCCTCGCGAATCTAGGTCGAGAATGAACTGAATAATGATCTGTTCCTCTAGATCAGATAGTTTCCGTGACTTTGGTATAGTATCGCGTGGAGAAAGAATGCCCTGCTGCCGGCGCCATAGCATCGTAGGACTAACTTTATAGATCTTTGCGGCGCGTTGGAGAGATAATTTTGGGTTATTTTGAAGGGCTTAAAGAGCAAGAAGGATATTAGCTTCTTTATTTAACTATGACATACTAGGTAGTTAGGAATTAATTAATTAAATAGAGATGATGTTAGTTAAGGGATTTTTGTTCTACTTGCTTATCTATTCCACTCGCTTATCATATATGTTAGCTTTAAAAGATATAAATTAATTAATTAAAAAGTAAGTAATAAAGAAGTATAAAATATAAAGAGATAAGGACTTACTTAACCATAGTAAATTAAAAGAGATATTAATTAATACTCTTTATAAAAAAAAAAGGAATTAAGATCTACCTATAAGATAATATCTTATTAGATAGGTCTACCCTAGAAGGTAACCCTAAGTAAAAAGTAAAGAAGTAAGAGAGAATAAAAAAGAAATTATAAGAAGATTTAAAGTATTATAACTAAATTACCTTAAAATTCTTAGAAATTAAGCGAGGGACTTAGATTTATAAGGAATAACTCTAGGGACTAATTAATTAAGTAAAAAGTACCTTTACTAAGGAAGAGCTTAATATATTTCTTAAAATTATATATAATAGGGAAGTAATACTTATATAGGAATTTTTAAAGTATAGGAAGCTTAACCTATTAGTAGCGCCTCTATAGGTTATTAAGGTAATAAAGCATAAGGCTTAGTAAATAAAAAATATACCTATTCCTAAGGGGTACGAGAAAGAAGTTATTAATCTCTTAAGAACCTAGATAGAGAGAGGAATCTTAGAAAAGGGTTATAGCTCTTATAGGAACTTATTCTTTCTTATTTAAAAAAAGGATAATTAGTTTTAATTAATTAATTTAATAATATTAATAAATAAATATATAATCTAAGATAGCCTTATCCCTCTTAGTTATAATAAGTTCTCTATAGACTTTATAATATATAAAATATTATTACTTTTAGACTTCTTCTTAAGATATAACTAGATAGAGCTTATAGAAGTTAATAAGGATTTAATAAGCTTTATAATGCTAATTAGGCTACTAAGGATATATATACTACTATAAGGAGCTATAAATTCTATTGCTTAGTTTACCTAAAATATCCTTTAAATCCTAAGGGACTTAATCCCGGATATATATTAGTTATTCTTAGATAATATCTGCGTTAGAGAACCTATAATAAACTATAATAAGGAGGAAGTAGCCCTAGGGATACGCCGCTTTGTTTTAAAGCATTTAATTAACCTTAATAAGGTATTAGTAAATATTAAGCTATTAAGATATATAGTTATAAGCTAGAAGTCTTAATTTTATAGAAAGATAGCTATAATAACTAGGTATCTCTATAGGACTTATAGAAAGAAGCTAAAGGAGAAGAAAGTTATAAAGATTTTAGAGTAAGAAGTTTACCTTAATATAGGGGAGGTAAGGTCCTTCCTCGGCGTTATAAGATACTATTACTAATAGATTAAATAATTTATATAAATCGCGAAGGCCTTAATAGACCTACTAAAGAAAAACGCTAAGTTTATCTAGGGACTGAGTTAGAAGGAGGCTATAGAGATATTAAAGAAAAAGGTTATAGCTCTACTAATCTTTATTACTCTTAACTACTCTAAAGAGACTAGGGAGGTAATTTTAATAGTTAATATAAGCCTCTTAGGTTAGGGATATATTTTAATATAAGTTATTAATAGGAAATAAAAACTAATTTAATTTAAATCTAATCTATAAAACCTAGCTAAAACTAAGTATAATGCGATAAAAAGAGAATATAAGGCGGTCCTCTATGTATTTCGCCGCCTTAGAGGCATAATTTATAGTATTCCTTTTATCCTTAAGACTGATTTATAAGTATTAGTCTATTAAATTAATAATAAAGTAAATAATATACTTAGATCTCTTATTTTAAGGTAGATTAGCTACCTTCTTTTCTTTAACTTTATAATTAAATATATACTAAGAAAAAAGAACTATATAGTAAATAAATTATTATAAAAATATATAAGACTATTTAATTAATTAGATATATAAGTTAAAGGGGATATTAAAGACTTTATTAACCTTTACCTTAATATAATTTATATTAATAAAAAGCCTAATATCTTAGATAATATTTACTCTTAAGAATATAAGAATATCACTAAGTATTTATATACCTTTAAGGAGCCTAGAGGGCTAACTTATTTATAATAATAATAGTTTAAAAAGAAAGTATTTTTTTTCTTTATTTAAGAATAATACCTCTAGAAATAACTAAAGCGAGATTATAATATACCTTTGCTTATAGTAAATAATCCTAAGATATAAAAAAAGCTAATTAAGTTATATTACTTTAATAATAGCTATAAGGGCAAGGAAGTTACTTATAACCTTATAAAAAAAAGATACTTCTAGAATAATATATAAAACTAGATCTTTAAAGTAGTATGATATTATCTTACTTATTAAGCCTATGCCCCCTAGAGACTATTAAAGGCTATCTAATATACTAAACTATTTAATCTAATAGTTAAGGTCTATTTTAACTACTAATATATATTAATAGACTAAGGATTTAAGTATCTCATAGAGGTAAGATATAATATAATAGAAAAAAAAAAAAAAACTCCCTTAAAAAAAAATATAACAAAAACCCCACCGCGCTCTTTTTCTCCCTTTTTATTTTTTTTAAAAATATTTTATAAATATAAAAAAAAAGGGCCCCCAATTTAAGAAGGAATTTCTGCCCCTACTTAAAGAACTAGGGGTACTATGTATTATTATGTCCCTATATAACCCTAAGGCTAATGGCATTAACGAGGGAGGATATTACTTAATCTCTATGGCCTTAAGGAAGATAGAGAAAGAAGGGAAGCCAAGGTAGTATAATAACTTAGAAAGAGCCTTATTTATAGATAAAATAGCTATAAAGGCGCTATATAGGCACTCTCCCTTTTATTTTATCTATAAGTAAGATCTAATATATCCTTTAGAGGTTAATATCCCTACTTAGTAATTAATTAATTAAGATAAAGTATTAATATAAGAGGACTTTATCCTTATAAGGGTTAAGATCCTTAAAAGGAAAAATATAGATATAATAGTAATATAAGAAAAAATCAAAGTATTTAAAGTAAAGGTAATAAAAAAGTAAAACAAGAAGAATATCTATAAGTTAAGGAGAATCCCTCTAAAGATTAGAGACTTAGTATTAAGGTTTAATATATTATAATTAAATAATATATCTATAAAGATAAAAATAGCGCATAAATAATATAATTTATTTTATATCTTTAAGTATTATAATAAGGTAAATTATTATAAGCTTAAAATACTTAATAGTTATAAAATTATAAAGTTTATTTATAGGGATTACTTAAAGAAGTTTATAAAAGATAAAAATAGCTAATAAGAAGGAGAATTAAATAAAGAGAAAATGCTTAAGAGACTAAGAATAAGAAATAAAGCTCTTAAGAGTAAGAAAGAGTAAGAAAGTATATAAGTTATAAGGAGTATAAAGGTAATAGCTAATTAAATAATTAATTAAAAAAGTAATAAGGAAAGTAAAGAAGAGGATAATAAGGAGGAGGATCTTAGTAAGAAGAGTAAGATATTATACTTAAAAAGAAGAACCCTAGTGCGTATAAAAGTATAGCTCCCTGGCTTAACTACTAAGTAAGCTACTTAGTATAAAAGCTTTTAAGCGAGATAGATTAAAGGAGTAATATTAAAAACCTATAAAAAGCCTTAGGTTTCTAGTAAGGGAGAAAGAAATAAAGGAAAGTTTTTTATATTATAATATAACTACTAGAATTTTTAATAAATATAGATATTTATTTTATAGAGGATATATAAATTATTTAATTAAATATTAAGGACCCTATCTAAAATACTAAGGATGCTATCTTAGATAAATAAGATATAATAAAAAATAACTATAATACTATTTATAATATTTTTAATAACTTACTAAGAGATAACATACATAATAAGCATGCAACGCATCCAAGTATGCGACGCATTTTACCCTATAGTGGGATTTATACCAAATTTTAAAATAGCCTTAAAAATTCTAAGAAATTTAGCTTAAGGTTTAACTAGCTAATAACTTAGAGTTAGACTAACTAAGCTATAAAAAACCTATTATAATTTTTTAAAACTTTTTAAAAAAATCCCTTATAAGGTAGTTTAGAAAAAGAATTATTCGCACTGTATAAGTAGCTTTTTTTTCTATTAAGAGACTTTTTTTAGAAATTCTAAAAAATTATCTATAGTTTATTTAAGAGTTAAGTTTATTAAAATACTTTTTTAAGCCTATAGTTATTTTATTGCGGCTTTTATTAAGCTTAAGAATATTAAGATTTAGTGCACAGTATAGGTGCGTCGCATACTTGGATGCGTCGCATGCTTATCATATACGTTAACTAATTAGTAAAAATATAAGAAACTTAGAGCTAAGAAAGAATTAAATAAAGGAGATATAATAAGTAAATAAGAGGATTAATAATAAATAAGAAGTAAATAATTAATTAAAAGCAATTATAGATATAAAACTAGACCTTATTATTAGTTAAGTAAAAATAATAAAAATACTTTATTATATATAAATCTATAACTTATCTAAAGAGAGCCCTTAATTAAAACTTAATCCCTCTTAGAACTTATTTAAATTAGCCTTCTCTTTAAGAGCTAGCTTATATATCTCTTAAAGGAACTCATAGTCCCACTCTTAATTACTATTTATAGAAGGGTATAGGTAAGAAATATAAGGATAAGCCACCAGGTTTAATTAATTAATTCTAACCTCACCTAGTAAATCCTTTAAGGTATTCTTCCCCTACAGAGGCTAGTCTAGAGGACCCTTATTAGTAGACTTTAGCTAATACCCTAGTAAAAACTCCTACTTATAAGGCTTTTAATACTAGATATAGTTAGCGCACTTTTTACCTATAAAACCCTTAATTAAGACATAAGTTAAAAAGGGGTAAAGGATATATTTCTTATTTTAGCTAATATTAGTTAAGTAAGACTAATAGTAATATTAGTAAAAGATAGGGTTATAGAAACCTAAAAGGGTAATCTTAAGGGCTTTTTAATATTCTAGGCAAATAATTAATTACTTAAAGAACTACCCACGAGGGTAAATAAAATTAATAGGGATATAAATAGTCTAAAAGAAATAACTTAGGATTAGCAAAATAAGCTCTCTTATAACCGCATTAAAAGCGCTATAATACTTAAAAAAGCGCTTTATAATAGCCTTTAGGTTCTCTTAGCTAGTATTATTAAAGGCGAGCTTAATATATAGCGGGAAGCTATCTTAATTAAGAGTGAAGCGGGAGTAGATCTAGACCTTAAGGCACTTATAGACCTATTTGATTATTTAATTAGAGAGAGACTTGAGGGCAAAAAGGATATAAGAATAAGCCTTAGGGAGATTAATAGTCTAGGTATCTATAGGAGTTACCTTAAACCCGCCGTAGTTATTTTACTAAGAAGAGGTACCCTTTTAGAAGTTAATATAAGAAATCTAAGATTAAGAGATATCTTAGATATTAGGGAGGATATTTTATTACTTATTAGTAAGAATCTTAAGGGGAATTTATATAAATATAATAAATTAATTAATTAAAAAGTATAGAAAAGAGAGATAAAATTAAAGAAAGGAGGATAAAAAAATAGAGAGTATATAGAAGTTATATATATATAAGGCGAAAATATATAAGAAGGGAAGAGCAGCGTATTTAAGTAACCTCTATATAAGAGACTTACCCTTTTTTATACCTTATATATAACCTAACTCTTTACTTATTTCCCTAAGATATAAAGATATAAGCCCTTATTATTTATAACTACTTATACTAATTATTTAATTAAAATATAAAGCCTCTTTTTTACTTACTTATAAAGCATATACCTTTTTTTCTTAATTAAATAAAAGCCTTTATCTAATAATAGCCTAATTAGCGCAAACTAGTAATTACTTTTAAAACTAACGTACATGATAAGCGAGCGCCGCAGACAAGCGAGCGCCGCACTTTTCCCTCCTATACCTAACTTTTCATTTGATCAATTGATTATTAACTACCAAATATATTAGACCCAAATACTAAGGCTAGAACGCTTCTTGCCCTTCAAGCCCTTCAAAATAACCCAAAACTAAGCATCCGAAGCGCTGCAGGGATGTATAAGATTGATGAGCGGCGGCTACGTCGCCGCCAGTAAGGCATTTAATCCCGACGCGATACTATCCCAAATTTACGCCGACTATCTGATCTAGAGGAACAGATCATAGTTCAATTCATTCTCGACCTAGATACGCGAGGTTTTCCCCCGCGACTACGTGCTATTAAAGTAATAGCTAATTAACTACTTGCCGACCGCGACGCACTACCTATTAGTAAGCGCTAGGCTTCTAACTTTATTAGGCGATAAGAAAAGCTAAAGACGCGTTTTTTTTATAAATATAACTACTAGAGGGCTAAGTGCGAAGATCTAGAGGAAATCCAGAAGTAGTTTTAACTCGTGGCGAATATAATCGCGAAGTATAGCATCTAATTAGATAATATCTAGAACTTTAATAAGACTGGCTTCCTTATGGGTATAATTATAAGCGGAATAGTTATTACTGGCGCAGAAAGGCGTGGTCAACTAAAATCAATACAGCCTGGAAGCCGGGAATGGATTACAGTGATTCAGGCGATCAATACGGAGGGCCAAGCGATTCAGCTGTTTATCATAGGTGCGGGCTAATATTACCTCGCCAACTGGTATAGAGAAAGCAACCTCCCGGGCGATTAGACTATTATAACCTCCTAAAATGGCTAGACTAATAACGAGACTGGTCTTGAGTAGCTAAAGCACTTTGACCGGTATATAATTAAGCGATCAAATAGTCGCTATCGTCTTTTAGTCCTCGATAGCCACGAAAGTCACTACTCCATCGACTTCGAGAGATATTATAAGGAGAATAAGATTATTACGCTTTATATGCCGCCTCATTTGTCTTATCTACTTTAGCCTCTTAATATCAGGTACTTTAGCCTACTTAAAAAGGCTTATAATTAAGAAATAAAGCATCTAATTAGATACTCTATTACCTATATTTCTAAGACCGAGTTCTTCCTAGCCTTCTATGCCGCTTATTAAGCTATTATAATAAAACAAAATATTAGGTCTATTTTTAGAGGGGCTAGACTTATCCCTCTTAACCCGGAAAGTATAGTCTTAAAGCTTAATATGCAGCTACGGACTCTAACGCTGGTTAAGGAGGAGGCCAGGCCCTTAACCCCTTAGGCTTTAAAGACCCCAAGGATAGTGCTTAAGGCCGAATCTCAGTCTAAATACCTTAAAAGACGAATCAAAAGACATTAAAGTAGCTCCCTAGAGTTAATTCTTAAGGCATTAAAGTATCTTTCTAAGAGAATAAAGGTAGTTATATATAAGATAATATTATTAAGGGCTAAGGTATAGGATCTTTAATAAGCAAATGAGATACTAAGCCGGCGCTAGAGGGCAAAAAGAACCCGGCTATAAAAGAGAGGGGTAATAATAATAGAGGAAGAAAGGTAAGTAATTAATTAGATAGATATTAATGCGTAGGTAATAGCTAAATCATCGAGAAGTAGTAGTTAAGAAAGGTCAGCGCGACCGGGAGTTTAGCACTATAGAGTATATGGCAAGCCCGGTTATAATACTAGAATATATTAAGTAGTGATTAAGACCTCCGGGGAAGAGTATAGCGAGTAGTTTTAATTAATTAATTAATTTATTATATTTTTATTATAATCTTATTAAAGAGGGTTAAGAAAAGTGCGGCGCTCGCTTGTCTACGGCGCTCGCTTATTATATATATTAACCTTTTCCTCTCTTAAGCTAATAAGTATAAAAAATAATTAATCCCTCTTTATTTAATTAAATAAAATAATATAATATTATAGCTATATACTATAATATTAAATATTAAATAATAAGAGACTCTTTAAATAATAATAACCCTATATATTTAAGTATATCTTAAACCCTTAAAATACCTTTACTTTTATAGCTAATTATTTTCTTTACTCTTATTAATTATATAAGGTTTATAAAAAAAGGGAAAATAGCCTACCTAGTAGCCTAAGTTAATTACTTTAAAAGAGTAAGAAGTTTCCTTAAGAAATATAAAAGCTTCTTAAATATAATTAAGAAGCTATATAATTCTAAATAGCTGCTCTTCTTTTAGCCGCGAGATAAATAAAATTACTAAGATCTAATAACCTTTAAATACCTTAATAATTTAAATAATAACCTTTTAATTAAATTTAAGCTTAGAAAGGATAAGCTCTAGAGGTATTACTTTAATAACCTTATCTATAAAGTAATATAAATAAAGTATATATATTGCCTTTAATATATATACTAGGGCCTAGAAAAAGATAATATAATGCTTCTTAATAACTTAATCTTAGTTATACTATAGATACTTAGGAATAGACTTAAGAAGGTTATAATTATTACTTACTTTAAGATTAAAATTAAGGGGAAGACTCTAAAGCATAACTCTAACTAAGAGTAGCCTATATTATTCCTTCCTAATAGCTATAAGAGAATCTAAACCTATGCTAATATGGGATTTAGAGGGGCTTAAAAGTAGTATAAAGCCTACTATAAAAAGAGATTCTTTATAAGCTTTTTTAGATATATATATAATAAATACTTTATTACCTTTATATAAGATAAAATTAAGGGCGACTTATATTATTTTAATACCTTATTATATAATTAAAAGGTCTAGGCAAAGAATATATCCCTAGCTTAGCGGGAGTATCTCTCTCTAGCTAGTTAGCTATACTACTTTAATATCTACTTTATCCCTTTAACCCTATAGCAAGGAACCTAGGAGTATAATCTCCTTAGTATACTTTGCCTCTTCTAAACTCTCTAAGGATTAGTAGGAGTAACTAATAGCGAGCTTATTATAATTTACCCTCTAATAACCTTAAGTATTAATAGGAATAAGAAGGCGCCCTTAGAATTATTTAATTTATTAGTTTAAGACTAGTTGCTAGACTCTTAGACTAAGAGAGGAAGGCCTAGAGATATTATATATAATAATAATCTAGATAGGGTTTAAGGCATTTACTAGACTATAATTATAAATAAGATTAAAATTAAAAATAGGTTTTTTTAGCGTAGGAGTAAGAATAATAAGCTTATCCCAAAATGCTAATCCCTCTATATAGATATAATTAGTTATAAGCTAACTAAAATATCTTAAGAGATACCTAAGGACTAGCTTTATACTAACTAAGGTAAATATATACTAACATGTGACCCGGGAAGTCCGTGCACCCCCTATCTCCGCATATCATAATGCCCTCACGGTCAGAAGAAGCGGTTAGCGACAGTTATTAATTTCTCGGCTAATATAACTTTAAATTATTAATTAAATAACATACATATATAGCGAGCCGGACAGCAAGCAAACCGGATAAAAAATCCCTCAACCTATATTATCTCTATTTAATTAATTAATTCTTAACCACCCAGTATATCACAGTCTAATAAAGAGGCTAGAATCCTTCTTGCACTTCAAGCCCATCAAAATACACTAAAACTAAGTCTTAGAGGTGCCGTAAAGCTCTACTAAGTCAAGCATTCAATACTATTTAACCGATATAATAGCATCTAAGCCCGAGTCAATACTATTCCTAATTTACGCCGACTATCTAATCTAAAGGAATAGATCCTTATTTACTTTATTCTCGACCTAGATTCGCGAGGATTTCCCCCCCGGCTTCGTGGTATAAAAGAAATAGCTAATTAATTACTTACTAACTATGACGCGCCACTAATTAGCGCGCGTTAGGCTTTAAACTTTATTAGGCAATACCTAGACCTTAAGACGCGTTTTTTTTTAGAAATATAACTACTAAAAAGCTAAATGCGAAGATCTAGCTATTATCTATAATTAGTTTATGCTTATAGTAAATATAATCACAAAGTATAGCATCTAATTAAATAATTTCTATAATATTAATAAGACTAGCTTTATAATAGGCATAATTCAGAGCGAAATAGTTATTATAGGCATAGATAGGCATAGAAAGCTAAAATTAATATAGCCCAGAAACCAGGAATGGATTATAGTTATTTAGGCAATCAATGCGGATAGCCAAGCGATCGCGCCGTTCATCATCAGTGCCGGCTAATATCACCTCGCTAACTAGTACTAGGATAGTAACCTCCCGGGCGATTAGGCTATTGCAATGACCCAAAATGGCTAGACCGATAATAAGACTAGTCTTAAGTGGCTTAAGCACTTTAACCAGTGCATAGCTAAGCGATTAAATAGTCGCTATTATCTTTTAATTCTTAATAGCTATAAAAGTCACTACTTAATTAAATTTAAGAGATATTATAAGGAGAAAAAGATTATTAGGCTTTATATATTACCTTATTTATCTTATATACTTTAGCCCCTTAATATTAGGTACTTTAGCGTACTTAAGAATACTTATAGCTAAGAAATAAAGCATTTAATTAGATGCTCTATAACTTATATTTTAAAGACTAAGTTCTTTTTAGCCTTCTATGCCGTATTTTAGGCCATTATAATAGAAAAGAATATTAAGTTAGCCTTTAGAGGGGCCGGGCTTATTCCTCTTAACCCGGAAAGTATTATCTCGAAGCTTAATATGTAGCTATGGACTCTAATACCGGCTAAGGAGGTAGCTAAACCATCGACCCCTTGGGTTTTAAAGACCCCAAAGACCGTGCTTAAGGCTTAATCTTAGTTAGATTACCTCGAGAGATAAGTTATAAGGTATAAAAGTAGCTCCCTAGAGTTAATTCTAGAAGCTATATGGTTTTCTTCTAAGAGAATAAAGATAGTTATATATAAGGTTGCCTTACTTAAGGCTAGGGTTAAAGAACTTAAATAGGCAAATAAGATACTAAGCCAGCGCCAAAGGGTAAAAAGGACCTAACTATAGAAAAGAGGGGTAATAATAATAGAAGAAGGAAGGTAAGTAATTAATTAGATAGATATAAATATATAGGTAGTAGTAGAATTATCGAGAAGTGGTAATTAAGGGAGGTTAGCGCGACCGGGGGTTCGGCATTATAGTATCTATAATAAGCCCGGTTATAATATAAGAATATATTAGGTAGTAATTAAGATATCTAGGGAAGAGTATAGCGAGTAATTTTAATTAATTAAATAGTTTATTATGTTTTTATAGTAATTTCTATCTTAAAGGTTAAAAAAAGTATCTAGTTCGCTTACTGTCCGGCTTGCTATATATATACGTTAGCGAATTAACTAAAGAAAGCACTATTAATAAGCTAGCTCTTTTTATGCCTTTTTCTCGCCGATTTGCGTATGCCAGTTGCCTTCCTTTTCTTAACCTAATTTTTAGCCTTATCACGAGCATCTATTATTTTATAGATCTAAGGGAACGCCTTATTGGGGTTAAATTAGACGGGTTTTCTTCCTAAAGGCTTCTTAGCCGCTGCTTTCGCCTTTAGGAGAGCGACTTCTTGCCTTAGATAGATAATTTCATAATTATTATGATCTGCGTAGTCTTATGCCTTTTTAAGGACCCTCTTTATGCCTCGAGTCGACTTATTTTCGCCTAGATTAAGCTATTCAACTTGTTATTCAATATCGCGGCCGCAATGAGGCGTATTCCATAGCCCGGGGGCATCATCGATCTGGTTCTTTGGTGTTGAGGGCCCCGCCTTTTGTGCTTTGAAGACCTTTAGTTTCTTAACGCCGGTAAGAGCCTTTATCACGTTAAGAGGATATATTCTAGAAGCCCGAAAACCAGCTCGGATATTCTTCTCGGTCATAGCTTTTATTAAAGCTCTTTTATAAGCTAATACAAAGAGTTGTTTTTGGTGTAGCAATATGATACTATAGACGGCCCACCCACGAGTCTCCTCATAATAAAAGACCTTCAATGGTCTAAAAACCGCAACGTTAAGCGGCTGCGTAAGGTATAAAGAGTATGACGGGAGCCAGCTAAGCTAGACCTTATTCTTCTAAGCTATCTTCATAAGGTCTCCTGTTATATGCGTCTTATATTAATCGAGGACTAAGATACGCCACTGGTCTAGCTTTTTTAGCTTTATCTCAGGAAGAAAGACGAGTTCGAACCACTTAAGGAAGATATCTGCAGTTAACCAGCCGGAAGGGCTATAGTCATACTTCCAGTCCGGAATCTCCTTAGGAAACCACTATCCTTAAAGGTTATGACCCGTAAAGACAACGCACGGCGTCAGGCGGCGACCATCAGCGCTCCCACACTCGAGAATCGTGATCCAAGTAGTTAAATCGCTCTCTATAGCTTCGGCCGCCGTCGTTAATGATGTTCCGGCCACTTTCCCGGCTTAGGTTTCTGTTGAACCGAAGCGGTCCTATTCATACGAGAATGTGCAGGGGATCCCGCAATGGGTTTTGACCAGACGAGCCTCGGAACCAGTTGAAGCAAAGTCACGTGACAAGACACATCTCAAATAGGAATAGCGCATAGCATCAGCCCAAAAGAGGGGCAAGAGTCAGTCAGAGACAATCAATCAAGCAATTCACTCAAGATCGGGTTCAACAGTTTCCCCTTCTTTGACACTAGTCTCGTCGATATTATATAGACGATCCTCCTCGATGTCATAGTCATTAAAAAGGTCGCCAAGGCCGCGCTAATGCTCCCTAAGTCCTTCTTCTGTGATAGCCTTCTTGCGAGCGGCATCAATAAGTCGAGATGGCTTTATTTTAACCTCCTCATGGCGAGTAAAAAAGCGGTCAACCCAATGCTTACCGATGGGTTTATTATCGCCGCCCTCCTTCGCAATCGCCGAGGCAAAAGCTCGTATCTCAGACTTATTAGCAGGCATATAAAAAGCCTCTCTTTGATTTATCCATTTAATGATATCCTTCTCTTATAAAAGACTCAACTTTTGAGTCTTTTCCTTAGCGGTATAAATATTAGTGGCTCCTTCTATCTGGTCTTTTAATATCGAGGGCCCTAGGCCGTGCTTGCGCGCCGAGCCGCGAATTCCGATGTTTTTCGCATCCTCGATGGCCATAGAGAGAGTTACCTCTCTATCAGTGCTTTGAGAAGTCATATTGAAAATTTAGTATTAATTAAAGCAAAATTGCGCCCGTGAGAGTTATATTATATGATATTATGGTGATGCAATTGAGATATTCACGTGTGCAGAGATGGGGGGTGCACGGACTTCCCGGGTCACACGTTAGTAGACATAAGGGATATTAGCTATATTAGTAATTAGAGAACTTATTGCCTAATTTTAATTCCTTAGATTACCCCTGCTAATAAAGAAAGGCTCCCTTTAGGCCCTAGGCCTTTTATAGTCTTAATCTCTAGGGTAGCCTTCTCTAACTTACCTACCTAATTAATTAAATAATATAATAACCGAGGGGTAGAAATTAAAAATAATACGCCTATCTTCTAAGGGGAAGAAATTATCTTATCTAACTCTAATAATTCTAATAAGAAGAAGAAGAAGCTAGTAATTAAAGGGGTTAAGTCTTTTACCCCGGCGCCCCCTAATAAGATAAGTTAACCTTAGACCCTAAGTAGGCCTCTTAAGAAGCTATCCCTAGGAACTCTAAAGCGACTATGGCCTTTATTAAATAGCGGGTCTAAATATTAATAGTCCTAAAGCCCTTCCTCTTTAGAGGGCGCGAATGACCCGACTAGGGAGTAAGATTTATTAAAAGCGTCTGATTAAATAATAGATAAATATAGCTAAGGCAAGGCTAGAGACAGGCGGCCTTATATCATCGAAGAAGGACCTAGTATCCGCGGGGCTAAGAACTTTATCTGCTTGGACTACGAGAGCGATAAGGAATTAGTATTGAAAAGGAGGCTAACTAGGCCAGCTACGTAGATCATATCGGCTAAGCCAGGAGAAAAGGACTGGCTCGGCCAGGTACGTGGCCGATTAACGCAATGGTTGCTGACTAGCAACTACTCTACTTATATTCCCGCCGGCCTAGTGAGACCCTCGCAATGGGATAAGATCTTGGCCACTGCCGCCTAGCTATAGATGCCCGCTACGGCAGCAAAGGAGGGCCGGGATGAGAGAATGAAGAAGCGACAGAAGAGTAGAGACGGTTGATTAATTAATTCGAGACAGGTAGGAGTTATGAGAACGATGGGGAGCTAGGTGAGAAGCGATATAGGGTATAACCGGAGGGTTTTCTTTATGAGGCTTCTTGGGAGCCGTGAGGATAGGCATTGAAGCCTCGTGGGGAGCTGTAAGTTAGGGGAAAAAGGTGCTAAGCCATTTTGGGCTATTGAGCAATTTCCTATATATAGAAAAAGGTTAGAGACTAGTTGCCTTCGGCCATGAGGATCATCATCACTGTCATTATGGTTAATGAGAAAGGAGCAGCTTTTAGGCTCTTTCTCTAACCAAATCTCCGTTGCTATCAATTGATTAATTGCCCTTACTATTTTATATTGTGTTTGCCTCACCGAGAAGTATGTGGGATCCTTCTTCAGAAGTCTTTGAGAAAAGTTACACGACCATACAAACTGGCTGTGGTTGGTGTGTTCTGTTCCTCTAACAAAATAAGCACGACGCCTTAGAGACTCTACTGCGGTGGCCTATCCTAGGGCGCTGCCTTATCGCTAGGGACTTTAATGCTAGATATCATAGCTAGCAGATAGGCCCCACTATCAACCGCGGCTAAGTAATCGCAGCCTGGTCATCAGAGAACGATCTAAGCCTACTTAACCCTCTAGACATTCTAATAAACCCATACGGAAATATAATTGATCTCGCCTTTATAAATTTACTATCAGCCGAGGCTACCGTCGAGGACCATCTCGTCACTAGCTCTAACCACTTCACGCTTAGCCTGACACTGCCCGACGCTAGACCAGCTCTGACCCAACTGGGCAAGGTACGGGTAATAATAGACGACGAGCTCAAGCGATTTACAGAGATCATAGAGCTTAGTAGCGCAGGAGTCCCCCTCGCGGGTTTGACTCCAGCGGACCTAGATGACCTAGCCTCCGCACTAGTGAACCTCCTGACGTCGGCCGCGAAGGCGGCCAGACGGCCTTCACGGAAGAGCACGTGTTCCGCTCCGTGGTGGACCAAGGAGTATGCTGAGGCTGCTGCTGCTTTCCGTGCTATTAGAAGACTTTACCCTCGTGGCTTTACCTAGGATATATAAATCGCTAAGAGGGACTTCTATCGCATAGTCCGCCGGGCTAAAAGACAGTATTGGCAAAACCTTATTAATAGCTTCTCTAATAGCAGTGCTATCTTTAAAGCTATTTACTAGCTTAAATCTCTAAGACCCTTTTAGCCCCTGCCGCTATATGTCACGGCACCAGTTATGACAACCGCCGGGATCACGTGTGACCCACTATAACCGCCGATCACCCTGCGACTCACGTCGCAAACGGTACGTACCGTAAGCCTTAAGACAGGACTCACGATCTAGATCACGACTCACCGTGAGCCTCGACTCACGAATCGTGAGCCAGACCAAGTATATAGAACACACGATCATCACACATTAATAGCTCTTATTCAGCAGTGCACTATATACTCTAAGCAATACTATTACCATGGCACCCAACACTGGATCTCCTTCTACCCCTCGCAGCAAGCTACCTATTACCCCCCAATAGGGATAGCCCGCGACTAAACCAGAGGAACCTAATATCCCAATAGATACTAATAATAATAGCAAAAAACATATTATCTCGGCCTCACACGAGGATAAGGTCCATAAGCTTAGAAATAGGTATAACTACCTAAGCACCTAGTATAATAACCTCCTAGATAGAGCATATAATAATACTAAGATTACTTAAGAATAATTAGCTAATATAAAAGTAATATATATAATAAGCAAGTATATTAGATAAGTAAGTATACTAAAAATCTCTACCTTAAAGATAGAAATCGCTATAAAAACACCATAAACTATTTAATTAATTAAAACTACTCGCTATACTCTTCCCCTAATATCTCAATTACTACCTAATAGGTCCTTGCATTATAGCTAGGCTTACCGCAGACACTATAACGCCGAACACCTAGTCGCGCTGACCTCCCTTAACCACTACTTCTCGACGATTTAGCCACTACCTACGCATTAATATCCATCTAATTAATTACTTACCTTCCTTCCTCTACCATTATTACCCCTCTTTTCTATAGTTAGGTTCTTTTTGCCCTCCAGCGCCGGCTTAATATCTCATTTACCTCTCAAAGGTCTTTATTCTCAGCGGTTAATAAGGCTACCCGATGCATAACTGCCTTTATCCCCTTTGCAAGAGACTATAGAGCTTCTAAAATTAACTCTAGGGAGCTACTCTAATGCCTTCTAATTCATCTTTCAAGGTATTCAGACTAAGATCTAGCCTTAAGCATAGTCTTTAGGGTCCTTAAGGCCCAAGGGGTCAACGGTTCAGCTGCCTCCTTAACCGGCGTTAGCGTACATAGCTGCACATTAAGCTTTAAGATTATATTTTCCGCATTAAGAGGAATAAGCCCAGCTCTTCTAAAAGCCCCCTTAATATTTCATTTTATCATAATAGCTTAAAATGCAACGTAAAAGGCTAGAAAGAACTTAGTCTTTAAAACATAGGTTATAAAGCATCTAATTAGACGCTCTATTTCTTAACTATAAGCACTCTTAAGCATACTAAAGCACTTAATATTAAGGGGCTAAAGTAGATAAGAGGAATAAGGTAGTATATAAAGCCTAATAATCTTATTCTCCTTATAATATCTCTCGAATTTAATAAAGTAGTAACTTTTATAGCTATTAAGGATTAAGAGATAATAGATACTAATTAATCGATTAGTTATGCACTAGTTAAAGTGCTTAAGCTACTTAAGACTAGTCTTATTATTAGTCTAGCCATTTTAGGTCATCGCAATAGCCTAATCGCCCGGGAGGTTACTTTCTCAATACCAATTAGCGAGATAATATTAGCCCGCACCGATGATAAATAGCGGGATCAGCCAGCCTTCCGCATTAATCGCCTAAATAACCATAATCCATTCTCGGTTTCTAGGCTATATTGCTTTTAGCTTTTTATGCCTTTCTATGCCTATAATAACCATTCCGCTTATAATCATACCTATAAGAAAGCTAGTCTTATTAATATTATAAATATCATCTAATTAGATACCATACTTCGCGATTATATTTACTATAAGCTAAAACTAATCGCAGATAATAATTAGATCTTCGCACTTAGCTCTCTAGTAGTTATATTTGCGAAAAAAACGCGTCTTAAGGTCTAGGTATCGCTTAACGAAGTTTAAAGCCCAGTGCACGCTAACTAGTGACGCATCGCGGTCAGCAAGTAATTAATTAGCTATTTCTTTTACACCATATAGCCAGGGGGGAAATCCTCGCGAATCTAGGTTAAGAATAAACTAAATAATAATCTATTCCTCTAGATCTAATAGTTTATATAATTTTAGGATAATATTATATTAAGATTATATGCTATTATGCCGATGATATAAGGCATAGTAGTTAACCTAGTAGAGCCTTATAGTTTATTATAGTTTTAAATCTAGGTTATTTTAAAGGGCCTAAAGTGCAAGAAGTAATCTAGCTTCTTTATTTAATTAAGATATCTCTAGTTATAAGGAATTAATTAATTAAATAGTAATAATATTAAATAAGGGATTTTTAGTATACTCGCTTATTTAGTATACTTGCTTATTATATATATTATTAATAAATAATATATAAAAATATTTCTACTAAGCTATAAAATAATAATAATAATAATACTAATAAATAATTAATAAATAATAAAACTAAATTAACTAACTTACTATACTCTAAGCTTAATAAAATAACCTAGTATAATAATAAGTTTATAATCTTAGTAACTTAATATTTAAGTATATTATTATTAATATTACTTATAAAGATATTAGTAAGATTATTAAACCTAGGGACTTAGAGCTATTTAATAGGTAGCCTACTTATATTAAGATATTTCTTATATTCCTTAGAGTATATTAATAATACTTCCTTACTAGGATAGCTAGTATTAAAAGTAAGGTCTTATATATTAATAAATACCTTATAGGTAATATACTTACTTAGTTTAAACCTAAGCTATATAACTTTCTTAAAAATAAACTATAAGAGTATCGGGCAGGTGCAAAACTAATCCAATAGACCAAAAGATCCGCCAGTGTCAGCACAACGTGCTGGCACTGCCTGCCACATCAGTATATAAGGAGGCCCTCAGGCACTTCGCATCCTTACAATTGCCCCCCTTCTAACAGCGACACGTCCCGGGTCGTTATCCCCCCCCCCCCCCCCCCCCCCCACCCCACCCCCCCCCCCCCCCCCCCCCCCCAAACCCCCCACCCCACCACAACAAAAAAAAAAAAAAAAAAAAAACAAAAAAAAAACAACAACAACCCCCCCACCCCCCCCCACACAACCCAACAAACCCAAAAAAAACCCAAAACCCCAACGCAGCCCAAACCCCCCCCCCCAACCCCAAAGAAAAACAAAACCAAAACAAAAAAACAAACACCCCCCGCCCCCGGCGGGCCCCCCCACCCCCCCCCAACCAAAAAAAAAAACCACACACAAAACAAAAAGAAAGGGGGGGGGGGAGGGCAAACAAAAACCACAAAAACAACAAACCCCCCCGAGACCCCAACCAAACCCCCCCCCCCCCCCCCCAAAAAAAAAAAGGGGCCCCCAAACCCCCCCCATCCTTATATAAACTTATTAAGGAAATATAATTTTTTTTTATTAAATATAAAAACTTTAAAGAAGTAATTAAATATAACTTTAAGACTATTAATAAAGAATAATAAGTTATATAAAAACTTAAGAACTTATAATAAATAAAAGCTACCTTAACTTATATAACGTATATGATAAGCATGTGCACCAAACAAGTATATGCACTAGCATACTGTGTAACTAAAAATACGGAAATCTTATATTTCTAAAACTAGCGATTTAATTATTAAAATTATTAAAAAAATATTTCTAGCTATTTAACTATATATAATGCTTAGAAATAATTTTTATAGATTTTTAAAAATTTTCTTTTATATAGAAATAGCGAATTACATAGTGTAAATAGGTTATTATTATACTAGCTTAGTAAGAATTTTTATAAAAATCTAAAAAAATTACCATAGGTTATATATTATGCAATAAGCCTGACTTTTTAAACCTAGCTATTTTAAGCCTAGTTTGAATTTTTAAGAATTTATTTAAAATTGCCTTTTAAGGTAGAAATTCAAGTGGTGCACTTACTTGTCTGGTGCACATACTTATCAAGTACGTTAGCTAAGTTTATATAAATTACCTTATTTCTTAATTAAGAAATAAATACCTTTTAAATTACTTTTTATAAAAGACTTAAAGATAAGATTAAAAATAAACTCTATAAAATAAAAAAACCTAATAACCTCTAAGACTATATTAATATAATTATTAAGATTAATAACTAATAGTTTAAATAATATATAAAGAAATTTAATAAAAGGCAGATTTAAAGTAATAAAAATAATACTAATTAATCTTAAAGGCAAGAATAAACTAAGGGTAATACCTCTTATAAAACCCACGCGGGACCTATAGAGCTTAGAGTAGCCTAGAAAGATAATAAGGATATTAAATATTATTATTACTATAAGAAGGGATATAAGGCTAATAAATGCCAAAGGAAGCAGCGAGATATAAAAGAAGGGCGCTATTAATTAAAGCTATAATAACCCCTCCTAGAAGGTAAGAAATAAGTAAGATCCACCTAGGTAGATATTAAACCCTAGATAGCTATTTATACTATTAAAATACTTAGAATAGCTTAATAAGGATATAATAAAACTAGCATTTAACTAGATAAGCTAGATATACTATATAGCTAAGTATACCTCTTAGAAAAATAAATAAAAAGTAATTATATAATTAATAATATTATAAAGGAATAACTCTATAAATTAATTAAACCCTAAAAGAATAACTACTTATATATTATAAAATATATAAAATAAAAACTATTTTTAGAGCCTAATAAGGGAGGATAATAATTAAGTAACCTAATACTATAGTATATTATTACTATAACTAGATATACTAAACCTAAAACTAAAAAACCTATAATATCCCCTTTAGTATAATAACCCTTAAATAAATAAGCTAACTTCTAAGAAGCCGCTATAGAAGGATTTAATTATAAGAAATAGATTATAAGATATAAAGAGAAAAAATAACTTTTAATGCCTGCTATAATTTACTAAAGGGACTACTAATAAGGTAACCCCGCTCGGTATAATTATACCTTATGCCCTTAATATTAGATTAAGGTATTATAAGAATATAATAAAATCTATAAATAATAAAAAATAAACCGATATAATAGACTATTATATAATAATTAGATTATTAAAACTAGTAATAATAATATTAATTAAACTAAGTTTAAATATAAGGCTTAAAAACTATAAAGAGAATTACGCTAAGAATGCTTTAAGAAGCCCTAAAAGAGTAATAAAAAACTATAAGAGGAGGAAAATTACCCCTAATTATATAATAAAAATAATAATAGGTATTAAAATAGCCTAAGGGAAAGATATATCTAGACCGCATAAGAATATATAAAAATATTAAATAAGTAAGAAATTTATATTTAAGCCTATTATTAAGAATTAATTAAAAACTCCTAATATTTAGAAATACCTTTTAATCTATAAGATAATATAAGGATATACCTAATATACTAAGAGTATATTAATATCTCTTAGATATTATATTAATATTATTAATATAAAACCTACTAAAAGGAAAAATAAGGGTAAGATTATTTTCTTATCTTACTATTATATTAATTAAATAATAAACCTTATCTATAATATAAAATAAAAGGGTATAAAGTAATATATTAGTATGAATTTATTAGCGTTGCAAATATATAATATTCTTTAAAACTCTATTATGCTACTTAAGAGAAGAAATAAATCACTTATAAGATTAAGGACTAGTAAAAAATAATTAGCTAGGAAAATAAAAAAGACCTAAGAGCTAAATAAAAACAGTAATACTAGGACTAACTATATAGCTAGAATGATATATATAACTATAATGCCTACGCAAATAGCAAGTATAAATTTAATTATACTAACTATGCTCTAGTAATATTAAAAAACTAGACACCCTATCTAATATAAGGCAATAGGTAAATAAATAAGGGAATATATTACCTTAGAAGGCCCTCTACTTTACCACTGGAGTATATAAGTAATAATGCCTAAAACTAAAAGTATAAATTAAAAGAAAATAATTAAATACTTTAGTAAATAATAGAGCTAAGTAAAACTATTTTAACCTAATAATAATAAATAAACTTAAGCTATTATAGAGGTATAAATAGATGCCTTACTTAGTTATTAATCTAAAAGGAATCTCTTTTAATTATAATAATAGTATTATTAATAATAAGATTAATTACCTTAAAGTTTTTATTAAAAGAAAAAACTAAGGTATTTTATTTAATATTATACTAAATAAGTAATATAATCTTATACTTAGGTACCTATAGTTATAATAATTTAACCTATATTTTAATTAAAAAATTAGCTAAGTACTTTTTTTTAATAATAAGATACCTTCTATAATAAATAATAACTTAAAATATAATATAAGATCTTAGACTTTTATTAAAGAAATTAAAGAAATTAGGTAAAGATAAATATAAGATACCTCTTTACCTATAGGGATAAGATATAAATATTAAAAAGGATAAAAATAATAGCAATAAAAAATAATTATATAAGTTATATAATAGTTTTATAAACTTAAAAAGGACCTAGCTCTATAAAAAAAACTATAAGATAACCTAAGAGAAAAAAAGCAACTTAAAAATATCTTATAGTAATATTATATTTATAAGAAACTCTTTACGGAAGAACTTAAAATAGGCCTACCTAAGTATATATATTATAACCTAGAAATTAAGTTTATTAATAAAAAGTAACTTAGCTTTAATAAACTCTACTTACTTAATAAAGCATAGCTACTAGTATTAAAAGGATATATTAAAGATATAATATAAAAAAGATATATTAGGGAAAATAAGTTATTTATTAAATACCTTATTATATTTATTTTAAAAAAAAATAAAAAGCTCTAACTCTATATTAACTTTAAAATACTTAATATTATTATAATTAAGGATTATATACTGCTACCTCTTATTAGCGAGTTAAAGGATTAACTTTTTAGTATAAAGTATTTTATAATACTTAACCTTAAAAGAGCTTATAACCTTATGTAAATTAAAGAAAGATATAAATAGAAAACCACTTTTTATACTAAGTATAAATTATTTAAGTATCTTATTATACCCTTTAGACTTATTAATATACCTATTATATTTTAATAAATAATTAATAATATATTATAAAAATATTTAGATATATTTATTATATATTACCTAGATAATATCTTTATTTTCTCTAAAATAAAAAAAAATATATAAAATATATTTATAAGATATTATAAATATTATAAAACGCTAAGTTATTAATAAAACTTAAGAAAAGTAAATTTTATGCCTTAGAAGTAGAATTCCTTAGATATATTATCTCTTATAATAAGATATAAATAGACCCTAAGAAGGTTTTAGTAGTTAGGGACTAAAAGGAACTAATTAATATTAAGGAAGTATAAGCCTTTCTTAAATTTACTAATTATTACCGCAAATTCCTTAAAGCTTTTAGATAAATAACTATATTATTAATAAAACTCATAAAGAAAAATAAAACCTTTATATTTAGGAATAAAGCTAAAGATGCCTTTAATAAAATTAAGGAACTTATCCTAAGCGAACTAGTACTTAAGATATTTAACCTATCTTAACTAATTAAACTTAAAACTAATACCTTAGACTTTGCCCTAGGCGCATAGATTAAATAATAAGATAATAAAGGACTTTTATACTTAATCGCATTTTACTCCTATAAGCTATATAAAGCGGAATTAAACTACTTTATTTATAATAAAAAAATTCCTTATAATTATTAATGCCTTTAAAGAATTTAAGTATTATCTCCTAAGAAGCTAATATTAGATTAAGGTATATATAAACTATAAGAATATTACCTATTTTATAAAAATATAAGAACTTAGTAAATAATAACTCTAATATATTAAATACCTCTTAGAATTTAATTATATTATTATTTATATTAAAGGAATAAAAATAATAAAGCTAATATTATTAGCTAATGCCCCGACCTAGATATAAAAAAAACTAAGATAAAGAAATAATTCTTATAATTTATATAAGAAAGATACCTTATATAATAAATTATTATAATAGCTTATATAGTAAAATAAGGTAATATATATAATAAGCATGCGTCGCATGCAAGTATGCGTCGCACTTTTCCCTCCTATACCTAACTTTTCATTTAATTAATTAATTCTTTAACTATTAAATATATCAGACCTAAATACTAAGGCTAAAACTCTTCTTACTCTTCAAGCACTTCAGAATAACCCAAAACTAAGCATCCGACGCGCTGCAAACCTCTATAGGATCTCCGAGCATAGGCTACGTCGCCGGCAGAATGGCATTCAATCGCGACACGATTAGATCCCCCAATCACGTCGACTATCTGATCTTGAGGAACAGATCATTATTCACTTCATTCTCGACCTAGACTCACGAGGATTTCCCCCCCCCGACTGCGTGGTATGAAAGAAATGGCTAATCAATTGCTTGCCGACCGCGACGCGCCACTAGTCGGCACGCGTTGGGCTTATAACTTCGTTAGATAATACCTAGAGCTTAAGACGCGTTTTTTTCAGAAATATAACTACCAGAGAGCCAAGTGCAAAGATCTAGCTATTATCCGTAATTAGTTTATACTTATAGCGAATATAATCGCGAAGTATAGCATCTGATTAGATAATTTCTATAATATTAACGAGACTAGCTTTATGATAGGCATAATTCAGAGCGGAATAGTTATCATAGGCATAGAAAGGCGTAGAAAGCCAAAATCGGTGCAGCCTAGAAACCGAGAATAGATTACGGCCATCCAGGCGATTAATGCTGTCAAATGTGACAGCCTGCCACATGCCTTGAAGGGTGTCACGTGATGACACTAGGCTCAATTAGGAAGGCGCAGAAATCGCTCCTTCCCCTTAGCGAGGCTTCGCCGAGGAACACAAGAAGAACAACAATTGAACACATCGTTACATTTGACAATTAACAGTCAGAATACTAGCCACTTGCGCAATCAACCAATCAATCAATTGATCAATTACTCAAGATGTCTTTGAACGCCGAATCCTCCGCGAGGATTTGCCTACGCACCACCGAAGACTGGACCCTCTGGGCTGATCAGTTCAAATCGAAGGCAAAACGCGCCCAGCTTTGGGACTATATCGACCCCGAGGCATCACAGAGACTTGGCCTAAGCCTCAATGAAGCTATAGTCGCCCCATCGAGGCCACAGATAAAGCGATTCTACAAGAGGAACGCTGACGGCAACCGCTCGGCGAGTGTGCGCGCAACAGACGTCACGGAGCTACATATCGATGACATGCCTCTTTGGACCGCGTTGAACGCGGAATACACGTCTGAAAGGAAGGATCACGAGCTCCTTATGAAGAAGATTAACAATCTATAAGAATGGATGCGTGAGACCGTGAGCTCGGAGCACCTTCGCCGACACTGCACCGCAGATAAGGAGATCGACGAGTGGTACGCCTCGTTAAAGCTACACCTAGGCATTGACCTACTCGACCGCAAGACACGAGCCCGCTAAGAATACGCTGAAACCCTCGCGATCCCTCACTGAAAGAGACTATCGACGAAGAAAGAAGTGGAAGACTGGCTGAATAAGTGGGATCAAGCGTATCACGAGCTCCTTAAAGCAGGATTTGAGGACCTAAAGGAAGCAAGCCTATGGTTCGCCGAATACACGCAGGCCCTTGGCCGAAGCTGTTACGAGACCTAGATCTACTCCTATCACTCTTCACACCTAGAAGAGATGAGGAAGAACACCCTTACACCAGTAAAGGTGCTGTAAGACACGCGATTCTTCCTGAATAGTATTGCAAATGATCATATGATGCCCCGTGGAAAGGCCAAGCCGGGAGCTTTTGGCCCGACGACCGCCGAAGGCTCGCCGACTAATACAACTGAGAGCATTGAAGATACGAATGATAACCAAGAAAGGAATAACTTCCGCGGAAGAGGAAGGCGCGGAAGAGGCCATCGAGGAGCGCAAAGGGGACGGAACCCGCGTAGCCCATCAGTCCGCGAGGGCACGCCGAGAGACAGCCGAAGCAGCAGTCGCCCTATCAAGCGCGAATGGAGCGAAGGAGAAGAGAGGTCCGGCAAGTGTGAGGCCTGCTATGGCTTCCACCCGCTCTCAGCTTGCTATTATGCGATCGAAGAGATAAGGCCTGACTGGTGGAAGGCTGACGGCAGGATCACTGAGCTCGTGAAGAGCCGAGTGCTCGCCGATGAGTCGCTTGCGGATCGGATTAGAAAGGTAAAGAGATCAAAGTCTTCAGACTGACTATCAGGCAGATGTCGAGGAAAGGCTCAAGCTGCCTTCTACTCCTCATAACGGTCAACGTATGCGCTAAAGAACTCAGCTATCCTTGACTCAGGAGCCACAGTGCATATCTTCAACGATCTCTCGCGCTTCACTCGGCTAACCGCCGCCGCGCCGGGGGATTTCCTTTGGGCAGGGACTATCCCTGTAGCTATTGATGGCTATGGATCAGTTGATATCACTGTGAAAGGAGCCGATAGCTCGCCGAAGAAGCTGCGGCTACACGACGTGGTGTATTGCAAGAAGTTCGCAAGCAACTTGGTCTCCTTCACGAGGCTAAGGAAGCGCGGCCTATGGTGGGATACAAGCCCCGGGAACAACTGCCTAAGACGATCAGATCATAGCTTCCTGTGTCACCTTGAGGAGATATATAACCAGCAGGTCCTCGAGCACCGACGGCTCGCCGAGGACGCGGCGATGACCGTAACCACAGAGCTACCGAAGAACAACCCAGCACCTGTTCCTCCACAGAGGAACAGATACACCACATACACGAAGAGACGACCTATTCAAGGAAATGCAGACCGTTGGCATCAACGCCTCGGTCATCCAGGCCCCGACGTCATTTCACGGCTACCGAACGCCGCGCGAGGAGCTCGCCTAACCTTCGCCGAGCGTATCCCGATGCACAAGTGCAGTTCATGTGCTCAAGGCAAGATGAAGAGACAAGTGCGAAGAGCGCCAAGGGAGTCTCTTGCGCTTGCCTCGCCGGGTGATCGGCTGGCTATCGACTTCCACGACTTTGAGCCGGGTTACGCAGGGTTCTCCTCCGCGATGATGATTACGTGCCGGGCAACGGGCTACACCTGGGACTTCTACCTTACAGAGCGAACATCCGACGCACTATCGCCGACGTTAGATGACTTCCTAGCGATGCTGCTGACCCAGTATGGGATCCGGGTGAAGAGGATTGAGACTAACAACGAGCTACTAAGGCACCCGGATATCACTCAATCGCTGAGTGCCCGCGGGATTATCGTCGAGCCTTCGGCCTCAAACACTCAGGCCCAGAACGGGGGTGCGGAGCGTATAGCAAGAGTCATTAAGACCAAAGCTCAATGCATAAGAATTAGAGCCAACTTTCCGGAAGTCCTATGGCCTGAAATAACGACCTGTGCAACATACCTTTACAATCGAACGCCAGCTGCCTCTAGGGGGTGGAAGTCACCATACGAGCTATTCCATTCACGCTTTCGCCTCGGCGAGTGCTCGCCTCTCGCTCGGCCTGACCTCTCACACCTACGATCCTATGGATGTAGGGCGTACGCTATGACTAGTGACGCATAATTGGGCCGCCAGCGGAAGAGGAAGCTCGCGCCGAGGGCTTGGCTAGGGTTCCTCGTTGGTTACACGTCGAGCAATTCATATAGGATCTGGAATCCATTGAGAGATGAAGTATTTATAACACGAGATGTCGTCTTCGATGAGCACCGACACTTCGACGGCAGCTTGCCGAAGCTCGCTGAAGAGATCAGAGAAATGGACTTACATGACATACAGCAACGAATTGATTAATTAATCAAGGCAAGCAAGAATATGAGAGTTACACAGGATGCTAACGAAGAAGGAGATGACATAGAAGAGCACGCCGACGCCTCTGCGAATGCACAGCGAACCTCGAGCGATAACTCCTACACAAAGGCAAGATTTAAACCTATGCCGACTCCGCCGCAGTCTCCGCCAGCAGCTTTCTTTACAGCCGTCGGCGTGGGGGGTGGTGATGAAGATGAAGGCAGCCCCTTCGGGGAAGAGTCGCCGAGGGAGCGGACTACACATCGAATATCATGGAAAGCCGCTTTTCTAGCAGGCATAAGACCACGCAAGAGACTCGAGGATAACCCGCGTAGAGCGCATTGGCCTGATCACCCAGTAGCAGCCACGCAGGGTGGGCGCCTTAGAAACTTCAATAGGAGTACATTGGCCCATAAGGGCGATATGCCGCCGCTCCAACAGCGAAGGCACGCCGGTGAAGATAAAAGCCGAGATGAGATAAGACTCTAGATGAGGGCACTGGGCACTCTTGCTGAGAGAGCAGCTAGAAGCGCCCCCGAGAGCTCGCCGAAAAAGAAGAAAGCCAGCCTAATCGGTACTCACTGGAGGAACCTCTGTCCTCTCCTATCTAACGGTCAGCTAGCACAACACCCTTATAGGGATGAGTTCAAAGAAGCAGAAAAGAGTCATTTATAGGGCCATAAGGTGGCTGGCTCCTGGGAGAAGGTTCCCCGAGCGCACGCCGCAGGGCATTAGATCCTAGGATGCCATTGGGTTTACACCTATAAACTTGACAAGCACGGAAGGTTAACCAAGTTCAAGGCACGATTAGTTATCCGCGGCGACTAGCAAGCGAGGGATCCCCGAGAGACCTACGCAGCAACGCTCGCAGGAATGTCATTCAAGATACTCATAGCTGCCGCAGCGCGCTTCGACCTAGAGCTGCTCCAATACGACGCTGTGAACGCATTCGTGCACGCTAGCATTGACGAAGTCATCTATATGTAGATGCCGCCGGGTCACCAAGAGCACGGCGAGGTCCTACGATTGAGGAAAGCACTATACGGCCTAAGAAGGTCACCCTTACTTTGGCAACGGCACCTAGAGATCGGATTGAAGGCGATTGGCTTCCAAAGGGTCGCCGGCGAGAACTGCTGTTGGCAGAAGGGAAGCATTACATTCTTCTTCTATGTTGATGACTGTGTATTAGCATTTCGCCGAGAGCTCCGCGAAGCTGCGATGACAGCTATCCAAGCACTACAGCAACGATATCATCTCAAAGGCGGTCAGGACCTTCAATGGTTCCTAGGCATCGAAGTCATAAGAGATCGCAGCCAACACAAGATCTGGCTCTCACAAGCAGTTTACTGTGAGAAGGCAGCCCGAGGAATCGAGAGGTCGAGCCGAGAGCCCAGCGAAGGGCCGCCGACCCCAATGACGAAGGAAGAGCTTCTCCCGTACGAAGGAACGGCATCAACACACGAAGTTCATGACTATCAGGTCAAGATCGGCAAGATCCTCTATGCCGCGGTGATGACTCGACCGGATATCGCCTTTGCATCGAGCCGGCTAGCGAGATTCAACCAGAATCCAGGTCCCTTACATCACAAGGCCGCGAATCGCACACTTAGATACCTCGATAGCTCAAAGCACCTTTGCTTAGAGTTCGGCGCGATCCCTAGAGGACCAGATGATACCCTTGAAGTCGCCTTAGATGCAAGCTTCGCCGATAACTCGCTGGACCGTCGGAGCTCCTAAGCCTTTGCTATGAAGCTATTTGGAGGGATGATCGCGTGGAGAGCCAATAAGCAGACAACAGTAACGACCTCAACGACAGAAGTAGAGCTCCTGGCCCTCTCAAGCGCAGCAAAAGAAGCTATATTTGCGAGCCGACTTATCTCTTTGCTCCAGATCTCCCTTCCCGATGAGCGCACATCCGCCGTACACTACGCGAGCGCTCGCCGAAGCATTCCAACTATTCGAATCCAATGCGATAACACTCAGACCGTTCGACTCGTCACCACAGAGCTCGTGCAGCTACAGACGAAGCTCCGGCACGTAGATATGCATAATCACTGGCTTCGGCAAGCAGTCGCCGAAGGAAAGGTCTCAATTGACTATACACCATCTGCTCAGATGATGGCCGATGGATTAACGAAGAGCCTAGCCAAGGGGCCCTTTAGAATCTTCAGAAAACAGTTGAATATGGTGGATAAGAAGGAATTACTTGAGGAGAATCGTCGCCGAGAGCTCGCCGATAACAAGCAGCGACTAGAGAAGCTATTGATGAAGGAAGATCCGTGGGATCAATTGAATCATGTATCAGAGAGCCCATCGAAGGCATCATAGGGTTAGGTCAGCCTGAAGGGCAGACCAAAGGGGGTGTGTCAAATGTGACAGCCTGCCACATGCCTTGAAGGGTGTCACGTGATGACACTAGGCTCAATTAGGAAGGCGCAGAAATCGCTCCTTCCCCTTAGCGAGGCTTCGCCGAGGAACACAAGAAGAACAACAATTGAACACATCGTTACATTTGACAAATGCGGATAGCCAAGCGATCCCGCCGTTCATCATCGGTGCGGGCCAATATCACCTCGCCAACTGGTACCGAGAAAGTAACCTCCCGGGCGATTAGGCTATTACGACGACCCAAAATGGCTAGACCGATAACGAGACCGGGCTCGAGTGGCTCAAGCACTTTGATCGGTGCATAGCTAAGCGATTAAATAGTCGCTATCGTTTTCTAATCCTCGATGGCCATGAAAGTCACCACTCCATCGAATTCAAGAGATATTACGAGGAGAACAAGATTATTAGGCTTTATATGCCACCTCATTCGTCTTATCTGCTTTAGCCACTTAACGTCAGGTGCTTTAGCATGCTTAAGAATACTTATGGTTAAGAAATAGAGCTTCTAATTAGATGCTCTATAACCCATATTTCAAAGACTAAGTTCTTTCTGGCTTTTTACGCCGCATTTTAGGCCACTATGATAGAAAAAAATATTAAGTTAGCCTTCAAAGGAGCCAGGCTTGTTCCTCTTGACCCGGAAAGTGTGGTCTCGAAGCTTAATGTGTAGCTATAGACTCCAACGCCGCCTGAGGAGGTGGCTAAACCGTTGACCCCTTGGGTCTTAAAGACCCTAAAGACCATGCTTAAGGCTTAATCTTAGTTAGATTACCTTGAGAGGCGAGTAAGAAGGCATAAAAGTAGCTCCCTAGAGTCTATTCTAGAAGCTATATAGTCTTCTTCTAAGGGAACAAAGATAGTTATGCATAAGGTTGCCTTACTTAAGGCTAGGGTTAAAGAACTTAAATAGGCAAATAAGATACTAAGCCGGCGCTAGAGGGCAAAAAGGACCTAATTATAGAAAAGAGGGGTAATAATAATAGAGGAAGGAAGGTAAGTAATTAATTAAATAAATATTAATACATAGATAATAGCTAAATTATTAAAGAGTAGTAGTCAAGGGAGGTCAGCGTGACTAAGAGTTTAGCATTATGGTATCTGCGGCAAGCCTAGTCATAATATAAGAATATATTAGGTAGTAATTAAGATATCTAGGGAAGAATATAGCGAGTAATTTTAATTAATAAAATGGTTTATAGTGTTTTTATTGCGATTTCTATCTTAAAGGTATAAGAAAAGTGCGACGCATATTTGCATGTGATATATGCTTATTATATATGTTAATTTATTATTTATAAAGATCTTAGAATATAATAAATACCTCTTAAATAATAAAAAAATAAATAAATAATAAGTACCTAAGGAATTATAATATAACCTTATATATAAAATCTATAATTACTTGCTATATAGATATTAAGGAATTAATAAAACCTTAAAATAAGTTAAAATAATATTTATATTTCTTAATATAAAAAAGACTATTTTAATAATTACTAATTAATATAACCTTTATATAAAAACCAAGGTATAATACTATAAATTATATAAAAAACTATAACTACTCCTAGTTTTATAATAACTATAAGACTTAATTACTATAAATTTTATTATTAAACTACCCCTATTAGAAGAACTAGCTATTAGAAACTTTTATAATAGTAATATATATAATAAGTATATACACCAAATAAGTATGTGCACTACTTTTCCTATACCCATAAGATAGAAGCCATAATAAAAACATCACAAACCATTTAATTAATTAAAACTACTCACTATACTCTTCCCTAGATGTCTCAATTACTACCTGATAGGTCCTTGCATTATGGCCGGGCTTGCCGCAGACACCACAACGCCGAATACCCGGTCGCGCCGACCTTCCTTAACCACTACTTCTCGACGATTCCGCTACTACCTGCGTATTAATATCCATTTGATTAATTGCTTGCCGTCTTTCCTCTACCGTTATTACCCCTCTTTTCTATAGTCAGGTCCTTTTTGCCCTCCGGCGCCGGCTTAGTATCTTATTCGCCTATTTAAGGTCTTTAACCTGAGCCTCGAGTAAGGCAACCTTATGCATAACTATCTTTGTTCCCTTAGAAGAAGACCGTATAGCTTCTAGAATTGACTCTAGGGAGCTACTTTTATGCGTTCTAACTCGTCTCTCGAGGTAATCTGACTGAGATTGAGCCTTAAGCACGGTCTTTGGGGTCTTTGAAACCCAAGGGGTTAATGGTTTAGCCACCTCCTCAGGCGGTGTTGGAGTCCGTAGCTGCATATTAAGCTTCGAGACCACACTTTCCGCGTCAAGAGGAATAAGCCTGGCCCCTCTAAAGGCTAATCTGATATTTTTTTATGTTATAGTGGCCTAAAATGCGGCGTGGAAGGCTAGAAAGAACTTAGTCTTTGAAACGTGGGTTATAGAGCATCTGATCAGATGCTTAATTTCTTAACTATAAGTATTCTTAAGCACGCTAAAGCACCTGACGTTAAGGGGCTGAAGCAGATGAGATGAATGAGGTGGCATATAAAGCGTAATAATATTATTATCCTAGTAAAACCTCTTAAAATTGATAGAATGATGACTTTTATGGCTATTAAGGATTAAGAGACGATAGGAACTAATTGATTGATTGCTTATATACCGGTTAAAGTGCTTTAGCCACTCTAGACTAGTCTTATTATCGGTCTAGCTATTTTAGGTCGTCGCAATAGCCCAATCGCCCGGGAGGTTGCTTTCTCGGTACTAGTTAGCGAGGTGATATTGGCCCGCGCCGATGATGAACGGCGGGATCGCCCAGCCTTCCGCATTAATCGCTTGAATGACTATAATCTATTCCTGGTTTCTAGGCTATACTAATTTTGGCTTTCCATGCCTATCTATGCCTATAATAACTATTCCGCTTTGAATTATACCTATTATAAAGCTAGTCTTATTAAAGTTATAGATATCTTTTAATCGGATATTATACTTCGCGATTGCGTTCGCTATAACTATAAACTAGTTATGAATAATAATTAGATCTTTATACTTAGCTCTCTAGTAGTTATATTTCTAAAAAAAACGCGTCTTAAGCTCTAGGTATCGTCTAATAAAGTTATAAGCCTAGCGCTTGCCGATAGGTAGCGCGTCGCGGTTAGCAAGCAATTAATTAGCTATTTCTTTAATATTATATAGTCGCAGGGGAAATCCTCGCAAATCTAAGTTAAGAATAAACTAAATAATAATCTATTCCTCTAGATTAGATAGTTTGCGTGATTTAGGAATTTAATCGCGTCGAGATTAAATGCTATTATGCCGGCGACGTAAGGCCTAATAGTTAACTTAGTATAGCTTAGTAGCGCCTCGGAGATTTAAATTTAGGTTATTTTAGAGAGCTTAAAGCGTAAGAAGGACTTAATATTTAGAATAGAGTTAAGGTATGATTTTTAGTTAATAATTAATTAATTAAATAGCATTAGTAATAATTAAGGGATTTTTAGTGCATATACTTGTTTGGTGCATATGCTTATTATATATGTTAACATATATAATAAGCAAGCGCCGCAGACAAGCGAGCGCCGCACTTTTCCCTCCTATACCTAACTTTTTATTTAATTAATTAATTATTAACCACTAAATATATTAGACCTAAATACTAAGGCTAAAATGCTTCTTGCCCTTTAAGCCCTTTAAAATAACCTAAAACTAAGCATCTAAAGCGCTATAGGGATATATAAGATTAATAAGCGGCGGCTACATCGCCGCTAGCAAGGCATTTAATCCTGACGCGATATTATCCCAAATTCACGCCGACTATCTAATCTAGAGGAATAGATCATAGTTTAATTCATTCTCGACCTAGATGCGCGAGGTTTTCCCCCGCGACTGCGTGCTATTAAAGCAATAGCTAATTAATTGCTTGCCGACCGCGATGCGCTACCCATCGGCAAGCGCTAGGCTTTTAACTTTATTAGATGATAAGAAAAGCTAAAGATGCGTTTTTTTCATAAATATAATTACTAGAGGGCTAAGTGCAAAGATCTAGAGGAAATCTAGAAGTAGTTTCGGCTCGTGGCGAATATAATCGCGAAGTATAGCATCTAATTAAATAATATCTAGAACTTTAATGAGATTAGCTTCCTTATGGGTATAATTATAAGCAGAATGGTTATTACTAGCGCAGAAAGGCGTGGTCGACCAAAATCAATATAGCCTGGAAGCCGGGAATGGATTACAGTGATTCAGGCGATCAATGCGGAGGGCCAAGCGATTCAGCCGTTCATCATAGGTGCGGGCCAATATCACCTCGCTAACTAGTACAGAGAAAGCAACCTCCCGGGCGATTAGACTATTATAACCTCCTAAAATGGCTAGACTAATAATAAGACCGGTCTCGAGTGGCTAAAGCACTTTGACCGGTATATAATTAAGCGATTAAATAGTCGCTATTATCTTCTGGTCCTCGATGGCCATGAAAGTCACTACTCCGTTGACTTTAAGAGATATTACGAGGAGAATAAGATTATTATACTTTGTATGCCGCCTTATTCGTCTCATCTACTTCAGCCTCTTAACGTCGGGTACTTTAGCCTACTTAAAAAGGCTTATAGTCGAGAAATAGAGCATCTAATTAGATACTCTATTACCCATGTTTCTAAGACTGAGTTCTTCCTGGCCTTCTATGCCGCTTATTAAGCTATTATAATAAAATAAAATATTAGGTCTGCTTTTAGAGGGGCTAGACTTATCCCTCTTGACCTAGAAAGTATGGTCTCAAAGCTTAATATGCAGCTATAGACTCTAACGCCGGTTGAGGAGGAGGCCAGGCCCTTAACCCCTTAGGCTTCAAAGACCCTAAGAATAGTGCTTAAGGCTAAATCTTAGTCTAAATACCTTAAAAGACGAATCAAAAGATATTAAAGTAGCTCCCTAGAGTTAATTCTTAAGGCATTAAAGTATCTTTCTAAGGGAATAAAGGCAGTTATATATGAGATGATATTATTAAGGGCTGAGATATAAGATCTTTAATAGGCAAATGAGATATTAAGCCGGCGCCGGAGGGCAAAAAGAACCCGGCTATAAAAGAGAGGGGTAATAACGGTAGAGGAAGGAAGGCAAGTAATTAATTAGATGGATATTAATGCGCAGGTAATAGCTAAATCGTCGAGAAGTAGTAGTTAAGGAAGGTCAGCGCGACTAAGAGTTCAGCACTATAGAGTATATAGTAAGCCTAGTTATAATACTAGAACGTATTAAGTAGTAATTAAGACCTCCGGGGAAGAGTATAGTAAGTAGTTTTAATTAATTAATTAATTTATTATGTTTTTATTATGATCTTACTAAAGAGGGTTAAGAAAAGTGCGGCGCTCGCTTGTCTGCGGCGCTCGCTTATTATATATGTTATTCTTATTATTATAAATAAATTTATAAAATTTTCTTACTTTATAGCTTATAGAGAATTAATAATAGCTAAAGAATTTACTTATCTTTTTTATTTTTATATTACTAAGATATATAAACTACTACTTAAGATTATTATAGACTAAGGACTATTATTTATATTAAAATTCTAGTAAAGCCTTATAAGATACTTAGGAATTAATTATAAACTCTCTATTATATACTATAAGGAGATTAATAAATAGATTAAATAAATAAATTAAATACTAAAATAATACCTTTATTACTATATTAACTATAAATAAACCAATTAGGTTAAAAAGCTACTAGTTACCTAGCTAGCTTATAATATAGTAATTAATAAAAGCACTAAGGTTATACTAGTATATATTAATTTTAGATTTATATTAGATATTTATTAATAATCCTAAGACGCTATTATTAACCCTAAGGCGATCCTTATTAATAATTAATTATAAAACCTATATAAAAAATAAAAATAAAACTTAAATTTATTAAAAATAAAATAATAATATATATTAATAAGAAAAAAATTAAGGGATTAATTTTCTTAGAGAGAGATATAATTTACCTTATAATAAAAAATATTAAAATAAAATAATAAAATAAAAAACTTAATTATAAATAATATATATAATAAGCAAGTGCATTAAATAAGCAAGTATACTAAAAATCCCTTATCTAATATTATTATTATTTAATTAATTAATTTCTTATAACTAGAGATATCTTAATTAAATAAAGAAGCTAGATTACTTCTTATACTTTAGGCCCTTTAAAATAACCTAGATTTAAAACTATAATAAACTATAAGGCTCTACTAGGTTAACTACTATGCCTTATATTATTAGCATAATAGCATATAATCTCAACGTAATACTATCCTAAAATTATATAAACTATTAGATCTAAAGGAATAGATTATTATTTAATTTATTCTTAACCTAGATTTATAAGGATTTCCCCCCTAGCTATATAATATAAAAGAAATAGCTAATTAATTACTTACTGACTGCGATATATTACTAGTTAGCATACGCTAGGCTTTAAACTTTATTAAGTAATACCTAGACCTTAAGACGCGTTTTTTTCATAAATACGACTACTAGAGAGCTAAGTACGAAGATCTAACTATTATCCGCGATTAGTTTCAGCTTATAGCGAATATAATCGCGAAGTATGGCATCTAATTAGATAATATCTATAATATTAACGAGACTAGCTTTCTTATGGGCATAATTATAAGCGGAATAGTCATCATAGGCACAGAAAGGCGTAAAAAGCCAAAAGCAGTGCAGCCTAGAAACCGAGAATGGATTACGGTCATTCAGGCGATCAATGCGGAAGGCTGGCCGATCCCGCCGTTTATCATCGGTGCGGGCCAATATCATCTCGCTAACTAATACCGAGAAAGCAACCTCCCGGGCGATTAGGCTATTGCGACGACCCAAAATGGCTAGACCGATAATGAGACCGGTCTCGAGTGGCTTAAGCACTTTAACCGGTGCATAACTAATCGATTAATTAGTATCTATTATCTCTTAATCCTTAATAGCCACGAAAGTCATTACTCTATCGAATTTAAGAGATATTATAAGGAGAATAAGATCATTAGGCTTTATATACTACCTTATTCCTCTTATCTATTTTAGCCCCTTAATATTAGGTATTTTAGCGTGCTTAAGAGTGCTTATAGTTAAGAAATAAAGCATCTAATTAAATGCTCTATAACCCACGTTTCAAAGACCGAGTTCTTTCTAGCCTTCTACGCCGCATTTTAAGCCACTATGATAGAACGAAATATCAAGGGGGCTTTTAGAGGAGCTAGGCTTATTCCTCTTAATGCGGAAAATGTGATCTCAAAGCTTAATATGCAGCTATGTACGCTAACGCCGGTTAAGAAGGCAGCTAAACCGTCGACCCCTTGGGCCTCAAGGACCCTAAAGACCGTGCTTAAGGCTAGATCTTAGTCTAAATACCTCGAAAGACGAATTAAAAGGCATCAGAGCAGCTCCCCAGAGTCAATTTTAGAAGCTCTATAGTCTCTTACAAAGGGGACAAAGGCAGTTATGCATCGGGTAGCCTTATTGACCGCTAAGAATAAAGACCTTCGAGAGGCAAATAAGATACTAAGCCGGCGCCGGAGGGCAAAAAGAACCCGACTATAGAAAAGAGGGGTAATAACGGTAGAGGAAGGAAGGCAAGCAATTAATCAGATGGATATTAATGCGTAGGTAATGGCCGAATCGTCGAGAAGTAGTGGTCAAGGGAGGTCGGCGCGACTAGGTGTTCGGCGTTATAGTATCTGCGGTAAGCCCGGCTATAATGCAAGGACTTATTAGGTAGTGATTAAGATATTAAGGGAAGAGTATAATAAGTAGTTTTAATTAATTAAATAATTTATAGTATTTTTATAGTAATTTCTATCTTTAAGGTAGAGATTTTTAATATACTTACTTATTTAATATACTTACTTATTATATATATTATATTAAATTATATAAAATTAAATAAAAAATTTTAAAATATAATTATAAATTAGACTTATTACCTAAGGTTAAGCTTTATTTAATTTTTTATATTTTATTACTTAAATTAATATAAAATATTATCTAAGTAAAAATAAGTAAAAAATTAAATATAAAAGTTAAGAAATTAAAAGAGTATATTATTAAAATTATTCTTAATATAAGTAAAATTAATAATAAAATAATATATTTTATTAAATAAAAAAATTACCCTAACTTAGAAAATATATAAAAACCCTTAAAATACCTTACTAGTGCATAGCGACTATTAAAGGATTTTTATTAGTAATAATAGGCATAAAGAGGTTATCCTAGTTAATAATATCTATAATACTAGCTAGCTATGCCTTAGCTACTATAAAGGATTTTATATTTTCTATAGCCTCTAACTTATCTAGTATCTTAATATCCTAATAAAATATCTCTGCCCTATGCTTAACTAGCTAATATTTCTAACGATAAAGATATATTAAATAATTAAGCCGCTTATTTACTTATTATTATAAAGAAATTAACTCTAACTCTGCTATCTCTTCTTTTTACTCTAAATAATATTTTTCTTATACTAAGTAATTAGCTATCTTAAAAGTTAGAAAATACTATAAGGAAGAATAAAAAAATATACTAGAAAGAAAAGTAATATTATAGTTATTATACTTCTAATTATATTAAGTATACTAGGCATAATACTTATAGCCCTCTTTTGCCTAGTATTTTAGCTATCGCGGTTTATAATAACTATAAGGTATAATTAAAAAACTAGTATTTTTAATAAAAAGGGCTTAGGCCTTTTAGTTGCGCGTGGCCTTAGAATCTAATATAATATTAGTAGGGAAGAAAAAATAATTATAAGACTAAGTTATACACCTTAGGATATAGTTATAAAAAGTAGTCTTAAGAATAAAACTAATAAAGAGGGGATATTATATTATAGTACTAGTTATAATAACTACTAGGATTATATATAACTTATTATAACTACTAATTACCTTATAACTTATATCGCAAATAGTATATATTATAAGCCTTAAGATAGGACTTATAATCTAAATTATAATTTACTATAAGCCTTAACTTATAAATTATAAGCTAGACTAAGTATATAAAATATACTTATTATACTTTTTTATATATAAGCTACCTTAGTTATTAATATAACTTAGTTATACTTAATACCTTTAAGTATATTACTAGATATAACTTATAACTTATTACTTAGATTATACTTAGTACTTTTTACTAATATAAACCTAGTATAACTAGTTTATTTCTTAAGAAATATATAATTATTATATTATAAGTTAATAATATTATATATAAGTCTTAAATAAATAAAGCTAATATATTTTAATAAGTTATATTAAAATATTAGATTATAAAAGATAATATTATAAACCCTTAGATATTAGTCTCTCTTCCTAGATTTATCTTATTCCCGCGGGAAATCTTATTAAATAAGGTTTAATATATAACTCTTTATATAAGTAATATATCCCTAGGATTAAACTATATTATAATAAAACTCCTTAAAGCTATATAGTATATTATTAGGATATATATCTACCGCTTATTTAAAGGATACCTAGTAATAAGTTACTACCTAAGGCTATTTAAAGAGGTAAAAGTAATTATAATTGCTAAGCCTAGACGCTGTGACCTTATGTCGCTAAGGGCCTAGCGATTTATCTCTTTGCTTTGCTGCCTCGGCAAGGGGCTAGAATGTCTAATCGCACGCTGCCTATCGTGGGCAGCTATCTACTATAGCATCCTTTACCTATAGCAAGCAAGGGCCCTCCCCAAAAGGTCAGCGATAGACCTAGTAACCGCCCTGATCTATAATATCAAAGAGGCATTTATACGTAAGAAAGTAGCTACCCTAGTCATAATAGACATCCAAGGCGCTTTTGATACTATTATGCGTAATAGACTAGTTCTGCGTCTTCGCGAATAAGGCTAGCCCGACTATTTAGCTAGATAGGCTGAGTCCTTTATGAGGGACTAATTAGCCCGTGTTAGATATTAAGATACCCTTATTCCCCTTACTTCTCTTTAGTGCGGCCTTCCCTAAGGTTTATTAATATTACTAATTCTCTTTCTACTCTATATTAAACTAATTTACCGACTAGGTAACCCCTAAGGCCGCTTTAGCTATATAGATAATATAGCTATCTTATCTATAGGTAATATAGTAGACGAGAGTTCTGCTATGGCATCTAGCGCTATCGCAGAGATAGTGCGCTAGGGTGCGGAAAATAGCATATCCTTTAACCTAAAGAAGACTAAAGTTATATACTTCTCCCGCAGTAAACTTAGGACTATACCGGCAGTATATCACGGCGATATTAAGAAATACCCTAAGCTAGCTCTGCGCTGGCTTAGCATCTAGCTTAATAATAGGCTATTATTCTAGATTTATGTTAAAAAATAGGCGGCGAAGGCATAGTCTATCGCCTATTACCTACGAGGACTAGCCGATATAACACATAGTCCTCTCCCGAGCGCTATGCGAGGTGCCGTCAGAGCATACGTCGAGCTAGTGCTACTCCACGGCTCTGAGGCATAGTACCTAGGCTAGACTAGGCCGCGGTGGAGCTAGCCTGCTAAGGATATACTATTAAGTAATTAATATTTTATATAAAAAATAATAAAAGCTATAAACTAGGCCATAAGAGCTATACTTCTCGTCTAGAGGACTATATTAATCGCTACTCTTTATTAAGAAAGCGAGATACTATTAGTTAATTAGCTACTTAAAGCAAGGCAACTTAGATTCTCAGCGCGGCTTAAGTCGCTTAATAAGGCTTACCCTCTAGCGAGATAAACGCGCCCGCCTAGCTAGCTTACTTATTATAACCTTATTAAATTAAAATATTAAGCATAGATAGAGAATAGCTTTAAGATATATCTTCTACGCGTAGATAGACTCCTTATACTCTATGCGCGGCCAAAGCTTATCTAGTATTACTTCTATTAAGAATAGGTGGCGCCGCTATAGATAGCATTAAAAGAGGAATTAGCTAACGCTTTCACCTACTAGGTTAAGTCACTTAACTCGCTCGCCTTAGTTATATACTCGGATAGCTCTCTATCCCTAGAAGGGGCTATGAGCTACGGCTTCACCATCTACTAGGATAGCATCCCCATCCTCGATGGATCTAGTTAACTTAGACCGGCCGAGGTCTTCGACGCTAAAGCGGCGGGGGCATTAGAGGGCTTCAAGGCCGCCCTAAGCCTACAAGAGTTAATAACCTAAGATATCTTTATTTGCCTAAATAACCTCGCTACTGCTATATGCCTGCGAGGCATACTATTAGACTCCTCTTAGGAAGTCTTTCTTAAGTTTTAGTCCCTAGTAGTATCCCATAGGGCCACTTAAGTGCGCTAAGTACCTAGCTATACTAAAATCCCTAGTAATAAATAAGCTAATAAATTAGTAAAAGTAATATCCTCGCTGCCTAAGCCTAAGGGTATATAACTTATATTAGCCTATCTATAAAAAATCGCGAGGTAAAAACTAAAAGAAGTATTTAAGGCCTAGTAGTTTTTTGCCTCCCCTAAGTAATATAAGAGATTAAATCTTAAGGTAATATTAGCCTGCCCTCTAGAGCTATCGCTCTTGCGTATAGTCTTATATTACTTACTTACTATAAGGTCCCTTTATAGGGATTTTATTATATATTATAAGAGATTTAATTATAAAGAAGTATAAATAGTTTACTTAACATACATAATAAGCGAGTAAAATAAATAAGCGAGTAAAACACTTTCCTTAACCTTTAAAATAAAAATCGCTATAAAAATATAATAAACTATCTAATTAATTAAAACTTATCGCTATACTCTTCCCTAGATATCTCAATCACTACCTAATAGGTCCTTGCATTATAGCCGGGCTTACCATAGATACTATAATGCCGAACCCCTAGTCGCGCCGACCTCCCTTAACCACCACTCCGCGATAATTCGGCCACTACCTGCGCATTAATATCCATTTAATTAATTACCTGCCTTCCTTCCTCTACCGTCATAACCCCTCTTTTCTATAGCCGGGTTCTTTTTGCCCTCCGGCGCTAACTAAGTATCTCATTTGCCTCCCGAAGGTCTTTATTCTTAGCAGCTAGTAAGGCAACCCGATGCATAACTGCCTTTATCCCCTTCTTAAGAGACCTTAGGGCTTCAAGGATTAACTCTAGGGAGCTACTTTGATGCCTTCTAATTCGTCTTTTAAGATATTTAGACTAAGATCTAGCCTTAAGCATAGTCTTTGGGGTCCTTAAGACCCAATAGGTAGAGGGTTTAGCCCCCTCCTTAACCAGCGTTAGAGTCCATAGCTATATATTAAGCTTTAAGAGCATACTTTCCGGGTTAAAAGGAATAAGCCTGGCTCCTTTAAAACCTCCCTTAATATTTCTTTTTATTATAGTGGCTTAATATATAGCATAAAAGGCTAGAAAGAACTTAGTCTTTGAAACGTGGGTTATAGAGCATCTGATTAGATGCTCTATTTCTCAACTATAAGCCTTTTTGAGTGGCCTAAAGCACCCGACGTTAAGAGGCTGAAGCAGATGAGATAAATAAGGCGGCATATAAAGCGTGATGATGTTGTTCTCCTCGCAATATATCTCAAAGTCGGCCGAGTGGTGGCTTTCATGCCCATCGAGGATCAAAAGACGATAGGGACTAGTTGATCGGTTGGTTATATGCCGATTAAAGTGCTTTAGCCACTCGAGACCTATCTCGTTATTAGTCTAGCCATTTTAAGACGTCGCAATAGCCTAATCGCCCGGGAGGTTACTTTCTTAGTACTAATTAGCGAGGTGATATTGGCCCGTAACCACGATGAACAGCTGGATAGCCTGGCCTTCCGCATTGATCGCCTGAATGACTATAACCCATTCCCGGTCTCCAGGCTATACTAATTTCGGTCTTCCACGCCTTTCTGCGCCTATGACGACTATTCCGCTCTGAATCAGGCCTATCATAAAGCCAGTCTCATCAAAGTTATAGATATCACCTAGGGTAATACTATATTTCGCGATTGTATTCTCCACGAGCCTAAACTAATCGCGAATAATAGCCGGATCTTCGCATTTAGCTCTCTGATAGTCGTATTTACGAAAAAAACGCGTCTTAAGCTCTTAGTGTCGCTTAACGAAGTTAGAAGCCCAGCGCTTGCCGACGGGTGGCGCGTCGCGGTCGGCGAGCAATTAATTAGCTATTTCTTTAATACCACGCAGTCGCGGGGGAAATCCTCGTGAATCTAAGTCGAGAATAAACTAAATAATAATCTATTCCTCTAGATCAGATAGTTTCCGTGACTTTGGTATAGTATCGCGTGGAGAAAGAATGCCCTGCTGCCGGCGCTATAGCATCATAGGACCAACTTTATAGATCTTTGCGGCGCATCAGAGAGATAATTTTGGGTCATTTTAAAGGGCTTAAAGAGCAAGAAAGATATTAGCTTCTTTATTTGACTGTGACATACTGGGTAGTTAGGAATTAATTGATTAAATAGAGATGATATAGGTTGAGGGATTTTTGTTCCACTCGCTTGTCTGTTCTACTCGCTTATTATGTACGTTATATAATTAATATAAAATACCTAATTATATCTTTTATTATAAAAAGGTATTATTATAAAAATAAGTAAGGCTTATTCCCTCGCTAAATATAATAATAAATCTAGCTCTAAGAAAAAACTCTAATAAGTTTATTAAGTTAACTAAGATAAGTGCCTTTTTTAATAAGATCTACCCTCGCTACTAAATAGGGTTAGCCTAAGATATAGTTATATCTACTCCCTCTTTAACTCCCTCTTCTCTTCTTTTATTATCTCTTTCTTTTATATAGGCTTAGTCAAATAGGGAGCCATAATGCTCTCTATCGGGCCATAGCTATCCTTAGCCATACCCCTCTACTATAACTATAATTATTATAAACTGCCCCACGGTTACTATTTACTAGCCGCGCCTAGATCACCCGCTAACGGGTAATAGGCTTAATATAATATGCCATCTATGCCGATAATATGCTAGATATGGGATACTATATGGTTAAATCATAGGTAGACTCCCATAGCTCAGCACGTCCTATGCTCCCCTAGGAGACTTCTGGGGCCTCACGGCCCCCCGGATGAAAAATATACATACATACATACATACATACACGCGTCTGAAGTTTTGGGTTCCAGATGAGCCCAGGGTTCTCACTCTTATCTACCTAGTATGTGGTCGGGAAATCAATTCGCGCACGTAGTTTTTAATGGTGAGAAGTCACTGTTTGATCCGTTTGGACTCCGATGTTCTCTGATCGAACTTACAGCTAAGGCGACCTGCATGACAGACGTGAGCTGAGAGCTGAAATAGTAGTGGGTTTCGACGCGCCTGTGACGCGAGATTTGGGAGAACCTGCGCAAAGCTCCCTGGACTAATCAAGCCATGTACATTGGTTGATACCGACTGGAGCCCACACAGAACATGCATCAAACATTTCTAACCGACCCTATTGTGTTTGCGGCGTCCGGGCGGCCTACGAGGCACGCGACCTCTGCGGTCCCCAACGAGTTTGTTGGGTACTTGTATGGGCTTGCAGTTCTTGAGTGGAAATCTCTTTATGTTACGTAAGCCCCTCCCGCTGATTGGTCGCGCACAGACCTGCCTGTGGTCCGCGCGGTCATGCTTATAAACGGCTTTGTGCCGCTTCCCCTTTATAGAAATCAAGGCTCTTTATTACTCCTCTTTCGTATGCTCGGTCGGTGCAGCAATAGCTGTTAGTCACACTTTATTATCATCTAATCGTCTACCAGAGTCCAAGTTCTACGTGTACCGCTCGACCATCTGTCTCCACCCCGTCGTCGCTCTTATTGAAAGACGATTTTATTTGTCAGAGTCCCAATATTAGATATCTCAACTTCTACTATGTCCCCATCCTTCAAGTTAAGCTTAGGGTTCTGGAAATAGCCAATCCCTGGCGGCGAGCCTGTCATAATCACCGTGCCTGCTGGCAGAGTTGTTCCTGGGGCGCGGGTCAGTTCATGAGAAGAGAAGAGCAATTTCTTGCACTTTAACTCACCTTGGGAAAGGAAGCTGACCAGGGTCTCCGGGCCGTGTATCAAGTCGCAGAGACTATTCTGGAACACAGTGCCGTTCACCTTTGTGGTGATCTTCTTATCCCCCACGCCGCCGAACGTCTTGGCGTTTGTGAGGATCGGTCCCAGAGGCGCAAACCCGTCATAGGCTTTGCATCGCGTGAATTGACCGCCGCCACGCTTTGGGTCTTGGTAAGATCGCGCAGTCAAGTCATTGCCAATGGTGTACCCGAGGATGTAGTCTGAGGCTTCTTCGACCTTGACGTCTCGCGCATCACGCGACAGCACGATACAGAGCTCTCCCTGTGGCAGCAAGCATTAGCTTAATTAGAGAACTTCCTCGCGGCGGTGGAAAGAGACAATCCGTACCTCGTAGTCGAGAAAGCCGTTGGCCGCGATAGGAGGGATTGGCACTTCCCCCGGTCCTGCTAAAGCCCTTCTCGGTTTGTACCACATAACGGGATCTAAAGGAACAGGGAGCTGTATATGAGGGGTCGGTAGATTAGTCAACCGTAAAGGCTTGGGCGACGATAACATCGGCTCAGGTAGGTCGTCCTCACATTCGCTTCCTTTGCATGTTCCCTGTAGTTTGTCCCAATACAGATGATGTCTCCTTCAAACGGTAGTGGGGAGAGGATCTGTGTCACTAAGTCAGTGTTCTGCATGAACTCGATAAAATGCTTCCCGTGAATTTCTGTCGGGTTTGTTTGAACTGTACCTTGACGACCTTGACAGACGTACCCTTTTGCTCAAGCAGATCTGCAAAAGAAGCATACCCCGTCACGGTTGAGCTTACTATCTCGGAGGTAGTTTGGGGGGCTGGCAGAGAAGCGAGGTAGGTCTGACCCTCGTCATCTAGGAACCGTATCAAATGCTTCCAAGTAGACATTTTCTCGATGTGGAATATTTGCGCCGCAAGGAAATCCAAAACGATTATTGGGCTTTAATCAGGTATCCAGTCACCTTAGCATCTATTATAGCTCTTCAACGGGAATCAAAGCGTGTCTGGATCATTGCCAGAGATATAGATCTGCGTGATAGCCTTAGTCTTTCTATCAATCCACCCGGAGCAACTTCACATCGTTTGTAAGAAAATAATAATCCTGAACCCGTCTCCTCCATAGTGTTGCATCTGATGTGGAGAGAAGAGGGGACGGACCGGAGGGACTTGGTCGACCCACCATAAGTTCCTCCGGATCTTCACGGCTAGCCCACAAAACATGTTGGTGCCGGAGGAACCTGGATTCTAGTGTGAGAGAGCCTAGGATATGCCTGATGACATGACTTTCTGGCTAACCATGTGTTGGATATTGCAAAGGCAGGCGAGAACGCCGAATGCGATCATCTTGGAACGCTCATATGGAAATGGCCAATAGAGTTCATCAGTATGCCAAAGTACCTCAGTTTACGAGTGCTTCAATATATTCATAATGTTCAACACAATTCTCTTTATATTGGTACACTACATCTAGTTAAGCGAGATAGGGTATCTCAAGCTGCCGTGGCCCTTGTCCCATCAGCGGTCATATCTGCAGGAAATTCTGGTCCCCATACAGATAGCGGCCCGGCCTTGCTCCGCTTGGTGCCCGTCTTGACGTTGACAAGATCGCCATCGGCGTAGTGCTCTATGGTAAATCCACTGGGGTCTCTCCAGTAGTCGAATATCTGAGAGCCCAAAATGTGTCTGCCCACACCCCAGACAGAGTAATAACCCTTGCTGGCCAGCCAGTCGTGACCCAGGAGCTGCGTGTCAAAGTCCTCCACCTCATAGGATGTGTGATGCATGCGGTCATGCTCTCCCGGGGGCGCACGTGAGAGGAACAGCGAGTGATGGTCGGAGAAGCGCTCCCCCAAATCCAGATGCAAGAAGGTGATGACATCCAGATCTCCGTTTTCTCCTTCATATTGCACATCTGAAGGAACGAAATTGAAATTGTCTGTATACCATGTGACTTCCTTGGCCCAGTCTCCGACGATGAAGCCGTAGTGGCCCAGTTTATGGACCGTGGCAGGGCCATGGCGAAATCTCTGGAACTGGCCTGTAGGTGACACTATTAGCTACTAACCTCTGGCTAGCTAACAACCGAGAACAAGACTCACCAAATCTTTTCTTAACAAGACTACCGTTGAAAGGACCTTGGCTTTCGGCAAGCGAAGATGACGCGGACTCGTTGGGACTTCTCTCCTCTTGCCCATGCACGACATGGAAAAGAAACCCCGAGGGGCTCTTCAACGTTACTCGGCGCCCACCGCCTGGAAACGGAGACAGCTCTGAGACCACGGCACCGTCGAGAGCCGCGGCCTTATCGAAGTCGGCTTCTGTCTGAGCAACGAAGGCCGCACCACCGAAGGCCTGAGCTCCCGTGGATGATTTGCGAGCGACATAGCAGTAGGGATCCTTTCCGTAGCCACGGTAGAGGATCAAGTCCGTATCCTGGTAGGCTGGGATAAGCCCAAAGTCCTTGGCAAACGCGTCGAACTTTTCCAGATCCGGATGCTCAAAGTAGACGTGGGTAATCCGTTCGAGCTGGATCTTGGAAGGGTCGTTATTAATTTCAGGAAGCACGGCAGCCATGGCGTTGAGTTGGTTCAAGGATGATGGAGGGTGGATCTTAATACTTGTTATTGTGAGAGGATAACTTTGGGGAGGTGGTCGGTCGGGTGGCTCCATGTGAGGGGCGCCAACTACCACTTAAAGGGTTCAGTTGGGAACGGGCTACAGTGGTCCAAGGGATATTGACTCAGAATGATACAGTTGCACAATTACATGTCCGCCTTGGGTTGATTGGCAACGTCGGAGGGATTTCTCGGACTATTGTGAAGTGAAGATCTTCCGGCAGCATGTAGCAGTGGAGGAACATTGCTCCCGCGTGATCACTTGGCACCTAGCGGCGATGAAACATCCAGTTTGGTTTCAGTATGTCAGGACAGAGGCAGAAGGGGATCTTGGTTTGGTGCCAATAAGTCCAGACTCTCAAGACTTAAAGATGTCGTTCCCTTGACTATGGCTCTTGGGTGTTTGAATTTCGTCACACTACCTACCTGATGACTCACGACATAACAAGAAAAGAGGCGTCAAGATCATTATCTATCAAATACAATGTCACTAATCATCGGGGACAATATCATCATCATCTCTACCGTCCTTCTGGTCGGCTGGCTTGTCAGTCTCGTCCGCACGATCTTGCGCCCCGGGCTTGGTAAAATTCCCGGCCCTTGGGTGGCAAAGTTCACCCAAGCCTGGCGCATCGGACTCGTGTGGAAAGGCAATGCCCATGAGGAGTATAAATTGCTTCATGACAAGTATGGCCCGATAGTTCGGACCGCGCCCAACGTGGTTGACATATCCGACCCGACCTCAATAGCAACCATCTATGGCATCAGCTCCAAGTTTCTCAAGGTATGCAAGACCCGACGGACGGATGGCACGTGGAAGAAAAACTGACATGAGGCCCCGAGATAGTCGCCCTTTTATCAGACCTTGGCAGTCTTGTACCAGAACGAAGTGATGGATAGCATGTTCACAACCACCGATCCCCAAGAGCACAAGGCTCTCAAGCGACCGGTGGCCCAGAAGTTCTCAATGTCTTCGCTGCGGACGCTGGAATATCTTGTCGACCCCTGCAGCGACATATTCACAAAGGCCATGCTCGATTTGCAAGGACAAGTGGTTGATCTAGGCGAGTGGGCTCAGTGGTATGCCTTTGACGTCATTGGGGCCATCACATTCTCCCGACGTTTTGGGTTTATGGAAAATCGCAAGGACGTCAAGAATATCATCTCGGGCATCGAGTTAGGGCTCGCATATGCGGGAATCATTGGACAGGTGCCATCGCTGCACCGATATCTTCTGGGCAATCTCACCTTGAGAAGGATCCTCGGCAGACTCGGGGTTCCAGATCCGATAGCCATAACAACAGAGGCAAGTACAGAGATAGTTACCATGCGTAATGGATCAGCGGCTGACAGACAGGACGTGGTAGATGGTTTCAGATTGCATCAGAGAGTACGACTCGCAGCCATCTTCGAGCGAACGAGCAGACTTCCTGGCCTACTTTCGGCAGGAACAAAAGTCGACGGGCCAGCAAATGAGCCAACGAGACTTGATGAATCATTTGATGAACAATCTGTATGTTTGGAACCGAGACTCTCAGAAACCTCCTGACACTGGCCTACAGATTGGCAGGCAGCGATACCACTGGGATTTCCCTCAGATCCATCTTTTACTACCTGCTCCACGACAAGTCCGCATACAAGACTTTGCAAAACGAGATTGACGAGGCAGATAGGGCGGGCAAGCTCTCTCCCACCATCACCTTTTCCGAGAGCCTTGAACTGGAATATCTGTAAGCCTCTTTCTCCTGTATCCTCAACAGAGTGCTTTTTTTGACGACACCCATAGCCAAGCATGCATCAAGGAAGCTCTGCGCATGCACCCTGCCGTGTCGTACCCGCTGGAGAGAGTGGTCCCTCCAGACGGGGTCCGCTTGTGTGGGGAGTATCTGCCAGGTGGCACCATAGTCGGCGTCAACGCGGCCGTCATCCACCGCGAACGTGACATATTTGGACAAGATGCAGATACTTTTCGGCCTGAGCGGTGGCTACACAGTAGCGAGGAACACATCAAGTTGATGGACAGGCACAACCTGGCGGTGAGTAGCCGGATGGATGAATGGGATATTTTGACGGACAAGAAGAGGCTGACCACACGACATGTAGTTTGGCGCGGGCGCGCGGACCTGCATCGGCAAGAACATCTCCATCATGGAGATGTCCAAGTTCGTACCGCAGGTGTTGAGGCAGTTCGACCTAGAGTGGGCGTCGAGCGAGCCAGGGTGGAAGGTGAAGACGTATTGGTTTGCTAAGCAGACGGGGTTATTGGTGCGATTCCACCGGCGGGACAAGATCTGTACATAACTGCCGTCCAAGATACCGATACCGTAAGGAGCAAGGCGTCCTCCGCAGCTCAATGTCAGGCCTCAATACCATTCGCAGGTCGGAACAGCCGGGTGACAAGCCTCGTTTGAAATTGCGGGGAGGCCCTCGTCAAACAGGGATTCGCAAGGGTTATTGGGTACATCATTTCCCACCTATATTAGCCTGTGATGAAAGTCCTCACGATCTTGAACCTGTATAATCAAACACCTCGGTACTTGTATTGACTTACGAAATAGAGTCAAGGTACGTGGCGTTATGCCTGATGGAGCCTTAGCATAATCGACGAGATGACTTTAGCGGAACTCGGATTGCGGGGAAGCCCACTCCTCCTGATGCATGCATCCACTGCATCCTCCACCTCTCGCTGTGCTGTGCTGTCTTTTCCTTTCCTCTTCTCTGTATCCTCGAGCCACCGTGCAACATTCGCCGAAAGCCTTGCTACGGACTCGATAGCACACTTGTGACGAAATTCCATCATGCTCTCTCAAACTTCTAGCACTCCCTCTGCTCAGCCTACCTCACCAAGACTGGACCCGACCGATGCCCAGCAGGAAGCAGTCAAGTTCCGGGTCTGTGATCATTGCAGAATGTGCGTCGCTTGTCCAATCGGCTGCTTGTTGTTGCTTTGAGACATTTCTTGCTGACACAGCACGCCGAGACACAGAAAAAAGACAAAATGTGAGCTTCAAGCGCGTCAGATGCGTGAACGTGTTCGCTTGCTGATTTCTCTCCAGGTGACATGGTCCGCCCGGCCTGTGGAAGCTGCCGGTCCCGCCATGCCGTTTGCACCTACAGCAGGCGAAGAAGAAAACCTGGTATTCCTCGACACTCAGAGTGGGATTGCTGGGTATGACAGTAGCTGATCTTTGTCACTGCGCAGGACCTCCCAAGGGCTGCCAGAAGGGGAGCAGATCCTTGTCCGATGCCAGCTCAACCGTTTCATCCGGGATTCGGGCACGTCGAGGCGCCCCGTCCTTGTCCTCATCACTTGCAGAGGAGCGTGGTAGGCATGACGAGGCCATCGCTAACTCAATCGACACTGCCGATTCGGCGGGGTGGATGCTGATGGATCATGATGCCGTCGTAGAGTGGCCATGGCGCGACAATCTAGTCGGCGACGTCTCGCCACACTATCCGCTAGGCCAATCCTTTCCCAAGGACTGCCTAGGACTCAGCCCTGAGCTTGAAGCATATTTGTGTGTGGCCCAGATTCTATCGCAATTGAAACGTTCAAGAGTTGTCTGACGCTCCTGGGCATAGGTTAGATCTGTATTTTACACACCTCCAGCCGATTTATCCCTTATTCCGCCATCCCTATCCTTGCCTGTCAAGCCGCAAAATCCCAGATCTCTCACCACGCCTCAAAATGGCCATCTATGCCGTCTCGGCTCGGTTTGCAAGCCCGGAAGTCCTCGGAGGCCCGGCGTCGTCCAAACCATTTGCTCAGTTTGCCATGAACCTCAATAAAGGCTCTGATCTCACCATGGATGAACTCAAGGCATCTCTCCTGCTCTATGTTTACGAAATGTCCGAGACTATGAGATGGGATACAGTGGCGGAAATTGCGAGGATCACTCGCATGGCAGAACTCTACTATGCTCTACACTTCGATAGCAGACCCGGCGAGCCGAGTAAGGCCAGTACCTTCGATGATGGGATGCACCTGCGGAGCCAAGAAAGGGACATCAGCTCAGGTCATGCTGCTGAGGAATGGAGCAGCGTATGGTGGTGCATCTACTCGCTTGACACGAGCTGCAGTGCTGTTGCGTAGGTACAACCCAGGGATCCGATCCCGCCGTATTCAAGACTTCGATGCTAAGTCCCAAGGCAACAGATCATTCTCCAATCCCATTACCGACAACCTACAAGCAAAGATGACACTACCGGCAATGTCGGTTTCCGAGTTCACGAATTCATCGCTCTGTGACCGAGAATCGTCTGAAGATGGGTCGAAGTTTATCATGCCTTCAGCCGGTACGAAGCACTGGGAGACCATGAGCATGATATTCTCCAAGGCTTCGTGCAGTAATCGGAACCTATATTTCGGTGCATGTTCACTGATGCGAGCAGTTACCGACCTCCGATCTCTAACGATACGGAGCCGTGGCCGTGACATACAGAAGCGGCTGCACGAGCTCGAGAGCGACTGCACGGCAACTTCTTTTGCACTCCCTCCGTGGTTTTTCAATGCAACACGTAACTTGGGCATTGCCGAGACAGACGAGGAACATCAGCGTCGGCTAGACGTGCTTCTTGTTTGGTCAGGGTGAGTCAAGCGGTTGCCCGCCTGCACACATGACACAGCACTCATTTTAACAGGGCAAACGTATTGCTGTCCATCTGTGCAGCAAAGATCAGCACCCAGAGTGCTTGCTCGGAGCCCCAAGTCCTATGGCTCACAATTTTATCAAAGGCGAACGAGATGGTCCGGATAGTCCAGAACTGGAAGCCTGGCTATTTCAAAGCCATAGATCCCATGTGCTCGTACCTGATACTGCTCGCCGCATCCGTCCTCGCTTTCGATGGCGAGCTCGGCGCTACGAACGCGTCGACGCCATCTCAGTCGAGTGAGCACCTTGACCTTCTCCAGTTGTTCCTGGATCAGATGGGAATCAACTGGCCAGTAGGTGAGTGACAGTGCTCGCAGACATGCCAACTTTTGACGGCTAACCTCCAAATTCTGCTGCAGCATGCCGTCTGGCAAGTATGTCATATTCAAATGCATACATACATAAAAGAAAAATTGAAAAGTTAACATGGCTATGAACAGATACCTTGAAGTTGTTGCGGGCCAAATTGTCGAGGCGGAAGCCGGTACACGAAGACGCCCTGAATTACCTCATCCACCTCACCAGCCCCCTCAACGGAACCCTCATGCGCCCTGACAAGAATGATGTCGATACGCAATCGCCGCTTGCAGAGGAAGCCTCATCATTCCGCTTCCCAGCCGTCAGTGCCTTGGCTATCTCAGGGGACTCGACCACGCATTCCAATGGAGAGTTGTCAGATAATGTTGACCCCCAACTTCAGAACTATCAATGGCTCGACGAGTTTGATCTTGCGAGCTTGGACGATGTTACTGCGGGAATGGATTCGCAGATATGTTTAGAGCAGTTTTGAGTAAGGTACTAGTTTAACTCTCAACTCATCATAGTCCACCCATATCGAGCGAACTAATCATTTTCAAACGAGCCTTACCCCTGAATAGGTAACTTTGAGGCCAGAGTCATGTGAACATGGAGTTTCCAACCATTTATTGAGCTAAAACTTATATCCTGAGAGAATACCATGAATTAGTTCTCTTTCTAGCAACCTATCTACTCCTTCACCGCTTGTGTCATCATCTTCTGAGCAGCGTGCAGTTGCAACCCCAGCTGCTTCGGGCTTCTGGCTTGCGAGAAGACAATGAAATCCGGACGGATCAGCGCATAGCGGGTCGCAGGTTGGAACCGATCCCGGAAAGCAGAAGGGTTGTAGTGCGGTATCAGTGGCTGGGCCATGATCCTCACGGTGTCTTCCTCTGTACCCAGAAAGAATCTGTTGGTCTTCAAATACGACAACAACTCAGTGCCATCGTTAGGAGTACCCTCGCATAGTTCAAGAACCTCCCCCGAGAGGAAGTACGGCGGCAGGTTTGCTTCATCGAGTGCTTCCTTGATGCCCACAGCCTCCTCTTCGTCAGGGTGACACAGAAGGAGAAGAGTAAGCACGCCACTTCGCTCCCAGAAGACCTCATCAGATAGCTGGGTGAGGCCACTGATGGTCTTGAGGCACACCTGGGCCGTCTTGACACCTCCCCCTTCCTTCTCTAAAAAGAAGCCGCCGTCCACTCCACGGTGACCATCACTTTCGTCAAAGTTCAATCGCAGCAGTCTGTCCCGGACTGAGGGCAAAAGCTCCAGCACTCCGCTGATGACTTTGAAGAGGCCCACGAGGGAAGCCGACTTGCTTAGGAGTATGTTGCCGCTCCTCGCCGTGAGGATGCTGGAGACGTCCACTCCCTTACGCCGCTCTCGCGACCATCCCTCGAGCAGGACGTCGCGATGCTCTGGTGTAGAGAAACATGAACGGGGGTCACAGAGAAGCGCGAGCCTCCACGACAAGCCCAGCGCGTCCCGTATGCCGCTCGCTATCCCCTGGGCGCCGAAGGGGGGGAACACATGGGCCGCGTCACCTATAAGGGAGACGTTGCCGTGAAACCACCGATTCACAACCTTTTGCGAGAAGCTAAACCCGAATAGCAGCAATTAGCAAGGGTCAACTGAATTGAAGCGACGAGACGCAAAATAACAGGGTATGGAATAGCATTGGGGCTTACCTGGCTGGCGCACAACGCAAGATTTCCACGCAGTCCCATGGGAAGGAGACCGGCTCGTCTAGTTTCATGCCTTTGCGACTTGTTTTGACTTATTAGCTAACTGTCATCTCTATGTGCGGGATACATACCTGAGCAGGTGCCCCGGAATGGTTATATGCGCCACCATCTGCTCTTTTAGATGCTTCTCGGGGTCATCGGGCAGGTAATTCGGTGGCAGCTCGTATTCGAACCTATAAATGGACGGTGAGAACTGCTAGATTCTCGCCAAGATCGCATGGCATTCGAGTTAATACCTCCAGTATTTCTGCTGTCTCGGTCCGAATCGACCCGTTGCGATAGGCATCGTAGGGTGGGTACAAAAACTAATCAGATCAGGGTCAGTCATCAAGCGCAGCCAAGGGAGGAGAAACGGTAGAAAAGCCTATAACTTACTGGAATCCCCCAGGCCAGAAGACATCCCACAACTGTTCGGGCTGGTATCCGAGCTTCCACAGCGGAAAGGAAGGGTGCGAAGATGGTGTTGGGAGAGTGATGCGCAGGTTGGCTGCGATCCAGGTCGCCTCGTACTTGTATCTGGAGCACTGTCAGGTCTCGGAACGGTTCCTATCGCGGAGATGAGGTTTGGAAGTCATCATACAGTCCCGGAAGCTGCTGTATCCCCTTGGCCTCGAGATATCCCTTGCGGACGTATCCACGCTTGCCATCCGCGCCAACAAGATGCTTGCCTTGAATTTCCATCGTCTCACCATCTTCTCGTTGGTAGATGGCCTGGACGCCACCATCTACTTCACGAATCCCTGTCACAGTACAGTTCAGCCTCAGCTCGGCGTACTCGGACGCCTGTATCGAGCTGCGGAATATCTTCTCTGGAGCCGAGGTCAACGATCACGTAGCCCATCATCCAGGGGGCAGATATCCCATTCTCACCTAGTTCGGGCTGCAATAAGACGAACCCCGGCGGCAGTGCCTGCTCAAGCCAGTCGCGTTCATGCTCGATGCTGGCAAAGGGCTTGGACGTGAAAGTATTCTGGTGGAAGTGGACACAGGACATGACTGCAGTCCCACACACGACTTAGCAGGATGTCTGGCGGGGAAGATGTACCTGGTTTTGACTAACCCTGCCCTATCTCTTCCAATATAGATCGGTTGACGCCAAGCAGGTTGACGATGCGCGGGGGGTCACCACCCATGGCGATCGCTCGTGGGTCGGTACATATCTCATAGTTCTTCTCCAGCACGATAGACTTGCTTCCTTTAGCATGACAGCGGGCAGTGATGTGACATCAGAAGATAAAGAGTAGAGCTTACTTTGACCTTGCGAGCGGCCAAGGCGATGGCCAGGGCAAGACCAGATGGACCTGCTCCAACAATGATGACGTCGGTATTCTCCATTTTGGATTCTCTGATGATCAAAGCAAGCTGCCAAAGATGATCAGACAGCCTGTGTCGTGCCAGCGCCTGTCTAGAGTTCCTTCTTGTATCAAGTATCAATGAGAAGCCATGAGACACGACACTACAACTCCTACTCTTGCATTACCGAGATTCATGGGTGATAGTGGGCGGGATTCCTCCGAACGGAGAGACTAGTATGCGCCGGTCGTATAGGGTACAGTACCCATAAATGATGCTCTCGGAGGAACCTGAGAAGCAATTTCTGCGAGATTCACTTGAGGAGCCCCGCACCGCCCGGAGGAACTCCCCTGTCTAGTGTCACCGTCTTAAGCCTCCGTTCATTGCCGAGGTATGGAATGGGGTAGCGAAGCTGAGACTCTGTTAGCCGTGTCAATGATCAATCAATCAAAGTTCTGTGTTATAAGAGAGTGGGTATGAAACGCTGGAGATGGTCCAGTGTTCGATCCACCTTGAAATTGCAAACACCTTGATTCTTTTCTTGCAGATCTTGACTATCAACCAAGATGGCAACCTGGGCTCATCCAAGCCCCCAACTGACAAAGCTGGATGCCTTCAGAAGATATGTCAACCTGAAGTACGATCTGACCCTCGCCGACTATGAGCAACTGCACAAGTGGTCGGTGGACAAGACCGAGTTATTCTACCGGGAAATTTGGGACTTCTGTGGCGTCGTGTACTCAGCGCCTCCCAGTCGAGCTGTCAGTGATAGCTCCAGCATGTGGCCGCGACCAGAATGGTACCCCGGAGCCCGGCTGAACTTCACCGAGAACGTGCTCGCCGTGGGCCTGGCAGCGCATCCCGACAAGATCGCCGTGTCGGCGTGTCGCGAGGCCGGCACGCAGTGGAAGCATCTGACGTGGAAGCAACTAGAGCGTGAGGTAGCTCGGTACGCGAGCGCGCTGAGAATTGCCCATGTCAAGGAGATGGATCGTGTGGCAGGTATGAGAGCACCCCTTCTTGTGCGATATCTTGACGTTAGTGTTACTGACTTTTACTTAGCCGTCATGACAAACTCTCTTGAGGCGGTGTTGATTCTGCTCGCCTGTGCCAGCATCGGCGCCATCTTCTCTTCCACTTCGCCCGAGATGGGGGTGAATGGGATTGTCGAGAGGTATCTCCAGTCTCAGCCCAAGGTCCTGTTCCTCGAGTCTCGTGTCCTCTACGGGGGCAAGTCGCGAGACCTCCGCAAGAAGCTGGCCACTGTCGTTGAAAAGCTGAAGCATCAAGTCACTGGGCTCCAGCAGGTCATCGTCAGCGGCCCAACTTGGGAAAATGACACTGTGTGAGTGCTGGCTTCCCGAGGAGCCCACCGCAGGTTGCTGATTATAGTCAGAATCTCCCTTAACAAGTTCCTCGACGTCCCACTAGAACCCCTGAAGTTCCTGCAGGTCCCGTTTGACCATCCCGTCTACATCTTGTATTCGTCAGTATCTTCCAGGAGGCTCCTTGGTGACCCAAAGAAGAGCTAACTGGTCAGCAGATCCGGGACAACTGGCCAGCCAAAGTGTACGAAGCAACGATTCCTTTATCCACCAACTCATAGCACATATCTCTGAGCTCTGGAGACGGAGGTCTTTGACTAACTGTGGCTTAGGTATCTGTCACTCCGGAGGTGGTGCGCTTCTAAAGCATAAGATGGATATGGCGTTGGCGATGGACCTTGGCATCGACTCAATATATTATCAGTACACAAGCGTGAGTTGCCCGACTCGTCTCTAACTGTGCAATCGCTGACGAGATCTCATAGACTGGATGGATGATGTGGAATGTGCTTGTGGGAGCTCTCAGCGTTGGTTGCAAGATCATTCTTTATGACGGGAGCCCGCTCCATCCGAGACCGTCTTACCAATTGAGATTTCTAGAAGAACAAGGGTAAGTTGTCTCATATGATGGATCAAGGTTCACTCTTGCTACCAGAGGCTAACTGTGGTGTCGACATCAGCGTCACGCATTGGGGCACGAGTCCAAAATTCCTCGGGACGCTCATGAGAGACCTTAACGGTCCGCTACCGTCGCTGGCAGCCTTACAGACAGTGCTCGTATCTGGCTCGGCTCTCTCCCAGGAACTCTGTGACTGGTTCTACACAGTCTTTCCGAAAGAAGTCGGTCTCCATAATGGTTCGGGAGGGACGGACATGCTTGGAGGCAGTAAGCGGTCCTGACATGAGTCGAAGCGGTGGGGTTGCATCAAGCTGATCAGTCTTTGGCAGTTATTGGCGCCAATAATCTAATACAGATACATGGTAACGAACTTGCGGCTGCCACTCTGGGCATGAAGGTAGAGATCTGGGACGAGAACGGCAACAATATCGATGAGTCCGGACAGAAAGGGGAGTTAGTAATCACGAAACCGTTCCCGAGCATGCCGGTGACGTTCTGGGGCGAAGGAGGAGACGAAAAGTACCGAAAAGCATACTTTGACACCTTCTCTAATGTCTGGTGTCATGGAGACTTTGTCAGCAGGGATATCAAGACCAAGGGCTACGTAGTCCATGGTCGCAGCGACGGTGTCCTCAATCCTGGAGGTGAGAATGCCTCCCCATGTTTATATTTTGACGCGAGAAAACTAACCGCTTTCAAGGAGTTCGGTTCGGCACTGCCGAGATATACGACGTGGTCAGCAGATTCGCCGAGGTGGATGACAGCATCGCGGTAGGCCAGCGGCGGCCCCAGGATCAAGAGGAGCAGGTTCTACTATTCGTCAAGACGAGGGACGGCGTAACTTTCGATAAGGCGCTGGAGTCAAAGATCCGCGATGCCATCAAGACGTTGCTGAGCCCGAGGCATGTCCCAGCGTATATCCTTCACGTCAGGGACATCCCGTACACCATGAGCGGTAAGAAGGTTGAGAAGGCCGTCAAGAGCGTCGTGACAGGGGAGAGAGTGCAGAACGCTGGCGCTATAAGCAACGCGGAGTGTTTAAAGGAATACGAGAAGTATGCCAGCCTGCCAGATATAAAATGGGCCGCCAAGCTGTAGAATTAGAGTTTATAGTTCGCGATTGAATTACGTATATAGATTCAAAGAATTCTTTATAGAGGGTATAGAGAATGATACCCTATTTTAGAGACTGTATGCTTATTATTATGCTCAGTCTTAATTACCTCACTAAAGGGGAGAAAGTGGATAACACATAAAACAAGCCTTGCGTTACCCTCTTTAAAGCCCCCATAGAAATACCCTGTTAATTGGACATTTCGCTATCGTCAACTCCTTATCATTGCACCATCCATCCCCACTCGCACATCATGTCTAAATCTGCCCCAACCCCTATTTCTTGCCAAAGTATAAAATCACGAAACACGCATCACGTAGCACTATGGTTTTCTTGCAGAATACGTCTATATCGTGACTCTCGCTTTCTTATGAGTTCACTACGTACGAGTTTTGTCTTACTATCCGTATAGGCATGCCATCTTCTCATCCAATATGGCTTTACACCCCTCCGAAGTTGCTAAGCATAACACCGCCAAGTCTTGTTGGCTTATCATTCATGTAGGTCATCACCACAACTGATGGAGCTTAAACTTACAAATAACCGCAGAACGAAGTCTACGATCTAACCAAGTTCCTTCCACGTGAGTGACAGACTGAGATCAAGTCATCAGACTCGATGATGGCATAAGAGCATTCCTACTAACGCTGAATTTGATGGTTTCTTGAAATAGACCACCCTGGAGGCCGCAGAGTCATTTTGATGCATGCGGTATGTCAGGTTGACGATGCTTTTGATCTAGGCAACGAAGACTCACATTTCCACCACTCTAGGGCAGAGACGCTACTCAAAGATTCAACCTTGTTCATTCAAAGGATATACTCGATAAATGGCTTGACCCTTCCCAGAAGTTGGGTGCTGTTAATTCCAGTGAGGTCGTGGAATCCGCCACCCTACAAGAGGAGAAGGAACGCCAAATTGCCCTCAACAAGAAACCACCGCTGTCGCAATGCCTTACTGTGAGAGATTTCGAAGCCGTGGCCCAACAGACTATGAGAAAAGAGTCATGGGAGTACTATTCAACAGGAGCAGAAGACGAGTTCGTAGGTTGCATTCCATTGGTTATCTGGGTAGGCCCCATAACTCACATGTGCCATCAGACCCTCAAGGAAAACATGACTGCCTTCCAAAGGATTCGCTTCCGTCCCAAAGTTCTCGTTAATGTCGAGCATGTCGATATATCGACAACTCTTCTGGGGACAAAGACGACTATCCCCATCTATGTCTCAGCTACAGCTAGTGCCAAATTGGGCCATCCGGAGGGCGAAGTGGTCCTAACAAGAGCAAGCAACAATCACGGCATTGTGCAAATGATACCGTTGTACTCATCATGCCCTATTGAGGAGATTACTGATGCCAGGGCCCCGGATGCCACTCAGTGGTTTCAGATATATGTAAAAAAGGACCGCACCGCCACCCGTAATGCTGTTAAAAAGGCTGAGAGACTTGGTTGCAAGGCTCTTTGCATCACCGTTGATAACCCTCACTTGGGTAGTCGCGAAAGAGTTTTGCGGTCGCACCAGGAAGGTGAGACAAGCGACACCGACGAGTTTGAGGATGTGCCAGCCACCGAGCTAGATCCTTCGCTCACCACAAACGCAAGCCTCGCTTGGGAAGATATCCCTTGGTTTCAGAGCATTACGAAGATGCCTATCATCATCAAGGGTGTACAGCGGGTTGAGGATGTCCTTACAGCGGTAAGATATGGCGTCAACGGGGTAATTCTCTCCAACCACGGCGGCCGTCAGCTTGAGTACGCCGAAGCTCCCATCGAAGTGCTCACCGAGCTCATGCCCATCTTGCGAGAACGTGGACTTGACCAGAAAATCGAGGTATACATGGATGGTGGCGTTCGCCGAGGGACGGACGTTCTTAAAGCTCTCTGTCTTGGTGCTCGTGGAGTTGGGATTGGTCGTCCATTTCTCTATGCGATGGCAGGGCATGGTCAGAAGGGTGTTGAGAAAGCCATGCGAATTTTCAAGGATGAGCTAGAGAGGAACATGCGCCTAATAGGATGCGATTCTATCGACGAATTGCATCCTGGATTGGTGAAATTGCTTGCCAGGGATCAAGCAAAGATCTAAACAGGCGCTGATCCTGACTTAAAACCTCTTGGAATGTCAGGTATCATAAACTTGTTCGTTGAACGCTAAACTGCATGCTAATGCATCGCAAAAGGGGGGGCAAGGTTAGAGTAGTCCAATACACAGTAACCCATGCTCCCACCGCTGAGCAACTATTTGCCCAAGCTGATGGAAATGAGGTATTCTAACAGCACAAATAGATGACAACTGTGTACACAAGCGGAGTTATTTAACGATGGCTCTTGTATCCATATCGAACTGTCTCGAGGCTGTGTGCGCGGTTGTGCAAGGAAATGCGGGTTGAACCTTAATATTTTGGGGGCACACTTACCAAGAAGGGCGGAATTGATACCCATCGGCACTTGGCCCGTGTATGACCTTCTTGTCTTTATTCTGAAGCCAATGGCCTAAATAAAACTTTCTTATCCCTACAAGGTGCCTAAGAAACGACTTGGCTCAGAGATATTGCTCGTCCCGATAGTGAGGAGGTAGTGCGGCTGGTTCTGCAACGACTCCCAAAGACAGGACGGTATAAGAAAGCCCTTGACGAAACAATTATCCTCTCAGTTTTAGGCACTGCCTGTCTTTGTGTACTTCTCTTTTGTGACCCAGGCATACTGTACCTTCTCGGGCTGAGATAAAGGGAGTGAAGCAGGTGCATTGTTTCGCTGCTTGGGATTATGACCGACGTTCTTGAGGTTTATCTTCTGAAGTTCCCACTTGACTCTCCCGAACAGCTCGTATGAGAACTTCCGTGTTGATAGTCGCATCACGGGGGACCCACTGATGAAAGGTCCGCTTGACCAGGCCGATTCATTGCAATACGTCGCGAAGACTGCCTCATTAGTAACAGTCGACCTCGAAAATCCCTATGCTGGCCTGGCTCCTCGTTTGCAGCTATGTGTAAGATAATACTAACCAATTTTCTCAGTGACTTGACGAGAACCTACAACTCTAATTCAGCACCCCAATCCGCAAACAGGTCACGTTATGAGTGCATTTGTCGCAGCCAGGTCAGTTCTTTTCTGAGGCGATTCTAGGCTGTAGCTCATTCCGACTGCGAGAATCACTGTTGATTCGTGGTGTGGTGTGGCGTGGAAAGAAGGCTCCCCGAGAGGTCTTTGGATATGAATGCTAACGGCCTGTTTCTGCATCCACCTCGCCATTCGCTACTCACACTGCCAGACTTATAAATGCCCCTGGCGATATCAAGCTTTGTGACGAAGTATGCAGGGGAGACGAGAACTAACGGACATTGTGACTTGCGCCTACGCTAGTATCGGTCGAGAAAAGTCCAAAGTAATATTATGTTATCGCTCAAAGGCGATTCCCAAGCCAATAAGAATGCCTATCCGCCGCCGTGGCATACATCAATACAGTATAATTACGCACCATCTATCATCTCTCTCAAACTAACCAAACTCCCAATACCTCCTGCAATACTGTCTACCCATCTCAAGATGTCCTGTGCTAGAAACTCACTATCGCAGTTCTCGACGGCAAGATCAAAATCCCTCTGGAGTTGGCTTGCATTGAAAACTGTTATCCATCTCGGCTCCACCCTTTCCATCTCTTCCAAGAACAAGACCCTCAAGAGAGTAAGCTCGTACTCCAACAAGTGCTCCATGTAGAGGCGAGAGGGAACTTGGTCCAGGTCATGTGCGTATCGTGCTACGTCAGGCTTATCGCGTCGAGGTCGGCCTTCCAGAAACGAAGGGTAAGAACAAGCCTTCCACAGAGGCAGAGCTGAGACACATTCCCAATCGACAACGCCAGTGAGATTTCCAGCATTGTCGACGAGGACATTGCTTCGGAATAGGTCAGTATGAGAGAGCAATGTGGTCTCTTCTACCATCGCTATTTCCGGAAAGACGAGGTCGATAAGCTGGTGTAGCTTTGTGATGATACTGGCAGTCCGAGTAGCATCCTCTCTGTCGGCTTCGGCATCTCCATCAAGCTTTCCTCCAGCTGGATATTTTCGCAAAACGGCGATTTTCTTTTCATTTCAATTCCATTGCCAAGTGGGATCACACGTTGCAGTGTGCTGGTGCAGAGTTTTGAATAGCAGACTTTGATAGTGACTGCGGTGACTATAGCGACGAAGAATAGGCAGTTATACGACCAGAGACATCCGTGCCTCCTGTTAGAGTTGTACGGGCCTGTGGGGTGAGTAATGGCTCTATAGTGCTCTCGCGCCCGCTCAAGCATAATACTGGTCTTCAGTTGAGGGTCTTACGTCTCTTATTCTATCTCATATTCTGATAGATACCTTGTCAGACACAAACGGCTCACATCATGGTTCCCTTCAATGACTCACTAGCAGACTATTCCCAAGTTAGTACGTTGTGTCATAAATCAAATGCATGAACCGACAGTTCTGGTTGAGATGGCTTGCTTTCATAATGTATCAGATTGAATGTCATAATTACACCAAAACTTGAGGTCCCCTTTCCCCTTTCATGATCACTCACAGTTCCAATACGGCGATTGCATATCCATCCTAGACTCAACCCTTCACATAATCTGCCTCGCCTAATCGGTGGGCTTTAGGCGAGGGAACAGCGTTGTTGGGCTGAGATGTCGACTTAAAATCGCCATGGAGTGGTGCATTGCAAATTCATCATCAGCTGAACACTGCGGAAAAATACCAAATAGGCGACGACCGGGATCGCTCGACTGAGTGGGAGTTGTAGGGGACACGCAAAGCTTGATAGATTTCATCACCCGTTGGTTAAAACCGCTTGGTGGTATGACCGGCAGTCCGGCACCCACAGACCAGACCAGAACCCACCAAGAAGCACGACCCCAGACGTCTTTGACCATTTTACGTAGCTTTTCCCCACGTAATGTCAAGTGGCGTCGTCTGAGTCGTGCGGGCGTACTAAGCCAGATTCGTGGGTCATAGCCTACGGCCTCCCCACTTGTTAACCCCTTGTCGTTGCCGACTCCCAGGCACCGTGGAGAAGCACGAGATTGAGTTACCGACGAGGAAGAATTTAAAGGCGGGCTGGATCCGGGGAGAGATAGTCGACATTCTCTTGTTCAGCCCAGGCGTTTCATCGATTCAATGTCATCTTCACCCGAGCATACCATGGAGCCGTCGACCAAGAAGAACATGTGGCAGTCCCTTCGGGACAACCCCAAGGTCCTGTTCATTGCCTTCTTTGCATCCCTGGGAGGTTTTGAGTATGGTTACCAGCAGGGTGTTCTTGGCCAGTCTCTGGTCATGACCCGGTTCACTGAGAACTTTCCTTCTGTCGTCAAGTCCTCCTCAGCAACTGGCTGGCTTACTTCTATCCTCCAGCTAGGAGGCATTCTTGGGTCTCTCTCGGCTGGTGTTCTAGGCGAGCTCATCTCCAGAAAGTACACCATGTTTATCGCCTGTTGCTGGGTTATCCTTGGCAGTTACCTCTACGTCGGTGCAACTGCTGGTGCCCCATCTCTTCTCTATGCTGGACGATTCTTTACCGGTGTCGGAGTCGGCCTCTTCAGCGGCGTCGGTCCTCTTTACAACGCTGAGCTCTCTGCTCCCGAGATGCGAGGTCTCCTCGTTTCCTTCTACCAACTGGCGACTATCCTGGGCATCATGCTCTCTTTCTGGGTAGGCTACGGCAGTAACTACATTGGCGGAACCGGAGAAGGCCAGTCGGATCTTGCCTGGCGCCTCCCCTCGATCATCCAAGGCATTCCCGCCGCCGCCCTCGCTGTCGGCATCTGGTTTATGCCTTTCTCCCCACGCTGGCTTGTCAAGGTCGGCCGTGATGAGGAGGCTAGGTCCACCCTGGCATGGATGCGCAAGCTGCCAGAGGACCACGACGACATCCGGGTCGAATTCCTCGAGATCAAGGCCGAAGCTGTCTTTGAGCAAAAGGTTTTTGCGCGCGACTTTCCTCATCTTGCGGAGAAGGGCAAGAGCCGCTTCATGCAGCAGGTAGCGCAGTACGTGACTTGCTTCAGGAGTATTGATAACTTGAAGCGTGTCTGCACGGCTTGGCTGGTCATGTTCTTCCAGCAGTGGTCTGGAATTGACGCCAGTAGGTGTTCTTCTACGATATTAGAAATATGTGGAAGCTAATGTTTTCAGTTATCTACTACGCCTCGAATGTCTTTATCAGCCTGGGACTCACTGGTGGAACCATTGCCCTGCTGGCAACTGGAGTCACTGGCGTCGTCTTCCTCATCAGCACTATTCCTGCTATGGTCAGTCAATCACGAAGCCTAGGTTGTCACAAGACTAACATCTGAACAGTTGATCATTGATCGGGTTGGTCGCAAGCCTCTCCTGCAGATCGGTTCCGTCGTCATGGGCGCCAGCATGGTCACTGTCGGCGTCATTGTAGCCAAGTTCCGACATGACTGGCCTTCTCACGTTGCAGCCGGCTGGTCAGCCGTGGCCCTAATCTGGGTCTATATTGCTGGATTCGGTGCTACATGGGGCCCCGTTTCTTGGACGCTTGTGTCTGAGATCTTCCCTCTGTCCATCCGAGCCAAGGGAGCATCCATCGGTGCATCCAGCAACTGGGTCAATAACTTTGCCATCGCCTTCTTTGTGCCTCCTATGCTGGAAGCCTGGGCATGGGGAACCTACATCTTCTTTGCTGTTTTCTTGGCTGCTGGTATCGTTTGGGTCTGGATCTATCTCCCGGAGACCAAGAATGCCACTCTTGAGGACATGGACCGAGTCTTCAAGAGCCGCACGGGTGAGATGGACGGTGTGCTTATGAGGGAGGCTCAGGCCGAGGTTGGTCTGCTTAGCTTTGCTCATGAGCGTAAGCTGTCTCATGACAAGGAGGTTGAGAAGCATGTCGAGGAGTTGTAATTGGGACACTGGAAATATTTGGCGAGTCTTGTGAAGGGATGCACATATGGAAGGTTTAAAATTATACAATTTACCGAGATTCAATTTCAATTCGCAGGTTTATGTTGCCCCTGATGCTCTGTTGAGACCATGATGTGCCCGCAAGACAGAACCGGTGGACGTCAATGGAGTTTGTGTTAAGCTATCCTTTCTCAACCCTCTAAAACCTTGAAACTACAAAGTAAGACGATACCCAAATGGACAAGCTGGGAAAATCGGCAACGTCCTCAATTCCTGAGGCAGGCTCTAAGTCGCCCCTGCAACTGCACGGCCCTTGACTAAGACGTTGTAACGTTGCAGCGATCTTCGGGGCATCGGCCGACAACAGGTCTAAAATGGTTGATCAAGGCGCCCATGATGAACACCCCATTGTGGTGGTGCACTGAGTATGGTTGATCCTTCCAGGGGTGACTGCACTCCTAGAGATGATACTCTTGCTGATGCAGCACATGTTGCTCAGATATAGGCAGGTGCCATGAGCGAGCAAATGTCTGAGTATATGTTGTGCCCTTTTAAAAGATGCAAGCAAAAACTGAGGTGACTAGTACAAGTACGATAGACTGATTGCAATTAATGTAGCAAATCCGGATTTCTCTCCAGAGAACTGATCAAATTTGTGTAGCCATCAATACGGCCCAAGGGGATGTTTCAACTTGGTGAGGCGCCCAAGGTTCCCACCAAAATATCAGCCCATGGACGCTCGAGTTCGCATCATCAACGTGGAGTATTTACCCCGGATCGACTTAAGCTTAATGCTAGTCTTACCGTGAGCCAGAATATGAGCTGGGGAAGTCCTTCTCGGCCAAATTTGTGTTGTCTTGATATGACTCTAGGGTGAATCCCCACACTTGGAGAGGCACGTACGGCGAGGATAAGTCGGGGATTTCCTGATCCCCCTTGAAACCCCAAAACACGGGTGTGGCACCAACGTGTGCCTACGACCCCCGTAAATGGAAAAGCGTCGGCAAAGGAACAGCACGAGGTCAACAGAGTTTGGCAAGACTCGGTCAGACCCGACCAAGTGGAGCTGGTAATACGGAGTACATAATGATGTGGCTACACACCCTGTTTCTGGTATAGTTCAACTCGCCTCCAACTTCTCGATCCACATCGCATGAACCATCAGATGTTGGAACTGCAGCTGATAGAGGAGTCGAGGATCGAGTCTACTTCACACTCAAGCGAAACGACATTCAAGGTCAATCATGTCATTCTTCTCAGAGGACTTGTCACTTGACCCACGCTTCTTTGAGCTCCAGGAGGAGCTCCGGTCTGTGCTCTTCGCCGGCCTCTCGAGCTTGTCGCCCAGCAGACCCTCCACACCCGAAGACGAGGCCGCAGAGACCCTCAACTTTTCACATGTAACAGTCGCAGTCCCACACGCGAGACTCTTACGCTACCTGCAGAATTGGATCACGGAATGTGCACCTCATCTTGACAAGTTCGATGAGAACCAACACTTTCAAATCCAGGTACCTCTGATGGCGCGCAAGTCGCCGGCGTTGCTCTATGCCATGCTTGCGTTTTCATCGAGGCAGATGGAGAGGAGGGGGCTGACGCAGAAAGGCTGCGACAGTCTGGAGCTGTATCAAGAGAGTATCAGACTCCTCACACCTGGCTTGCAAGCCAAAGACCCCAACATGCTCGTCACAGCGTGTATCCTCGCTGTCTTTGAGCTCATGTCAGGTGGTGCGAGAAATTGGAGGCGTCACGTCGAGGGTTGTGCTTCGCTCTTTGAGTATTTTGGCGTTAATGGATTCTCTGGAGGGCTCCCGCAGGCGGTATTCTGGTGCTATGCGAGGATGGAACTGTGTGGGGCGATAATATCTGACGGTGCTGAGACGACCGTGTTGCCTCTCGATCAGTGGGTTCCAGCCATGCGAGAGCAGCCATCATCGCCTGAGGAATCAGAGAGGTTTATCCAGAGCCTTTTCCATCAGAAGAGCCGCACATCTCCAGATACACATGCCAACTGGGCTATCTACCTCTGCACCAAAGTCTGTCATCTGCGCTTCAGAAGGACACAATATCTGGAGCTCGGAAGAGCAGACTGGCAGGATAGCAGGCCGTTTGCAGAACAGTGGCAGAGACTCTGGTCAGAATTGCAATTCTGGTTAGATGAAAGACCTCCGTCGATGAAGCCCATCCGTGTGGTCGAAGCGAGTGAGAAGCAAGTCTTCCCACTGATAATGTTTCCTCACTGGGCCGCGATCTCAAGCAACCAGGTCTATCACGCCGCATGCATCTTGATGCTGGAGATGCAGCCACCAGAGCAGAATTTGGACTCCCACTGCTTAGCTCTTTGGCATGCTCGCAGCGTGGTCGGTATATCATGCGCCAACCCCCACCCTGGGAGCATGGTCAACTCTATCCAGCCGTTGTTTGTTGCGGGAAGGTTGTTCTCGCATGTGAGTGAACGGAGGCAGATAGCCCAGCTACTTAAGTCGATTGATAGAACAACTGGCTGGGGAGCATTGTGGAGGTTGAGGGATCTGGAGGCGGAATGGGGATATGAGGCTGGCCATGTGTTTGATGATTCGGGAAAGTAATTCATTAGATGTTTTAAGAGCATACTCAAAGAGGAGAAAGCCTAAAGAGTCTTGCCGTGACACGATGCGGCATTGTACATTAGCTGAGAACGCGGCGGTGATCCACCTGTAGGCTACGAAGCCCGATGGGTGGTGACGCCGTTGGCATCCCACACGCCCTCTCCACCACTCAATGTCTAGTGGCTGGCTTCTTTGGGAAAGCGTTCCTCTTATCGTCTCCCCCCACAAGGACCTTAACCACAGCTATTTAAATATGTGGGAATATTAGACCAGGTCCCCCGCCCCGAGCCCTTTCCAAACAGCATAGACCCTGGTCGTTTTCATTACTTCTTGTTCATCGCTTCAGTTTCCTTCTAATAGAGACGTCTGACGCTCGATCTGCCCCTGCTTTTGTCCTGCTTCCTATCTGAAACTCTTACAATGTCGTCCAGACCAGTCATCAGCGTCCTCGGATCTCTCAATATCGATCTCGTTTCCTATGTACCGCATCACCCACTCCCGGGAGAAACAATAACCGCTAGCCAATTCAATGTTTTCCCCGGTGGTAAAGGCGCGAACCAAGCTGTTGCCTGCGCAAAGCTGTCTCGGACCTCGGATCTCAAGGAACCCAGCGTCGATGTCGCCATGATGGGCGCGGTGGGTGTAGACGCATACGGTCCTATCCTCCTGGAAAGCCTCAAGTCGTATGGTGTGGAAATAGCGGCTATCAAAGTCGATGCCGAGTCCAAGACTGGGATCGCCATGATTGTAGTTGATGAGCCCTCAGGCCAAAACCGCATCATCCTTTCCCCTGGAGCAAATGCTTCACTCAAGCCTGCCCAGTTCACCCACCTGCCCGGCCCATCACCCACTCTGCTCATCATGCAACTGGAAATTCCAATCGAGACTGTCATTCAGGCGTTGGAGGCCGCGAAAAAGACAGGAACACCTGTTCTTCTCAACCCGGCCCCGGCTCAAAAGCTCCCGGAAGAGGCGTACCAGGGCCTAGCACATTTGGTTCTGAATGAGAGCGAGGCAGCCCTGCTGTCAGATGTCAAAGAGTCGGACCTGGATGACTTGAAATTGGTGGAGCAAATCGCAAGTCAATTCCTAGCCCGGGGTGTTAAGAACGTCGTCATCACCCTTGGTGGAAGAGGCGCCTATTACGCCAACGAGACAGATGGGGCTTTTGTTCCAGCTCTCAAGGTCGATGTTGTTGATACGACTGCGGCAGGCGACACTTTTATCGGAATGTATGCCATACACGCGGTCCATGCTATCGCAAGGTCGGAGAGATTTGATATCGATGAGGCTGTCAGGCAGAGCATCAGGGCATCGTCGAAAACGGTCTCCAAAAAGGGAGCCCAAGTATCTATACCCTGGAAGGATGAGTTGTAGCCTAGGTTGAAGAATGCTGCGGTTTGTAGTCTTATCTCTCAAATCTTTAACTCATCGATGGGACATGGTTGGCGGTGTGCTGTGACTAGATGAGCGCCAATACAGCCGTAGATTTGAGATTTCCTCATCTAATGGCAATTTCGTCACATCCGTGATTCGTTGAAAGCAAGTAAGCAGCGCTTCCTGCTGCGAGGCATGGGTCATCTCTCTTGCGGCCCGAAGCAGGGCAGCCACTACGAGAGGATCCCACTGCTCTGGAAAGCTATTCCAGACTGCTAGCCTAGCGATCTTTTGTGTATGCCAGCTTCTCGAAATCAGATGGTGCGGAAACCTCGATAGCTTCACAAGTCGCGGTTTATAGGCGAGAAGGAGGAGGGAGGATAGATGCATGGTCAGGTTGGCCTGCAGAGACAGGGCGCTGGTATAGACATCGGCCGGGAAAGGAGACTCTTGCATCTTGTGCCCGTTTAAATCAGCATCAGAGCTTTCCAGCACCGGTTCCATGCCAGGAGGCCTATCCTGGAACCACTGCATGCAGCTTGTCCACAGCCTAGACCATGCGGCCCACTTGAGAGAATACGACTCGGGGGCGGCTGATTGCATGTTGGACTGGCCGGTAAAGAGAGGGATGAGCTCGTAGTGAATCAACCGGAGACATTCAGAGAGGCAGAGCAAACATGAATCGTAGGTCTCTATGGGAGACAGAGGGGTATTGAAGAGAGATCTGCCTGAAGAGAGTGGGATCTTCATTGATGGTGGCTTGTTGGTCATAATCGAGGCTGCAAGGTCTATGAATGTCAGCATATCGCACGAGAAGCTATAAAAGTAACATACCAATCTTGAGGTGGAATCGTAGCAGAGATCTGAGAGGCTCATCCATGTCTTCCAGCGGTTGACTAGGGGTGTCTGAGTGTGGATGATAGAATCGAAACTTGGGCCACTGCGAAGGCCCATCATTGAACAAGTCTCCAAGAGCGAGTAATGATCGTCCAACATCTGCAACAAAGGTGTTTTCTAATAAAAGCCGATGATGTAGCTCTTGTAGCTCCTCAATAGAAGTCTCACCACGGCTGGTGCGATGTCTGGCAAGGTAAATAGCCGCGTCCATAATGACAGCCTTGTCCTGCGCCAAAGTCATCATGTTGGAACCGAATGAGGGTTTTGGGGCGTTGGACTCTATCCACGGCACGAGCTGGTACCGGAAGCAGTGCATCGCTCGTTGTTTACACTGGCCAGCCTTGTCATCCCATGTTGACGGTGTGAGAATTTGGTTTCCGGCTGACTCGTGGGTGTGAGCGAGGCTGGCTGCTGGCGATGTGTCGAATGGCGTGTTCACAGTGCCATTGTCTTTTGCTGGATAGCCGGCGCTACGTGGCGAGTCGTTCGGAGGTGGGATGGGCGAGGCTGCCTTTGGTAAGGAGAGTAAGTCATCCTGCGCAAACTAAAGCTTTTGTTATTTGAGAGCCTGGAGTGGAATTAGAATCGACTGACAACCGGGGATTGTGCCACGTCCTGATGCCGGCCTGGTGTTTTGTCAATGTCGCCTGGCACTGAAGCCACTTCAGCAACAAACGCCCATTGCTTGTATTCGCAAGCTACACCTCTCTCTTGGCAACTTCCGCATCTAGGTCTCTTCTCATCGCCTTTTGATTCTGTTAGAAATCGTTCCAAGACAAGGAAGAATGTTACGACTCGCTCGGGAGGTTTGGGGCGTACATTTTCTTCGGCGTTTCCTGCACGGCAGACATCCTGTACGGGACCGTCTTTTGCTATCAGGGATATTCCGTATTACCGGCATTATTGAAGGTGGCTAAGAGATGGACGGCTTCAGTGCTAAGAATCGCTGAGACGTCTGTGTGGAGCAAAGAGCGTCACGAGAAGGAGAAAAAGGCAAACCTGGGCGGGGATCCAGGGTTGTTTTTATTCGGTAGGTGGCTTCACTAATCAAATTTTAGCGTCTGCACTACTGACCCAATACGTCACGTGATGCCACACTAACCTGGACCGTCCCCCAACAGCCCAATGCATTTCAGACGTCAGAAAGGCAGTTGAGCAGATGTCATGGTCTCGGTTCATTTATTTCATCATGAGCCGGTCTTTCAAAGGGTGTTCTATACTGATAAGGCGTCTTAGCTGTCTCCATCTGATGATCCAGGGCTGTACTCCATCAATTGCAAATCCACAACCCCTCCACTCTGTTCAAACACCTGAGCCCAATATTCGCTTTCCTCGCCTCCCACTTCCGCCATCGCAAGTCCATATAGAGTCCGTAGCACTTTACCCAGGAGCAAGTTGACCATGTTGCTTCGGTCAACCCATCCATCGAGGACCTCATCATCAACAACGTCCAGGCTATGACCGGCCCAATTACCCGCCCAAATTGGCCAGAAATCATCATCGAGAGGTCCGTAGGTTGGGTCTATCATTATATCCCCAAGACCTTCATCCGTAACACCCTCAAACTGTTTGAGCTGTTCCCAAGACCAAGTGTCGGTGTCACCATTTCCCCTCCAGCTAATCAGCCATAGGAGTAGGATGTCTAGCGTCAGCCAATGAGTTTCTAGGAAAGAAACAGTGACCTCCCCGTCGGCTGTAACGATAGCCTCCATACAGATATACTCCTTCTGCGTCAGGTTGCGGAGGTACCACCTGGTTCCGGGCTTGACTCTAAAGGTAGGAAAGGATGCCGCCATCAGTTCGTGGAACTTTTTGGGGATACCAGATGACCTGATCTGCTTCCAGAACTCCTCTCGATGGTGGTCATCGTATGGTATGGGCCTCTTCTCAAATTGCTCAGTGGCCTCGTCGAACCAAAGGCGCGGTTGGTTGTGGGTTCGCGGCCCACCCTCGCCAGCTTCATGATCTTCCGGCATCACCTCGGGTCTTGTTCCGGGAAACATCTCGTAGATAGACTGCGGAAGAACCTCGAGCTTTGAACCTGCGCAAATCATTGGAGTGCCAGCCCACGAATATGCACTTCTCCACCGGAGGTAACCGCTTTGCGCCCAGGTAATGGCCTGGGTCCATAAAGTCTGCGAGCAGAGGCCAAGAGAAATAAAGTCGCTGGCGTCAAGGAAAGCAAATATTGCGGCGATAAGCTCGGGAGGGAGTATCTCCAGTCGCGAATGAACCATTGCCTGCTGGGGAGTGATCTGACTCAGTTCCTGACTGGTGGCTTCATTTGATACAACGAGAACGCTGCTGAGCGAGTTACATAGCATTTTGAAGGCGTCGAAGGTGAGGTAATAAGTGCAGAAGTACGAGGGCTTTAACGACCTCAAATTGGAGTGACCGGTTGGCAACGTCATGCGTTGTTCCTTGCTTGGGGCGACGAGCATCCATCGTTCTATATTCGTCGTATTCGGGGAGGTAGATGGTTCATCGTGACACCCGCGACGCATCGTAAAATGAAGACACGAGGAGATGGGGATGTTTTTGGGCGGGGAAGAACGCAGTGAGAATTATGGACGGAGTACGCTGCCCAATGATTTATATTGCTGATCTGCTCACGTCATAGCGGTTTGACGAATCATGCCCGTACGGCAGGTTTTTTCTAGGCAGCAAGCTTACATTACAGCTCGGCTAACAGGCTGTTTACAGGGAAGGCCGTAATAGCGTTGCTCCAATCCGTTGAATCTCGTCCATTCTCTTTTGCCCCTGCCTCCCATGAAAAGCCTCAAATTTGACGAATAGACATATTTGATTCCCAGTGGAAACTTAGCTTATTAATAGCGTCTTCATCAGTTGACAACGCCGAGCTTGGATGAATTCTTCTGAACACACGGATGAACACAGGTGAGTTGAACTTACCATGCTCCAAAAGCCATTACTTAACATAACTGTCGGTACCGAGAGGGAATGACCCCTGTAAGATCAACGTCGTTATCAAAGGATAATGAATGAAGTTGGTGTCGCTATTCGCCATTAATCATGATGCTCGTTGGCAAATCCCCAGCTTGTTCTTCGCCAGCAACTAGGCTGTTAAGTTGGCATTGGCGTTTTGTATAGTATCTATCCTTCTCCTTCGATTGAGCTCGGTAGCTGAAATTCTGGGGCGGTATTTCTCTCCATAGAGCTTTCGACACTCCTCCTCATCTCGAACCCACAATATGTCGTAGTCGCTGGAATTCGTCATCTCTCCGTCCCTCTCTAGGTGGTGTTGGCGTCCCCGGGCCCTTTTCTTCATAGGCTTGACAAGAATGGCGTCAATACTTCTATCTTTAAGGGCTTTGCATCTCTCAGTCCTTGATGCATAGACGGTGATGCGAGCTGTCGGCTCATGTCGTAAGATGTACTCGAGTGCAAACTCATCCGTGCCTCTCGCATCGCCGAGGATGAACCGATCACCTCTGGCTATGGCTTCGCTTATAGGGCCATGATAATGTGTGGCGAACTCAGAGTGTGAGATGTCGATATGGCCGCTGATCATCGCTGTTCGACACTTTGGTGGTACTGATGCAGAGAGGTTCATGGTTGGTGGCACGTTGACAAAATACCAAGCTGGAAAAAGCGTAGATGCTGAGATAGGAGTGATTTAAGCGAAAGACTCCTTAAAATACCCAACGAGTATTTGAGAAATGAGCAAAGGTGATGACGGACAATGACTCAGCCGGCAAGCGTGACTAGCTCAGCCACGGATGTGTGGAGGACACATGCATCTTATTGACTCACCCATCAATAAAGGTTCCCAGATATATCGAGCTAAATCTACGCCAACTATAAAATACTAACGAATATGCCGAAAAGGTAAACATGAAAGGCGACGATGAAGTGGGTTCCACAAGGAAACAACCATAATCTGAATCGTTTGGTGAATATTCATCGAAGGCAAATGAGACCCGGAAGGCACCACTTATCTCCTTATAGTCTCATACATAGCTACTAGTTAAAGTTGTTTACTACCTATAGCGAGGAGTGCAAAGTGGGGAAATCCGCTTCGGGGATATTCCTCAAGACCTCATCAATAACCTCCGTAGCCATCAGTACCTCCTCGTCGCGGAGGGCCCATCCAACAACTTGCACATGGGCCGGCGCACCATCAAGAGCATCCGCGTCATCTATATTCCCATTAGTTTCACATACACATTGACGGACTCATAATGCCTGCGATGGAAACTTACATCCTTCAACCTTGTCTGTGTCAATCATCTTATTCGCCTTGAGAAAGGGAATGACACTTGCAGGGCACTACACGATGTTAGCCACGTCCAGAACACAGATAAACAGCACATACATCCAAAAGATTCCAGATCATGGTATACACTGGGAGACCGTAGGCATTGTGAGGCATGCCGGTCCCCTGGTGCGCAGGGCAGAGCAAGACATCCATGCCGGTTTCGGCCCACTTGGTATGCCACGCCTGGCGATAATCGCCGCGATTTCCATGAAACTGCCAGACGTCTTCAAGAGTGCTCTTGGGTGCACTCGCCATTCCCTCCTTAAGATCCTTCATCCCGGGCAGGATCTCCTCCTCGGCATCGTCAAGGAACTGCATAAGGGTCGCATTTGTGTCAAAGCCGAGAGAGTGAATATAGATACCGGCACAGTCGAGTGTGCCGCCTCCCTCGGGCGTGGACAGTGGGATGATCTCATGGCCAGCAGCCTTCAACGCCTCTGCAGCCTTCCGGAGGGCCCGGAGGATAGGAGGGAATACAGGAGTCTGAGGCGAGCCCTCCCAGTACCCGATTTTGAGCTTCCTTCTCGGGACATCTACCCACGGGACTGCTAGTGCCGAATAATCTCTCCTCCAGGAGTCACTTCCAATGATGGCCTTGCAAAAGTAGGTAAGGTCTTGGGCACTATTGGCGTGTGGTCCAGCTGAAGGAAGGATGCCAGGCCATCCCTTGGGGAAGTGAAACTGTTGACCGGAGAACGGGATCCGGTTTGCGGTTGGCTTGAATCCGTACGCGCCGCTGACGAGAGACGGTGAACGGATAGAGCCTCCAATATCGGTGCCTAGACCAAGGGGTGAGCCACGGAACCCGACCAAAGCTCCCTCTCCGGTGCTGCTGCCAGCAGCGCCCAGTGTGAGCTTGTGGGGGTTCAGAGTTACGCCAAATACGTTGTTTTCACCCTCCATGGACTGGGCATACATGTTAACAACAAGGTCGCCAATATCATGATCGGGGTAGGAGACATACAAATAAGCCCTGAGGAACGTTTGTCTTGCAGTACAGGACGGCGCCGCCGTCGAGAAGAATATCGACAATAGGCGAGTTCTCCTCCGCAACTGGCTTGGGCAGATATGCGACGAAGCCCAGAGTAGCTGCTTCACCTTTTACCATCCACATGTCCTTGATCCCATGTTAGCGGCTGCGTTGCTTGAGGGAACCAGGGGGACAACAAACCTTGAGACTGATGGGCAATCCATGAAACGGACCCTTGGGTTTGCCCTCTCGCGCAAGGTAGGCATCTAGCTCCTTTGCTCTCTCGAGCGCCTTGTCAAAGAAAATCTCTGTCAGGGGGTTGATCTGTTTCAATGTCAGCCTGCCAGGTAATCAACGCAGGCACATGCGACTTACCAACTGCTGGGCGATTGCAGCGCGCTTGCAGAAGGCCATGGTCACTTCGAAGGAAGACAACGCGCCAGAGGCCAGCTGAGCGAGGAGAGACGTAGCATCGTACTTCTCGGTAATTCCGCGCTCGCGCTTGGTCAGGAGGTTGGTCTGATTGAGGAGGTCGAAGGCGCTGATTGGGTTGTCACGGCGGGCCTGGCTGGTGATGCTGCTGTCCAAACGCCATTCTGCGGGTATGCGCGAGTCACGCTCGGCACGCTTCGCGCGAATGAGTGCTTGCCAGTCAGGTTTCGACATTATTGATGGGTTAAACGTTGAGAGGCAAGATTGCCAGTGAAAGGGTTACTGGAGGAGGTGGGGAGCAGAGGGAGATGTAGTGTGATGGTAGATCTCAATATATACTCGTCAACCAAGACGTTTTTATTGCAAGCTACTCTTATCATTTACCATGTGGAACTACCGAGAATCTAGCGGCTTAGCTCTACTCTCTATTCTGGTTCACTAGCCTTCTGACTCATGATACCTCGGTAGGTCTGGACGGCCTTGTCCATGGAGGTGGCCGAGTCAATGCCAAACTGCGCACATAGGACAGTGGGTTCAGGGGTTGCCAATCTTCTTACCCCATCTGTCCTCTCGCTTACCTAGCATTGTAACCGGGATACCCTCTCATATCCATTTTAGGAAATTTTCCAGGCAACACTTAATGGCTTGGCATGAGTGAGTATCAGCTGGTCGAGTTCCGCTTCCGCGTCGTAACTAGTTCCGAGGAACCAAGGATACTTGCGTCTGATTTGTCACTCAACCGTACCCCGCATTTTAGTAAGACCCCGGACGGATGCAAGATGGCTACCCGTTTGCTGTTCCGGCTTGGCTGATGAGGCCCTAAAAGTTACTCTTCAGGGAGGGCCCAAGAGCAGGGGGGCCGCTCGGGAGAATATTGATTTCTAATAGAAGGAATTATATTATAAAGCATTATGCTGCAGTCCAGTTCCTCCAGAGATCTCGCTTTGCAACGGCGCCGTCAACGAGTGGCAGTGAGTGACAAATTCGGTCCGTTGAACCATAGCATCAACGCATAGGTTGAAGTCTCAACAGCTGAACCGGGTACTCAGCGGGAAAAGAAAAAGAAAAAGGAAAGACAGCCAAATGAGGGTTAACACAAGGACAAACATCCATGAAGGGCTTGAGAAAAGCCAGAGATTTGGGTCAATGCTGAGAGTGATGCTCAAGAGTCTTTGACAGCTCACTCAGTTAATACTAAGAGCAATGTCAATTATTATGTATCACCTGGGGCGACGAGAGCCATCCTTGGATGTATCAAAAACAGAAAGGGCAGTGTAGCCCGCATCTGCTTGGTGGCTTAGACTCGGACCGAATTAAGTCCCCTGGAAGTCTCAATGATATCACCGGCGGCAAGGAGCGAATGAGCAGTAAGTATGGCGCCAATAGCCCCCATCGAGGTAATCGGCTGATAACCAGTATTCAATCTCATTTTTAGGCAAGATCGGCCCCCTAGAGTGGAGCGCGCTGGGGAGGCTGAGCCGTCAACGCTGATCTCGGGACGCAACGTGTTTCCGTACCCCGTAACTAGAATTTTGCCGCAGGGTTCAGGTTTAGTTTTGATGACTACAGGCAACTCTAATTAAGCGAGCTTCTCGAAAAAGCCCATCGATATACTAAAATAGAAAGAGCCTTCCTGGACTATCACTGATCAGTGGGATCCGCAAAGGAGCACAAAACGCACACCTAGCTCCTGTCCGTGCCTGTAAGTCCCGTCTCTTCCAAACGCTGAGTTTAGGCGGATTTGGTGATGTCACTAATTCGACACGCAAATGATAGACAGTTTCAATTGTATCACCAATATCGCCTGGAAGCTCGTTCCACGATCGTATCTCAGCGCTGAAACATCCTAAGCATAGGCTTCAGTATATGTCACTATTCAACAATCCACAGGTCGATCAACAAAGGACAGGATATCATATTCTCTCTATCACCATCAACAGGTGGTTGAATAAATAAGGCATACATCTCTATATACTCAGCTCCCGGCCCATTTTAAAATAGAGCGAGACCTTAGTTCGCTTTAGCCCCTGCCTTTTCATCCGCCTATGGCTGCTCAATGTGGATATCCTTTTTATCATCAACAACGTGCCTTCTGGTTATTAGCTTAAAATTCCCCTCATGCTTCTCATATTGGTTCCGTGGTTAATAGGGACGGTCTGGCATGGTGACTAGGCAGGCATACCAAAGCGACGGCCACTGGTCGAAGTTTCGGGCACTACTGTGCGGTCACGAACGCCTTCCCTACCCGAATACGTTCTACAGGTAACTGTTTCCTAGGCCATTGGCGAAATCAAAATAGCGTCTTGAGAGTTGATATAGTTAAAGCTTTGAGTGGAGGTTGCTTCATTTCCATCCATACCCCCATGAAGAGTGAGAAACCCATGGAACACGAGTTGAAGGGAATCGCTTGGAATCTTTTGTCCCTACAATTTCTACTCAGCTTCGACTATGCCCGCTCTGACCATATTTCCACCTGTAACCGTACTCCCTCAAGTTATCACGGCGGGGAGCAAATTCCTTCACTGGGGAGCTGTTGGGCACCTGAGTGTAAGGAATGATGATGAACTTGGCTACGGGCTGGCTGGATGATGTGAGGGTAGTTTGGGCCTCAGGCACACCTCTTTCAACAGGTGCGCTTCAATCTGGCTTGGAATGCCATTAGTCTCGCGGTAGGTCTAATGTAGATGTTGGCTCGTTCCGATGGACATCATGGCTCCGAAGAGGAGCGATTGGTCATTTGATCTCGTTCATGATCTCTCTGAGACTACCACATTCATTTGTGCCTGCTCTATCACTGGCTCTAGCTCGAAGAGATTACCTATAGCCCTGAAAGGAGAGATGAGGTTCAGGAATTCCCCCTGTTCGTTCTGACAACCGGGCTCCGCTAGACCCTTGATAAGGCGGGAGGGGTATGTCCTTCTTCGCATCTGGGTTGAACGCTTGCCCTGATATTTGTGCTGAGGATAGAATTCTAACGTGGCCTGACAGCAAGTTTCCAGTCCCCGTCCCTCCTTGTTGGGTGGCCTTGGGTTTCCCACACTTGAGCTGCCAGCATTCCGGGGAGACTGGTATCCTCGATCAAAATATTAATGGCTTCGGCACATCATTTACCTACACAATCCTAGATATGTGATATCCTCGTTAATTATTCCCTTATTAGAGGATTTGGCTACATTCTGTGGATACGAATCAGCAAGGCCCGAATGCCGTTGTGTAGCAATCGCGATACGTCCAAGATGCACAATCGACACTTTTGGTTCCGGCTTACTCAAAACCCGCCGAAAACGCTTTCTAGAGTGTTGGGGTGATGATAATCTGACATACTTATTTTCGTGTAGGGTAAGCCGGCAGTCAGAACACAAATGGTCATTATCTGCTTCCTGGGGGTTACTGAGCGATAAGCCAATAGGTTACGGAGGTAGAGAGGATGGTCAAGAATAGAAACGGGGCATCGTTCGTTAGGCATATGTTTTTTTTTTCTTTCCCATTTTTCTTTCACAATATTAACCGTAACCGCCAGCGTAGGGAACACAGGGTTCAACCTCAGTGCTCTAGCTATATGATCTTACGGTTCTAGGAGTCCTCAACGAGTCTTCAGGCTAGTTCGACCTGTTGCTTAAAAAGGATCAGCGGGAGTCTATTCAAATGTCCACTAGAGCTTGGAAGCAGCAGTCGCAGCACGGGAGTCAAGTGTTCTTTCCATTTCCCACTGGGTTTGCAATCGTTTCACTGATGGCACTGGGAAGAGGATGCCTTCTTCCTCAGCTATTCCTCCTAGACACAGCCTACCCATCACTTCAGCAACCAATAGGGGAGATTTTGCTCGCCAGCGCGACCTACACACTGATACAATAAATAGACATATGTCGTAATCATTCACGAGCGAAATACGAAGTATGGGTGTCCCACAATTTGCGCAAAGGTACCAACTCCAGAGCAATACCAATGCGAATGCTCCTTGACCTCTGCCGCCTGTCACCTGCTCCATCCTTGGTAATCATTACAGCATACGATTGGATTGCAAGTACAGTCAGCAAAGTTTATTATAGCACCGTAATCTGAACATCTGGAGAACCGTGCTCACACCCTTGAGATGGCTCAGTTGACCAAGGACCCTATCACCGGACCCTATCACCGGACCCCATCGCTCGTTGAGGTCAAATTATGCTAGAATTGAGCGATATCAAATTTTTAAACGGTCACTCAGTCTATGACCACTCTGAGAATACTCAACGGACTTGATTAGGTAGCAATCAATCGAGAGAGGAGGCAAAATCCCGGCCCAACGGCTCGAGACCGAAAGGCGGTGAGGACCATCTAAAACGCCGGATGCGTTGGCTCCAGTAACTAGCGTCAAACGGTGACCCACAGTTTGGTCGATGACTCTTTGTCATGAGCTCGGGACGGCGACCATGGATTTTCATCATACCTCTACCGGCAATAGCACGTCAAGTACATCACATCCGATACCAAATCACACCCTGGTGTACATCTTGCCAGTGCGGAAATCCATCAGTCTATGAGCGTCGTTCAAGCGGCCGCACACATCTCACCATGGGCGCAGTCGAGAGCAAACAGCCCCGCAGCCCGAATGCCAAGAGGCGTGGTGGCGAGGGACAGAAAAGAGGTGTCGACACATCGCGGCAGCTGATCGAGATTCCTCTCGATCTCAACGCATTCTTACAGGCAAAGGAAGCCCAGTTCGACTCTGCCACCCCCGAGGAAGACACAGCGGCCGTCAGCAACCCCGGCGAGGCCGAGTTGGGAGACACCTCAGTCAGCAACAGCTCCCAGGAGCAGGAGCAGGAGCAGGAGCTCAACGCCAACCAAGAGTCTTCCACCCAGTCTCCTCTAACTGTGCAGACTCCTGTCAAGGCCGTCAACAGAGTCTTTCGCAATGCCGACTGGTCAAAGCCCCTACAACAATTCATAACGGCCCTCCAGCTCGACACAAACGGCGTCCATGTCATCTACGATGCAGACATTGAAAAGTCAGGCGTCAAGCTTCCCGAAGAGCTCAAGGCACGCACAAGCTTGAGCAACCCAGCCAAGTTCTCAGCTCATGTCCACAAGTTTCTGTGCCGCCAGAGCAGAACCGCTTTCTCAGACGACATGAGGCATCTCTACTTCCTCTACCACCCTGATGCGGAGTGGCATCCAGATTTCTGCGACTTTGCTCAAGATAAGCCTCTTCCAGACAACTTCCTCGGCTTCTCTGATAACCTGGATGCTCTCGTCGCCTGGATGGTGTTTATCCGGCAAAACTTGGGGAGACGCTCAGACACAACCATGTTCCACCTGCTGATACCCACCTGGCGACCCATGTTCATTGATAATGCACTCGAGTTTCCTGACCTGGGAACCCTCACCATCCACGGCGAGACTCACAGTTCTCACAACTTCGTCTGGTTCAACCTACCGACGCTTGAGGACTACCCGGGGAACTTGCTCTTGAAAGATGTGGAGAACGTCACTCGCGAAGAGAGCGAATGGAAGACGGCTGCTACGGTCGGAACAGCTGTCGGGGGTATATCAGCCTCGTTGGCCGGTACCTTCGCCCTCAGCGTAGCTTTCCCTCTTCTCACCCCCCTAGCACTCGTTGGGGCATTGTCTGCAGGTGGCGCATGCAGCACCATTGCCACAACACAGGTGAACAAAGGCCTGAGCAGAGAGATCCCTCGGGTGCTTGGGGGTATCGAGGCGCCGCCCAAGGAACCTGCGGTACCGGAGGTTGAGACCGGCAAAGAGGAGTCTGTGGTCAGTGAGCAGGAGGATCTCAAAGAAGATCTCAAAGAGGAAAGCAGCAAGGAGGATCCGGTTAAGAGCAAGGGCGAGAAGGCCAGGCCCAAGAATGATCAGGCTAAGGAAGCCAAAGGGCCAGTCGACGTCCAACAAGAGGCCAAGGCAACAAGCAGCAAAAAGCATCGACGGAGTGACCGTAAACGAAGTTCTAAGGCCTGATTGGAATTATAAAGAGAAGAAGATACACTACAGCTCAAATTGACCAGAACATAAAGCCCCTTATCCGTGGCAACTTTACCCCAACCTGAGGGATTATCATCTCAGTGCATTGGCTTGACCCCATGTGACATTGCCGTAGATGCATCCACTACAATCTCTAACTGGTTTTTAATTCTAACCACTCTACTACAGTCATGGATCTCTAAGTATACTAGCTCTTGACCCCCGCTCCAACATTTTTCAGACCTTCCAGGGCCTTGGACCGCAAAGCGAGCGCCAACAACTGGCCAAAAATCTCCCCACGCAGAGCAGTTCCATGAGTTTCGACTGAACAAAATGAGCATCAAACGAACAACTGCTATCAAGGCCTGAACAGAGAGCAAGGCGAGATTGAATGGAATAAGTGTGCTGACCCCGAATCCATAGGCGTAAACGTGCTCGAAGTATGTATTGTCGATAACAGTTGGATTGGAGTAATGGTGGTCGGGCTGTCTGGTTCATTTCTTTCAGTCCATGATCCGCGATAGAGCATTGGCAAACTATGCTGCGAGAAATGATGGCAGACATGTGGGCGAATCCATTGACCACCACGGCAAAAGTCAAACCCTCTCAGATAGTAAACATAGGTGCGATGAGTGACATGCGGGACCCATGTGTCCGGAATGCTGAAGACACGTACAATACAATTCACAGCCCGACTGATGATTTTAGGGGAGGGGGCCAGATCAGAAAACCCTGGTGATGAGAATCTTGGGAAATCACTTTCCACGATTGCTTGTCATGTCACTGAAGCGATATCAAGAGGCCAAGAAAGATATCACTTTCCTAAACATCAGTGCGAACAATGGGAGGGTCTCAACTAGCGAATCTTAATCCTCTCCACTTTCCAGCTCACAGGTAAGCTACTCAGCGTCATAATTCCTTCCACGTACGCATGACTGATCAGATGATAGTGGTCGTTCTGTTTCTGCAACAAGTAAGGGACATACGCCCCTCCAAGTACAGCCACAACCTGGCCGCGCTTGACAGTCTCAGCCGGAGCACGACCAAAATACCCCTTGTTTGTCACGAAAAAGCTGTCTCGTATGCCGTGAAACGAGTCATTCATCTTAAAGTGGTTGGAAAAGATCTCTTGGAGTAGCTTGGTTTGCGCCCCTTGGGCCAGGAGTAGAATGGCTGCCACGATCCAGGAATTGAAAGAATGAGGCAGTCGATGGCCTATGGGGTCTCGTGCCCGTACAAGCTGAGGGTAGATGTATAATAAGGCGAGGAAAGTCGATATCCAGGCGGCTTGGGCCGCTTAATACGCCTTTTGAATATAGCCGTAAGGGTCGACCACATTGCTTCGATATTCAACATCCTGTAGGGAAGAGGATATTGATTGTCAGGTTTTATGTTACGGAAAACTTCCGCAACACAAACTGGGATATCTGCATTGTCTCGCAAAAGTTGACTCGCTTCGACCGTGGTACCTTGCGAAGGAGTAGGAGTCATAGAGCTGTCCAATAAGCCAGCGGAGTATGCTCCAAAAATACTTTTCCCGTGTTTTCTAAGCCACTGATCAAGTTCCCAGACAAGCTTAAACTCCCCGAGATCATGATCGAAGGAGAAGGTTGCGTCGACCACATCAAACAAATGACCGTCGACGAATAAGCTGCGATCATGCAAGAAGGGATTTCCAGGTAGAGATTGGCTGAAAGGGGGGCTAGCAAATTCAAGAGCTTCTTCGCAAGGCTTCATCGTCCATTCCAATACCCAAGAGGAAAAAGGGGGCATAGACCTTCGATTCATCAAGGTCTTGCATGACCACAAGTAAAGATCCTTCCGTGATCGGATGATTTGGCAACTTGCTTCGTAGAAAACGTCTTCTGTCGACTTGTTGTAGTCCGGCACGATGTCTGCACATGGCGACTGGAGTGTAATGAGTCCCAGCGCGGCATAGACCATGTCCCGAGGATCCGTTTGCTTCGAATAACTGAAACTGGTTAAGACGGTAGCCAAATCCTGACATCTAGTCTCATCGCTGTTTCGGTATCGCAATCGAGCATCTCTAACGCAGGGAACGAGACACGGGAATTCGTCTGCAAGAGGGCTTCTGAAGCGTTGAAATAACAACTTTGACCTGCCTTCGTAGGCCATCCGGAAAATATCCCAAGGAAGAACGTATGATCCACACAAAACGTAAACCATCTCGGCGACAGCGACTTCCTGAATGATCCAAGAACGCTCGAAGTAAGTGTTGAAAAATAGTTGGTCAATAGCGTTCCAAGCCTTTTCATCATGGAATCTAAAAAGGACGTCGTCATCAAGCTCCGGATGCCGTCGGATAGTGCGCCACATGACGGAATCTCTGTCATGAGTGAAGAACAGGTAATCTCCTTGCCCTTGAATGATAGACCCATGCTTCGGACGCTTAGTGAGGTTGGTCGCCATAATGTCCTCGAGTTTCTCCGTGTCTGGTTTTCCGGTTGGGTGGCGTTCGAACCCCACCAAGCTAAGATATGGAAGAATATCAAACGCTTCTTTAGCCCCAGGAAAGTCAGGGCCAAGCCATGTTAGAACAGCAGTGGCCGACGCATAAATCTCGCGCATAATTGGAATTTGCTTCGCTTTCTCCTCTGGGTCTTCCTGATTGATGCACACCGCATCCACCCAGAGGACTCTAGGGCTCGAGGAGAGTCGCAAGGCCCGCAGTGCCAATTCGAGATTAGCTGTGACGGGCCGAGGACTACCGTTACATGTGATACTGGTCAAGCCATGGGCTTGTTTCCACTCGTAAGAGAGAGCTTCGAATTTGAGCGACATGCTGAGATTCACGCGCCGCAAACTGCAACTGATCGAATCACTAGCTTGGCCAGCTTTCAAAGTTATGAGCCGAATCTGGCGGTCGTTACGAAGCTTGGTGTACATGGCGCGTGCTATCCGAGGTTGATGATGTTGGGTGCAAAGGGAGGCAGAAGCTCGTTTTCGAGAATACATCGCAATTGCTCCTCTTATTCAACAGTTCCCTTCTTCCAACACACTGCTTTGCCTCTGACATATTAACAACGTAGTTCTGCAATATTATTAACCTAAATTTGTGCTAAAAAGTAGCCAGACAAGCGGCCGGGTAGAGGACGAAGCATGGAACGAGTTCTACGGTTTTTGGCACCTAGCCAAGTTTGAGCTAAAATACGCCAAAAGATAACCCCCAGGCAGTTGGGGCAGTTGGGTGCATCAAATTGTACTGGCTCGAGCCGCCACTCAAATGCATCTAGTATTAATAAGTCGCATTTTAATAACTCTTCCTAACTACTTTCTATAAGCCCCACTCTTCCTTAGTAACTCAGGCCGCCTGGGGATCTCCGAGGAATAGCTCAAGGTGCTGGGCATATAGCTCAGGCACCTGGAACAGATGGCCATGGCCTGCGTCGGGATATATAATCAGGTGGGCGTTGGCAATCTGTTGCTGGAGGACAAAGCTATTAGGCGTCGGGGACATGATATCGTCGTGCCCGTTGGTTACCAACGTTGGCGCCTTGATATCCTTGAGGCGCTCAAAGTTCTTCTCGTCGATGGTTTGGGAGAAGATGGCCGACAGTTGCGACTGCGCTCCCTGCCCGGTAAGGTACCCTCTGCGCTCTTCTCCTTCAACATTGCGCTCGTGAATCCGGTCCCACCATTTCTGGCCAAGCGCCAAACTAGTATCGGAGGGGTAGAAGAAGAGGTAAAGCATATCCTTCTTAGTAGGGGGCTGGTCACTGTCGGCTCCCGCACTCTCTAGCACGTCCCGCGGTGGTAGGACGACACCTTCACCGATAGCAGACTGGGTACCGGCGAGGATCAGCTTGCGAACCAGGTGCGGATAGTCCCAGGCGAGGACCTGGGCCACACCGCCTCCCATTGAGAAGCCCATGACGTCGGCTTTGTCGACCTTGATGGCAGCCAGGAACTTGGCGGCAATCTCGGCCATGCGGGCAATAGTCTGGGGGACTTCGCCATCGCTGTGGCCGATACCAAAGTTATCGAAGATGAGGACTTCTCGATTCTTGGCAATATTATTGAAGAGGAGGGGGTCCAGCGTGTCCATGGATCCACGCAGGTGGTTCGCGAAGAGCAGCGGAACAGCACTTGGCTTTCCGAAGTGGCGATAGGCGACCTTGATGCCCTCGACGGACGTGTACTGGGTCTTGACTGTCTGGATGGTAGACATGTTGATGATGGACAAAGATGGTGGTTCTGAAGGATAGAAGACGAAGTTGGTCTGGGAGAAGGAGTCTTGGGAAAAAACACAGGTTGGTGGTTTGTGTCCTTGCGCTTTATAGACGGGTTAGTTTAGACTCACTGCTAGCATCTGCCACGGGCCACGCCAGTCGTCTAGATGATTAGTATTCTCAACCCAGTGTCGGGAAGACAAGCGGAATGCTTGATAATATCCCCACCGACTCATTTGTGATCAGGAGTAGTTACATGATGGTTTCCCCTCGTTGTTCGGCAGTATATGGTACTACCCTGGTTGCCCCGGGCCCCAGGCTAGGAACATGGGGTAGCTAATCCTCGTTAGTAGATAGACCAGTATGGGGTTTTTAGAAATTTCTCCGATACCCCGCAAACATACGGAGCCCGAAGCGGATGAAGTTGTCCCGATGGCGTCACGCCTAGCACTCTGCCGAGGCAGCCGAGGCAGGCGTTATGAACGGGTGGTGATGTTGTTTGCTTCGTAGTTGGAGATGAAGAAGGCCGTCGGGATAGATAGACTACAAATGATGTTGATCGCGCCCCCTTCCTTGCCCCCTCTCATGTGCAGCCGTCGCACCTCTCCTTTTCTCAAGTCTCTGGCATTGTCTCTGTCTTCCATCCAGTTATCCCATTACCACGCAAATAAACCACTTTTATCACGGCGAGATGACCCAACTCATGAATGCGTATCGCTTCTCCAAGCCGTCTAAGGGCTTAGAGTATACCAAAGTCCCTGTACCTGTTCCCGAGCCAGATCAAGTCCTGGTCGAGGTCAAGGCCAGCGGCCTCTGCCATACCGACCTCAACATCATCACCGGCTTGGACGAGACCTTTTTCTGGAAGCGACCCATCACCCTGGGCCACGAGATCGCGGGCGTGGTTGTCTCTACAGGGTCCAAGGTCACCAAGTTCAAGACTGGAGACCGCGTCGTGGCCGTCATCACAAACAAGCATCCCATCGCCATCGGTGACGTGATCAACGCGGCCGGCCTTGGCTGCGACGGCGGGTTCGCGCAGTTTGCAGCGCTCCGTGAGGAGAAGACGCTTCTTATCCCCGACGCTGTCACGTTCGCTGAGGCCGCCGTGGCCACGGACGCGATAGCGACGGCCTACCACGCTGTGGTTACTGAGGGCCAGGTTTCCGCGTCATCCAAGGTTGCGGTGGTCGGTCTCGGCGGCCTGGGTATGTCCGCCATCCAGATCGCAGCCCGGCTTGGTGCCAAGGTGCACGGGTTCGACATTGACCGACGGAAGTTTGCTACGGCCCTGCAGTCGGGCGCAGTTGTCTGTGGGAGAACCTTTGATGACCTTCAGGGCGTCAAGTTTGACGTTGTGTTCGACTTTGTGGGCACGGGAAGCACAACGGCTGCCGCCATAAAGGCCGTCAAGCCTGAAGGCAAAGTTGTCCTTGTCGGTCTATCAAGCAAGGAGTCTACCATCGATGCCCATCAGCTGGTAGGTTTCGGCGTTCGACTCGTCGGGTCGGTTGGTTCTTCCGCCAAGGAGGTTGCCGAGACGCTTCAAATGATTGCGGAGAAGCAGTTTACGCCGCTTATGGAGGAGATCCCATTCGATAAGCTGCCGGAGGGCATACAGCGCCTCACGCAGGGCAACGTGGTCGGACGTCTATACACTGATCCGTCTAAGCTTAATGAGATGGGGCAATAGTGGAGGGGTGCTTAAGAAGGTGAGGTGTATTAGTTTAACATGAGCCGGGCTACAAGGAGCGGCTTTGGACATTTTTTGGACTAAGAAGGGGACCAGATGATGAATAGTACTTTATACTTGTTACATTATCTTCTTGCCATTTGTTACCCCCGACTCCTGCCGCATGCAGATTGACTAAATGCAGTATCGTCCTGGTACATAGTTCTCGGCCGTGGCACGTTTGTGGCGGTGGGGGCTATATTGTGAATGGGCCATGAGTATTGGGAGTCTTGGAACGGGGCAGTCGGGGCGAGACTGATTACATGTAGACAAACTTACCTTTTGTAAGGCTAGGGTTAAGGCCTATGACTGACACATGCTGACATGGAGTGAACGACTTTCAGCCCTAGAGGCGGTAGTTCGATCCAATGCTCCCATAGGTCAATAGCAGAGGAGGATCAGCTCAACCGTGGCTCACGTTTGCGCATATTACTGGCTGAAGCTTAGTCTCTACGATTGGAATCCCAACTCACTAAAGCATGAGCACGGAATAATGCGTATCGTGACAGCTCATAGTATCTCTTTAGCAATAACTAAGCGGGATGCTTCACTGCTAGGTATGCGTTCTCTTCTGATCAACTATAGCCTCCAAGGTACACTACAGACCACAAATGATGGGCATTAACCTAAGGGGGAACTATAAACAACATCAAGCTATTCTTCCCCAAGCGAAGCCAAGATGAAGCAATACTTCCAAATACACCTCCTTAGACACAGACACAGATGAACTCATTGTAGAAGTAGTGGAGGCTTACAGTCATAAGTCAGCTGTCTTTTCTGTTGGTTGCGTCTTCAGGTCTGACTGAGAGTTCTCTCACAGCTTTGTATTGCGGTGACCCTCCAAGAAAACTAATGCACTATCTCAACAATATCATGCGTCCGAAATAGTATCTCTTACTTCACCTATGACCCGACAAACACCTGAGCCTCTGCGTCGTGGCGGGTCCGCCTCCTCCCCCCAGGCCCCTAGAGAGTTCATAGGGTCAAGCCTAGCAGCCAAGATGATGGTCGCCCTTTGGGCCAGAGGCTGAAGACATTGCGACTCGCGGTTACGGAAATCAGATAAAAACATCATGAAACTATGGAGATACTCCGGTGCAGTGAAGAATCCGGCAAAGTCTTCAACATCGGCATTTGCGATTACGTCACAAAGACAGTTCGCAGTATCGGCTATTTTACGCTCCTGCAGGATTGAAATGCAATCAGCAAGTGTCTTTAACGGGGAGAGACTCTGGGGTGCTGATTATGCACTGCATACCATTCCAAGACCGTGACATTCCAGTGATGCCGGCGTGGCGGTAGAAATGAGCCTAAGCAAGCTTTTCGATGTTTCGAGGACCGGTTGGATATATGATCCAAGACTACCAGCATGTTGAGTTTTGGAAGAATCAGGTCGCAGAGAAGATGTCATTCGCATTTGGCAAGCAAGTATACGAATCCAATGCTGGGTTACCGTGATATCCAGGCGCTGTGTCTCGTCTATCTCCGACATCGAGAGTACTTCTCCTATTGTACTGTGATCGAGAAGCCTTGCAATGGACTGGTTGGCAAGCGGCGATAGATCGACATCGCCGCTGTCCTGTTCGTTCATCCTTGCCTTGATAAAAGGTTCATCAATCGTAGCAAACACCTTTACCAGGGACGCAAAACCGTATGCTAGTCTTGGATCTCGACATTCGAATATGCGAGGAGGATCGATCGTCGGCCTGAGGATGGCTCTTCGTCGGTGTTGGACAGCATATGCTCTGCAAACTGTCAAGTCATTCCACGGGTCACTCAAGTGTCTGACCTACCTCTCAGTGACAAAGAGGATCCAGAAGAGCCGCTTACGTCGCTGTTCCGTGTCTGCATCAAGGCCCATGTATGACTCCGGCTCCCCTAGCCGCAGAGCCTCCACAAATCCAATAGCCTCTCGAAGGTAATACGAAGCTGACTTGGGCTGAATCAGGTTGTCGTGCGCCACAAACAAGAAGAATGAAGTGAGAATGGTCCATTCGTCGGCTTCTTCAATAAAGGCGTGCTGCTGCCGGGCTTGCATACATTGGGAGATGAAGAGCTGTGGCGAAAAACCCGGTATCGACTCACGGGCAAAAGTCCTATGGTCATGGCCATTTTCGATCGGCATTCCCATGTTTGAAGCCTTGAGATCTGTGACATTAAGCTGGACGATGACTGCAGCTGAGAGTGCCGAAAGGAACGCGTATAGCCATACAGGTATGTGAGCGTCTTGCCTCTCCGGGTTGAACAGAGACAACAAGAATTCCCGATCGACAACGGGAAAGACTGAATATAATCGTTCGAGGTAGATGCGTACGTAGGGAACGAAATTTGGATATTGAAGGACGAATGGTGAAGGCTCATGACCAGTGGACGTAGCAGCGTGACTTGTCCAAAGTCCTGCATCTGGTTCATTAAATTGAGGATTCTTTTCGACAAAGATCTCGTCATTCATATATCCCTTCGGAGTGTACTGCCGCCTCGGACTGGCAGGGCTGGGTGCACTCCACAACAGATCAGTCTCGCAAGGACTTTGCGATGTATCGCTCTGCTGAGGTGGACTGGGACTTGTTGTTGTGGATCTCGCGTCCGAGTCGTCACCACCCTGTTGAGAGTTTCCAGGTAGATTGATTGGTCCAGGAACTGTTGTCTTTGCTGGCTCATCTTTGTCGTAGTTGGGGCGAGCCCTTGGCCTTCGTCCTCTCGTCTTGGGGACTGAGTACGAACAGGTTTCCAGACTCCTCCTGCAGGCTTCGCAGGGCTGTTTGCGGTTACACCTTGCTTTCTTGCGTCGACATTGGTCACATGCTGCACCGGGGGCTGGCTGCAGCGAGGAGCCAAGTCTTGGATGGTACAGCTTGAGGGAGATCATAAAGTTCGTGTTCGCGTCGTGGTGGCCAAGAACACGTCTTCTCCGCCTTTAACCTAACCGTCGATTCGCGGCAAATGAAGGCTGCTCGAGATGTTGCGAGGTCGTGCAATGGGTCAAGAAGCGGGACACTTGGCTTTGTCCACAGCACGAGCGATATCGCAAAGTTTGGAAGATAGACTCGAGAGGTTTTTGCAGTGGCAGGTTTTCAGACCTAGACCAAGGGCAGCTGAACAGCTGAGTCGGTCCGACCATGAGTCTAGAACTGGGCTATACTTCCCCCGCAATCTCGTGACAAATGAGATGGCTTTGGACCTGGTGTTATATCCTGGTTCACACTGGTGACTATGCTCGATTCGGTAAATGGCCGTCCCCCGCTTCTTCGACTTGTGGGGTAAGATGGGCCGAACGAGTTGGTGCTGTGCGTGTTGCACCCCGCCCCCTGGCCTCTCCCAGCCCTTTGACTAAGTGCATGTTACTTTTAAGCGGATTCAGACCGCCCGGCTGTATCCGTGGTATGCACCAGCTGCTGAGGCAGATCCCCGGAGTCATTCCGCCCCCTTTCCGTCTACATGAGGTGATCACCGTCTCCATCTGCTGCAGCAAAGATCATGCACAAAAATTTCAATTGACAGTTCGAGTTATGATATGATGGTCATTTAATTCACACAATCCATCGCTCCCAGGTTCGTCAATAGGCCCCCCTCCTGGCTTCTCAACACTTGCGCTCACTCATCGGATCTTTCCTTCTTCTCGTGCGTGCCATGTTCAAAGGGGTCCACTGATGTTTCCTTGAACTTCCTAGCGCTGACGCCCTGTTGGAACAAAATGTCGAGTTCTCCATAAGTACGGTCCTTGGGCTCTGGGAGGCGAAAATAGGCCCAGGCAACGCAGAGGAAGCACAGGCCCGCCCAAAAGAAACCAGCCTTCCCACGCCAGTTCCACGCTGTGGGATTAAGCATGTACGGAATGATGACTCCGTTGACAATGCTGAAAATGTTGTAAAGGTTTCGAGCCAGGACAATAGTCTTGGCTCGCAAACGGGTTGATGAGAGCTCCGAGACAAGTGAGTAGCACACAGGTCCTACAGTCGAATCGTAGAAGAAGGTATATACGAGCAACAATGAACCTGTAGCCCATGAAGCAGCGATGCTGTGGTTCCCGGCCAGCGAAGTGAACCCGATAGCCAAGAGGATGACGAACAGAATAGCCAAGCCTCCAACATAGAGGGTACGTCGTCCGAGATGGGTCATAAGGTACCAAGAGAATAGGGTACCGAAGAAGCCTAGAGCATACTGGCCTAGAGACATGTTGAAGGCGTTCTCTGTGGCCAAGCCGGCTTGGGTATAGAAGTAGGTTGAGTATCCCATGATACCTGCACCGCAGAGGTTCTGGGCAGCCCAAGTGAAACAGACCACCTCAGTACGACGAAGGTCGACGCCTTTGAAGCAGTCGAAATAGGTGGTGCCTTGTTCAATTTCCTTCTCGAGTTCGTTCGTATGAATCATCATGGCCACAGTCTCGTCAGGGTTAAAGTCGATGTCGGCCTTGCTCGTCAAGCGTTTCAGAGCAGCCACGGCATCTTTCTCACGCCCTTGCCGGACAAGCCACCAGGGGCTTTCGGGAGCGAAGAAAACGCCAACCATAATGGGAACTGGCCACATCCATTGAATGGCAAATGGGATGCGATAGGCCCATTCATCCGACCTGCTGACGAGGCCGCGAAGAACTCCGGAAGCGATGAGCTGGCCCATGACCCAGCAGAGATTGACGTAGGTGGTGAGATAGCAACGCAGCACCACAGGGCAGACTTCTGAGGCGTACGTGACAGTCAAGGTCTGAAAGACACCCAGCGGGATTCCCATCAGGATCTCGCCGGCGCAAAGAGCAGGGAGGTTGGGAGCAAAGAAGAGAACAAAAATGAAGCTTGTCACCGCAGCAAGGGCCGACATCATTGTCTTTCGATAACCGAGGCGCTCGGATATAAACCCCGTCATGAATAAGCCCAGGATCTGACCGACGTTCATAGCATTAGACAGGCCAGCCTGCCAAGCAGCTGTGAGCGAGTAAGATCCGTCCGGTTGTAGTTGACCATATTTTTTGTTGAAGGGCTCCATAGCATAGAAAGAGCTCATCAGAACAACATCGTAGCCTTCCATGATAATGGCCGTTGACAGCAAAACAGACCACCCAATTGCCTTTGGATATAGCTTGATGCCTCTCCAGACGGACATGGAGTGTTCCTTGCTGGTGGCAACCTGGGCATCTTGGATCGTCTGAACAAAGTTGTTTTGATCGACTGGATCCACGGCAAGGGATTCCACGGTGTCGACGTCCGCTTTTGCCGAGGTGACTGGTTCAAGAGAGGAGGTCATGGTTGACAGAAATGAGTTGAACGTAGCTATAAAGAGGTAGGAGCATGTATAGAAAGGGGATTGATGCGAGGATGCCGGGTTGGAGTCGCCCTGACTTGGCTGGGAAAGCCCTCTTTAATAGTGCGCCAACGGACTACCGGGGAAGGCATCACAACAACCCACTTTCTTGTTAGATGGAAGGGGTAACTAGCCGGAATGTGGCGTGAATCCGCCCAGTCCAAAACTTGAGCCCCATCATTCGATCATCTAAGTACTCAACAGTATAGCTGCAAGCTGGGGTTCCGCCAACTCTATCCCCGCAACCCCATGTTTTGTCGAACCCAAAGAGACCATGGTAGGTTGGTCAGGAGCTTCATTCTTCACCTCAACGGCTATTTACCCTATGTAGCTAAGTGTACTCGGGCCGACGAGGAACCAATCATGTCCAGGGTATCAGAGCCCAACGATGGAGTGGACCCGGGCAATTACCCAGGAAGGTCTAGCCACCATTCGTGGAACTTGGTCGGCCAATTGTCGCTGCTGTCGGTCGGTGCTGGAATTGCGAGCTAGTCCCCATTTTCATCGTTAGTTCAGAAGAACTAACCAAACGCAGTACAGGAGGGGATTGCCATGGAGCTTGCAAGCGAAACCCCAAGATCCAAGATCGGTTTGGACCGTAACCAAAGAGACGGCAAGGCTTGGGATGTGCTCAACGCTTGGCTCAACCAACGTACTCCCAATACCATTTGTGGTAGAACAGGGCGGGCTGGGCCTTGAGGGTGGCATGGCATGATCGATAGTCAGTTGCACCAAGTTTCTGCACTGACCACATAAAGAGACGAGCAGCTGTAAATAACACACTCCTCAGCCGCTACTGGCACCATCATGCCCATCCATGTACTGACACTGGATGCCGGCCGATACCCACTGGTTTATTGATCCTGATGGATGTAGTTTATTGTTGGTATCAATGACGTCTTCAAGAAAAATTATCGGCCACAATATAGGTGAGCACCATAATAACCAAGGTCCAACGAAAATCATAACTGTAAGAAAGGAAGTTTCTCCTGGATGGATCGAGTGTCTCCTCCATTGTCCGCTAGATACAGTATCCAAATCCAGTGGTGTCGTTATAGATCCTGCAGACGTGGCACCCAGTGTACGTTCGGCATAGAGACGAGGCGAAGCAGCGAGAATCACTGCATCGCTTCACAAGCTTCCCCTGCTATCTTCCTCCTCAACCCAGACCGCAGTCTAGGTCTTCTTCGGCAGCCTTTGGGTCCATGTCTGTGATTTCATAAGCCAGCGAGCCTTCAAAGGCAAGAACGATCATGTTGTCAACCTCGATGATCCAGTCTCCCTACTTGTAGATAAGAGCGGCGTCCGGAAACTTGACGCCTTCTTTATAAAGCGGGCCCCAGTCAGAGATCACAACAGCCGAAGACGGTATTTCAGTAGAGCAGATACTAGACGATCGGGTGTCAATTGCCCTGGCGCTGCTTCTAGCGATGAGTCCAAGAAGGACGACTGTGACTCGGGAAGTAAGCTAAAGTAGCTTCGCTTTTGGTCATGGTTGAAACTGGCTTGGAGATGCTTTGCAAGAATAGGGATGATGCTGTGAGACGAGGGCTTATTTATTCCCTCTCAGAACCTCTGCACAGGATTGAACCAGTTCTGAGGATTGAGTCTTCTCGCATACATACGACTCGCAGCCAACAGGAACTTTTGTTGCTACTGCCAACGCGTGATTTGAGCTGAATACGAGCTGCATTTATGAGGTGGCTGTCTCTCAATCCCGCATATTGGTCGGTCAAGAGGTATATCTATACTTGGCTCAGCATGACAACATCATGCAACTCCTTCTTGGCATGTCATGTCCCCTGTCTTAGGTTGAGGTTTCAAGTATGGTCCATTCAGAGGTCTTGAATTCATCCTTCTGACGAGGCTTAACAAGAGCGACCCCGGTCGAGGCTTTTGTACTGCTACGATTGCCAAATAGCATATGACTAGCATGAGAAGTAGATATTTGGTATTAAGAAATATAGCGGCCTGCCAACGAGAAGGATATACCCTACCTGTTATTCTATCTTTATTTCATTCGCATCCTCGAACGGTCATGCTCGAGTATTTCTACTGCTTCGTCGATCTGAGTGTTGGCTTGGTATGCCCTTGCAAGGTTGTTCTGTGACGCCAGTGCTAATAGGTGATTCTCAGTCAATGTCTTCTCCTGAACCGCCACTACATGCTCTAGTAGTTCTACTGCCTCTCTCGTCAATCCATCTACAAGCAGGCATCGGCATCAGCATTGGCTCTAGAGCACCCGTGTGTATGGAGACTAGTTCGACATCTGCGCCCAATCTTTATTTCAAGAAGTGAGTACGAGCTCCTAATGACTCTAGACTAAACTTTACTCATTAGGCGTATGACGTTAGCTTTTTGAACCAGGATGATCGAAGCGATAATATGGTGATTAGACGAGGCCATGTTCTGATCTTGGGGGGCTATGGAGAGCCCAATGCTCCGCAGCTTCTCGACCCAGCGGCACCTATCTACAGGAGGGGGTGCACTATCTTCTACCGACATTAATTTTTAAGAAAGATGCTAAGGCATGAAAGTCTTAGGCTGGTGTAAGAAAGCATATTGCTTGAACCAGATAGTAATAGGGGAGTACGTTAATCGGAACTTAACCGGCCACAACGATGGGAATTCCGTTCTGTTCAGTGTCTCATTTGGAAGGATCCGCGTACCCATTCTTCCTTGACGCTTGGGCCACAGGTTCGGCAGTGTTATCATCCAAGGGTAGCAAAGGCCTCGTAATCTCTACGGCAGTTGATGTGGCTTTCTTTTATGGTTTGAAGGGGCCATAAAAGTTAGACAAGGTAAGTTCGGGATCGTCCGGAATACGGAGTCCGCGGGTATGCTCGCATGGAGCTCTTGATTAGAGTTTAATCTAGCTCGGTAGGTTAATAAGACTTCCGAGGACAGGTCAGTCTATACGAGCATGTAATTTTAAAAACCCTGGTTGGCGTTCGGCACATTCGAGGAAGGGCTTTGTTGTTAGCAGAGGCTTGAATGGTCTAGTCCATGCCTTGCAGGCTATGCCCCATACCTCCCTAGCAATCAGTCCTATATCATGTCCTTAAAGCCACTCTTCAGAAGATGGCACGCAAGGCTGTAACTCATCCACTTTCTCTTTTTGCTAAACAAGATGAGAGCAATTGCTATCATTCTAGCTCTGTCTACCATCTTCGTGACCATCCTCGCAGTTCCTAGTGTTGGGAAATCACTACACTCCTACAACCATGCCCCGCTTGAGCCAAGAGGTGTTCGTCCCATAAAGCAGGTTATCACGAACCATAATGATGATCCTTCCTCGCAAAGCTACACCCTCTGGGCCAGAGTCGGCACTCCACCCCAAGATCTCACCCTAGCATTGGACTTGTCTCAGTCAGATACCTGTAGGTCATCCACTCTCAGGATGAACGAAAGGATCACTCACTTGTTTAGGGTTTACAACTGGCTGCCCCAACGAAGACCCGTCATGCAAGGACTTGTACTTCAAAACCAAGCAATCAAAGACACTCAGTCGTGCGCTCGGCACCGCCAAAGTCAGCTACGGTGACCCAACGACAATTCCTCCCAGCAACGACACCATTGCCCTTGCAATTCATCAAGATGTGTTTAGCATCGCTGGGGTCACTATTCCTCACCAACACTTCGGCCTCAGCTCTCCAGATGTCGGACCTGCTGATGCTGCGGGTTTGATAGGTCTGGGACCTAATCTAAGGTTCGGCTACCGTGCTGGCAAGCCGTATAACACAGTTCTTGACAGCTTAGCGGCTAAAGGAGCAATTGCAAGCCGCACTTTTACTCTTCACACAGGAGGCTATGATGATGATCACGGTACGATTTTTCCTCTTCTATCTTAATCACAGGGAATAAATTCGACGCAACTGGTGTTAACATTGAGAACCAGGCGTTTTAATTTGGGGTGGTGCAAACACCGGAGGCTTTCGAGGCAGGCTCGTCAAACGCCCACTTGTGAAGGACGAGCTTGGCACATTTGGGTAAGTCTATCCCCTTTGAATCCTGCACACTCTCAAAACTTGATCAGGACGGCATGCTCACTTAAGCTTGAAGGCCCTCGATCGCCCTAACAGGCTTGGCCCAGAAGTCTTCTCAAGGCAAACATTCTTACAAGATCCAGAGAAACGACTCCGTTTTTCTTCTAGACACAGGAAACCAATACTTGAGGCTTCGACATTCATTCGTGGACCCGCTTTTGAAAGATATGGGTGCCGTCAACGACGGCAACGATGCGTACTTTGTTCCCTGTTCTAAGCGCCGGGAACCTGGAAGTTGGGACTTTACCTTTGGAGATGTCACTATCAAGGTTCCTTACCACGAGATCATCACTGAAATCAAAGATGACAGTGGTATGTGCTGGGTAGGAGTATTAGTGACATGGAAGGGACAGCTCGTCTTGGGTCGTAAGTAGCTCAAACTTGGCCTCAGAGTATTGCTACTTTGCTAACTTGTAAAACTGTCAGTACCTTTTATTCGGAGTGCGTATCTTGCTTTTGATTATGATAACAAAGTTGTTGCCTTGGCTCAGCCAGCCAAGTGTCCTGAGCACCTCGTGGCGTTTGGTAAAGGGCGCAATGCCATACCTTCCGATCTATACGGCTGCTAGACGGTAAAGGTGTGGATGTTGGCCAATGTTTCAACCAATTAAGCTGGTGAGAACAAGAACACGCGCGCAAGAAATGCCGGTCCTACCCACACAAGCAAGCACGTTGTCACTTTAGATATCAGCATCCTAGTGTATTTGCTAGCAAAATCGAATAAGTATGGAGTTTGCAAGCGCGAATGACTCGGAAATTCAAAGCTCCTCTTTCCTCTGCCAAGTCAAGGCACCAATAGTAAAAGAGTAGGCCAGTATTGCAACTTCCCATCAGACCTCAGACTTCTCAACCGTCTCTTCGTGCTCTTGCTCCTTGATCTTCTCCATGTCGACCTGCATATGAGACTCATGAGGTGTAGTTTCGAAAGAATCGGCTACCTTTCTATACCTATCCACAAAGTTGACACAGAGTGGGTAGGACCAAGCAACCACGAAGAAAGCCAAGGGAACGACCATGCTCTTACCCGTGCCAAGATGATCCGCCGCCACGCCTGTCAGTGGAGGAACGCAAGCTCCGCCAATGACTGCTCCCACAATAAAGCCACTGCCGCGCTTTGTGTGTCGACCTAGACCCCTCATACCAAGGGCAACAATGGTCGGGAAGCAGATTGATTCGAAGAATAGCACACAGTAGAGCAACGAGATGCCAACATTGCCATGCTCCGCAACAGCAGGTGCAAGAAACACAATGCACATGGTTAAAAATGCAAGGAATACCTGCCGCGGCTTTACATATTTCATAAGCAAAACGCCAAGGAAACGGCCCACGGTGAATGCGGCTTGCGCCCCGGCGAAAAACTTCGAACCTGTAGAGTCGCTTGTGTTGCTTCGCGTCTCGGTTGCGTAGTTGATGAACATGCTTGCAATAGCCACCTGGGCACCGCAGTAGCAGAACTGTGCGAAGGCGGCGTGGAACAGTCTGTACTGTTTCACAAAAGGCTTCTCATGTGCGCTGGAATGTGTCTCTTGTGCTTGATGCGCCATATCTTGAATACAAAGCAGTTTTAGCCTCCATTCCGAGTCGAAGGACAGGCACTTGTCACTCACCGGCATCAGTGATCTCAGGAATATTCGAGAAGAGAAACAAGATGGCAAGCAGGAGCACAAAGGCGGCAATGGATAGGTAAACCCATTGCACGTTAGCCAGGGCCGCCTGGTCATCAAAGTTGAACAGGACGTAGGAGCCTAGGACGGGTGCAACGACTGTGCCAATGCCGTTGAACGCCTGAGACAAGTTGATCCGTACTTCTGCGAACTTTGGGGGGCCGCAAACTATGGCCAGTCAGGACATAAAGAGCCGCATGCATTGGTGACTTGGTCTTACCAGTGATGTAGGGATTGGCCGCGGTTTCGAGAGAGCCCAAGCCATTACCGATGATAAAGATTGCCATACAAAAACCGGCGAAGGATTTTGCCTTGATGCAAGGAATCGCGATCAAAGCACCGACGGCGTAAAGGCAGAGTCCCCAGATAAACACGGCCTTGTATGAGTAGTGTCGCAAGATCCACGCCGCGTGTCCGAGTGACGCCAGTGGGTAGGCACTTTGTATTATGGTAAGAACATGTAAAGTATACAGAAATGCAGCTCAACTCACCCGAAGTAAGCGGCCTGTAGACCAGCGGATCGTGCTCGAGTAATATTGAGAGTGACTTGAAAATGCTTGTTCAATGTATCCAAGAGGCCATAGCTAAAGCCCCAGAGAAAGAAAAGCGTCGTGACGAGTGCGATGGGCCAGATTGACTGGCGCGTGGTGAGATCTGCCGCCTTGGTAACGCGGTCATCAGAGACCTTGAGAGAGCGCCTCTTGAGAAAGGCCTTTACGCCCATGTTGTTCAGGCAGAGATGACTTTTTTGCGTTGTTGGAACAAATTGTATGGTAATGACGGATGCTTGGAATGAGTAGCATGACCTGAGATCAGAGATCTGGTGTTCTTATAGTTGACCTTGTCGTGTTGCCCTCCACACATCGATTAGGGGGGATACAGACCCCATGGGGAAACCCATGGGGAAGAACGGGATATTCTGTCCAACAGGGCAATTTCCCCCCCTTGGAGAAATTCAGAGTGAAAACACCCGACGGTTTATTTACCCCTGCACGGGACAACTTGGAAGTGGCTGACTCGGGGTGGGTTGTTTTCATGACGCTCTTACCTGACACGACCTTACCCAGAAGACAATAGCTTGGCTTACCCCGCGTTTCTCTCCTTGGCTTTTGGGGACGGGGGCGGGTAGTCTGGGGAAAATCGGCCGATTCTAATCAACCGTCCCCTGCATAATCTCATCTACTTCGCGATGACGCGCTGGGAAGGAATACTTTGAGAGACAAGTTAACGGAGGGGAGAAATAATACCTCTGAAGCAAGATATCTAATATTTAAGTTTTGTATCTAATAGCCTCGAGTCAACTTTTTATTTTCTTGTCTGCATGGCATTGGTCTTTTCAAGAATGTCAGCATAAAGAGAAATAGTATAAGAGATTAGATGAGATTTACAATCCTGAGCTCGAGCATTTCTGCGAGCGTTTGTATCGAAGTCTCACTAAAATTAAAGAAAGAGGCGTCGGCTAATAGGACATTTTTAAATTAACGAAGCCGACACGGGAGAATCAATTGGATTGATCGACGAGATTCCCCTCGTATCTCCGCACACCATCTTCCTCTTAATTTATCCGTGGCGCGATGGGATGGGTCTCAAGAGGCATTGACTTGGTTAGGAAACGATTAACAAACATGTTTTCGTATAAAGCTCCTTGAGCTAGGAGGACCTGTAGACTCCATGACTGATCACATTAACTTCTTTCGTCATTACTTTGTCACAACCATGAAGAATCTAGCATCCTCGTTCTGGGGAGCCGTGAGCTTAGTCCCTCTTTTTTGGGGGGTTGATGCGAGGTCCATTTGGTCTTCATCACCGGGAACTTATGGGGTCGACGACAATTACATCCTCAAGTCCGGCTATCCAGTTGGTAATGGGATCCTCGCAGGTATACTCCCTCGTTCGACAAGTGATTGCTTCCAAAACTCTGAAAACTGACTAACGTGACCTCGGGCAGGCACGCACTTCGGAGAGCCTGGTCACGAAAAGATTGTTTTCAATGTTGACTCTTTATGGTCTGGCGGCCCATTTGAAAACTCGGTATGGTAACATGGCTGCATGGTGGCGAAAGCTTCGAAATGTCTGAGATACTGACAGATGGACCATTAGGCCTACGCTGGAGGCAATCCAACAAGCAACAAGTCAACTGCTCTTCCCGGAATTCGCGAGTATATTTTTGATCATGGAACTGGGAGTAAGTCATGCTCCCACCTCAATTTCCCCACTCCCCGATGTTGTGAAAACCTCTTTCTGACCAAGATGTTCCAGATGTCTCGGCTCTCCTTGGCAGCAACAGCAACTACGGCTCATATCGTGTCTTGGGCAACCTCAGTATAACCATCGGCCACGCTACTGATTATACGAACTACACGCGATCTCTGGACCTATCCACCGGCGTTCATACCACCACGTACCTTGTGAATAGCGTCAATTATACGACAACCCTGTTTTGCTCCAATCCGGCCGGTGCATGCGTCTACCGTGTAACATCTAAGCAAGACCTGCCAAGCATCAACATTCAGTTCGAAAACTTGGCCGTTTCATCCAGCCTGGCCAATTCGAGCTGTCGCTATCCGTACACTCGATTCAGGGGGATCACTCGGCTGAAAGACCCAGAAGGAATGATATACGATGCCATTGCAAGACTTGTCGACAATCGCGATGGTGACGGAGTCTCGTGTGGAGCCAATGGCTCTTTGACTATCGCCCGATCCCCCGGCTTCAAAACGGTAGACGTTATCATAAGTGCAGGGACCAACTATGACGCTACCAAAGGCAATGCTGAAAATGGTTATAGCTTCAAAGGAGATGACCCAGCTGCAGAAGTACAGCGATTGACTTCTTCAGGCGCACAACAGGGCTATGACAAGTTACTGAAAGCGCACATCGAAGACTACCAATCGCTTTTCGGAACCTTCACCTTGACCCTTCCAGATGCTCAAAGGTCAGCAGGTCAGGAGACAGCAGTGTTGATCTCGAGCTATTCCAGCAGTGGCATAGGGGATCCTTATCTGGAGAGTCTCCTTTTCGACTATTCACGATATCTGCTCATTGCCTCATCGCGCGAGAATTCGCTACCGGCGAACCTGCAGGGCAAATGGACAGAGCAAATGAACCCTAGCTGGAGCTCTGATTACCATGCAAACATCAACATCCAAATGAACTACTGGGCAGCGGACCAGACCGGCCTTGGAAAGACTTCGGTTGCTCTTTGGAATTATATGAAAAACACTTGGGTACCTCGGGGAACCGAGACCGCCAAGCTTCTCTACAATGCGCCTGGGTGGGTCGTCCACAATGAAATGAACATCTTTGGTCATACAGGTATGAAGAATGAAGCAGGATGGGCCAATTGTGAGTTGCGCCAGATCTATTCCATCTGACACTGATGATTGATTTCAAGCCTCTAGATCCAGTCGCTGCGGCGTGGATGATGCAACATGTGTGGGACAACTTTGAGTATGGCCGATCACTCACTTGGCTACGCCAGGAAGGCTACCCTTTCCTCAAATCAGTCGCTCAATTCTGGATGTCCCAGCTTCAAGAAGATAATTTCAACCATGACGGCACATTGGTCGTGAATCCCTGCAACAGCCCAGAACATGGTCCAACATCATTCGGGTGCGCCCACTATCAGCAGCTGGTCCATCAAGTTCTTGAAGCTACCTTGAACTCAATCACATATATCGGCGAGAGTGACCAGCATTTTACATCAGAGCTGAAAGCTGTGCTGAAAAAGCTCGACAAGGGCCTTCATTACACGTCGTGGGGCGGCATCAAGGAATGGAAGTTACCGGATTCTGCTGGCCAGGACACAAAGAACACCCATCGGCATCTATCCCACCTCGTCGGCTGGTACCCAGGTTATTCTATCTCGTCTTTCCAGGGTGGCTACTGGAATTCAACAGTTCAGGCAGCTGTAGAAGCCACACTCAAGGCCCGTGGAAATGGAGTGCAGGACCAGGATACTGGTTGGGGCAAAGCCTGGCGCGTTGCGTGCTGGGCCCGTCTCAACAGCACGAGCCAAGCATACAACGAACTTCGACTACTCATCGACAATAACATCGCACCCAATGGCCTTGATATGTACCAGGGCCAAAAAGTGCCTTTTCAAATCGATGCGAATTTCGGTTTGGGTGGAGCAGTGTTGAGCATGCTCGTGGTTGACCTCCCAAATTCCTACGTCAACGAGGACAAGACACGCACGGTAGTCTTGGGCCCTGCCATTCCACCCAGATGGGGTGGTGGCAATGTTAAGAACTTGAGGTTGCGAGGCGGATGTGCAGTTGATTTCGAATGGGACTCTGATGGAAAGGTCACCCACGCAACCTTGCATGAAACTGGAAAGCATGTCAAGTTGGTCAATGTGCTTGGTGAAGAGTTAAATGAGTAGTGAGCACTTGGTTGGTATCCATTTGAATTCGAGTTGTTCATCAGGTTGTTATAGCTTCCCTCATTAAGAATGGAACAAGAGAACATGATTTGCTCCTATGCAAACGACGGGATAGTACTAGTTGAGCTGATACCAGCGCTCATAACATCGAGATAATTGACCAAGATATCACCGTCAGCGTGCAGGTCCTGCTGCACCCAAATAGACTGGATGGCGTCCATAACCCCTCGGACAGTCCTGATACGGGAATCCCTCTGAGTCCTTTCCACTAGGTTGAGGATTGCTACTCTTTGATCATCTCTCCGCGCTTCGCAGGCAAGAATCAACAGAGGAAAGAAGTGCTCACAACCAGAAGTACATATCTTGCTGGGCCCAGAGAACCCCGCTTCTATCAGAGCATCCAGATTCGCCGGTGGTTCCCAAGGGCTTTGCGAAGCCCTCGCGAGATATATTCGCGTTGCCACTTGGTATAACTCAACAGCAAAAGTGGCGTCATGACTTAGTTTCGCAGATGTTGATGTGATGGAGACAGTATCTATTCTGCTCTCTAGTTCCTTGAGGCGGCGGATATAGTCCTCATGGCGGCTTCGAGGGTCTCGCGGATCAACTAGTGTCTCGCATACCTCGGAAAGCAGGCTTAATATGGCATAGGTAGGGTTGGGAGAAGGAAGTGTCTGTTGGTAGAGACTTCAGTGAGGGAACTATAAAGAGAGATGCGTTTACGTATACATACCGGTCTGTATGGCGATAGTTGTAAATACTGATCATCAGGGGGGCCACCTCTTGTGTTTGAACGACTCTGGATTAATGATTGATGGCGCCAATGATGCACAGCGAATCTGGAAAGTACCCCATGGTAGTAGACCCAGTCAAGCAGATGCCGGGTGTCGCTTTCATGTGAAACATCCTCGAGTTGAGCGGCACGGATTGTGTCCATGGCTCCCCATATATGCCACAGCCACTCACCCGAGCTTTCTGATGGGAGGAGGGTCTATAAACGCGAGTTAGGGGTTGCTGCTAACTTTTTCTTGGAGTGTCAATACCTCGAAAGCCCCAAGAAGCATAGAGGCAGCCACGTGTTGGGCAGCTCTCGCCATCGTCATCGGTCCCTCGTTTAGGGAGACTGACAAAAATTGAAGGGCCTGTATTTTGAGTTTCATGGCCTCCTTGTTGGGCCCTTGACTGTGGAGCGAAGAGTAGGCCAGTAGTGCGTAAAGAAGGGCGAGGCCTGATGAGGTGTCTGGTGCCATCGTCATGGTCATAAGGGCATCTCGGATCTGCCCAGTCGTTACACCAAAGGTGACGAGGGAGCGATAGGCTGTGTCTTGAACTGTAACAAGAGTCAGCCGTAACAGGATCGGTTAAAATAATCCCACTTACAGTATTGCAACAGACACGTATGTTCTGCTTGTATTTGAGGCCGGTTCGGCAAAATTGGAGAGAAATTAACCAAGCGATCGAGATACATGCGCGAGGTCCAATGACCATATAGTTCCATGTCGTTGAAGGTCGTGTTGATCAAGAAGAGAGTGTTTGGTCTTTCCCTCAACTCATTTGTCGGTATGCCCAGTGGGTTTGCAACCATTGCACGTCTATTGTCATCGTCCCTGGGCCACGAAAGGCGTGGCTCATATCCTTGACAATGCATCTGGGATTGAGCACACTTGCCACACGTGGGCAAGCCTCCATCGCACCTAATCTTACGCGCTAATGCAGTCTGGTTAGAGCAAAAACGTCTTCAGCATGGCTGCTACTGACCTGCGCAATTCCAGCAGCCCTTTCGAGGTTTCATAGTAGCGACGGTCAAGTGATTATTTTGGAGCCAGAATGGAGGCGTCGGAATACCGGAGATCAACTGATGAGTCCCAACCGGTCAAAGTTGCTCTTGGTGGAGAGGGAGAGGTGAGATGAGTGTATAAATGCAACATGGAACCTGGAGTAAGCACTAACCCGTTTGAGGACAGATATGAAGTCAACGGTCGATGAGTGGCTAACTTTGATTGGCCTTCCATCATTTGACCCACAGGAAACAACTTTGACCGAGGCCAAGCCTCAACTTGAGCCTCTTCACGCAATGAGATTCACTCGCTCACGGACTGCGTCGTCATGCCTTCCCAGGAGATCCGTCTCTCTGGCATCGCTGTGAGATCGGACTACGCGGCTTTGCTTAGATTGAATTATAAATCAATGACTGATCTGAGTCAAGTCGTAGTTGCGTGCTGCCTTAACATGTATATAAACTAACCTATCTGCCAACCTGAGTATACGATATCAAACACAGTCCCCACTGCATCATCAATTCTTCTCTCTTCCTAACAGTTCCCATCAACTCATTCTCTCATCCGCAAACCCTATCCACCATGACTACCTACCTCATCACGCAAGCAACCGGCCAGCAAAGCCAGTGGGTCATCAGGCATCTCCTCGAAGCTGGCGCCAAGATCCATGCCGTCGTACGCGATCTGCAAAAGGTCCCATCAGTCCTGAAAGAGCCAAGTATTACTCTCTTCCAAGGAGAGAGCAAGAACTTGGACGAGATACTGGCAGCAGCCCAAGGTTGTCAGGGAGCTTTCCTCAACACTGTCCCCTTCCCCGGCCTGGAGGCTCTCCAAGCCAAAACTATCGTCCAAGCCTGCGAAAAGGCCGGGGTTGAGAACATTGTTGCAGCAACCACATTTTGCACGGGAAACAAAGACGTGTGGGACAACGACGAAACCAAGAAAATCCAGCTGGATGGGTACTTTTCGTCCAAAGCAGAGGTCGAGGACATTGTACGCTCCGGCAAATTCAAGGCGTATACCATCCTTCGACCTGCAGTTCTTCATCACGACTTTTTCATGCCAGGTGCTCTGGGAAACTTTCCTCGGCTCCCGACTCACGGAGAGTTGGATGACCTTCTCGTCCAGGGTGCGAGGGTGCCTTACACGGATGCGTACGACCTCGGAAAATACGCAGCGGCCGCTCTGCAAGATCCTGCAAGATTTGCGGGACACGAGATTGACCTTGGCAATGAGCTCCTTACATTCGAAGAAGTAAGGGATGTCCTTGCAAACGTCAGTGGCAGAGAGGTCCGTGTGGTCAAACGTACCACGCAGGAATTGGAGAAGCTGGGTGCCAGCGTCTTTGGCCAGAAATTCCAGCTTTTCTCAAACATCAAGGATCTGAGCTGGACGCCCGCCCATGCTAAGAAGGTCCAGGAAGAGTACGGCATTCCCTTTACGCCACTTCAAGCATCAGTGCAGAGGGACAAGGTTCGTTTGTTGGAATGTTTGCCAGCCAAACAGTAAGAGTAATGCTTTCTCCACGAAGGCCACGACAGATTGGAATGACTTTCATTGATGAAAGGCCATGGCATGGATAGGCCAGATAGCAATACAACTGGAGATGAAACGCGACCTTGCATGCAAATTTCCCAACTTATGCTGTGCTTATGTGATGCTGCAATCGCAAAGCCTTCAGACGACCAAAAGCACTTTAGTCCATCTTATTGCGCCTCGTCGTTGATTGACAAGAGCCATATTCCTCCTGACCATTAGCCGCCAATACCAACGATTAATTGTTGATTCATTTCGCGAAAATTTATCGTGCCCTTTTCTGATTCCTCCCCTCTTTATGTCACCAGGTATGATGAGATTCGGCGGGGTGTTGTCAGCAAGCAAGTTTCATAAGGGGCAACTGTCCGCTTGACAGGATGGTACTTTACGTCCTTAATATTACCACGAAAATCATCCATTGTTAACAGTTTAATACCGCTTTCTTCTTCTTCTTTTTCCAAGGAGTTTTACTCACTATCAAGAATTCTATGTTTGACTTGAATGGTTTCCTATTCTTCATGTATAAATTCACCAACCAAGCAAAGCCTGCCGTGGTTACCCTGTAGTGAGGAACTTGAAAGCTTGGACAGTTCCCATATCAATGAAGCAAATCTGGTCGGAACTGTGGATCCCTCAAAGCCTACTCTGCGCCTCTTGACTGGCTCTGCGTTATGAGCTACCCGCTCTAGGCTGGCTTCTCTTTCAGTCAGCCAATACAAACAAGAATCGATGTTTGAGGACCCGCAGTTCATACCGGATCCGTTGACTTTGGCATGGAGTATGGGACACGACGCGTCATAAACGCGACACGTTCCACTTCGCTTCGACACGCGACGCGATGGACGGATTGATAAGACGCGTCCATTCAATGGCCTCCATTATCATCGTCACCATCATCAGCCCCAAGAGAGACCATCGCTTGACAAGAGTCAATATCGGGGTGTGTAGCTCTGAGAGCAGTCCGTATGCGTTATTGAGATGATTGCTTCTCTCTCAAGCTTCATCATGTTGAAGCTTTCATCCTCCTGTTCTGTTGTTACTTTGCTGACTGCGCATGAACTGAGTCAATCTCTATCTTCCTTACGAGGTTTGACGTGACTTGCACCATTTGATGGAATGAATAGATCCGGTAAAGCATCAATTCCAAAACCAGTCGCCTTTCCTTTGTAAATTGCCGTCAATTGTTCTCAGGCCCAGTGTCCATCAAGTTCAGAAATGTGAAACCAAGACGCTGCGGGTGTTGTAGGAAAATGAGAGTGAATGATTAAGGAATGAAGCTAAAGAAACACCTACATCACAGAAAGGGCCCAGAGATTGCAATCAAGAGCAAAAAATAGCGCTGAGCACGCTTTCAATAGCTTTTCGGAACAAAATTTTCACTTTTGTCAAGAGGAATGATCACAATGCGGCGGCAGTGTTCTACCTCAGGTTTGGGCTACATAGTAATCTAGACTTCTAGGATTCATCTCATGTCCTGGACTACTCACCCGGGGTCATTGATGTCCCCGAGAGCGGCCAAAGCCTTCTCCAGTAAGTATCGCTTCCTCAACGTATCATGCTAGTTGACCTCCTTTGTCTCAGCATCCGTCTTGTAGTTGGCAAACTGGCGGACGCTGACTTTCTTCATAAAGAGCTCATCAAGCTCTTCATAGCTGCGATGGGCAGTTTCGGGCTGATAGAACCAGAGATAGACTAGACAAAGCACTCCAAGACCACCAAACAAAAACGCAGTCTTAGCACCGAGGTTGGCCTGATCGGGGTTGAACATGTAGGGGATGACAAAGGCCCATACGCAGTAGATGGTGTATTGAAGAGCAATGCCGATCGAGATGGTCTTGACACGGAGGCGCGAGGTGGCGACTTCACACAGAAGGGTATAAGCAGTCGCACCAATGGATATGTTGTAGAAGAAGTTGTAGGCGACGATCAAGGCGACAGAGCCCTTGATGGCGCCTGGACTGCCCTCAGTGGCCAGACCAGCAGCAACAAGTAGGATGAGTGTGACCGAAAACGTGCCCCAGAAGGTCAATGGTCGACGGCCGACGCGATCTACCAGGAACCAAGAGCAGATATTCCCGGCCATGGAAAGTCCATGCTGAGCTATCTGAAGCTTGAAGCTGGCTGCCGTGCTATACCCCGCGAGCTGGATGTAATAGGTTCCATAGGAAGCGACGAAGTATACACCACCCAGTGCTTGAATAGCCAGGGGCATGATGGAGATGATGGTACGGCGTAGGTTTGAACGGCGGAAACAGTCAAGATAGGTAGCCCCGGCTGCTTCCTCTCTAGCCTTGTCAAGCGTTGTCTGGATCTGGGAGATTTGCATGTCCAGTCTGGTTCCAGAATATCCGAGCCGGCGCAGGGCTTGCGTTGCCTTGTCTACCTTGCCGACACTCAATAGCCAGACAGGGGACTCAGGCATGAAAGGGGCGGGGATGATGCAGATTCCAGCGAATCCGAATTGGGAACAGAAGATGGCTCGATATGCCCAGGGTGACTCCGTAGCTCCAGTGTTGTCAACGATGATGGCTGCTGTCAAGGGGCCGATAGTCATCATCAGCGCCGTGAGACATGTGAATAAGCCACGAATGGCCATGGGGGTTACCTGATTGATAGCCAAGTATCAGTAAATGACGGCATGTGTGATGGGAGATATGCCTCTTATGGGTATGATTCGGAAGCGTACCTCGCCAACGTAAGTGACAGCAACAGACAGGATTACACCAGCCAGGAACCCGTTGAGGAACTTTCCACCGAAGAATGTAGCCGGGGTAGTAGCAATGAACTCGATAGCGATTGCGACGAACGACAGGGCGATAGAGACAAGGAGGATTGGCTTTCGTCCAAACTTGTCAGCAAGATAGCCAGCAGAGAAGGTTCCAATGACTGAGCTAGCAACAGGTCCGCCATAAAAAGCAGACTGCCAATCAGCGTCAAGGACATAGGATCCCTCAAACTCGTTCCCAAAGTCCTTGCGGAATTGTGGAATGCTCAGAACCATGCCAGAGGCTTGGTTCTCGAAAGAGACTAGCAGACATGAGATGACAGCGAAGAAGGCCCATGCCGTGTCGAGGGGATGCTTCCGCATGGCTGCAATGGGACCGAGCTCGTGCGCCTCATGGTTGGCAACTCGAGCGAGGTCTTCTGAAGCATCGTGGATGTGCTCGGCACACTTGGCCTCGTCGTTCTTAGACGAGTCCATGGTAGACGAAATGACGTGGCCGGGCAATTCTGGTGTAGGAACGAATAAAGATAATTGTCAGAACTGGATGCCAGTCGCTTGGTTGGAAGGCGACCCGGTGAGCTCACGGGGCGGACAGGCTACTTATGTATCGAGACTGAGGAGTTGAAGTATTGCTGGAGACTTGCACCAAGTCTCGAGCTTTGGTCTCATGGTCTGTCAACCGTGACCCGACAAAGCATGAATCTGGGGTCCCCAGAAAGACAAGAGAGTCACCCGATGACGATCCGGGGTTATTACAGGTGGCCAAGGCTCCACCGTCTGCAGCGACTGAATCCGCTGTTAGTCCATGGAGGCGGTCCGGTGGTTGCCGTCAGAGGAGACATCCAACAGTGGCACGGTTGCTCCTGGAACAGACTCGGCCTTGGGCCAATCAGATAATCGAAGCAGGTTCAAGACTAAGTGGGCCGGGGAGTATCGGGGTGGAGAATCCCCTAGCCGGTTCTCTAGCCACAGTAGTTTGCTGCACCGTCGCCGACTGAGCCGTCATTGGGTCGGCACTGACTTGGAAGAGTTGAACCTTGTTCAGTCGTCCTGGGGCGAGGAGAAACCACGGGTAAACCCATCGTTCGACTGGATCAGCTGAAGAAGTTCAAGCAACTCCTCCAGGCCAGGCGCGAAATACAAGATTGGAGGCAAAAAGGCAAACTGCAATGGAGCCCCTGCTCGCCAACATCCTCTCGCTCGACTCATCGGGTACACTTCCTGGTACTGGAATGCCACCATCATCCAAGAGAACCTGGATTCCTTCGCAAGCAGCCTTACCTCCGGTTCCTGCCATGCTGCCAGTCCCACAGCAGCGCTCTCAGCCTAGCTCGGCGGACGCACCTGTCTCGAGGGAAGCCGCATCATATTCTCGTCGTCGGGCGGGAACAGCGTGCACAGTCTGCCGAAGCCGAAAGACAAAGTGTGATAACCAACGTCCCATCTGTGGGTTTTGCAAGGCCACAGGTGGCGCTTGCGTGTACCCGGAGGACGCCCCCTCAGACCCATCAAAGCTTGACAGAGGGAGTCTGGCCATTCTGCAGCGGCTTGGGGAGATGGAGCAGAGACTGACCACCTTGCTCGATCGCCAACACCACGTGTCGAGTCCCAATCGGGACCTGGCCCGTAGCTGCACAGCGGAACACACTGAGCCACCAACAGCCACCCCGGGATGGGATGTCGGTGTGGATACTCCTGGCCGAGTGGAAGAGACTAGTTATGACCGTCCACCCTCGGGCGACATTGTGACGAGAAGCTCCGAGATGCGAGTCGAAAAGATTCTCCAATGGCACATCTTCTCGGTGAATCACCCGTCTCTCGCTTCTAGCCTCGGCCGCGTGGACACTATTCCCCGAGTCGTGGGGAGTGAAAGCCTGTTTGACCTCGACCCAGAGGTCATTCGAAACCTCGTCGAGAACTTTTTGGTTACTAACCATGTCAAGAACCCTATCTTCAACATCAACGAACTCTGGGCCTCTGTGAGAAATGTTGCCGAGACCGGGCTTCGATGGGATGGAGAAACGTGTCTTGTGGTATGGACTACACCTCTGCTCAACTCGTGACATTTGCAAATATTGCCGTTGTAGTTCTCTAGACATTTCATACTGACTATTGCAGCTTCTTATCTGCGCCATTAGCGTCTTGTCGGCAAAGATTTCCGAAGAGTTTCACCCTGGATACTCGAAACACCCAAGTCGCCTCAACCGTGCAGAGTTGTACTTTCAAATGGCTCAACGGCGGATTGGGATGCTTTACCACAGCAATTGCCTCATGGCTGCTCAGTGCAGCTTCTTGACGGCTGTCTATTTAATGACAACATTCCGAATCATGGCTGCTTGGAAGGCCTTTTCCCAAGCTGGGTCCCAGTGCGTGGGGTTATTGGTCGCTGGAGGGAGCCTCGATGAAGAAGGGCGGGCCAAGTCGCCAGAGACTGAGAGAATGAGTGCCAGCGACCAACAAATGGAGGAGAGCCTTTACTGGAGTTGTCTCAAGAGTGAACTGTACGTTTCGCACAGCCGCTCCAGTTGATGTTCTAACTTGGGCATCTGCAGGGAATTGCGAACCGAGCTTGGCCTTCCCGGGTCCATCCTCAATGATATGCAATACTCACACCTCTACCCATCTCCTCCGGGCCCCAGCCAGCTGGTAGCGGACAGAATGGGGCCCGAATCTGAACATCTGGAGAAAGGCTGGTTTTTCTACCTGGCCGAGATCGCCCTGCGTCGCATCATGAACGTGGCCCTATCTGCTCGCTACAGGGTCGGCTCTTGGTACTACACCACTAACTGGTGGGTCACGTCCGGGGTGGATGCGTTCAGGGGCCACGTGGATGAGTTCAGGGCCAAGCTGAATACATGGCAAGAAATGTTGCCCGCAGTGATGCGTTTCCCCCATGACCCACTGGAGAATACCGGGGATGCGCTGCGTGGGATCCTTAGAGGTCACTTCATCGACATCCTTGACGTTCTATACTTCCCGGCTGTCCAGGCAGCTGTTTGTAAGGACGTCGGTGAGCTCAATCCCTATGTTTTGGCCACGGCACAGGCAGCTCTACAGACTGCTACGTATCGTATTGCCATCTGCGAGGAGGGCTTCTGGCACCGCCATCAGGGAACCTGGCTGATGATTAGGACATGCTCCCGTAGCACGCTGCTGCTGCTTGCCACGGCACTTCGAGCTCAGCAGATAAGTGGCTTGGAAGATCTTCTCCCGAGTGGATGGAGGGCGTCAGTGGGGAGGGTTATTGCGCTCATTGAGTATTGGCAGGACGAGAGTCCAGACCTGGGTATCTTACTGGAGCGCTTCAGAGAACTAGCCGTCAGGGCTGGGGTTGAACCACAGACATTACGTACCTGATTTTTTTGACTGCTTTGACGGATTGACCCATCGGCTGAATGACTCGTGACCCGCGAACTGCTCGTCAAATTTTGGTCCTTTCGGGAATATTGATGGATCGGGGACAGGGGATAGTGTAGTGGGGAACAGGGGGGACCGTGATACTCCCCGACAGCGATATTCCCCGATGAGACGATTTCCCAAGGTCACGAGCACTACGAAATGGTGATATTGGTGTCAAGGATATTGTTCAGGCAAGGGCCTCAGACTTGCTCCAAGATTCATCATCAATTCCCATTTTGTGAATCTCTCAGGCTTGTCTGAAAGCCATATATGAACTCTGTCACCCTCTCTGTCACTTCCACTACCAGCCAGCCCATTTGAGACTTGACAATCCAGACCAAGGGAATGGTACCATGACGACTTTTACGCCACTCCTCAAAGGCCATGAGGCCTCGCCATCGATTTCTTTCAATCCAGAACACACAATAGCAGATATCAACCCGCTCATTTATGGCGGCTTCACTGAGTGAGCATCTTGCACCCCCTGGAGGTTCCGAATTGACTCTTTAGACATATGGGCCGTTGTATATACGGTGGAATTTATGAGCCAGACAATAGTCACGGCCTTTCGGACAAGAACGGATTACGGACTGACGTCATGGAATGCATCAAGGAACTTCAGGTTCCTGTTGTGCGTTACCCTGGGGGCAATTTTTGCGCCACCTATCGCTGGCAAGACGGCATCGGTCCCAGGGATAAGCGTCCGAAGAGACCAGAGCTTGCCTGGGAGGGAACGGAACCCAACACATTCGGCACCGACGAATTCATGGCTTGGTGTAAGGAAGTCGGAGCGGAGCCCTATCTGTGCTTGAACATGGGGACGGGGACTCTCGAAGATGCTCTTGCGTGGGTTGAGTACTGCAACAGTAACAAGGATACCTACTTCGCCAACCTGAGACGGCAAAACGGTCACGAGGAGCCCTACCGTGTCAAGTACTGGGCCCTTGGTAATGAGATGTGGGGTCCATGGTTGGTTTCACAAGCAACATGGCAGTTTGAATTACTTTATTGACCAGACACAGGCAAGTTGAGCAACATACGAAGGAAGACTACGCCAAGAAGGCTGTCCAATGGGCTCGAGGTATGAGTGAATCTCATATTTCAGTCTATTCACTAACGACAACTAGCTCTGAAACTACTCGACCCCTCCATTCAATTGATTCTTTGCGGAAAAGATGGATACTCTGACTGGGATCGATATACCCTCCAGCAGTGTGTCCGATGGGTAGACATGCACTCCATCCATTACTATTCCATGGGCAAGGGGCACTATACCAACATCTCGTCGGTGTACGGCGCTGAGCGAGCCATCCAAGTCTGCTCATCACTCATCGACCTCGCGAGATGCGAATTTGACATGTCTCCATACCCAGAAGTCGACCGCATCAACAGCAAGCCTCTGGGGAAGAAAAGACCCACCATATGCTTCGACGAGTGGAACGTTTGGGATCTTGAGCGAGCGCCTGGGAACAAGGGAGCTGAGGAGCAGTACGATTTGAGTGATGGCTTGGCAGTGGCCATCTGGCTCAACGTCTTTATCCGCAACTGTAAAGAACTTGGGATGGCCACTATTGCCCAGAGTGTCAACGTCATTGCGCCACTCATGACAACCCCCAAGGGAGTGTGGAAGCAGACAACATACTTCCCTCTTCTGCTATTCTCCAGATACATGCGTGGCAAGTCTGTTGCAGTTCATGTTCGGTCAGGAACCTATGACGGGCCAACATGGCCCGAGTGGATTCAGAGCACTTGCGTAGTGCCCAAGCTTGATGCGAGCGCGGCCGTTGACGAGAACGGGTGGATGAATGTTGCAGTTGTCAACTCGGATGAGGAGAAGAACCTATCAACAAAACTTGATGGCATCAAGGTTGGCACGGAAGTTCAAGTCTTCACCGTTGGCGGAGAGAGGTACCGTGCCTCTGACGTCAATTCTGCGGATGACGAAAGTATCGGTATCCGCGACACAACGTGGACTTCGGGAGAACCATTTCAATTTGAGCGGTTGAGCTTCACTCTTTTGCGATGGAAGCTATGAAAAGCTCGCGGGCGGATGAGACTTGCTGAGCTTCTTGACTCAACGCTGGAAAGACTGCTGTATTTACGTGTTGGGCTGCGTAGATAGCTTCGCCTATAGATTGGGATTTCTATTTTAAGCGAAATGTCAGTATCTATATGTTCGGGAGTTAACTTTTTCGGCATTTTACACTTCTTGACAGAAGCTCCTTGGCTGTGCTTGGTTATGCCTTCGAATATGAGATAGTAATGCTGATACGGCTACCTCCATAGGAAGTTAAAATCAATAGCTTTTTTTGTTTTGCGGTATCAGGTTTTAATGCCGTCATGTATTGATAACTAGGTATGTCTTGCGCTGTTATGGCTGACGGTCATTGGTGGCCTCGCCATCGGAGGGATCCCACATGCTATTACCGCGCCCTAGAGCTCTATGCCAGAACAAACCGTCTATTGCGTGACAATGTTTCAGTTATGATGGCTATGTTGAAAATTGTGTTCTTAGTGTTATCATGTTGAGTTGAAGGCTGCCTTTATTCCTCGCCCTTCTGTGGCTAAAAGTGTGGTGTGATCTTCTCCTCTACAACCCCCCCTGAAGCATTCTCACGGGGGATGAGACATCAAATGCAGCCCTAGCATTTCCAACTGGCTCACTCGCTACTGTTGTCCAACCAGAAGAGCCGTATACACGCCTGTGGGACTGTGACGCTCCATGCTGACGGCAGCTTGATGCGGCCTTAATGAGATCAATCAACCAGCCACCCCAACGAAAGAGCCTCAGCTAACACAGCATTAATCTTTAAGAAGAGCGCTAGTGTTACAAACCAAAACAAGGAGACGGTCGGACTATGCAGCATCTCAATAGGCTAACTCCATAAACTTCATCCCAAACTATGGCTCTTTGCAACCGTTCTTCAAACCGGCTCAACATACTCAATTGTTCTGCTTGCCAGGTGCAAAAGGTAGTGATGATCAATCAGGACACTTTCAAACCAATCCTCGGCTATTTATTACACCTTAGCGGCCCGTCACACGACATGTCAAGGTGAAAACCATTGGACGCATTCTTGGCCCCCAACTTTGGATGCCGTGTCTTTGCTTTCACAGCCCCTCCAGGAGCCAGGGGTAGACCAGGTGCTGCGTCATGCTCCCTTGTAAGCGAGCTGCCTGGGGTAAGGATTGCAAGACCCGTGTTGCCGAGCCGAGCTCAGGTGGTTAAGCGAGCTTCATGGACTACCTCACCACCAAGATCATGGGCGGACAGGTTGCAACAACAAGTGGATGGTCTACGATTTTGGACAGTATTACAAGTCACGAGGGAGCTCGTATTAAAAACAGTAGAGCGGCCTGGGAGGTTCATCTGGTTATCTAACGCGCTCGAGCCCGTTCAGCCCCGGTCTGGGTACGAGATAACGAGGCCATCCAGGAAGTGGACTGGGCTGCACGTGCCTATGCGGCACCCTGTATCATGTTTGTCTTGGCTCTCTCAAATTTGCACATTGCCAACTCGTTGTAGGTGTCCAGGTGACGCCCCTCGTTTTTGCGGTCCTTGGTAATGGTCTCAAGTCAAGGGTCGAACGCCGACTTCATTGCCATGTCTCAGAATGAAGATGAGGACGCGTGGACATGGCGAGGGCACTTAGTCCCAAGCAAATGTGTGACCACTTATATAATCATATCAATATTTTTCCAACGGCATTCCCAGGAACAAGTTGGAGCGATCCGGCGAAAGATAGGAGCAGGTCGGAGAAGGATTCAAACCCGCCCGGAAATTCGCCAAAGGAGAGAATACCAATCTCGAAATTGGCATAAAAGTGGCGTTAGAGGTCTACTAGCAGACGCTTCTGGGAGGCAAGGTCGTCTTTGATGCCGCCCGTCAGCAGGGAGTAGGTCGCGTTTCCAAGAGAGCCAATAGCGTGGTGGCGCCGGCCTACACCATCTCGCAGAACACGAGGTCAATTGTAGGAATTGTCAAAATTTTTGGCCGTCTTCATCTTAACATGGCAATTGAGACCATCTGCTTCGTGGTTGCTACAAGGCACCCGTACTTGACGAAGGCGTGGCGCGAGTGCAAAAAGTCATCGTGAGTGTAAGATTGGCCTATACTTCGGCCTTTTACTTTTCTAAGTTCATTCTTTACCGCGTTTATCTCTTTTATTAGGTAGGTCTGCGCAAGCCAGTCAACCCATTCACCCAGCATAATATCCCGGCGAAGCAAATGGCGGATCGGTTGAAGATCTGCAACACCACTTACCAGGCTCGTCTACCCCTTTGTGAAGCCAGGGCTGATAAGAGAATAGCAACTAATACGCACATAGACTCTACAGAGCTACAAAAGACCGTAAACTAGTCAAAGTCGAAAAGATCCGCGCCCTTCTCAGGATAGAGGCTTGTTAGGTGAAGCCCTCTTCACCTACTTATAATAACCCAAGTAACCACCGTCGAGACCAAGAAGGCACCTTCAGAACATTCAGGCATGGCTAAAAATAGCACAGCGCGCATCGCATGGCTGCTCCTAGTCCTCAGGTCGGGTGAGAACAACGTTGATAGAGTCACCCGTTGCTAGGTGTCACCGGCAGCACTCAACTTGATCCAAGAGATCGTAGGCAAACCCGGATCCATGCGTGTTTTACTCCCACAGACAACGTGACACTGACGAAACTAGCCCTGAACCGTTGGGGGCCGCAGAACGGTAATGCTTGCAGGCGTACAGGCCCTTGGCAACCGTGACTGGACACCACAAAACAAGGCACGCGCGAATTTTTAAATGATGAGTCTAAACCCCTCACAAGGCTGCGTCTAGAAGAGTAACAAGTCCGCGTCAGCTGTCCATAAGCAGCAACTTTGCTTACTCTTCTCCACTCCGTGCCGCCGAGATGCATTTCTCCACAAATGATGGATGAGCGCAAAAGCCCTCATTGGACTCAGATAACCCAGGCTGGTTTTCAGCCCCCATTTCGTACTTTCTCCAGCGAACGTTTAAGAGTGGACTTTGGGCTGCGTGATGTTGGCCTTGTCATGCTAGGGTTGTGCATGGGGCTAGTTCTCTGACCTATTTCTTCTTTTCTACCCAAGTCTCCTCTGCTCCTAGGTGTCCGTCCTTTCTCTCATTTTCTTGGGCCGATATCTCAACACTTCGCAAGTATCGGATCACCATCGCCAAAATGCGTCCCTCGAACACACTCTACCTCCTGGTAGCCCACAGTCTATACATATCTCCGGCGACTGCGGCTCTCGACCGCTCTCGTTCCCAGTTCAAACACTTCTTTCCGACTGTGGAGCAATACGCCAAATGGCGCTTCCATAAGGCGTGCCCCGAGCAGTTTGCAAATTACTTCAATGAGAGCCTCCCTGATCCAGGCTTGGGGCACAAATACTCGGGCGAGTTGATGGAATGTATCCTAGAGGAATGGGGAGAGCTCAACAAGGCAAACATGGCAGTGACAGCTATCCTGCTGGCACTTCTCCCGGCGGGACTTGTTCAGTTCGGACCCAGCATGGCCGAGATTAGTATTCTGAGCACCCGAAGACCAGTTCTCGCGACGTTTCTGGGTTTTGGACTGATGTCACCGAACCCAGCCGAGTTCGATTTCGAAGGCATTCTGCAGAAAGCAGGCAAGGGTTCTGCGCCGCTCGCGCCGATAAGGGCTCTAGACGGGAGATATTTCATTGCCAAAGTTCTCGTCTCTCTTGTCGAGTATGTCATCGCCATGGGGTCAACGGCGAACTACTTCTACCAACTCTACCGGTTTACATACCACGCCATATCCCTGGCTCCGTTAGTTGTCTATGTCCCCGGCATACCGGAAGCGGCCACGCTATTTGGATGGGCATTTTTGAACTTGCCGCTGTACCTACTCAGTTTTGTCGTCTTCGCCCTGGCCTTCCACCGAGCTACGCCTCAATCGGGATACAAAAGGAGAAACCGCTGGGTCGAGTTTATCATTGCTGAACTGACTCCATGTGGCCAAGGCCCGAGCCTCAGGCTTCAACAACGGGGGACCCGAGAAACTCTGCAGCGCCTTCTTGGAGCCCTCACTCGACTCATTGCCGGCCTTCATATCATCCTGGGCACTGTCCTCATTGGCAGCATCGTTCTCATACCCTTGGGTGACTCTCTTCCAGTAATCTACAGTTTTGTATTCGCGGCTATACTTACTCGGGCTGTGTTGAGCTACGAAATGAGTTGTCTGGCAAAGAGGACGGAAATCGAACCGGCGCAGGGTCTAGGCTCAGATCAAGTCGTGCATGAGACGCATTCTCTGGGACCGAAACAGTATGAAGGTTTGAGCCAGGATGATTGAATGAATAATGCCTTGCCATCGTTGGGGGTAATGGAAGGGATGAGCTGTACTTGGGCGAATACGGTGACGTCAAGGTCTGATGCTGGTCTTCCCATTGGGGTTGTTGGGCTCTGCTATGCTGCAGTTGCCCTGATACAACATGAGTGGAAACGCTGTGAGGTCGGTAGACCAAGGTAGTTAGCGCATTCTTTGATCTAGCCTTTGTACGAAAGTCTACAGCGAGGGCTCGTTCAACTCATGTGGGCGGTATGGTAGAAAATAACAAGACAAATATTGGGATTACTTGCTAAGTAATGAAATGAACCACGCAATAATAATGATCGAATTGTAAATGGGTCAGAGAGCGTCCCGAGCAGATGTGGCATTGCTTCCCTGTACGCTGGATCTCATGCCATTGTCTATAAAATGCTACTTTAACAGAATGACGAAGCACCTAGTGACCGGGTTCCTTTAGCGTCAACGTTTCCCAAACAGTAGTCTCACGTTTGGGTAATTGAGCTTACCTGGTGAGGCTCTGAGTGGTTGAATGGAGATGAACCAGAATGGATTTGTGATGCGATGGAGTTGAATTTTGCCCTATAACTTGGCTTGAAGTGGCAGGCCCTAGCGGTTGTTGGTTTCTATAATGGTGGCATACACGGCTCAGACTTTGCCGAGTTTTCGGGCTAATTGGATGCTTACGTGGTTACAAAATCAGCCGGTGCCTGTGCAGGGGTGTCGTGATACTACCTTGTCATACAGCACAGCCTCATCGACGTCAGCGCTTCACGGTCTTTCAGATTCCTCCTCAACTGTAACTCTCTCTCTCTCTCTCTCTCTCTCTCTCATATCCATACATGGTTTACTTAAAACCATGGATGCCCAGGAATCTCACCCAAGCTTATACAGCTTGATTACTCTTGAGCCGAAAGAGAGAGAGATTCGTCTGTTGCGACTCCTACCTGGTAGCGGTGATGGCCCACTCAAGGCTGACCTCTTCCGAGAATCCCTCGACAACAGTCCGGATTTCAGCGTTCTTTCATACTCTTGGGGGCCGGAAAGCGACAAGGTCCCTATAACCGTCCAGAGCATGACCGTGATGATCACTCGGAACCTCCACCAGTGCCTTCTGAACCTGAGATCTGACACAACCCCGCTTGTCATCTGGATCGACGCCATCTGCATCAACCAGTCTTCGAACGAGGAAAAGAATACACAGGTTCCGCTGATGCGAGACATCTACAAGGCGGCAAGGGAAGAGTTTGTGTGGCTGGGCGAAACAACGACTGGCCTGGACTTGATCGTCTCATGCGTTCGGTTTATCGCGTCCCAAGACCAAGACTTCCATCTAGATAAGCTGGAGCACATCGCACACGAGTTGGTAGTTTCCCCGGAGGAAATTTCATCAGGTAAAGACTAGTTATTAGCCATAACCACTTTAGAGTTCTAACTAGCCATTGTAGCATTCACCGAGTTTTCCGAGCTGGCATGGTTCCATCGCACATGGATCATCCAAGAATTTGCTTTACCTCGTCAAGATCCGGTCTTCTTGTGTGGTGAACACCACATTCCATGGCCACATCTAAAACGATGGTGGCATGATCTAAAGGAATGTAACAGAAAAGTAACCAATCACGCTGAGTTGAACCGAGAAAGCCCTGGTTGGCAGAAGCTCCACGAACTCATCTCTTCCCATCCACTAGAAGGCTTGAGCACACTGAGAGACATATGCTCACACGAAGAGGTTCTGAAGAAAGGACTTCCACTCTCGGTACTGATTGAGTCAAGTAAGAAGTCCCTCGCCACGGACCCAAGAGACAAGATCTATGGTGTCCTAGGACTCACCAACGACGACGCCAAATCGAGTCTCACGATAGACTACAACAAGTCAGTTCAGGATGTTTATGAAGAAGTCACCCGATATCTCATCTTCGCAGAAGGAAAACTCAATATCCTGTCCGGGCAAGCGCCGGATATCATACCGCAGTGGGACCAAAGCAACGGGAAATCTGCTCCCCCTGGACTTCCAGTTTTCAAGTGGCAACGAAACACGAAGAACGTGGCTTCGAGCTGGATCCGGGACTATAGCCACGTTCAGCCCTCGTACCGACCCACACCGTTTCTACCAGACTGGCTGCCTCGTGCTGTAGGCTACGACGCCTCGCTGAAGTCAGCTCCGGTTGAGACTCCCAATCGTCAGCCTGGAGAGCTGGGAATATGCGGAATGGAGGTGGACATTGTAGAGGAGTGCCACAGGGCTTGGTACATGCTTCCTGGTAGCGTGGCATATTTGAAGGACTGGGATGCAATCCTTCCCATCTTCTTTAGAGCTTCTCGCCCTAAAACTTCCAATTCAGAGGGGGAAACCGAGGTGCAACCCAAAAGAGAATTTCGGGCGAGCAACGATCCAGAGTGGGATCTCCCTTACAATCCAAAATATGGAGCTTCCAAGACAATGAAGGAGGCAATCTGGAGAACCGTCATCGGAGATGAGATATTCCAGATCGCTAAACGAGCTCCAGACTATTGTTCTAGACTTTTTGACGGATATATAGACGCGGTCCTAGGACAGACCGGGCACTACAAGGTTCCAGATGGTGCCGATACTACACTCGACAAGGAGATGGCTCTATTCTCCAGGTTTCAGCGAAGGATGGACACGGTGCTGTATCGGCGATCGGCGTTCTCGACCCCGGGCGGGTGGATCGGTATTGGGCCTGATGATATGAAAGCGGGAGATGTAATTGTGTTGCTATCTGGGGGCGACGTCCCACATGTGCTCCGACTCTGCGAATGTGGAAATCATTACGGACTAATAGGGGAGTGCTACGTTGAGGGTATTATGTATGGGGAAATGATGAACGCTTTGCAGAAGGAGTCAAGGGTGGATGGTAAGATTTTTCGCATTCGTTAATCTAGACCACACCTTGCAGTCTACCCCCAGATCGCCAGCTTCAGGGGCTGGCCCTCCCAATGTCTATGTCAAATCGTTTCTCGTTTTGCCTTGCTTTCAAACTCGCGCTGCTCAAAGTATTCCCCAAAGAACTTGACTGATATACCTCCGCTGAAGCTGTATTTCCACCTTGTAAATCGTGATGCCACCATCCTAGGCTAAACACCCATCCATTAAATGCTTGCCTCAGCAGTCTTTCGCTCATATGCTCTACATTCTGAGGGATAACCCCGAGTTCCCGGTCACATAATTGCGAGTCGGCTAGTAAAGCCATTGTGTTTCCAATACTACATGGATCCCTTGGGAGAGTTCCGCGTATCTTGACTAGAAGAAAGCCTAAAAGACTAAGCCCGGACATGGTGGCAAAGAGAACCTGAAGGATAAGTTTCGAGGTACCATCGATGACAAGGTGCGTCACATCCGCAGAGTACGAGCCAGTCGTCATTGCTGTGAGATGATGTTGTCGAATTCCCATCTGTAGCACTCAAAAAGTTGGTTCGAGAGGCTGTGTTGCTTGCTCGGAGATTGCGGTCGATGATGTGCCTCATGTACTCGCCGTAGTCCCTCGCAACGGCTCTAATCAACTTGTCGGCATTGTTGGGCCCTAGGAGGTTTTCTTGCAAATATCCATTGGAGCGCTTCACCAGTTGGTTGAAAAGGGGGTCGTATTGGTACTCTGGCTCGTTTCTTGCGAAATTGAGGAACGTTGAGCCTATGAATTTTTGAGTTTATAGCCGAGGGTATGGGAGCCGCTGGTCTTGTTTTTGAGAGCTTGGGGCTGGCCTCGCACCTGAAGGATACTGATTGCTCCGAGGGCCGGATCGCCTTGGTAGTTGATCGTTACCGGAACTTGGTTGATTCTCTGGCTGCACAATAGGCCTGTGAGATCCCTCCCGGCAGCCTGGGTGTTATTGACGAGACCGAAACAGATGCTGATTGACAGACGCTCCTTGCTGACTTGGCCAGCGGTCGAATTGGCAAGGTCGATGTACTGGCTGACCCCTTCCAGGGCCTCTCAGAGCCTTATCAAGCATTGGAAGGATCGGAATTCGGAGTATTTTGTCCGGGACAGCTTCCGGGCGGTTTCCCAAGTATGAATCCCGCTGGGGCGAGACTCGAAGTGGTTTCTTACATGGTATTCGTTAATGGCTTACGGGTCATCTGCTCCAAAGGCCAGCACATAAAGCTAATGCAGTTGGAACCTGAAGTTCTTGGCAACATGGGCTGTACTGGTAGATCGGTAATTGTTCTCCCTCTTTTTTCCGACTTGGCTGTGTATTGAAGCGAGAGATGTTCATCAAGTCCCGTGTATTCCCTCTGGATGCATATAGGTGCTGCCCTTGACGTTGTAATTTAATGCTACATAAAAGCCTACCTAAATCCATGGTGTTTCCTGCCCTCCTCTCAGACCAGCTGCGAGACACACACCTTCATTTAGAACAACATTCAAAGTGATTGCTTCAGCAAGTTACCCTCTAGCATAAATGGATCGCTGGTGGGCCGTTGCCGTCAGACTCAACAGCTTAAACATGAAACCTCTTCGCAATGCATCCCTTTTTAGGGCCAATCGCGGGCCGGTTGGTAATGGCGGGAATGCTTGTGGTGGTCGATAGTAGGGGACTGACCGTAACTGTCGACTCAGTCACGTATGGTGAAGACGTACTTGTTTCCTTGGTGACCGTCGCCTGGAGTGTAGAACTTGGTGAAGTGTGGACGGTAGAAAAGGTGGTTGACAATGGCTGGGAGTTTCCAGCAGTCGACACAGAAGCGGTAGCTGTGGGGATCGAAGTCTCAGTTGATGGCTTTGGAAGGTTGACATCAGCCTCGTCCAGGTGATGAAGCAGCGATCCCCATCCCAGTCCATCGTAATGCCCCGAGCCTTCACCCCATGATCCGGCCCCTCCTTCATACCCGCCAAAGAACTCCAAAGACTTGTTCAGATAGGCAGTCGTCCAAGGCGCATCAAGTCCTTTGATCTGGACGTAATGGGTGTGGAGCAACTCCCACGTAGGTCGTACAGCGCCACGAGACTGGTCGCTGATCTCCGTGAATGAGACAATGCCATTCGTATAGGGCTCGAAGGGGACATCGTTTCCAAGATTATACCTGGCAAAGTACTCGGCACTTTTGAGTTGGTTAGCTTGTGAGTCTAACAATGTTCAAGGTGAACAAGCACAAAGATAATACGTACCCAAGGAGGATTCGGCTGTTGTTGTAGGCAAAGAGATCCTCGCCCTGGTTCCAAGCCTGCTGGCCAATGACTCCCAATAGTTGAAAGACGAGGGATGAATGGCCTTGATCACGACCAGCCTCTTGCCCCTGGCCAAGAACTGTACCGGTGCCCGGCTCACGAACAAGGTCGGTGATGGCATTGTTGATGGCTCCGTTGCCCTCGCCATGCTTGAAGTAGTTGATGGCAAAGTCCCATGCAGTCTGGTTGTCCGTAAGAACACCAATAGCGAGCGTAGAGGCAATGTTGCAGAGCTCCCAGTTGGCAAAGAAGTGCTTGACATTGTGTTGGGATCCAAGGACATGGTTCAAGAAGTCGACGTTCATCGGCAAGAAGATATCGTTCATCATCGAGATGACACGATCAAGTCCATTGTCAGCGAATGGTTTGTAATCCCGCAGCAACTCAGCAGCGTTGGCCAGCTCGTAGCCTTGCAATCCAGCAGTGAGATACGCATCATCTCCACCGCCTTTCAAAGTCCGTAGTTTGTCTGCCCATGCAACAAGGACATCCGCTCCAGTTTTGGCAAATTGCTCATCTCCGGTGATCTTCCAGCGCAAGGCGAGATTGAAGGCAGCTGCCGCATCGTGCCACAAGGCTTCGCCATTCTCGCTGCGATAGATTTCAGCGGTAGCGTGGTCTTTGTAGTCGGCGGCGGAGAAAGGAATGCTTGTCAATTTGTCCCAAGAGCTAACCCAGGGCTCTTTCTTGGCAGCAAGCTTGGTTTTGACGCGGTCAATGTCGGACTCGGTTACGAGCAGGCCGGGGTGAGTAAAGGCGAAAGTTAGAGAAAAGAAGCAAAGAAATAAAAAAGCGTAGGCGTTCGCCATGATGAAAGAAGAAGATTCAAAATGAGTGGCTAGAAGACTTGGCTTCAGAGGTCGAATAAAGGAATGGCTGGCGAAATGCTTGTCCAAAGAAACAACAGTAGCAGAATTATCGGCCTTCACGTCCTTTTAAAACCTGAACCGAGCCGCCTAGCCGCCGTGGTCCATCGATCTGCGGCCAGTGTGGGGGGGCCCTGTCATCTACCCCTTGTTAATCCTGTAATACAACCTGCGACAAAGCTAGCGATCAAACATGCGAGGGTAAAAAGCTAAAGTGATGTGATCAAAGAATCCAGACTCCGAGCTCTTAGAATGCCGACCCAGCCGGGCGTTTCAGTGAAAGATGACAGCTTCGTTCAGACCCACACTGACGCCGATCGTTTGATGCTTCACGGACGGTGGCCAGTGTGAGGTATCAAGGACAGCATTATTGAAGGCGAGACTCGGCGCCGGCGCCTTGTAGCATTGTAGGCTACGGTCATTGCGCAACACTTGCTATTGCTTGTACTACAGTGACGAAAGGGGGGTTTGCGGCAGTGAGATCCAATGACTATATGCAGAGTTGATCTTCTGCAACCCCCCACCCCTTGACTGCGGGGAGATTTGGCTCGAGATTGCTAAGCGGGCGGCAGATGCAAGCCTTCTCTTTGTCAGCATCAGATATTATAAACGCCTTGTTCCCAGGAGTTATCTATGTCGACGTATGGGTGAGTTGACCGCTCACGGGTGGTGGCAGCGAGACATCGTAGACTGGGTGTGGTGGAGACATCAGAACACAACCAACAACCCGAATCCAGTCTATCATCGATAATCAAGGATCAAGCGCTACTCATGACGCTCCGTAATTTCTTTCCGTTTCCCACGGGCAGAACTAGAGCCTTGATGATCTAAAAAGTCATGCCACGACAGGCATGGGCTGTTCCGATAGAAGATTGATTATCAAAGATCACAACACAAGCCGCACCATCCCACCGGAGTCTACTGCAACTACCAAGGGTGGATATGTCATTCTCCAGACGAAACCAGGGGTGGGGATTTTGCAGAGACGGTGAATGCCCTCCAACAGTCGAAAGCTCTTGTTACCAGAACTGCCATTTCTCTTGATCTAGCACCGATGGTCTGAAGCGATTTAGGTGTTGCGATTTTGTGTGCAGACCAAAATTTTATCGTGATTCTCATTGTTAGTGGAAATTCTTAGCTCTTTCAATGTTTCTAAGGCCATTCATGACGCGGATAGCTACCGGACATGTCCCCGAGGGTTTGTCCGTAGACAGGGATCAGTTTCATCACGATCCAAACTAACATAAGAGCACGGACCTCATCTCGGAGAGAATTTCCAGGTGTTAAATTAAACCACGGGGAAACTGCCGTCGCTGGCTTCGAAGGTACGTTAGACAAGGAAGCTAAGCTAGGTCCGCGGTTGGTAATGGCATTGTCAGGCCCACGCAGGGGCTGTCTAGGGATTCCTTCTTGTGGTGTGGGTGGTCCGTGGGCATGGCAGCCTACCCTACATCCGTGGCTTGCTCTCCTATGGTCCGTATAATCTTTATTCCGGTCGGGCTCACGCGCATAAACGCAAGATTTTCCGTCGTCTCATATGACTTTTGATAAACTCTATTCTGTTTTCCCGAAGCATCAACTATCAGGGCATAACAGCCCTTTTGCTAGGCCATGTCGAAAGCAGGTATGAAACGTATTGAATAATGATGCTACAGATACTTGTATGGAAGGAGGCTCCTCTTGATGTAGGAACTACAGGTCCCTGACACTGGTGAACCCATCCTCTTGAACCTTCAGAATCGGCTTGTTAGCGACCATCTTGTCCCACAGCGTACTTCCCCTCTTCCGCTCCTCTTGGTCAACCCGCCTCAAGAACTGCTCCGCGGTGCGAATTCTCCCGGGAAAGATTCTATCCAGTAAAGCGTAGTCCCTCTGAATGACACCTTTGTTATAACCAGATGCCCTCCAAGTGTTCCACCATCCGGTAAAGTTCTGTTTGATGGTCATACTGGCGCTGTCACTTACATCGGCCGCGACGCCAACCGGTCTGTCCGCAATTTCGGCGAGGGATCCTTCCCTCCAGTATGTCTCGAAATCCACATCGATAAAACGTGCCTTTCGTCCAGTGACTCGTTCAAATGCCTTGGCAAGATCGTCGTAATGCACGTGTTCGATAGCCACTTCCAAGTCTCGGCCATCCGCCTCTTGAGGATTTTCAAACAACCATCGGACGTAGAAGCCACAATCGTCCAGCGCAACATGCACGACTGCTCCATCGTGGGTAAGGGGGACCCGCCAGGTAAGGATATCCTCACCCGTGACTTCGTCAACTTCAATTTTCGGTACGGCTGGCCCAGCAGAAGAAATCGCCATGTCGAGATACACACCCGTCGTGAACAGGGATACCTTCATGTCGTAGCCCGCAAGGGATTTCTGGTTTCGCCGGTGCTGGTCGATCATCCACTCTCCCAATCGTCCCTTTCCGTCTGCATGTCCAACACGAAACTCGTCCTTATACCCAGCCTTCTTGTAGTAATAATCCAAGTTGCCAAAGACAAATGATTTGAGACCAAGCTCAATTGCCAGTTCGTATGAGCGTATAGTCCAGAAGGTCTCGCTCTTTTCACCGACAGTGAAACCATCCAGGTTGATGAATGCTCCCCAGCAACCCTCCAGGCCCTGACGCAGATCTGACATAGACTCGAAGGTTCCCTGAAACAACTCTATCTGTCCAGGTGATGGGGAATAAGTGAGGAGCTGTTGGGCGCGGGCCGAAGATGGGTCTCGAGTGAGAATGCGCAAGGCAAAAACGGGTGCCAAGTCGCGAACAACGGGAATGCCCTGAGCGCCAGTGCCGCCCACAATAAAAATTTTCTTGAGAGATGACATGATTGCTGTTTGAAAAGATAATTGAGGACTGATATGAGTACGCGTTTGAGTATTAGGTAAGTGTGTTGGAAAGTTAAGTGGCAGAAGTTTGATCTTTTAATAAATATTTCCTCCGCCCATGAGCAGCCGTTTGAGTATTAATTAGTAATATATGAGGAGTAGTAACCGTGGTTGATTAGTGATTTACGCTTTATGTGATGATAATAATTGTGTTGCCACATCCGAGAACAGTTTTACTCATACTCGGCCGGAGGCCGTCTGAAAGTACGCCAAGTTCCCCAACTTAGCCATTTTAGTTATTATTGTGTATAATTATGGTCATCCATTTAGTGCACCGTAGTTTCTTTGTTTCCGAGGCTTAATAATTCGCAGTTGGGTTGTGATTGTTGGTGGAACTCGGCTGTGGAGTCTGACAAATAGTCGGCGATATTATAATAAAATATATAATCAATTTCTCAGACTACCCTTTCCTCCGAATTGGGAAGAATGCCGAGATGAGTCAGGAAACTGAACTGTAATTGCAAACCATTAGTCGCTAAACCTATTGATGCGATCGTTGAGCTTCAATTGATATTTCTGAGCCCTTATAAGAAATACGGGAGTCACGCCACCAAGCAAGCCATCTAGTCGACTACCAAGGCGAGTATTCTTCACCATCGGCTCTTTTCTTTCCATTTCTAGCATGGATCTTTTTATGGAAAAACAGCTTATCAACTCTCGATCCCTTCAGTACACCTACTACGCCGGTCCGGCCAGCAACGCAACCAGTACTGCTGATGGCCCGGCCCTGCTACTGCTCCATGGCTTCCCACACACGGCCCAACTCTGGGCGTCCGTCATCCCTTGGCTGCTGACTCTTGGACTTCGAATCTTGGTGCCCGATCTACTGGGATACGGTGGCACATCCAAGCCCTGGGACGTTTCCTATTTCGCCTCGGATGCCATGGCAAGCGATCTCGCTGAGATCCTAGCTGCGGAAAATATCACCAGCGTCATCCCAATCGGGCATGACTGGGGGTCGTTCCTTGCTCATCGCTACTACCTCTACTACCCAGAACAAGTGGAAGCCATCGTTGTATCAAGCTCCTACTATCAAGCCCCGATCCGGAATCCTATCAATATTACCGAACTTGTGGAGGAACGGGAGAATCTAATAGGGTTTCCTCTTGGTTATTACTACGAGTTCTTTTCCAGTCCTGAAGCTGCGTCCCTTTTGTCAGGCAACCTGCAGAGCTTCTTCTCGGCTGGAGGCACGGAGAATGACACAATGAAGAAGACGTTTGGGTACAAGGACGGTCTTCGCAACTGGTTGATGGCAGACAAACGAATGCAGCTTGAAGGATTCGCCGCCGAACCTGGCTTCTTGGAGGACGTCGAGGCTCAGTTTAGAGGCACTGGTTTTATTTCGCCTCTGAAGTGGTATCAAGCCTTTGTCAACGGCACACACTATGAAGTCGAAAAGCATCTTCCGGAAAGTGCAGACAGAGTCGGAAAGCCTCTATTACACATATCAGGGTCAAAGGATGCGCTGGGACCAGGTATATTGTATGAAACACAAGAGTCCAGGACTGCTATCAAAGATTTGACCACTGCCGAAGTTGAATCGGGCCATTTCATACCTCTTGAGAAACCTCAGGAAATGGCCAAGATTATCAGCGACTGGCTGGAATCCAAGAACCTTTTGCGCCCATCTTCAGGACGTTGAAAGGAAATGAGGCTTGGATACCAGTCAAGTTTCCCCATCAGAATCCACGTTATCCTGCAATCTTGGGGCGCTGACAGCTTCGTGGCAGACAAAATTTCTCCTTCTTGTATATTATCGTACATTTTCACTTTGGCTAGTTCGCCGCCTGACTAAAGCTGAACACATTTCCTCACAATCTTGCTCCGAACAGATGCTATTTAAGTGCCCTCCAAAACAGGCCATGCCTCATCTTAGCAAGCGAATTGACTACTTGAGCGTTGATTCAAGGGCTACTGATCGATTCTGCGCTTTGTTGGTATTACAAAAGAACTGACAACGATATCGCAGCAAGTTGATTCAGCCCATCGCAGATGCTTACATTATCTGAGGTCTCAATTTTTTTTCTTCCTGTACCCTGACCCAGAAGAAAACACATCAGTAAGACAACACCTTGCAATATATGGATTATGTATTTGAGACTCACCCAAGGTCACATATCGTTAAAAAGACAGGCGACAAGCCACCCCCTACACCCCTAATCACGAATTCCCCGCTAGTAAGGGCCATTTCTTGTCGACTACAAGCCCATCACACAGCCTCGTCATCTTCGATTACATAAATAATGTGATCCCTATCAAACCCCCGTCAAGCCAAGTGGCTGGCTCTATACAGGCGTTAATCATGATTATCAACCTGATTTTAAAGTTCTATGAGGCCCGAGCCAGTCCATTGTGTCAAGTTAGTCGGCAATTGTCTCTTCATCCCATCCCTCTCTCGTGTCCTTTGGTATTCTAACCGACAACAAAGGTAGAATGATGGCCGCCCCGGCCATTCCGATCCCAAGATAAAGGCCGTTTCGATATCCTTTCACCAAATCCTTCCCCTGGTTGTTGGTGTAGTATTCCACGGTCCCCGCAAAACCCAACCCCGTAGCTAGGCCATAAGCCAAGACGGTCCCAATGAGCGACCCGGCGACTCCCTGTTGAGGCCGCTTCACCGTCCCGCTCGCAATGAGCTGGGAGGCCGTGAACAGGAAGTCTGGCCCCAGAGATGCCAACAAGAGTGCCGGAAATACTTGGGCCCAGTATGACTGTTGCTCAGGCATCATAGCCACGAGAATCAAGGACACTAGAGTCGCAAGTGATCCGATGGCGAAGATGTACTGTGCTGCTACATACCGCACGATGTGGGCGCTGAGTATAGCTGCACCAGCGCCGCCTATGGTAAGGGGAACAAACGCCGCTGCATTGAGCAATATGCTGTAGCCCCTGACCTCCAGATTCCAGACAGTAACGTACCAGAGTAACATGCCGAAGCTCATGAAAGAGATAAAAGCCGACACAATCATCATGCTAAAAGACGGGGAGGACCAGATACTTATAGGCATGATGGGCTGGTCGACAACTTTGATCTCGAGGAAGGCGAAGACAACTAGGTGTAGCAGAGAGACTAGCAAGATGGAATAGACATAGGGATGGTCCCAACCAACCAAGCTTGCTTGTCTATGAGTATAATCAGTTATTAGTGATGTGCAGGGGGTTCAGCATGCTACTTACGTCCAAGAAAAGTTGAAAAGGAATAACCCAGCGACACCAAAATAAGCGCCAGCGTAGTCGATTTTCCCATTTCGATCCATGGGCTGCTCTTCGCCCTCGACAACAAGAAAGAAGAGACCATATACAACCGCCCCTAGGATTGCTCTTGAAGGGGCTCTTTTAGTACGCATACCATATTGTCAGTGGACAAAGGAGCGCTCACAGGAAGAAAAACAGCCACCACCACGGCAGCAACTGACCAAACAGCCCTGGAAAGACACTCCCCCCAGCCGCCCCGATAGGCGCCATTGCTCCAAACAATCCAACCGTCAGATTACGCGTCTTTCCGGGCGGGAAGTTGATCGTGATCAGAGCAATAGCATTGGGCATAACAAATGCTGCGCCGATACCGCTGAGGGCGCGCATGATGCAAACAGAGATGACATGGCGCATGAAGCCTGCTATGAGATGGAATATGACCCAAGCAGCACCTGCCACCACAGCGGTGATTTTGTACCCATGCACGGCGCCAATACGTCCTCCAATGATGACAAATGTTCCTTGAGTTAAGCTTGTTCATGTTAGTTATAACCATGAATTCTCAAGCTGCAGCCACTCACGGATACGAGGCCACGATCCAGAGGGCTTGTTCAGGGGGGCTCCGAGCCCTTTTACAATATGTAGGCTACCATTGATTCCGGCTCCCACTGGTATCATCTAACGGTATTAGATTGGGCTTTCGGGTAGTTGGATAGTAAGGACTTACCTGCACGAACTGGCAGAGAATGATACAGACTGAAGTCAAAGAGGTGCGCCATTTATTGGTAAGGGTTACCTTCTCCCCGTCGCTCACAGTACCTCGGTGCTGCGACATATTGGCCTCAGGAGTTGAGACTTCCAATGAATGGCGAGTTTTACGGTGTTTTGCAGCATTGGGTTTTGATGTTGCCGTGTGTCTCTGTGTTTTTTGATCATGTGTCTGACAAGTGCGTCATTGAAAAAGTAGAATAGCGAGTTAGCAAACCCCAGGAGCCAAAAACTTGCCTGTCAGTTATTTAGATACTGCAACTCCCGTACTGCTTCTTCTGGCAAGGTTCAACAGAAACAGCAGATTTGTAAGAAGCCTAACTTTGTTTGAGCCGTGCATCTAGGCGACTCCGCCGCAAGCTGAGTCATAAAGGTATGACAGTTGGCCGCGGGCTAATTATAATTCTAATTGTAAATCCATCCCCCGGCCTGGCAATCCTCCGATCCATCAGGCTTAGGCACGCGGCCGGTATCTGGCATTTCCATTCTGGAAGGTTTTTAATCACGCCACAGAAACATAATCAGCCGTATGGCGTGCTCTATTGTCTTGATCAGATTACTTACTAGGAAGCTTAGCGCATGGCACCTCACCCTTGTTGAGTAATCACCACGTCTCCGCTAAAGGACAACGAACTGGGTGCCAGAGACTGATTTCAAATCAGCCTTGGCTAATAAAACGTGACTAAGGTGCCTGAGGACCTGATTGAGCACTTTATTTGAGTGTGATGGTCAAGCATAGAGCAACGTTGCCTTGGTCCGCCGAGTCTCGGATCCTGGAATGAGCCTTGGGGCGGAAGAATCGTATGGATCCCGATCTCCGCCCAGTGGATCTAAGAAAACAGGTGTAAATGATTGTAAATTACAGAGATGTGTGGGAAAGGCTTATGCTGGGCAATAATCCTCTGCCTTATGCCTCCCCTTGGTTCGTGCTATCTCACAGCTGATTCCCCCTTCGCAAGGTCCTTGGCTTCACCCCAGCGTGGATTCCCCTTGGATCAACTTAGAAGCGATCCTTTTCCCCCAATAGATATACTGGTACTGTTTCACTCGTTAGCCCTCTGGCGCGAAGCGAGTGGGGTCTTGTTACATACAAAACCCATGGTTGGCGATGACGGTGAGTTTCAAGCATCATCTGACCACCCAAAAAGTTTTGGCCCAGGAACGACTCTGAAATGTAGTATAGACACTCATTGGGTGTCCCGCTTCAGCCCTTTAGGGTATGTTGGCTCGTCACGGGTTACAGAACCGTGGGTCACATCTAGATTCTGTGCTGGTAACAGCTCTCGATTTCCAAAACACAGACACATCGTATTGAGAAGACTCAACCCTAGCTCATTCTCCTTTCTATCATAGCTACACCTACTACAAATTGATCATTTCTCCCCTTGAAATCCTAGTTTGCCACCACGAGGGCAGCATGTCGGTCTCACCACGGTAGCACTGTCCCATCCACGTTCTGGAAAGTCCCTCCGTGCTCATTTCGACTCGCAGAATCGACCAGCTTCAGCAGCCCGGCCACGCTCGTGTCAACGTCGATGGCCCCAGAGGCGGCCAGGTTGGTGTCTGGAGGAAGCAGTCCGCTTGCCATGTCGGTCAAAACCAGGCCGGGGTGTACAACAAAGGCGGTAAGCCATGGTTCTTCTCGATGGATGCGATGTATGAGCCAGTTGAGAGCTGTCTTGCTCGCGCCATAAGGGCTCATGATCGGTGGGAAACTAGTAAGATAGTCTTGACCATTGATGCTACCGAAGAGAGTGGATATGCCAAGGAAAATGGGGTTTCCGGTGCTGCTGGCCTTAAGGAAAGGATAAGTGGCTTGGAAAAGAGTGACGGGGCCGATAGTATTTGTGTTGACATGGTCTCGAATTGCTTCGGGAGTCGTATTGAAAACCGTGCTTCCGGAGTGCGCGATACCAGCATTGGCAATGACTACATCCAGAGATAAGACGCCGTACTTGCCCTGAAGCTGTGAGACAAGATCTGTGGCGTCCGTATCCACCTGCGAGTCCAGTTTGGCCAAGATCAGCCTGCTGCCCTCGCCTTTGGGTAGGTCGTTCAGAGAGGACGCCTTTGAGACGTCTCTAGCAGTGGCCACGACTGTGACGCCGGTTCGAAGAAGAAGTTTGGAGACTAGTGCTCTGCCAATGCCGCGGTTGGCACCTGTGATCAGGTAGGTCTTTGGAAGTGACATGTTGAAGTGATAGGAGGATGTTGTTTGAGGATATGTTTGAGGATATGTTTGACTGGCCAGAGAGCTTATGATGTTATCGAAACATTCCGCTTGGTCCTGAAGTCCGGATTAAATACTAGAGGGTCTGATGTATTTTTCTATCGTGAACTCAGTGTTTAGGACAGATATCACGTCCTCCCAACGCGCCACCGAAACTCTTGATTACAAACATGACGCGAGAGCGGAGACGCGGACAGTCTCCTACGAGTTGTCACTATTCCGAGACTGAGTGGTGTATTATTATTAATCACCGAACCCAAATGCCTTTGAGAATACTGCACACGGAGAATACCATGAGCAAGTGCTCGGAATTTTATATAATACAATTAATAATGCGTCCTGTTGCGCAACCCGCCGGGCGTAAGGCGGGTTTTGCGGAAGCATATCGGAGGTCGGCTTGGCACTCGCACTCACCAAAGAGTGACATTACAAATGATCCTTTAAGCCGAATCTCGTATATTCGGCTTGATCAATAATTATTAACGGCCCTTCAAATGAGTGATATCTTTAATGGTTACTTGCGCTGGAGGGGGGCAGCAAGACACCAATCTCTCTACCGCTCACTTTTCTTCTTGGCTCATATCTAACCAAGATGGCGATTTTAACAGCAGGCAGTGTCCCAAATGCCACAATGTTGCGTAATGAATGTGAAATGGAGGATTCTGAGCTGCAAGACAAACCCATCGAAGCTGGCGAAGGAACCACTCAGGAGAGCGAAACCTCTAACAACGCACAGATTTCACGGCGGGAAGATGATCCATACAATCCTTTGAATTGGCCGTTATGGAAGAAAACCTTGCAAGTAGCGATGATTTCATCATCTGGGTTCTTGGCGTGAGTATGGGACGACTCTATCCTAGCCAGTCTTGTTAACAAAGTCAGCTCCATCGGAACTTCTATCGTCAGCCCAGCAAGACTTCAACTCATGCAAGACTTCAACGTTAGCAGCACCAAAGCTCTGATACCCGTTGCGCTCTACGTCTTTGCCCTTGGCTTTGGTCCTCTCATCGGCGGCCCGCTCTCTGAAACCATAGGTCGTTGTCCGATATACGTCGTGAGCGTACCACTCGGAAGCCTTTTCACGCTTGGCGTAGGGTTTGCTCATAACATTGGTGCCCTCTATTTTCTCAGATTTATGGCTGGACTGTGCTGGGCCCTAATTCTGTCTGTCGCAACAGGCACCTTGGCTGAGACGTTCCGACCTAAGACTCGAGGGCCGGTATCAGCTTTTTTTTTTTGTCTTGATGCCATTTCTAGGGCCTGCATTAGGGTGAGTATCCATGAACTGGCTCATTGTCTTGTTGCAGACATGCTGATCCTGTAAAGCCCTGTAATCGGCTCCTTCATCGCCAACAGGAAAGATTGGCGCTGGACCCAGTGGGTGCTGATTTTCCTCTCCCTTTTGAGCATGCTGCGACAGCTAATACTCGGAGGGTGCAGGCGTAGCTCTCCCTTTTGCAGGACCCCAAAAAATTACGTGAGTGCTATTAATCGATTACTGATCTACCCGCCTCTTAGAAATTTATCGTTTTGCTGTTTATAATGGATAAATTCCCCATGGAGGTTAGTTACACCAAACCTCAACATTGTTCTCGCTCGGCGCTCCTTATTATGAATGTTGACACGGCTATCTCTAAGAACGGCTGCAAACCTCGTGGTCGACCGCGGAAGCATCCTTCTGACGACCACACGATGAACGTGCGTCACAATCGTCTGACTACTACCCTGCATGAGGCGCGACCAGAGCGCCCAACTAACTTCTCCCCAGGCGCGTAGGGAAAGAAATCGCGCGGCTCAGAAGTCATTTCGTCTGCGCCACCAGGCAAATGAACAGTCCCAGAGGCAGGAGAAAGTCGAACTGGAGCACAAATTCGATCATCTTCTCTCCATGTTCCTATCTTTCACCGATCAGGTCGTTCGCTCAGAGTGGGCTAATCAAGACGCGTCCCTGATGAAAGCGTTGCGGAGTTCAGTGAAGGATGCATTGTCTCTGACTGATGATAGTCCTGACATGGCGTTCAAGAACTCATTGCAGAGCAATCATGATTCAACTGCTCTCAAGAACAACAAAACTACGCCAGACGGGGTTTCAACATCACAGGATTTACATGCCCAACGACAGCCATCTCTCTCCACCACCCCGTCTTCCGAGCGCCATAATTCAGGGGTTCAGGCTGGTGAATTGAGGCAGCATGTTAGACAGGACATTGGCCTGTCGGCTTCCATCAACTTTCAACCTCCATCCACGGGCCAATACCGATTGGACAGCCCATTCAGCCTACAGATTGCATATCTGGCAATTCAGTATGCGTGTCATATCTTGTCAACCGCCACAAACCCGGCAAGTGATGTACTATATCGGGTTTTCGGCTCTCGCCTGCAAATTCACACGAGGCAAGATATCCTTCTAAATTTGCGGTGGCATCTTGGGCCCGGTTACTCACAACTGGATGGTCTCGCTACCGCAAACTTTACACAGCCCACGTTCGTCAACCCAGATATACAGCTAGAGGACAAACAACTCTACAACGCTGATCAAATTGCTAGGGTTCTACGGCAAAGAACTCGTGAGCTTGTGGGAGGCGACTGCCTAGATGTTATCGTAGATAATGGCATGTCAGCGACGAGCAATTCGGTGTACCCCTCTGCGATGCAATCGAAGAACATCAACTACTCAAACTCGGACGCTACGGTGATTATTCGGGTTTCAAAGCTAGGGCTGTTGCATAATATTTCAAGAAGTGCCATTTGCTTTGGTTCTGGCCCGGCCTTCCTGGGAGCAGATGTTAAGAGGGCGATATGGGATTCCGTATTGCCTGGTAGCTGCTCAGTTTAGGTTATTGGTAGAACTACTGCCACTATCGAAGGAACACACTTGATACAGGTGTCTTAAAACATAATTTCATCACCATTCCCCCTGTTTTGACAACGACACCATGAATGAACAACCTAGGCGTGTGAGAAAGCATACGCCAATAAATAGTGGTAGAATAGACCCCTATACACGGACAGCAGCAGCCAGGCCTGTTGATCAACGGACAGGGGGCATCTAGAGCGTGTAGGACGTGTTAGATACTCAATTCTTGGGCCCGTCAGACATTAAATGCGAAATTGTTGGCATGTGACTTGAACAAATCAGGAACAAACCGTCCATACACTCCTTCCGGTACACTACCCCCAAAAATAGCAGAAAACGTTGCCTCGGCCTCCTCCCGGAGCATAGGAAGGTTGCTCAAGAAACCAAGTGCGAGCTGCAGCCAGTCTTTAACGCCGGAGAGCTTCTGCCGGATGGCCTGCACGAAACCTATGTGTCAACCAAATTCGCCCGGCTTGATAGTGGACCAGGTTGACACTTCTTACCTCAAGCCGCGCCAATATGACGCCTCGTCTCACTGTTGTCTCAGCGTCTTGCGAATGGTCTGCCTCCTGAACAGCACTGCGAGCAAAGGACACAATGTCATGGAGTTTGCGACATCCACCCAGGAGCCTGTTCACATCACAGCCGTCGCTACCAAGACGCTCTAAAAAGCCGACAAAGTCTCCTATTCTGTCAACATCATCCTGTGCCGTAACAGAACCGGGATCCTCAAGTACAGCCAGCAATAGCACGAATATGGCCGAGAGGGGATAGCATAAAGTTCCCCTGTGTGAAGCCGAACGTTAGTAAAACTCCAGACGTTTTGTTGGCGAGCATTGTAGCGGAACTCACCACTGCTGGTAGAAGGGCTCTGACGCCAAGTTGCGTGCAATGGTAATCATGGCGCGGGCAGAGGCAGTGCACGCATCCCGGCCCATTCGTGCTATAGGCTCTGTTTGAGGTGCTCTGGAAGCCCAATTCGGCTCATCAGCAGCCCTGGGATGGACGAGCACCATGTGCAGTCTGCTCACAGAGTTATGAAAGCTATATAGCAAAACGGCCATGGCGATGTTAAAGTTTGGCCCAAGGTGGTGGGTTTCTGTCAACATGTCCTCTGGTAAACCTCCTTTCCACGCTATAAGCTGTCCATTTATCGACAAAACAGCCCTTATAAGCTCGTCGCTGCCAAGGAAGACAGGTGCTTCCGGATGAAGCTGGTCATGGATCCTTCTCTGGATGATGGCAAGCTCGGATCTCCACCGAAGCAGAGGCGAACATTTGCAGGCCTCTAGCACCGCGCAAGAGGATGACGAGCACCTCAGAGGCAATTCCAAAGGTGTTTCTCCGCATGCGAGGCCGGAACGACATCCGTACTTGTCCATCATCTCGATCTCAAGGACGTAGGTGGCCCAGAACACGCGTTGATGTCTCTGGGCAGTAGGGACGTCGAGAGAGTTGTAAAAGTCCCTACGATGCAGACCAAAAGTTTGAACCAGACGACTTGCCGCGGCCGACAGCTGCAAGGTTATCTGTGTATCGGCAGTGCATTGCATGAAGGCAGTCATGGCAAGCAGTGCTTCGCATGCCGACACGTCTCTGCCTCGCGTGATGAGCTCGGGGAAATTTGAAAATGCGTTCTTGAAGTAACTCCATGCAGTCCGAGATGCCTGTGCGAGGGATTCGTTAGTCGTCCTGTGCAGCATCGCAGTGGCGAAGAGTGAGTTCAGAATAGTCCATCGAGCTGGATCATCGGCACAGCTGTCGGTGCCTGCCAGGTATTGCTGGTCTAGCCGCTGCAGGAACGATTCGCGAGTGATGATGATGCCGTGCTGTTGAAGCTCTTCAATAATGGGCTCTACAAGGCTAGCCAATAGCAGACGCGTAGGCAGTTTAGCAAACATTCTGCTGCGGTAGGGGCCTCGGTCTTCGTGCTGACGCATCCACTGAGCTCCCGCCCCAACGTTCCGGGCGAACTCTCCGAGCTTCGATGTGATGATGTTCGCAAGTGGTGGACACTCTTCTTCTTGGGTGTACTCTGTCAGGGGTGGAAGATCTTGTATGGTTTCCGTCTCATCGTCGTCATGGGACTCGGCGTCCTCGTCGCTGCTTGTCACAATAGACCCTTGGTGGGGTTCTTTCTTATTCGAAATCGAGTTGTCGCTACTCCCAGGGTCACCAGTGTCAGTCAAGGAATCCCAGTCAAGACCGTCATCTTCCGCCAAGTCCTCCCTCGATAGGGAATCTGAAACAGGGTCATGGAGCCGCCCCAGAGCAGACTCCAAATTCGCCAGCCGCGTTTCAAGGCGCTCGATATATTTCTTCCTGGTTCAGGTTAGATTTCAGGCATTAGTTACCAGCTGATCCCTCCCAGGGCTATGCTCACTTCTTCCCAGGACCTCTGGGTCTTCGTTCGGTGTAGTGGCAAGAGACGGCCCATCTTGCGCAATTACAGCACGACGGCTTCCCTCCATCGCATCGTTTCTTTCGCCTATGGCATTCATTGCAGGCCTAGGACCATGCATGAGTGTTTCTGCTTTCTTGTGACCAGGGCATATTCGTAAGTTGGCACTTACACGGCTGGTCCGAACCCCGGCGGGCTTCTCGGCCATTGGCAATTCACAATATCGGGATTGGGCCTTACTGGCGCGGCCGACATTCGAAGCGAGATATGAAGTAACGTAGGTTGGCAAGAAAATGGGGGAGCGGAAGCAGAATCGCGGCGGACTTTCTTGTGCTACAAAAGCATCCGCGGTGGCGGCATTATTTTACATCCGCTCTTCTGACAAAGCACAGATGTGTCCACGACTCCACGTGAGCGATGTGGGATTGCCAAGCGCGGTGCTAGACAGATTGGTCATGGTCGGAGACATTTGCATCCGCCGTTGAATGCTCATTACGAAACACAATCAACTGACACAAGTCGTGACTGTCGAGTATAAATATCAATTGCAAATTAGCCAGTATCCAAAAGAATAAATCATCCCATCAATCGCAGAACACACATCAAAGCATCACTCCATCAACTACCCACCATGACCACCTTCCAGAAGATCACACTTATTGGCGTAAGGAACCAACCCAGCCCCAGAGGGGGACGTGACTGACAATCCGCAGAAAGGCCTATTCGGTTCTGTCGTCCTTTCTGAACTTGCGAGCGCAGGATTCGAAGTGGCCCTTCTCAGCCGCTCAGAAAAGCCCGATGAAGTCCTCCCACACGGCGTTCGCCGTGTCGTTACAGACTACAGCGATGTAGACAGCTTGGCCAAGGTCTTGAGCGGTCAGGATGCCGTCGTCTCCACGGTCGCCGCCGAGGCAGCTCTTGGCCAGAAGTTGATCATCGACGCTGCAATTCAGGCCGGTGTCAAACGTTTCATCCCTTCCGACTTTGGCAGCCTTACGACGAATCCTGCTGCGAGTCACTTCCCCCACCACGTCAACTTCGTCGAGATCCAGAAATACCTAAAGTCCAAATCGGATGAGATTGAGTACACTATTTTCAGCATCGGTGCCTTCACCGAATTCCTCGTCAATTACGGCGCCGTCTTTGATTGGCCGGGCAAGACAGCTGAGGTCTGGGGAGATGGGACAAGCCCTATCAGCACTACGAGCCTGGGCGGCGCGGCACGAGCTATTGTCGGCGCCCTCAAGAACCCGGAACCGACCAAGAGCAAGAACCTCTTCATTCATGAGCACGTCGTCACACAGGCACAGCTACTGAGCCTCGCAAAGAAGTACTCGCCGGGGGTTGAATGGACCATCACCACTGTTGAGGACCCTGAGGCTGAATTCGACAGGCTTGAAGCTCTTGCCAACAAGCAGTCCGAAATTCCAACCATCTTTGCCCTTATCAAGGCCTCCCTCGTGAGTGGCAAGTACCAGGCCTGGTACAAGAACGTGGACAATGACCTTGCTGGTGTGCCGGTGCTGACTGAGGAGGATCTGGAGGCTACATTCGCCAAGGCTTATGGCTCCTGAGATAGGGGCAAGTATTCTTACATTCTATCCAACTTTGATTAGACTCCCATAGCGTCAGACGGGCTGACGTCCAGGCCCAATGCCATACACATTGGGTCCTGTCAACTGCTATGAATATAACAACTACTCCCTTCGAGGTTGCTTTCACGGATGTCTTTTCATGCACATACCCCACGGGCCAGTTCCTCCCTCTCTTTTTTCGTTCTCTTTTCTAAGGCGCCTCCTCCGTCTGGGCCTACAAGCTGAATCGCCATGGCTATAGTCATCTACGGCCTTCTGGCTCGATCGATCTTCTGGCTCAGTTAACCCATCAAGGGCCGGGCTTCAACTATATAAAAAAAACACAATGTCAACACACCATAGTGTCATATCCCAATGCTAACACAGTGCTATAGTCAACTACATTGGTCATAAAGTACGCACGCCCTCAGATGTTGGAAGGCAAATACTCATAGAACAACTGCATTGTTTGGTAACGAATGCCGACACATCAAAATTGGCCACTCCAGTTCGGCCTGATAAAATTGGAACTTGGCTATCTTGACTAGGAAATCCTACCGAACCGGCCTCATGGCAATCCTAGAACTTCCTTGAGCACCTGGAGAGCACCAAATAGCTCATTGTCATGATACTTGCGCGCAACTATCTGCAGATTGATCGGCGCTCCGCCAAAGTTTGAGCTCTCCCACAACTCCTTGACATGTCGGCAAGCGTCACTCAACGGCACGTAGTCCGCCTCATACTTATCCCCAGCCTCCGACTTGATCGGGGTCGGAACTACCACGCCAGGGTAGTCAACAAGGTTGTAGAGCGAAGTATAGTTCCAGTAGAATGCCGTATCGTGGGCAGAAGCAGGACCAACAAAAGCCGGTCCGAGAACCACGTCAACGTCCTGCTGGTTCCAGCTCTCTGCGAACGCCCAGCGGAACTCATCTCTTTCTCGGCGCATCTTACTGAGGTCCGCAGCTGTCTGCATACCTTGCGCTTCTGCATCTTTCCAGATCCACTCTGTCAACGGATGGATTGGTTCCCCTGTAGCAAGAATGGCGTCTTTGGCAAGCTTTCCACCCTCAGGCCAGTACATTCTCCTGACCTTTGACCAGGCGTCTGCTGAACCAAAGACCTTGAAGTCTTTCATCTCGAGGACTCCCTTGTGCTTTGGGTCGGAAAGAAGACCCCTTGCCCAGGACAGGGCTTTCTTGACTGGTGGTTGAGGGTCCACGAAACCGTCATTGCTGATGAAACCAATCTTCAGTGGCCGACCGAGAGGCGTCTGCAGGCCTGTCCATGGAAGTGGAACGAGCCTTGGATCCTTAAGATGAGGTCTAGCGGAGAGGACACACTTCATGAAAAAGTCCATGTCCGTCAGGCTGCGGCACATGGGTCCCGTGGATGCCAAGATTGTCAGCTCAGCTGGGAAAGGGCTTGCATCGAAACCCCTCATTGGCAAGGTATACGACGTAGTCTTGAATCCATAGATGCCACAAAAGGCCGAAGGTCCACGGATACTGCCACCAATGTCTGTGCCGACACCGAGAACGGAGCCCTTCATGGCGATCAGGGCCGCCTCACCACCGGTTGATCCGCCAGCAGAGAGGTGAATGTTGAAGGGGTTCAGCGTCCGGCCCCAGAGGGAGTCGCTCTCAAGATGCATGATGGTCTGGGGCTGGTTTGTCTTACAGTAAAACACAGCCCCGAGCTTCCGCAGAATAGCAACCATGTCACTGTCCTTGTCGTCCAAGACAAGGCTTTGGAGGCAACCCTGGGAAGAAAGAGTGCCAGCAATGGGCATGTGCTCTTTGATGCTGATGGGAAGACCGTGGAGGGGTCCAATAGGCTTTCCATGCTCGGCCAGGTACTGATCCAACTGCCTAGCTTGGGCAATGGCCTCGTCCATGAACCACTGCGTCAAGCAGCAGGTGAGCTGGTGCGCAATGATTGCACGCTTGGAGAAGGCAGTGGCCACAGCGACTGCAGTGAACTTGCGACTAGCGATAGCCGCAGCAAGGCTGACAGCATCATAGTCCTCGGTGATGTGGATCTCCTCATCCGTCAAGATCCCGCAGCTTGACGGTATGCCAGAGACATCAGTTGGAGGGTTGCTGATGAGCTCTGAGGGGAGGTAATAGTCAAAGGGGACTTTGGCCTTGAGGTCTCGCAGCAACGCTTCCCTCCTCGCCTCGAAAGCGGGAGTTCCACGCGGAATGGGCTTTGGCTGGACCACTGGCAGAAGCGTGGCCTCCCTTACAGAAGTCTCTGCCTGGTGTTTGGCCTCGACGACCGACAGGTCTTTGGAGGTAGCCTCCAGGTGAAAGATGGGTGAAGAAGTAACGACACTCATGATAAGGATGTGCGGTGACTGCTATCAAGGGAGAGATAAGAAGGCAACAACTTGAAGTGCGGAGGGACAAGATTACCGGGTTGACGCTCTGCCATTTATCAGTGAATTCGGATGCTTAGATATCATGTTACTCTTGTGGCCAACTCCAGCCTGGCAACGTAGTACATACACTCGAGTACGCCACGACTATCTACAACCTCAACTCGCTCATCAATTTCCGGCCGTGAAACCGCCCGTATCAAGGTTCCCCTCATGCGCAAATACGTCCTATTGGCTCAGCTCCGGCCCCAGTGCGTTCCTCACATCCGCCCGCCAAAACGCGTTTTCGCCACGTTTGTCTTAGTCGCTGATACGGGTTGACAATCCCTACATGCTGTGGATCTGACCATTGACGTGTATTTGCGCGACCCACCTTCACACGGCTTTGGATAAGGTGTGCGCCACGGCAGCTGGGTGGGTGTGCCGGTGAGGTCAGGGTTTCCGGCGCCATCAGCAGGTGAGGTTGTGTCTCGCTTCAATCTGAACTATTGTGTCCTTGTATTGTAGGATCAAAGGTTGGATCACTATAAAGTAGGTGAACGCTCTTCCATGATCGACACGATCCGAATCTCCAAGTCAATCATCCATCTGGCTTAACATTGTAATCCTTACGTTTCTTCCAACATGGCTGAACCACGAACTCCACCCGGCACTGTCCACCTCGTGGACTTGAACCAGGACATGCACGCTCGCCATGCAGGTGGTGCTAGCGATATTGTTCTGAACCCGGTGCCTTCCAATGATCCCAACGATCCTCTCAACTGGACCCCTCGTCGCAAGCTGCTCGCCCTGATCTGCCAGAACCTGTAGGTCAACGTCATCAGTTACTGGAGTGGTATTGTGGCTAACTATAGTCAAGTTATACTTGGTTCTGTGGAATCTCCGTGTCTACTGTTTATTCCGTCCTTGTGCCCCTTTCACAGGCATCCGGCGTGTCCATCTCGACCCTCAATGAGGGCACCGGTTACATGTTTTTACTCTTGGGCTGGGGTCTCTTGTTCTGGCAGCCTTTCTCGTTGCGGTATGGCAAGAGATTGACATATCTCATTTCCATCCTCGGTGCCATTGTAAGCAGACCTTCACATCGTGAATCATATCTAAGGCTAACCAATGGCTCAGGGCACCTGCATCTGGAGGTATTTCACCGGAACCACACTTCCTTATCTGCTTCGAAATCCGGCTGACATTCTTACAGTGCGTACGTCAAGAGCAACGGCGAGTGGCTTGCCCGGTGCATCATCCAAGGCTTCTTCATCGCGCCCATAGAAGCCCTTCCTGAAATCTCTGTCACCGACATCGTAAGTGGTTTCTACCAAGGAAAGGACACTTCTGACATCTCACCAGTACTTTACTCACGAACGCGGGACCTACATGGGAATTTATTCCTTCGCTCTCGCAGGCAGCAACTACTTTGCGCCCATAATCTGCGGCTTCATCGCCGAGTACCAGGGCTGGCGATGGGTCTTTTACTGGCCCGCCATCTTCCTCGCCTTTGTCTTTGTCTTTCTGTTCCTCTTCATGGAAGAGACCAACTACAACCGAGTGGTAGTCCCTGAATTCACTTCGCCCGTCAGTCCCTCTACTTCGGAACATGCCATTGACGACAAGAGCCACCCTGTGGAAGAGGCTGCCAGAACCTCTATGGCTGAGACAGGCGAAGTCTACGCCGCGCCAAAGACGTTTATCCAGAAGATGTCTCTTTGGCAGCCATCACCAGGCCAAAACATGCTCAAACGTGCGGTTCGCTCTCTCTCGTTCCTCAGCTGGCCCGTCATCTTCTACGCTGGCTTCTCCTACGGCTCGTACCTCATCTGGTTCAACGTGCTCAACGCAACATCTTCCATCATCCTCTCTGGCGAGCCTTACAACTTCAAGTCATCCATGGTTGGGTTGAGCTACATATCTTGTTGCATTGGCGTCATCGTTGGAGCTCTCGTTTCGGGTAACTTCAGCGACTGGCTAACCATCAAGCTCGCCCGTCGCAACAATGGAATCATGGAAGCGGAGCACCGGCTGTGGCCTTTTGCCATCTGTGTCGTCATGGTTCCTGGTTCTTTGATCCTCTGGGGCGTTGGCGCTCAGCATGGCGTTCATTGGTTTGGCCTCATCTTCGCCATGGGCTGTCTTGCCTTTACCAGCGCGGTTGGTGTCACTCTCAGTGTCAACTACTTGATTGACAGCTATCACGACATCAGTGGCGATGCCATTGTCACCGTCATTCTTGTCCGCAACACAATGTCATTTGCCATCAGCTACGGGTAAGCTTTTCTCTCTTCGCGCGGGAACCTACACTCACAAGTTTGCCAGCATTACTCCGTGGTTGACAGACCTTGGGTACCAAAACTGTTTCATCTCGGCTGCGTTTGTTGGAATGACGGCTTCTTTAGTGTTCCTTGTCATGATCAAGTATGGAAAGTCGCTCAGGATCAAGAGTGCGGCCAAGTATGAGGAACTGGTCAAGCGGGATCAGGCCCAGTGGGAGCACCGATAAAGGGGGTTGCTGGATGGTGTTGAGTGCCACTCTGGACAGAATACATCGAATATCAAGTACGCATAAAGTACTAATTGTGATTAAAATCGGTTCGAGACATACGCTAGCAGCTGCTACGTTGTTCAAAAAGAAGGCATTCCGAGCATTCCGAAATCTGGTATCCGAAACCGCATTTCACAGTTGCCCTACTCCGTGACATCAATCTTTAACTTTGATCCATCTTCCAGAGCAATGCCGGGGCACTTTGGAGATACATGACTCGTGTAAACTAGACAGTCTCTTGGCTCGTTCTTGGTGTTGATTCCGTTCTTTGTTATCATCAACATGGCCACCCTAGACAGATACAGCGCCCGTGGATTCAAGCCAAGATCCTGGTCAAGGTGGACTCTTACCCCGCAAACTAACCCTCCACCAAGGATACGGTCCAATCATTGATCCTAGACCAAGCCCCCAGATAACGGAATTAGAAGCCGGTAACGTTATCTCCTTGGCTGCGCCGGGGCTACCAGCGTGTCGTAATCTCCACTACTAGGTCACTATCCTAAATACTAGGAACGACTGTATGAATGTGTTAAAACCTTATCGCATCCCCGATAGACAACAGAAGAGACTAACCATTATTCGCTTAGATTCATGCCATCGTGTCGATGAGATACGTACCCTGCACATATTAAGATCACCACCTCCCCCAGGTCCGCCATGTTGAACCCCGTTGAAGCTCTCTCCAAGTATCCCCCCATTCTTTCAATTATCTCTGACACGTTCTCGTCAGCCTTCCCAAGGAGTGTGGCATACCAGAATGACACACAAACGACAAGCACTATGAGTGGTGCTACTCGGCCGAAACTCCGTACAAAAACTGGCTGTCTGACCTGTATGCTTGCGTACCAGCAGCCATCCGAACATGCGCTAACTGATAACTAGGCAGACAGCGCCGTAAGAAATGCAACGAAAAGTTCCCTGTCTGCGACGCCTGCAGCTTGTCCAGTAGGAATTGCCAATGGCCCTCGTCTTCAGACCTCCTTGATCGTCGCTATGCGTCCCACTCCGACTCTCGACATCGAGAGCCCATCGCCAAACCGAAACCCGAGCACATAACGACACCAATAGAAGATGGCCAGGTCTGGGAGGGGCCGGTGCAGGAAATCCAGCATGATGCTGTTCCTGTCGCTTTTCACGGCGACTCCGAAGGGATGCACCCCCTGGATCTTGTCTTGGAGGCTGGCGCTGTCCATGGCGTCATCTCCCATGACCTAGAGCTCCTGCTCTCTCGACATTTTGCCGACAGATACTTTTCTCTTCTCCTGCTGCCCAGCTGCCATCGTGGATTTCATGATGGCTGGCTAATAGACATCCAGCACCTCATGGTGACGCACAAGAGCCTCTATTACTCCGTCTTGGCTTGCTCTGCGGCTCATTATATGAATGATGAATCCTGGTACAGGCAGGACCTTGCGCTCATGTACTATTCCAAGGCGCTCAAGGAACTATCTACTCTTCTTGCAACGGTTTCGAGTCACGAGAACCACAATGGCCTATTGATGTCGGTGATGCTATTGTATCTGCACGGGGTAAGTTCTGCAGTTCTTCGAGGAGGGATTCCAAAGTTAACGAGCAAAGTGTCTAGGATGGGGCACCACCAATGATATACCACGGCATGTCAGTGCAGCAACCCGCATCGTCACACTCCGCCTCCTAAACCGGCCCGACAGCACACCGCGGCTTTTTGATAGACTTGCTATCGAGAGCGTCGTCTACCAGACCTTCCTTGTTTCAACGGGTCTTTGGTCTGACAGCAGTGAACTTAGTTATGATTTTAATCCTGACTTCTGGGATGGAGCAGAGAAGCTATTGGAACGCTCGACCCTCTTTCCAGGAAGCCAGAGGGCCCTCAACAGCCCGGTGCTTGGTGTGCCTGCGTCACTTTTCCGACTAGTCATGTTGCTGAGACAATGCTATCGAGTTGGCTTCTCACTTGGCCCGACCACTCTGGAGCAACTGAGAAACGAGGTGGCCAGCTGGGAAGAACGATTACCCTACGAGGAGGACCTCCGATCACGCTTTAATGAGACTGCAAAACTAACGCCTCAGGAAACATGTTTTAGGGACGGGAGCTATCTCTACGCAACACTTGCTTCTCTTTTGTTGGAACAGATATTGCAGGGCCAGGTGAGCGCGGGACTCCCGCTCGCTGTTCCCAAGGATACCTGGCAGATTCAAATGGCGGTTCAGGTTCTCAAGAGTCATCAAAATGATCAGGTGTGGACAAAATGTTATCTCGGCGACTGGCCCATCTATTCCCTCGGGTTGTTCATGTCGTCTACTGAGCACAAGCAACTGGTGCGATCGGAGCTTCAGAGACGATGGGAGTGTACAAAGACGGCAATGGTCACTCGCTTCGAACGGGATTTGGAGGCTATCTGGGCTGCTCGGGATGGAACTGAGGTGGTTTGCTCACCAGGCTCTCAACACAATTATTCACGATCGTAATTTTGGCGAATTTTTATCCTCTTAAAGCGCAGACAAAGCTCGCACTCTCTTTTTCCTCCTTTGCCCCCAAGGTGAAATACAGGGTAAGACCCGTTACCGAACATGTCCGGCTGTGACATGCAGCATGTTAGTGCCCGCTTATCATACTACTTGAATCCGTGTAGGGTGTCTGTGAACTGTGCTCATCTCTTGCTGCCTATTAGTCAGGTGTGATTGGTAATGTGGGGTAAAAAGTCAACCGAAGTTGGGGTGGAAAAGCAGCTTGGATATTGTCAAAGTGACAACACCCCTGGTTGGTAGCTAAAAGGAGCCATGTTCCGCCCCGTTCTACTCTGCTGGACACTGACAACTTAGTGTTCATCCAGACAACTTTATCTAACATCACCACTACGACAATATCTCGAATCAAGATGGGTTCCATCCCAGTTGACCAATACACCGACTTCAGGAGCATCGCCGTTGATGGACTTCCCTTCTTCACTCCCAAACAGCGTATGCCCGTGGGCACGGCAATTTTGGCGCCTGATGACGGCATGACTGAGGATACTATCACTCCAGCTTTCCGTCCCATTACAATCCGCAGCAAGACTTTCCAGAATCGCATTTGGGTTGCCCCTATGTGCATGTATAGTTGCCAGGATGGCATGTTCAGCGACTTTCATGTTATGCATTATGGGCAATGGGCTATGAGGGGTAGTGCCCTAATCACATTGGAGGCAACTGCTGTCACACAGAGGGTAAATCTTATCACCGTTTCGTGTGGCATTCCTTCATCAAAGAGGACCTAGCTGACACCCGCAGGGGCGGAACACTCCACAGGACGCAGGCCTCTGGTCTGATGACCATATCCCACCTCTCAAGCGGGTTATCAACGTGATCCACTCTCAGTCGCAAAAGGTTGCTATCCAGCTGCAACACGCGGGGCGAAAGTGTAGCGTATGTCCCCCATGGCTTGGACTTCGCCTTGTTCCCGATGCCTATGGCGGATTTGCCAAAGACGTGCAAGGCCCAACTGCCGAGCCTTGGAACGAAAACTATGCTATGCCCAGCGAGATGACCGAGGAAGAGATTCTTGAGACTATTGAGGCTTACGGTAAAGCTGCTGCCCGAGCTGTCAGGGCAGGTATTGATGTCATCGCAATTCACGGGGCCCACGGATATCTTATCCATTCCTTTGCTTCTCCTGCTGTGAGTAACGCATCTGAAACTTCTCCTAGGTTGTCAAAGAAGACCCACTGGGGGATAAATAGGGCGCAAATTAACACTCAGCCTGCAGACCAACAAGAGGACCGATAGATGGGGTGGAAGCTTCGAAGGCCGCACTCGATTTGGTATCGAGGTCGTCAGAGCTGTTCGACGTAATATCCCAGAAGATATGCCACTCTTCTGGAAGATCTCGGCTGTAGACTGGCTACCTGCTGGGAAGGGTTGGGAACTGGAAGACACTCTCCGATATGTGCCAATCCTTGCCAGCGAGGGCGTCGACCTGTTTGATATTTCCAGCGGAGGAACTGACAGACACCAGAAAGTGCAGCTGGGACAGCAGTATCAGGTTCCCTTTGCGAAAGCCGTGATGGACCTGAAACTACCCAACGTATTTGTCGGCGCCGTGGGTTGGATCCGAGACGGAGAAACAGTTCATGATGTAAGCTGTCACACAGACATTTCGATGACTTACCAGCTGATAATCCTACGCTAGATTCTGAGCAATGAAAAAGCAGACGTTGTCCATGTCGCCCGCGAGTTCTTGCGAGATCCCAACTTTGTTCAGAAGGTTGCGCTCTCCACCAAGACAGAGGTCACTTGGGTTGACCAATATCACCGCGCGCCAAGTAAGTGACTAAGTCATTCTATGCTTACTTTGAAGAAAATCGAAGCGCTGGAAAAGAACCTAGTCTCTAACAAGCTATCAGTGAACAAAAAGTATGTCGAGTCAACCACCACGATAACTACGGATCGAAAGGCCTTGGATAATGTCACGCAGACACATGAAAACCAAGCTTCGAACAAGATGGACTCTTAGAATTTTGTTGGAGTTGCACATCGTCGCGGTTTGGTTGTAGATGGGGTTAGACTTTGAGTAATTGGTTGGGCTGGAATGGACAAAAGAGCAGAAGTGCATAATTCTTCACGATGATGCTACCTCAGGCGTGCGGCATCAGTTCCTAGAGTGTCGACCTGGGGGATCTAGACTGTGTCAACAGTGTAGGGCCTTGCTTGTCGAGCCGGGCCCTACTCGACTGGTCAGTTCGATGGGAAAAGCGCATGATAGTAGTTAGAGGAACTGACATGTTCATGTCAGTAGTACATCCTCGACCATACTGATATACTTCAATGCCCGGCAATGACGAATAAATGCTGTCATCCCGACTCGGTATGTGAGAGATGCGTGTCTTGCACTGGCGTTTGGTGGTGGACCAGGTGTAATCGCCTGTAGATGTACTCATAACTCACCATAAATGTAACTCTCTGTTTGACTTCTGTTATCTGATCTTGGCCGCATGTAAACTATGCCATGATGAAATCTGTTCGTAATGCATCATGGGCTGGTACCACCTGATGATACACTCCAAGGACGACAATCGCCGAACAGCGATTGGCGCCCACGAGAATTCCTTGATCCGAGGTTGCATCTTGTGTGCGTATCCGGCCCCGACGCTGCTGCCGGGATGGTGGGCGTCAAGGTTACGGACCCTTGTCGACTCATTCATTTTCTACCCCATTATTTCCTCTTTCGATGCTCCTCTCCCCAAGGGCCAAGGGGGAGACTGATATGGTGGTTCCGAAATAGGAAATACCCCAATTACCCCCTTACCCACATTCGCCACGCCGTCATCCCGTCTTGTTGGAGGGAGAGCTAGTCTGAGTCTACCAGGCAACATGTATCACGTATCACAGAACATTGTATTTTTCAAAGACTTTCCACAAGAGGTCGACAGACACTGAAGCCATCTTTTCCCTCGCCACAATGGCCACCAAAACCGTCACACCTTTCATCACTAGGTGCGCTGCCGTTATCTCGACCGCCAACATGGCTCCAGGTCTGGCTCGAAAATATGAAATCAACGCCGATATGGGCGAAGGCTTTGGTCGGTGGAAGATGGTGAGTCTTGCAAATTCTCAAGTCGACTGGGCTTTTGTCACTGACCGACATTCTCTAGGGACCGGATGAAGAGCTGATGCCGTTGATCGATGCTGCCAACATCGCATGTGGGTTTCATGCTGGTGACCCTTCGATCATGCTCAAGACGATTCGTCTGTGTAAAAAGCACGGTGTCAGAGCGGGCGCTCATCCTGGACTGCAAGACTTGTTTGGCTTCGGCCGAAGAAAGATTGAAGTTGATACTGGAGATATGTACGCCATGATACTCTACCAAGTCGGCTCCCTTAAAGCCATGCTTGATGCCGAAGGCGTGGAGCTCTCTCATATCAAGCCTCATGGCGAACTCTTCTTTTACATGCAAAGAGATACGGCCATTATGAGAGCAGTTCTAGAGGCCTGCGCTACCTTCAAAGTCCCTGTCTACGCCTCTCAAAATGCCGAACAAGAAGCCATGTGCAACGAGCTGGGCATTCCCTTCCAAGGCGAGGTATACGTTGACATCGACTACTCACCTGAGGGGAAGCTCTTACCGTTTGCAAAGTCCCGAGCTGCGACACCAGAGCTGTGTTCTGAACGTGCCTTTTCGGCGACGAGGACGGATACGGGAAAAGACATCAACGGAACCCAGTTCAGTTTTGGCTTTGGAAACAAGCCGTTCAGCATCTGCCTTCATTCGGATGCACCTACAGTCTTGGAAAATGCCCGGGCAGTGCGAAAGGCAATTGATGAAGCCAACAGAGACAAGTTTGTTTCCACGGGGCCTCACCTATGACCGGATGTCACACATGTTAGACCTTGAGAGTCATACTCATTATCTCAATAAATCAATTTACATCAATAACGCGACACGCGATGTTTCCTGTTCATTGACCGTATTCGTGACTGTGGCGTCAGTTGGTCGAGGCTCCATGTCTTACTGCCAAGCAATGGCAGCGTCTCGGCAAGTCATCCACGCTTGTATCTGTCAACAGGCCACAATTCATGTCAACTAAGCCCTTGTACCGGTCCTTATCTACATTGGACAAGATTGCTACCATGGCTACCGCAAGCGGCCCACACGCCCCTACCAACCAAGCCAATTTATCAAGGCGGGGGAATATCGCCTTACTGTATCAGGTCTCGCCGCTAATCCTAAGAGATAAGGACCCGGGCATCTGGGAGCAAAGAATCGGGGTAGTAATACCCTAGTATCATGGGCTCTCAAACAAGGGCTCGTTGCTAGAATGGTCGAGGCCGAGTACAAAAGGATATCCCGGCCTACCTCACAAACACCCCAGCACACCATCATCTAACATTCTTGTTGATCATTCCTCTGGCCCTTGGATGCATGCCGATCATCCCCAAGGCCGAAACCACTTAAAGCCTTGATGCTCTTTGGCTCAGTTACTTAAGTCAAGCTTGCAAAATAACGAAGCAAACCCATTCGTCTTCACTGTCATCGTCAAGCAATCACGATGACGTCTCAAGTACCCATCCCTGGTACGGTTCAGCTCGTTGATGCCCAGGGCATCTTCAACGTCAAGCATGGCCAACAAGCCCGAGACATTGTTCTTGTCCCCCAACCCACCGACAACCCCGATGACCCCTTACGATGGAGTGTCCCTCGAAAGACGAGAAACATCATCTGCGCTATGACATGGTGCTTCTTTGTTGCTGCCATGATCTCGGGCCTTTCGCCGGCGTACCTTCTCATCGAGCGCGATACTGGTATTTCTGTTGCGGATCTTAGCACGGGAAATGGTCTTCTCTTTCTGTTTCTCGGTTGGGGTACAATGATCACACAGTGTCTTGCACTGAACTACGGCCGTCGCTTGACCCTCATGGTATCTATCATCTGCACCACTGGCGTAACCCTATGGACCGCATACGTTCAGACGAGAGGGGAGTTCTTCGCCAACAGAATCCTCCTCGGCATTGTGTCTTCTCCACAGGAGACACTCATCGAGGTTATCATCGGAGATATCTTCTTTACGCACGACCGAGGCTTCTACATGGGTGCTTACAGTTGGACCCTGTGGTGCGGTGCGTTTCTGGCGCCGGTGGCATCTGGCTACGTCGCGCAGGATCTTGGTTGGCGATGGATCCAATATGTCTTGACCTTCATTGGAGCTGGCGTTGCAGTTGTAACGTTCTTTTTCTTTGAAGAGACAATGTTCTACCGCCATAACAACGTTGGAGACTTTCGTGGCATCTCGGGTCTTGACCCAGACCACACGGGCAATGTCACCGAAGTGGTTGCTGACGCCAAGTCCGGTGCAGACGAAGAGGCCAAGATACGGGCAGTCAACCGAGACGAAGATTCCGCCTCGAGGTCTATCCAGACATCCTCATTCGAGTCAACAGAAAGCACTAGGACCTACCTTGACAAGCTCAAGTTTTGGGGCTTCCGCGATTCACGACAACCCAACACCTTCAAGCTCTTCTTCTTGCCCATCCAGCTACTCCTCATGTTTCCAGGAATGTTCTTTGGTGGCCTCCTCGTCGGCGGAATCCTCTCCTGGTACAACGTTGTTGGTGGCTCGCTGGCCCTGATCCTGGGCAACCCTCCGTACAACTTTAGCGCAAACAACATCGGCCTTTGCTATCTCGCTTGTGTCGTTGGCGTCACTATCGGCTGTTTCATCTCAGGTTGGATGTCGGATGCTCTCGCCCTCCGCCTTGCGCGACGAAATGGAGGCGTCATGGAACCTGAGCAGCGTCTCTGGACCTGTCTCATTGCCCTCGTGGCGCATCCTGCCGGCTGTCTCCTCTACGGAGTTGGTGCATCATATCAGATCCATTGGTTCGGAATTGTATTTGGTCTAGGCCTTATCTCTATCACTCTCCCAATGGGCTCTAACCTAGCCTTTACCTACATTCTCGACAGTTACAAGGAGGTTGCCGGCGAGGGCCTTGTCTCAGCTATCCTCATCCGCAACATGATGGGTAAGTCTCCAGCCTGTGGTTCTAAAGCAGTTCACTGACGATTCTAGGTTTTGCTTTCGGTTACGCTGTTGTCCCCATGATTGAGAATCTTGGCCTTCGGTATGCCTTTGTGTTGATCGCCATCTTGGGCTTAGCCTTGTGGTGCAGCGCGATTGTGATGATCTATGTTGGGAAGACTCTTCGACGCTCGACTGCCCAGTCATACTGGAATCTTGTTGAGCGATATGGTGCCACGGCCCATTAAGCACAGTGGTATTGTTTTGTTCTGTAACCATGTGTGGCGTGAGTGGTGGGGGAGAACTATTGCGTATTTAGTCGAGTATCTACAGTCACTATCATAATAATACCTTCGGCTTCGCTTTATTAGTCCAACTACACCGGTGACGAGGAGAAGGAAGACACAAAACTCCCTTGTCTTTCTTGTTCTCAATGCCGTTTTAGAAAAGGTTATCCCCTACTGCAACAAATGATATGGCTGTATATTAGCACTTTGTGAACTCGTTGAGATTTCCAGAGACCATGACGTCACAGCGAACACAAGCCAATCGCCGAGTTATGAGTCGGCGCCGAAAACATGACTTACGACCAGGTGCTCACATGACGACGCGATCAAGTCTCGAACTGCTTCACTTTCAGTCGGCTTGCACGAGTTTGGCATGCGACTTGACTGTAACCCAGCCATCAGCACGCTAGAATCCGTCAGCCGACACACGGCCAGAGACACGGCACTTACAATACTTTTTACCCCATGGAATTACTAGGAACAGCTAGTGTGTCCAGAGACTCCCAGGATCCGGGACAATTTCCTTTTTCGTCTACCCCGCGCCGATCAAGAATTGGGGTAGAAAGTATGGCTAGGGTTAGCTGCGGGCGCAGACACGTACCCCATTTTTGATAGCACCCGCTGGGGCAACGATAGGCGACATTTGAAGACATGACATGCAGACTCTCCTCTGCCATGTCTAATCATATATCTCCGGCTTGCCACACTAGCTTTAGGCACAATCCTTGATTTTTATGGTTCATTATCAGACATCATGGGATCCACCGATTCAGGCATGCTGCGCAACATCCGCAAGGTCTTGGTGGCCAACCGAGGCGAGATTGCTGTGAGATGCATCAAGGCTTGCCGGGAGCTAGCGGTCCAAAGCGTGGCCATCATTACAAACGCAGACGCAACGTCTTTACATGCCACATTGGCGGACGAGGCAGTACTGTTGCCAGGGGATGACAGCACTGCATATACCAATGGGTAAGTTCATGGCATACCGAGTTTATAACAGGGTTTGCTAAATAAGGCCTGAATAGTGAAGCCATCTTGGACATTTGCAAACGCATGGGTGCTGATGCAATTATACCCGGATATGGCTTCTTGAGCGAAAATGTCGAGTTTGCCGACATGGTGGCTGCTGCGGGCATCACATTCGCTGGTCCCTCTTCGGCGTCCATCAAAGCTATGGGCCTCAAACACGAGGCCAGAGCCATTGCCGAAGCGGCAAATGTTCCAGTTATCCCGGGTACCACACTCCTAGCGTCATCTGAAGAGGCCATAGACGCTGCACGACGCCTGGGTTTCCCAATCATGCTCAAGGCTACTGGAGGAGGAGGCGGTATGGGACTGCAGATTTGCCATACCGAGCAGGAAGTTGAGAAAGCCTTCTCAATGGTTGAGAGCCGTGCCAGCACTCTTTTCAAGAACAGTGGCGTGTTCCTGGAAAAGTATTACCCCCGCTCACGACACGTCGAAGTTCAGGTGGCGGGCAACGGTGAAGTTGTAGTCGCCTTCGGAGAACGAGAGTGTTCCCTCCAGCGGCGTCATCAGAAGGTGATTGAGGAGTGCCCCAGTCCTTTTGTCGAGCGACATCCCGGACTACGCGAGAAGATGCTTCAAGCGGCCATCGACTATGCATCCCAACTCAACTACAAGAGTGTAGGGACCGTCGAGTTTCTCGTGGACGATGAAACGGCCAAGTTCTTCTTTCTCGAGATGAATACACGCCTTCAGGTCGAACACGGAATTACGGAACTGTGCTACGGAGTTGATCTGGTTCACCTGATGTTGCAACAAGCCGACTACGAACATGGTGGTGAGCTCGGAATTCCGTCTGACGTTCTGAAGGGGCTTGGAAGGCCACAGCCACTGGGTTCTGCAATCGAAGCCAGAGTTTACGCGGAGGTACCGCTTCACGACTTTGCTCCTAGTCCTGGCGTCTTTCAACACGTTCAGTGGCCTAAGGGCAAGGGCGTGCGAGTTGATACATGGGTCCGAAGTGGCCAGCGGATTACGCCTCTTTATGACCCTCTGATCGGCAAAGTCATGGTCCATAGCCCGGATGGACGAAAGGGTTCTCAGAAATTGATGCTCGCGGCGCTAGCTGGTACAGCTCTCCAAGGGACACAGTCCAACTTGGAATACCTCTCACGGGTCATCGAGTCGGACATGTTTATCAGCGGCAGCACCTTGACCAACTCTCTTGCGACCTTCAAGTTCAAGACCTGCTCGGTGCAAGTCATTGATCCTGGTGTGTTTACGACAATCCAGGATTACCCAGGCCGGATTACGGTTGGACACGGAGTCCCTCCCGGAGGCCCCATGGACGATCTTAGTGCCCGAGCCGCCAACATCCTGGTTGGAAACGATCCTGGAGTTGAGCTTCTCGAGATTACCTTGTCCGGTCCAGAGCTCTTGTTTCACGAGGCAGCCACCGTCGCTGTCTGTGGTGCCGAGCTTCCCCTCACCCTTGATGGCAAACCTGAAGCAATGTGGTCCAGAATTATCGTCAGGCAGGGCCAGAGAATCAAGCTTGGCAAAGTCTCTGGGCCTGGCCTCAGGACATATCTGGCTGTCAAGGGCGGATTTCCGGAGATACCCGAATTTCTTGGCTCAAAGGCCACCGCCCCTGAGCTTGCATTTGGTGGCCTTCAGGGGCGAAAGCTTCAGGTCAACGACATCCTCGCTCTCCCTAAAGAATCAAGAGCTTGGGCAGCTGAAGCTACATCTTTCTCTCTGCCACCCGAAGCTATACCCACCTTCAACAACCAGAGCGTCTATTGTCTCGACGGTCCTTACGGTTCTGACGACATTCTTACTCCTGAAGGCCGCAAAACATTGTACGAAACTGATTGGATCGTCAGCCACAACAGCGGTCGCAGTGGCATTCGATTAGAAGGTCCACGTTTGAAGTGGGCTAGGACGTCGGGAGGGGGTGGCGGATCTCATCCATCAAACGTCTTCGATTACGGCTATCCAAACGGGGGAGTCAACTTCACTGGTGAATCCCCCATCATCTTTGCCCATGACCGTCCGGACTTGGGAGGTTTTGCCTGTCCCACGACCCTCTGCTCAGGTGAGATGTGGAAGGTTGGCCAGCTGAAACCGGGCGACACGATCCGATTCCGGCAGACGACTTATGACAAGTCACTAGAGATAACACAGAGGAAGAATGCGTATCTCCAGGCTCTGCTGGACCTTGCACGAGGAGGTGGAGATATCAGTCAGATGCCCTCTCTGGACATTGAGTTTGGTGACGAAGCCACGTCTTCGATCCTACATCAAGTGTCACCTTCAGGATCTCATCCTCGGGTGACATATCGTCAAGGAGGTGACACAAGCATCATCGTTGAATACGGCGAGCAAGTTGCAGACCTACGGAATACAGCATGCGTCCAGCTTCTCGCCAAACAGCTGGTGGCTGCAAACCTTCTGAGTGTCCGCAGTGATACCAACTTTGCCACCCTCACGGTACGCTTTGATCCGTCTCAAACGGATCGGACCAAGCTCCTCCAGCAGCTCATCGATCTTGATGGCAGCATTGGAGAAACAACGGGCATCAAGCTTACTACTCGACAAGTCCGACTTCCCATCTGTCTCGATCATTCGTCACTGGAGGAATCTGCCCAGCGATACATGGCCAACATCAGACCTACGGCTGCGTATTTGCCAGACAATGTTGATTATATTCGCAAGAGCAACGCTCTCGAAAGTCGTAGCAACGTCTTCGATTCGCTGCTCAACACCCCATGGCTGACAGTGGCCGTTGGCTTCTATGTTGGAACACCGATTCTGTTCCCTCTTGATCCTCGATACATGTTTACGGGCCAGAAGTACAACCCCAGCCGGGCCTACACGCCAAGCGGCTCCGTTGGTCTGGGTGGCTCGTTGCTGGCCATATACCCTGTTGCGGCCCCCGGAGGGTATCAACTCATGGGTCGCACATTGGGCGCATGGGACACGGCTGGAAATCGCCCAGGATTCTCGGCTACGCGACCATGGCTATTCAATCACCTCGACTTGGTAAAATTTTACGAGGTCTCTGAGGAGGAGTACGATCAAATAGAGCGCGACTTTGAGTTTGGTCGATACGTCTTTGACGTGACCGAAACGACACTCGAAATGGACGAGTACATCGCCAAGTTTGATGCAGCAAACCATGATCCGGATTATCAAGCCTGGCGAAGCCGTCAGTCTGCAGCGGCAAAGGAAATGGGGGAGCTGGAGCAGAAGCTCTTTGAGGAATGGACTGCGGCAAAGGCGTCTGCCAACAACAACGCAAGTGATGAAGATGATGATGATCCCAGCAAGACGGTCAAGATTGAGTCCCCTGTAGACGCCAGTGTTTGGAAGGTTTTGGTGGAGCCTGGTGATGTGCTGGAGAAGGGACAAACGGTGGCAGTGCTTGAAGCAATGAAGATGGAGATCAACTTGGTGGCTGGTGAGAATGAGGCTGGTGCGGTAGTTGTCAAGATTAAGCAGCGACCTGGAAACGTTGTGAGTCCAGGGACGACAGTGGTGACAGCCCGGAGACAGGATTGAGATAGGTTTATTCAAAACATTGTTCAAGTTTCTTCCTGCTTCTCGTCCTCGAAAGGATCATTACTTGGTAGTGCATCGTTAGCTAGGAGGCTAATGTTGCGGGCTGGGATAATAATCACGATGCCGCTTCTTGTACACCGTTTCAATGACCTTCAGTCATCGCATACTGACTCAAAGCACCACAGGCATTGCTTTCTTGACCCATGGCCTTGCACATCGGCTGCTACCGCAACCAGCGTTGCGTTTTCGGGAGAAACGCGTCGTGCATGTGGCCTACCCTATTCTCACTTACGTCGAAAAGGGGATTTCATCAGATGCATACAGATGCGAGGGCCATAGTTGTGACCGAATTTTTTAATACCATGAGAATCCATGCCCTTAGGAGAGTCTTGTTGTAGCTACGTTGAACCACATCTCTGAGAACAAGGTCATTAGGTCAGGTCGAGTTTGGCACACCAGTCGTCTCGTGGCGCCGGGATGTGTCAACCGCTCTGGGCAAAGATCAGCAAGCCCACCTTTTCTCATTGATTCATTCGCTGATTCTTATCCCTTACCCCTGTCCTGCGATAACCGGGCCGGGTCTTATCTCAACTCTCCCCGCAAAGCCCGGTCCACCGGAACGGATCATGTTTGTCGTCGCCTCTCCACCTCCTGACCAATTCGCTACTCCGTGCCGCTCATCCTCTTTGCCTGCATACGACAGCTCTCATGCACATTACCGCCCTTTTTCTCAAGGGTATGGCTTACAGCACCGCCCCCACGCGTTAATCACGTCGCCGTCTCAACGCGACGGCCTCCTTTGCGCCATGAAAGGTCGACCGCGACTCCGTGTGGCTCCGTGCAAATACTGCAATAAGGAGTTTAAGCGGCAAGAACACTTAGACCGTCATATCCGTACCCGCAAGTATTATGCATCCTCTAATTGTATATCTAAATGCTGAGTTTACAGACACTCGAGAGAGGCCATTTGGATGTTCTTGTGGCCGCACATTCTCTAGACAGTCCGTCATTCCCCATGCCTTTGCGCAATGATACAGGTTGAAGAGTGTGATGTTGACAAATGCGTGCGTGCTTAGGGACCTTTTGAGCCGTCACTACCGACTATCTCAATGTTCAGACCCTACTATCAACACGTGTGACAACAGAAGAGGCTCTACCACCAGCCGACCACCTCAGTCCGCGCTTCGAATGTTTTCAGTCGAGCCTACTGCAATTTCTCCCCCAGTTGTCAGTACCAATCACGGGAGAACCAATTCATTTAATGTTGAGCATCAACCTTCTGTGTCCGGAGACATCATCTCCAACGTTGCGGCTCAGACTCCTCAAGAACAACTAATGGGAAAATTCTCGATACACGATCCTGTTTACGAACTCTCAAATAACAACCCTGATGCCCTTTCAAGTAACGGTGGCCCTTCAACGTCAGGTGATGACCAGATGGATGTGGCCGTCGAGACAGCCGCCGACTTCACCCAACTGGTGGGCTTTGACTCCGACTTCTTCTCCCATGAAACAGGCATGATCAATGATTACCTCATGGGTGTATTTTCTCCACTAGACTACCGGACACCAATGATCGACAATGTATCCGATGGGTACAGTGGGATGGACAGGGGGTTGGTCGCATCAGTTCCAAGTGTTCTGGGCGCTGATTATCGGGAACCATCAGCTTCGATACAAATCGCCATGGCAACAGAAGAAGCCCAAGACTCTACGCCCGAGCCACGCGTTTTCAACCGTGCAAATCCAATGGATCAGACGAGTCGGAACGAAGGCGAAGTAGGCGGAACATTGGACGCTATTGACGACGTTATAGGATCCAATCCGTGGGCAGTGTCGACGGCTGCTTTCAGTAAACTAACTGCCGAGGTTGGAAGGCATGAGCATGTATTACCGGAACCCTTCACCCTCCCATGCCGACAGACCTTGTCGCGATATGTCGCCAGCTACATTCGTGGGTTCCATCCCCATCTCCCTTTCATACATATTCCAACATCTTGTGTGGAGACTATGGCCCCTGTTTTGCTGCTTAGCCTCGCTGCTACTGGGTCTTTCTATGGTTTCGAGCATACGCACGGGTATGCAATGATCCTTTTGGCCAAGTCAATCATCGCTGAGAAACTTGAGCAACGCCGCCGAGAGTCTACTTCGCGTCTTGTTCGAAGTTTTCCACGCTATGCCGAGCTGCCTAATAGTTCTTCTGGAGAGCACGACACATCCACACGGTCAAGGGTGACGCCACAAGCCGTACCTCCCACCGTGTTCGATCTGGAATTGGTACAAGCTCTGGTGATCCTCCAGATGACCATGTCTTGGCTTGATGGACCATTTGCCGAGGATGCGCTGGCCATGAGCAGCCAACTTGCTGCGGTTACTCGCGAGGGCTTGAGTCATCCACCTATGGAAGATGGGCACGAGACTTGGAAGGACTGGTCCCTTGAAGAAGCAAAGCGACGTACACTATTATCTGCTTACTTCGTGCTCAATATCCAGACCATATGCTTCAACGTACCACCCCAAATCACCACCTCCGAGATCAACCTCATGCTTCCGTGTTCTGAAGCAGAGTTCAAAGCGCCCAGTCCGGCTGCCTGGCACCGCCTCCACCGGAAGCGTAATGTCCATGACATGGACTTTCAAAAATGTCTCAAGCAGTTGCTGTCTGGAAAGTCACTCGCCAAGGAAGTCTCGGCAGCTGAATTCGGGAACTACATGCTCGTCCAAGCCCTGTTGGTACAGATTTACTTTGAGAGACAAGCTGCCTCAGTTCTCTTGAGCTCTTCGTCGAGCCTTTCGCCTTCTACGATCCAGCTCTACGACGGTGCTCTTGCTGCGTGGTCAACATGCTGGGATTCCGCCATTGAGTCTGCGTTGGATCCCTCATCCGTCCACGGACCATTGGCCTTCAACTCAACCGCCATTCTCCGACTGGCTCATGTGCATCTCGGGGCTGACTTGTTCAGTCAGTGCGCTCTCAACTCGCGGGATCCCCGGGTGGTTGCTCAAGCCTTTGAGCCGCATCGAAATCCCATTTTACTTGGCTCCGCACACCTGGACAAAGCCGTTCTCCATGCCATCTACGCATTGAGGATCCCTGTGAGGGTTGGGATAGCGTTTGTGGCTCGAGGCCGAACGGGGCATTGGAGTGTCCAGCATGCTATTAGCAACTTTGCGTGCGCGCTGCTACTTACGCACTGGCTCGAGAATATCTTCAACCTGGTCTCTTCAAACGGACTCGACGGTCTGAGGCAAGAGGAGAGGCGTCTACTCTCCATGATTGAACGACTTATTGAAGAGACACATCTACATGATGGCCTTGGGCCAAAGGACTGCTACCCAAACCGGATACGACGACTGGCCATCGCCGCGGTGAAGCTTTGGGCTGAAACGTGTCAGGGTATTCAGGTGTATGAGCTAGTTCATATTATGGGCGAAACACTTTCTCTGGTCGCAGAGTTATTGGAGAGTCGTCTTTGAAGCAAAAATGTAGATTTAATCAAGTTCAACTTCATCGCCAAAAGTAACTATATACCACCTCCACCAGTTCTCTCTAGACACCCTGCATTTGGTTGTCCCTGCGAACTTCGCCACAAAGAACTCTGCCACAAGAAAAAGGGGTCCATGTTGTTCGTCGGCTGGGGCTCGGGGTCAAGAAGGATCAGCCCAGAGCCCAGAGCCCAGAACGATTCCCCAAACGTACGGCTTATTCATGTTTGAATGCCCACTAATGCCGTCTCTAGAATGTCGACTTCGGCCTTGCAGCAGTAACAGCTAGCTAACATGTGATGCAACCGTATTGGACTAGAGAGTGAGGTTGAGGTTGAGACTCGTGCGGGACAAGCTTGCTCAAGTACAAGGCACATAGGACCGCCTGATAAATACTTTATGATAAAGTATACCTGGAGGAAAGAACAACTGATGTAACGAGCATACCGCATTGTATGAAAGACCTGAGCCATGGCAGCAGCAGCTTCAGACACATCCACAATACACACCTATATCTCCCAATCATTTCAATCGAATGGGCCCTGACCAACACACTAGCATCCCCGCGATCTCAAAGCCTGATGCTATATCAAAGCCATATCTTTCCCTTCTGCTTTACCAGACCACTGATGGTGGCCTTGTATGGAGCTTGCCCTCCAGAGATGGGTGATCGCCCTACCAACCCGATATTACCCGCCACCTTCCCATTCTTCCAGAAAGCAAGATTGAAGCCTCCGCTAGCCGGGTTATAAACGTTAGCAGTAGCCCCGCTTCTGGCGTTAAAGACTGAAAGATGATTTGCGGCGGCAATGGAGGTGTCGACCGAAACCGTCACTGAGTTGGCCGTGGTAGACACTCGCGCAAAGTCGGTGCGAGTTATGTCCCTGCTGCCACCGATGAAGCCGTTGAGGTATCTGTTGGTGGTGTATCGAATGCTTCCGGCAACCGGGCTGACAATTGGGCTGCCGATTGCGATGACCACATCAACCGGGTTCGCGCCATTGCGGGTTCCCGGTGATGGGATTTGTCGAACGACGAGAAGCTCGCCTCTAATTCGCCAAGACTGCCAGTTGCCTTGATTGTAACCATCAAAGGTCACATCCAAGAGAACGTATTCCAGGTTGAGTGCTCGTTTCTCAAGACCTGTGTCTTCGTCACGTCGCGAAATGGTGAAGGAATCCAGGTCGGGCCGGTCAACGACAGGGATTGAATCGTCATCAAAGATTGACAGGCCATCCGCCGCAGCAGGGGAAGCCCAGAGGCAGCTGAGAAGAGGGAGGAGGGCAAAGAAGGTCTTCATTGTTGGGATTGAGTGTTAAGCAGAGGTGATGATGGTGTAGATGTTGTTGGGTTGAAGAAGATGAGCGAACTTGACAAGGGCCAGGACGAGCGAATATATAGTCGAGGACTACTAACCTCGGCATATTCCGGAATTCCTCTCTTTATGCTTATTTTAAGCTCTTGTCGATAGAACAAGTCAACAGGTCAATAGCATGCGAAGCAAGAATGTCTTGGTGTTTGAGTTTCATGTGATTGCCGAGACATTACTACCGGTGGCGCTTCATCTTGTCAGCCCTAGACTCCCAAAGGCGCCTGATGCTGCACTACTCCAAAGTCTTATTCCCAAACGGTTCCGAACAGTCAAGTGGCGCCTCAGCTCAAACCTAGAGACCAGATCCGTTGAGAGTGGTGTCATTCCCCACCGATGAACGCCATCGCCGACCAAACAACGAGGCTTGAACATTTTTGTTGTTGATGAAGGGTCTGCCTTGGCTCCAAACCACCACTGAGGGGGCGAAGCAGAGACAGGTCGTCTACCTAGTTGAATTGGCGGTGCCACCTCGACAAACCGTCCAGCTCAGCTCTCAAAGTGCCGAGACTACTCGCCCGGTTACAACGTACGATCTACGGCCCACAGCCCTCGTAGAGGCTATACCCGAGACTGTTTCGGAATCACCGTAGGCAACTCGCCAGCGTTGGTATGTGTATCACACGTAGTCAGTGTCTGAACTAGGTCAACCAGCAATTGATAGCGTGAATAACGAACGAGGAATTCCCATTTACCAGGAAAAGCCTACTGTACTAGGAGTCAAATGTCAGCTTCTTCATGGAGAAGTCCCAGGTGGGCGCAGCAGAATGGCCTGGCCAACATGTGGGTGAGTGAATGTACTTCACCGCTTGTGGGGCAGCAAGAAAGACAGAACAAGCAGTTCCGCCCAGCCGGAGCTGTAATGAAGGAAAGTGTAAGAGTTGGGATCCAAGAGAAGGCTCGGCTATCATGCAAAGTCTTGGCCAAGTTATGGGCTGGATCTTACTGGCCAACATGAGCGACTTGACCTAGTTGAGGAGCTATTGATGCAAGCCATATCATCACTTTACCTAAAGTCATTACCCACTTTCTCCACGGAAGTCTAGGCAAGGCAGATCGATGTAGCCAAAGTCATCCGGGACTTGGGAAGTAAAGTTTATCTTGGCATCTAGGCGCAGGCCAGCAACCTGGTAAGACGGCCCTCGGAGTGGAAAGCCGACTGCCCAGTTTCATTGCGTCGCACAGGATCCAAGGGCGGCAGTTGAAATAGACTCAGATACTAGCAAAACTTGCTCTCTTCTTTCCATCACCGCTTGCTGCATGGTCATCTCTCTCTCACATGCACGTACGCTATACTTGATTACCTTTACTTGGCCAACGCCGCTTCAGCTTCAGCTCGCCACAATTTTCCCTTTCTAAACACAGTACTCTTTGCCAGCCCCGGTCTTGAAATAACATGACACACATAATGAAGCAGACTTCCGTAACTAAGAGCACTTGACTTCGCTTAGGAAATCAGGCTGTGGTGGAAAGAGAGGCTGCGCCATCTCGGGCCTCGGGATTTTATGATCTCTGAATCCTTCTACCGGCTCCGTTTTGCAGGTCTAGTCATCACGTCATTTCTTAGAATGATCACTATTCGTACACCCGGGTCAGTGAGTACTCAGCTGGCGATGATGAACGTAAGAGACAGCTACACAACGCTTAGCAAGACAGTGTGAAATTTACCATGGCTCTACAAGAGGCCATTAGCCACAATATCTAAGAAAATAGCCATTGACACATGCGAGCCGCCAAGGTAGCGGAAGACATGGAATTAAGAACGATCGCCTGCCGATGACCAACCTGCCCGAACTGCTGGACTTGACAGGCTCATCTCGCATCCCGTCTTGTGACAGATGCGTATTGGGTGATGTTCGAATCGCAAATGGGATTTAAGGCTCTCCAAAGCCAACAGGGGAGCACGATGGTGTGACAAACAGTTACAACATGTTGAGAACACTCACAGCTTTATATCTAATATCAACTTGGGAAGGGAGCAGAATACTAAGCGCTACTTCAAGGAGTGAATGGCAGTCGATGGATATTTCTAGAATGTGTCGTAAACCGTTTTATCGTACAACTTCTTGCTGGATGCTCGTGCATCGTGAGTGACCATTTCGTCCGTAGGCTTCCGTTAGATCTCCCCGCCACGCCTGGCTTATAGACTACTGCATGACTCCCGGGTTATGAACGAGTATAAGGTCTGAGATTGTGTATTTCACATAAAAGCACAAGTGAGTATCCCACGAGAACGAGTTTAGGCCAATCTTCATTGTCAGTGGTCAGACAATAGTAAATGGTTTTGCCATGTCAGGAAGGTCAACTTCGCCCTATGTCAATTCTAGCAACCGGCCAGGAGGTTTGATTGATCAGATTCCCACTTTGTTAATACCATTGCTGCGTGAAATATACGAACACAGACCAAGAAGCTAGCCGGCCTCTTCTCTCAAAACTATATTACGCCGACCATACAGGCAACGGCAGGAAACGAATCTCCAATCGGCCGAACACTTTGAGCGTGACCTCATCCATCACTTTCCAATGGCCGGCACTGATAGCACTCTGGCTGGTTTACACGATTACCGGAGGCAAACTCTTGGAAGCCCAGTTCCTGAGGTGTCGCCGAGTATAGCTTACAGATGGCTATAGGCATCCCTGAGTGGACGAAGGCCTTGCATCCTTGTGTGCCTGCGCAGGCTTGCGCACAAAAGTCGAAGTGGATCAACTCTGAAGAGAAGTCAATCCGATATGACTCGGCCGCAGGGTTGTTGAATAGCCCAACACCACCACATAACAACCCATCAGATGGTGCGTTGCGTAGAGTGCATGGAGGATCGTATTCAACAAAGCTGATGTCGTCTATGCGCACCTCGGCGCCAGCCCACGTCGTTTGAGTTGAATAGCACTTCCAATAGAAGAGTATATCCGCGGTAGTGGTGATGGCGGGGAAACTGGCAACCAGCTGTCTTTTGACATATTGGTTCACGGGCTGCGTAGGATTCCGCAAGGTTTTGGCCTCTAGTAAGGTCTGTACATATGTGTAAAAAGTGCAAGTTATACCCTCGATCGATCCAGCGTCTGTAAATGTCCAGTAGAAAGTGAGGAGATATTTCTTGGTTCCGTCAATACCAGTAACCGTCTGTCTCAGAGGGTCTATGGGACGGCCTGTGCCAGTAATGGGGAACCGTACCAGACTAGACCTTTGGTCAATGTGACGAAGGAGTCAATGTGATAGGACAACTTACGCATAGCGCTCTCCCCCATGCGCGTTTGCAGGATCGGTCTCGATCTCAGTACTTCTTCCTATAATCCAGGGCAACCCATCTACAGTTTGATCTTCGAAACCGCCATTGAAGAACCCAAGGCGAGGTCCTACCTGAGTAGTCGTGGCCGGGGCTTCGCTGGTAGTCGTCGTAGAAGATTCGGCTGCTTGAGAGGTAGTTGTCGTCGGAAGTTCGGAATCAGATATCGAGGAGGACTCAGAGAAAGTACTAGTGGAACTACTGGCATCTTCCGTAGTCGAGGTTTCGGTTTCGCTGATGATCGTAGAAGAAGTCAAGGTAAGATCCGATGCAGTGCTCCAGGAGCTACTTGCTTCATCAGACGTTGAAACAAAACCAGTTTCAGTTGTCACGGTGCTGGTGAGTTGTCCTCCATCCTCGCTAGAGGAAGAGGACCAGGACTGAAGAGTAGTTGTATCTGAGACATCTGATTCCGCGGCAGTTGAAGTGAGGGACTTCTCAGATGAAGTTGTCCAGGTAAGATCGGTTGTGTCAGAAGTCGAGGAAAATGTGGTTTCGACTACAGCTGTGCTCGTGGTCTCGAATGACTGGGATGTCAGTGTCGAAGATGCATTTGGCTTACACGGGCCAGCGTTGGCTCCCAAGGAGCAACCCAACGCCAGTACAAAGGCGCTAAGTGACTTGGGCGGCGCCATGTTTTTCGTGGTGAGGGAGAAAAGAAAGACACTTGGAGAAAAGAGAGACAGAGGAGACGAAGTGGCTCACGGAAGTCATCTAGGCATAAATTTCGGGGTCACCTCGCATCTGGCCACCGTTGACGCTAACAGACACTATTGACTCTGCTAACATGCACTATTGACGCCACTATCCGCTGCGGCAGCTGAAAGGCCTGCTAATTGAGAATAGACAAACACCAGAGTGGCTGAGAGCGGGATGCAGTGGAGCCAATTTCGGATATTTACAGGGATTAAGCATTCCGTGGAGCTTGGAAAACACAGCATCACAGATCCTGAGGCCGCAGTTTTTATAGCAATGTAGGCCCTGTCGCCTGCTGTGCTTCAAATTCCATAGCTTTCTTAGCGAGTCTGGTTGATCAGCTGTTGAGCAGGTGCCAGGGCGTCTTTGCTAGCTTGGGGAATGCTAAGTAGGTCTTTGTGAAGAGACTGGGCAAATCACCTCGTGATAGCTGTATGTTGGCCGACTTTAATCTACCTGTCTGAGTCTCTGTTCGTTTGTTGATTCCGTCATCAATCAGTACTAACCTGGTAAAGAGCTGGTGTAATAAGCTTGAGAGCAGATCATGCTTGTGCTGTTGTTATCGTCCAGGCATAGGATCATTTTCGCAACTCCGTGGCTCGTTGATTACTGCATCAGCCTAACGAGTCGATTAGATCAAACAGATAGGGCCGCTGAGCAGATAGGCTCAGTTGTAATGACTGGTACTGTAATGTTGTTACCATCTTGACCCGTTACAAGGATTTCCCAGTAGCATGCTGCGGCTCTAATGCTGCTCCTTGCGACACAGTACGGCCGGCCAACCACCAAAACTCCCTACAGTAGCGATCCTTCATCTCTGATTCGAAGCAGAAGGTATTCACAGTATGAATCAGTGGCCAATAGTGTTTAGTGGGTGCAAGATATCGCCACAGTCAGGAGATTTCTGAGGACAGAAACCAAGCTTCAACCGGGCCCCTCATGTGCTGGTCTCCAAGTTCAATGACGAACTTGTGACATAAATACTCAAATAAATTCTGGGGAGGGGAGAAGGGCAATATCCAAACCGCCCAACCCATGAAAACAACATGAGCCTCACATATGGCCCAACATCCAGAAGCGAACTCACAACACTCTCAGGCCGGCAGTCTCGACTTCAAACCATCACCTGCGGTTCAGGACTCTGTTCGCCCCTGGTTGACAGATCAGGAAGCTAAGGATATCTATCAGCAGTTCCAAAAATCCTGTATCAGAAACTCTCAGGTTCTATGGAGCGGGATACAACGTGCACAAGCTCAAAGCTGGGCGGATAGGCGGAATCTGCAGACATTGACAACCGCATTGGGACCCCTCCTCGATTCTTCAAATCCAAATTGTCCATATCATTCAAAATCACGTTCCGCGCGGGTTAGGTACATTCACGGGGCCTCAGTCGTATTTGCCTGGTACATTTCCCAAGGTGACTTTGTAACGGTTCTATCGCAGCCTCCGCCACAACGGTTCCATCCTTCTGGAAAGACCTACTACCAAAAAGTCAAGGAACCGATCGTCGAAGGCAAGATGGGCAACAAACCTGTTGAGAAAATTGTCGTCGTTCATCCAACTGTTGGAGGGAAAGCCGAGGACTCCAAATATGAAATGTGGCCAAAGGATGAGGTTTCGATGTGGACCAAAAAGTTTGGGATACGGAATATCGTCATTCATTGGCGACCAGTCAAGGGAGAAAAGTCCAGCAAATCGCCCAAGTCTCAAAGGTAAAAAGCCGGTAAGAAAAGCTGATTGATAAACAGCTGACGTCGAGTGAACCAAGCATTGTGCCAACAGCCAAATCGCCCGTTCCGAACAATGAGCAAATTGAACCAAAGCCAGTCAGGAAGGGGAAAAAGAAAGCAAAGAAAAAGAAGAGTCAAAAAAGAGGTGAAGATCGTCACGGAGAAGAAAGCACTGCTAGCAAGCAAGACATGGTGGCGGGCCTTCGCCAGTCAACAAAGGGGAAGGGGAAAATGAAGAAGAAACGAAGCGGAGTGGGAGCAGTGAAGGAGCCGAAGAATTGAGAAGAAGGATGGACTGAGATGCAATCTCTCCGAATGGGCGTTTTGACGCAGCGGTGGCGAGGGGATAGGTGAGGACGGAATGATGCCGTCAAGTACCTCAAAGTAGTGGTGAAAAGTATGACGTATTTCTTTGTAATTAAGCAAACAGACTGAAAATAACCTCCTGTACTGGATCCGTAGGTACGTACATATCATACCACAGAAAAACACCAGGTTATTCCACTACGGTACTCCCAATGCAGGACAAAAGAGAGAGGAACTAACTTTCAAGGGTGGGGAAATGGAAGCCATATTCTAGATCATCTTCCTCCCTTCTGATATCGCTATCATTCGGCTTAGTAAAGTTGCAAAACCAGCCGGCACCCCGGAGCTTATACAGTAACTTCGCGACTGAGCGTGAAAGCTTGCAATGGGTATATGGGCAAGGCACCTATCACTGATCCTAACGTTCATATGTCATGGGTACTACTAAGGGGAGGCCAAAGTCATTATACTCACGAAGAGTATGAGGTGCAGCTTGAACAATACGCGTTCAGCTTAAAGAGCTCGATAACTGCTTGTCAACTTAATTCTCTCACCACACCGGCATAGAACACAGGTTTAATACAATATTGGCATGATGATAGGCCTCAGCCGCAGCACCGAAAGCCCACAATCAGCTTCTTTTCGCTGCAACCCCGCCACATTGTAATCCTACACATTACGTCATAGAGGATTCTCATCCTTGCATCTCACCTCAGCATCAGTCTCGTGAAGAAAACCTGGACATCGCGGGCGAAAAGTTCACGATCTTCTTCATCACCTTCTGGACTGTAAATCATCCACTGCCAGCGACCATGGCCCAGTTCAAGAAGTTCGACGCCGATTTCGTGCTAACGAGCAGAGATGTTCCGGCTTTGTATCAGTCAATCCAGGGATTGGCCAAGGAATTCGCCGTCCTAGGCCAGATCAAAACAGCAAAGTCATTGATATCACTCCTCCTCTCGCAATATTCCTCCGACTGGCAGCTCCGGCAAATCAAGTCCCTCAAGTTTGCCTTTGCGGAAGTAGATGAATGGCCTGACCAAATCCCTCAAGAAGAGAGGACGGAAGAAGCGTTAGACGATGTGGCCACCAACATCACCCCGGATTTTGGGAATGAGAGCGACGCCGAAGAGGACGACCCGGCCGAGTTGGGTGTGCTCCTAGAGACTGCTAAAGACAGTGATGCTTCCTCAGGAGGCGCAGCCATGGAGCGGAGCAACGCGCTTGCTACCGCTTTAGCCATGGCCATTCGGTTAGCATCTCAGCATACATCCTCCATTGAAGAGATCGAGGCAGACCCAAAGGTCCAAAAAGCTCTTGGGTATATCGCTGTGAGAATGCACGGGAACCAGGCCATCAATCGTCTCACTGAGCACCGCACGAACTGGCGTCTTCTCTCTACCGGTGCCTTGGCTCGAAAAATTCCGGTCGACATGACCAAAGTTGAGGCGCTTGGCCAAGAAGTTATCGCCACTTTTACTGAGCGCCTGAAGAATGGACGTCATGCGCATCCGAGGGAAAAGAAGTCAATCCGGGAACTTCTTGACGAGTTGGACCGCAACACAAGAGCCAACGGTACAAGCCAGTACGAGGCGATGGGGGAGGAGGTGCCAGAATCTCTCTTCGTTCTACCGCCTGCAACGGATGAGCAGATATCATCTCTCGAGCGCAGACTCGATATCGTGCTTCCAGATGACTACAAGGAGTTTTTCAAGATCAGTAACGGGTTTGGTGGCACGTGGAACGGTTACTACCTCGAACCGCCTCTCCACGGAGTCGACGACGTTGAGTGGGCAGAATTTTATGGTGATATTCTTCCAATGGAGCTACATGAGAGTCCAACCGGAAACCTGGATCTCGACCTCCCGGGTGGAAGAGAATGGCCAACCTACGGAAGGCCAATTGAACTCGGAAGCGAGGATGTCCTTCAGGCTCAGTTCATACCACCACACGACACCAAGAGAGCTATCGAGGCCTACAAGGAGAGTCTAGAGAGTCCCGAAACACCGGATGCTGTAAAGCAGCACACTCGCAAACTCATTGCTTCCAAGTATGGGAGCTGGGAGGCGTTTGAGAAGCTCGAGTGGGTCGCGATGGACCAGCACGATACTGAGAGCGTTGCTTATGGTACATTTACGCAGTTTTTGCAGGAGAGGGTTCAAAAATCGGAGATGGGCCGTTGGCAGGGCCAAGGGCAGAGAGACCGTGGTAGTTTTGCCTATTCCTGTATGGCTGACCATCCTTCGGTGAACAGAAAGAGACGGTTTGGAGAATGACACATTTAGTTTCGTCGCTCGTGTCGAGTCTAGGCGGATTAGGGTGTTGGCCTTTGCTTGGAGCGTGATGGCCTCCATCAACATTTAACACATCGAGTCTTGTCCTGTCTCCGTTGCAACACTTACAATATCACTATATTCACTGACATATTGCTCTATGCGATTTTCTAGTTTTTTCTTATCTCTTATCGCTTTTGGGTCAAGTTCAGTGATGCCACAAGGGGATACAATTGTTGTGTTTAATGGTGATGAGAGACAGCCCAGGATAAACAAACAGTTACCCTGAAGGTGGAAAAACAAACTGCCTAAAATTAGATTCGTATTGAAAAGAGTCCACAGGCGGCAGATCTGCACAGTTAAGATTGGCTGCTCGCTTACGTCGCTAATTTCGAGCCAACAGGGGCCCCTTGCACACGGTACTCGGCACGAACCAACACCGTCCCCGTCTCTAGCAGCACTGTGCTCGCGTATCAACTGGCAAGGGTTGTCTTGAGTGTTGCGAAGACAAGGTCCAAACGATAATGATCGCAGAGATCTCCATTTGAGATGCGCAGTAGATGACAGTAAAGTTTGGGGATGGGGAGCGACCCCTTTTCATTTTTGACGGCTCATGGCCCGCCGGGTGGCTTGTGGCCACTAAAATCAATAGTCTTTCACTAGTTCAATGCAGAGCGGCCAAGCCAACACCCAGTCCAACAAAGAAAGAAGAGACAGAGAGAGGAAAGGGGTACACAAGAGGAGCATCTGTCTGCTTTTCATTTTTCCACTTGAACTTGTAGTCTCTTTCGTCATTGACCTTCTGTCGCTCGTTTTCCACAAAACTCTTCCGCTCGTTACTATGATTTCGTCTCGTCTTCTGACTGGGGCCCTCGCCCTACTAGCCGCCAGCGTCGTCAACGCTAGAGTGTGCTACCCGTCTATCAGTACGCTTTCAACTACCGTTGCAACCAGCTCGTCCAGCATTGAGACTACCTCCACGAGCGAGAGCGCTATCACGACCGAGACTGGGGCCTCGAGTGATACCACAAGCACTGAGGCCAGTACCACAGATATCGTAATCACCACCACCTCCACTGCTGAGGCTACCAGCTCCACCACCACATCGGCTGCTACTACCACCTCCGCCCCGGTCGACAACCCACCAGCCGGCAGCTGCACCGACTCGACCGACTGTCTCCTCTCTACGGACCCTCTTTGTGTCCTCGGCCTGTGTGAATGTGTCAACGACGTTTGCGTTCCTCAGAACATCGAGAGCTGCTCGGTTGACTCTGACTGCTCTCCGGGCCAGATCTGTGAGAACGGAGTTTGTACGACACCACCCCCCGAGTGCGCGTCGGCACAGGACTGCAGGAATCTCGGGCGGTGTATCATATTCCCCGTTCTTTGCCCATGTGTTTCTGGACAGTGTGAAGGTTAACGCTCAATCTGGGGATCTAATGGAGGCTGAGGAGATGGCCGGACTTGACGGAGTGGGTGCTGTGAGAGATGGGGCTTCTTTCTTTCTCGATGTAAATAACTTGAAGCTTGGAAGTGACTGTGGTCTACCTAATATTCCTGCTGAAACAGCGTATTTCTTGAACTTTGGGCGTGATTGCACTTGTATTGATAATCAATACACTGACATCCGCCTTGTGGTGATAACACAAGACGGTATGCTCAGTTCTTGGCACTGAGATAGCACAGCTTCTAGACAAGTGGCTAGGTGAGTTGAGTTGACAAATGTGTTTCCCAAGACTGTCGACATGGAGAATGAAAAAGGTTGATGTCATTGCCCTCACAGTTTTCTAGTACTGAATAACCGGATCTACGTTGCGTTTAATGTCGAGCGACAGGCCTAAAAACGCTTGCTCAAGGACTAGGCGATGCGAAAAAGAATACGGCCGATATACCAAACCAACAACCCACCATTGCCGCGTTGCTGATGGGTCAGTACGTGAATGCTATTCGGTTTGGAACACTTAAGACACAGGGAAAACCATCCGTCTCTATCAAAGCAGTCATGGTTTGAGCTCATTCTCCTTCGTTTATGGCCATTCACGGTATTGGGTTTCAGTATCGGCAGGTATTGACAACCGTGTTCTTTGCTATTGTGACCGACGCCGTCCTTAGGCCCGGCATTATATACAACAAAGATCCCCAACGATGCGACCACTATGATGAGCGGCGAAGACAACGCCCATACATGTTATGTGACCACATTCTATTTGTCCCATAGAGACAAATCGCAATATCTTTGCATGTAACTAGCACGAAATCTTATCAATGATCACTGCTAACGACCAAGCATGATGGCCGAGTAATAGAACGGGGGTAGTGGATGGCGGGTGGATGACTTCTGACGTCTCGTTGGGTGAACTTTTATTTGCCAAGAAGCTACCCCAGATGCGTTGATTGTCAGCCAATAAACTCTTGTAAAACGCATGTAGATCCCTAGGGCTTATGCAGCTGAAAGGGGGATCCAGTTGGGGACTTGGTTTCAAACCATCCTTAGATATTTTGGGCCTTTTTCTCGAAATCAGCATACGCCCGTCAAGTGCATCACCAACCCTCCTTTGAAAGACTCTACATCATCGCTATGAGCTTCTTTCTTCGCAAGGCCAAGTTCAAATATGCCTCACAACTGGACAACGATAGCATTCGGCTTGTGCGATTTCGCAAGCCAGGACTGACACAGCGAACAGCGGAGCTGAGTCTTGAGCTAAGCATCTGGCAGCTCCAAGATTCTGACAAGCCTGGTTATCACGCACTCTCATATACCTGGGGGCCATCCGAAGGGGACGGTTGTTACACCTCTTCCGACATGCGCCCAATCCTACTCAACGGCAGGAAATTTCACGTCTACCCCAACTTGCACGATGCTCTTGTCCAGCTTCAAAATTCTCTCGTCACCGAGTATCACTGGATTGATGCCATTTGCATCAACCAGGAAGACGAAAGCGAAAAAGCAGCTCAGGTATCCATGATGGCTCATATCTATTTCTCGGCCGCCCAAGTTAATGTCTGGGTTGGAAGAAGCAACGAAGACACACCCATGGTAATGGCTCTGATCAGGAACCTGGCAATGTATATCAACAATGTGTATGCCATCGAGGGAGACTTGGATCCCCTGCTCGAGAGGAAAGTAAAACAGCTGGGACTCCCATCCTTGACCACGGAGAATTGGCTACCATTGGTGAAATTCTACTTTCAAAATTGGTTCAAGCGATCGTGGGTTATCCAGGAAGTGGCGCTGGCGAGAAATGTCCATCTTGTCATGGGCAACAAGGGTTATATCACTTGGAAGGACCTGACGGATGCAAATGGCATCATGAACCGACTTGGATTCTACCCAGGTGGCTTAACCGAGATGCAGCAGGGACTGGGAGATGAATGGATGTTGCCCGCAATCGGTTATCCCGCCGAGATGATCATGGCCAATGTCTTGTGCAAATCCCGAGATTTCAACGAACCCGAGTACCAATTTCTGTTACCTCAAATCGAGATTCTCACCGGCTCCGACTCATGGAGAAGAGGCACGGCCCCGATGCTGGCGTTCCTCCTGACGAGATGCCGGCGGGCTCACGCTTCTGATCAGCGAGACAAGGTGTACTCGCTTTTGGGTATAGCCAAGTTTGCAGCCGCCGTCAAGGGGGCTCCCCCAACCTGCATAGAGGTTGACTACACAGATTCCTCTACGCCGGCGACGGTTTTCACAAAGGCAACAGCCTTCATTCTCGAGGAATGCAATCATTTGGCTTTCATCTCCCTTGCAAGTCTAATTATATGCAAGGATGGTGAGAACCTCGAGCTAACGCCGGATTTGCCGTCTTGGGTCCCCGACTTCTCGACTTCAGCCCAGCATGCAACCACCATGCCCCTACTCTGTTACTCAAAGCACTTTGAATTTGACGCTTCCTGGTACCGTGAGCTTGGATCCCTCGGCCTGCGCATCTATGGTGCCGAGCTTCATGTCAAAGCCGTTCGAATAGGGACGTTGTCAGTTGTTTCGACTTCCGTTGCTGAGGCTCTCATGCGTACCTGGGAATTTGAGCCTTTCGCTGGGCTTCTCCTGAAATGCGCCCAGCGTTACACTCTTACAGGCGAGCTGGCTATCGAGGCCTTTTGGCGCACTCTCATTTTCGACACAGAGACGCACGGCGCACACCCAGCGAGCCCGGAACTGGGCAGTGCCTTTGGATGCTGGGTCCTTCAGACAATATTCTATTATGTGGAACACTCCGATCTTCCAGGATACGGCTGTGAAGCGACCATTCGCTGCATGAAGCACTACAAAGCTCTCGCCGACCGGGACGCACCTGTTGCGGGTGACATGCTACCCGATTTTGACCGGGTACGAGACACATTACGCCGACTGGGCCTTATTAGAAACGCAGAAGGGAAGCTGGTGGTAGATTTACCGGATGAAGAAAACCGCAAGATTAAACGGCTGGGCGATGCCTTCGGCTCTCTAGTGAATGCCTTTGGGCATTTCCGGCGTTTCTTCCTGACAGAAGAGGGTCACATGGGGATGGGCGGTCTCGCAGTGGAGGAGAATGACAGTGTGTGGGTTGTTTCATCCTGCCCTGTGCCTTTGGTTCTAAGACCTCGGGAGGATGGTTCGTACCAGTTGATAGGAGATAGTTATGTGCACGGAATTATGCATGGCGAAGCAGTCAAGAACGCCAAGTGGGAAGATGTATGTATTACTTAGCTCAGACTGCATTCGACGCTACTTTATCTGACACACTTTCTGCATCATGGGGGAGGAGGGGGATAACCAACAGTATAATAATTATTTTGGGTTCGCAGAGCCTGTAGATAGATAGTGCAACAATGATCTATGGACCGGAGGATTGTATTTAGAAACACGATCTTCTGGCTCAGTTAACCCATCAAGGGCTGGGTATTGAGAGATACAACATGGCCACTATCCAAATTAAAAGTCTGTGCTAAACGAGATAGCCTCTGTCTTCTCCGCAGTCTCAGACAACTTCTGAATCTTGGCCTGGAGCATACCGTGACAGTCGGATCCCAACGGAACTCGCAACTGATCTTCCAAACCAACTGCCATTCCTGTTCCCGTAACAACCTCATAGATACGTTCAACTCCCTTCTGAGGATCGCCAGGCTGATTTCCGTGCATACCCTTGAGCATGCTCCCAATGTCGAGGTATCCTTCCCGGTTCGTGCTAACATTCTTCCCCTCTGAAGTAGGCTTGAGAAAGTCGGTTCTGAAGATCCCCGGCTCGATGATGTGAACTCTAATTCCCAGGGGCTTTAGCTCCTCATACATGCTTTCGCTCAAGCCTTCTACGGCAAACTTGGAGGCTGCGTAGATGGGAGCGCCTTGGCCTGCGAGAATGCCAACACCACTCGAGATTTGCAAGATGACACCGGAGCCCTGAGTCCTCATGTGCGGAATGACGGCCTTTGTGAAGTTGAAGAGTCCAAAAAAGTTGACGTCAAATTGATAGCGGACCTCTTTTTCGGTAACCTCTTCGACTGCACCCATGTGACCGAAGCCGGCATTGTTGACAAGGACATCGATGCGACCATGTTTGGATACGGCCGAGTTGATGATAGCTTCGATCTCGGGGGAAGAACTTGTCACCTCGACTTGGATGAGGTCTGCGTTTGGAGAGTCACGAAGAGACTGGGGAAACTTTGAAAGACTCCGGGCTGTGGCGATGACTGTGTGACCTTTTGAGATAGCCAGCTGGGACAGGAGGAGGCCAAAGCCTGAATTGGCTCCGGTGATGAACCAGACGAGATTCTTGGACGACATCGTAAAGATGAGTGAAGGTGATTGTTATTCTTGTTGTGACTGTTGGTTTTGTGGATGATGTGGAGGTTATCGTTCCTTGAAACAGTTGGGCAGACGCTCTTTATAGACAGGATTCGTGGCCTATAAACAAAAACTTTAGCATTGAGTATCTGCCACGCTCCTAAGTCCGCTCTAACAACATTACAACTGCATCCGGGGCATATCTTGTCCATATCTCCGGTTCTTGTAGATGATTGGCGAGTTACTAAAGAGATGCATGCCAAGCCACACCCCAAATCAACCAACTCCGCCCTGGCCAGCATTTTCCCGCCCTCACTCGGCCGACGCCAAGGCTGCGTCAGCACTTGCTTACCAACCTGTCCAAAATTCCCGACACGCCTTATCTTCCGCCGTCCTGTGTCGGGCAAAGACGCAGCTCATTTCGTAAGGCGGCTAACCTTAGTCTCAAATTCTCAACATGAGCGACCAATCCCAAGTCGGTGTCGGACACAAGCGTGGTCGGAGAGTCACGGCGTGCATCGAGTGTCGGAAGAGGAAGAAGAAATGTGACCATCGGTGGCCATGCAACCACTGCCGGAGACGACAGTCAGCCCATGAATGCAAATATGAGAGCAAGGTAGCTCCGGGGCCGAACAAGCCTGCTGCAGACCAACTCACGCATAGTTCCACACAAGGGCCTGTTTCTGTCGGTGGCTCTGCAGAGGCTTCCGCTGCCGTTATATCCCTCGGGTACATGGACGACCCGGTGCTCAACATGATTTCAGTATGTACCCGTCTGAGTCCCAGCCAGCGAAATAGCTAACACTCGAGTCAAGACCATGGCTCAGTCAAGCGATACAGCAAAACCGCTGAAGCTGTCAGGTCCAGTACTTCAAGCATCTCGTGCCGTTCCTCCACGTCCATATGCCGATATGCTCGTGCAGAGCTTCTTTGATAGCGTCAACCACCATTACTGCATCCTCTATCAGCCATCCTTTCAGGCCTCTTACGAAACCTGGTGGTCTCGCCGTCGGGATGTCTCATATCTCTGCGCCATGACTACTATTGCTTTAACCAGCTTGATCCTGCGTGTCTGCTCCAATGCAATCCAGTTTCTACCGAAAGATGGACAAGATAGGCTAGAGTCCGAGCTTGGAGACTCCGCAACCGACCTCAGCCAGCTCTACCATGAGGCTGCAAATTCATTGAGCGATCTTCTTCCTCCGGGCGTGGCAGGGCTTGTCAATGCTCAGCAGCTCTTTCTTGGGGCAACTTGGTTAAAGGCCGAGGCAAATTTTGTTGAGTCGTGGCACATGCTGGCAGGGTCAGTAAGACAGGCACAAGAGATTGGTGAGTTCAAGTTTGGTATCCCTGGCTGAGCAGTGAGAAAGTGGTAACGATAAGACACCTAGGCATCGATACTGATAAATCAACCCCAGATATGACGGGATATGAGCTAGATTCACGAAGGCGGTTGTGGTGTGCTCTGGACACCTGGGATAGGTAAGAATACCACTTGTCTGACACACCCAGACCGAGTCATATTGACTTGTTAGATTTATGACAGCTGTCTTCAGCCGACCTCGCATCATAGGCTCCAATAGCTCTGTGCCATATCCTAGCACTACTCTTAGCCTCTCGGGCGTTAGCTCGGATGCCCCTTCAGCAGCACTCGCCAAGGTTCTCGAGAACCAGCTCGGAAGGGTTCTGTCGGGAACCAAGCCAGGAAATCGCTCTCTGGAAGAGAGCCTTGCGACAACAGAAAACTGGATGTCTGCCCTCCCACCGGTGTTCAGCTTCTTTGCCCCTGAAAAACGATGGGATGAAGATGCTCCCTGGCTGCGGTTCCAGCGGCTGCAGTTGCATTGTGTCGGATACATGACCCAGTTGGCGCTCATGAAGGCGGCATTGGGAGTTGAGCCCCAGCAGCAAAACTACATTGAGAAAGCTACGGATATAGGCCTATTGGCTATATGTGTTTGCCAAGAATTCTTCGATCTCTGCTTTCCGCAGCAGGCCAAGTATTTCATGGTCTCGTTCTGTCCGTTTGATGTTGCGGCGTTCCTATGCTCGCTACTGCTCAAAGATAGAAACAGGACATCGCCGAGGAGAGTTGAAATGGTGAATGCGGTTGGTTCTGCGCTTTTGATATCCTTCCGACTACGAGACTATACCAAGATGGGCGAGTCGACGTGGACCATACTCAACGCCTTGGTCTCACGACTCCAACTAGCGCCGGGTGAGAATGAGGCGCTGGGAAATTTGGTGAGAGTTCACAACTTGGATGAAGGAGAATTAGAGTCAATGCCCAGGGGCCAAGTGCTGTCAAGTGAGGGAGTTACCGCCCCCTTGAGCCAACGGCAGGACAAAAACGTCTTTTTTGGTGGAAGTACTGAGGGAAGCCTTGATCTAGGAGTCTTGGATGGAGTCTGGGACTGGCAAAGTCTGTCGAATGAGTTTAACCTATAGCGTGAAAAGAGCTGGTATGCTTTCAGTTATCAGTGGTATAGGGTGAGTATTCCGGGTAAAAAGGCGCGTCAAAGGTCCCAGCAGATACAGAGGGATGGTCTGTCTGCCTTGAAGTGGGTAACGGGCGGGCGGGCGGACGTGGCTGCGGGCGCTCCCGTAGCTCTGCGATACTGCTAGCAGTAAGGTTAATTCGACAGATGGGTAGTACAAAAGTATACCTGAGGGGAAATTAAGTCAGGAATCTATTGTTTCAGCCATATAGTTAGCTCCCTACTCTAATGTGTTCTTTATTATTGTTGAAGCCCGGCCCTCAATGGGATAACTGAGTCAGAAAACCAAGCTCCCTATTCGTACGGATACCTTGCTTGGCATCAATAACGGCTATGCCGATTGCGGGGCAGAGACTCCTGGGTTTTATGAAGTGTGTGTTGAGCCGGGTGTACAGAGAGAGCCAAGGCGGCACTTTGACTCTGTTTTTGCTATATTTAGGAGCCGAGAGCAGAGTCGGACCCGGCCCAGGCAGATGGGCTGGTGGCGCTTCTCTAAGCTATTCTTCATCAAGACTTATTTTGCGTTGGCCAGGGTCCTTGAGTTTCGCGTTGTTGGTTGTTGTCAGCACTGGTTGGGTACTTTGGCACCCAGGCCTCCGTTACCTGCATGTCAGATTCACCGCCGCCAAATATGGTTATTTTTTTCTGCCGAGATGGGCCCCATTTACCGCCACATCATGCCTGGTCCATGCGGGTGGGACAAGCTACCCGTTGCCTGCCAAGGATCGACTCTTTGGCGGCTGCCTCTTGTCGCTGTTTCTACCGAGTGAGAGTCAGAGACCCGGCGCAGATCTACAGAGTGATTACCCGCATCTACATGCGCATCTACGGAGACAGTCACACGTGCAAGTGTAGAGTCACTGAGTCAACACTGAGATTTAGGGACTGCCCTTGCCGGGTTCGGGCCCGACGCAGCCCTCATCATGCAAGATGTTCCATGTCCAATCATGCTGCCGATGCATCTCACCAAAGTACAATTTGCTGTACTGCGCCCTGACGTGATGTGGAATCCGCTCGTGCGCCGATCTATGGTTAATAAACAGCACATGATTGTCCAAGAGTACAGACACGTACCATGCACATATGCAGAGAGCGGCCGGGCTGGTGGGGGTTTCACATGAAGCACCGATGGACGCCTCTTGGCTGCAGTCAGCTCCCAGCTGAAAATGGTTGACCGGGGCCAACGTTGAAGAGACAGCTACTGCAGGCAGAAAAAAAAAGGCTAAAAAAAGGAGAGGTCACTCTGTTAGCATTGGGGTATGATGCTACGAAGTGTTGATATTGTGTTCTTTGTTATAGCTAAAGCCCGGCCCTTGATGGGATAACTGAGCCAAGAGATAGTTGAAGAGACAAGATGTTGGCGGGAGATCCCACGCTGAAACGGCGAGCGAGAACATGGACAAGACCATGAACCAAACAATCCTCCCCCGCTGGCCCTGGCGCCCGCAGGCGAGATGAGCCCCTGATCCCTCTTGGACATGATTTGCAACGCCACTCAGCCACTCGACGACAGCACTTTCTGGCATCACCAGCCCTCGTACGACCAGGGAATGAGATTGGCATAGTACAGACGCCGTTGTACTTGTCCTGCAAACGCCACAAAACCCAGCCCTGTCAGCCCTACCGGGGGGGCCTGGTAAACACCACAACGCAGCAGCAATAATAAGCATTGCCGGGGTCTAGGCTGTGGAGCCGAATCTGCCATTGGAGAGACCTCGGGTTGGGCTTGGGAGAGCGCAAAATCCGGCCTAATTAGGAAATCGCGGTTGTGACCAGGTCGAGAAGATGAGCTAGACTCAACCTCGAGTTGACTCTTGACCTGGACGAGACGAGATTATTTTATATCCTCGCGCTTCCCGTTCATCTTGTCGAGTCTTGTCCCTTCCCAGCACTCACTTCACTCGAGCACACTTGGCTGCGCCCTTTCCTTCTTCGATTTCATAATACCCATCTCTGTATATTCTTTTTCCGTGTTTTACAACCTTCTTACTCCGACGACACAATGGGTCATCCTGGAGGCGCTGGCATCGTTTCTGCCAACACAACTTCGGTTCAGGGTGATGGGTCCGGTCTCAAGCTTGTTGCAGGCCCCGACGCCGACTACCAGCCGGCCCATTCCCAGGACGAGGAGGAGCCTGTGATCCAGTTTCCCAAGGTATATTAAACAGGGCATGCTTGAACCTTTGTCCATGGGCTAACAGTGTATACCAGCGCGAGTCAGCTGCTCCGGTAGAGGTATAGATTAATACTACTTGACTTGCCAGAGTCGAGTCTTGGCTGACTTTGTCAACAGCTCTTCTACGACCTCTGGTTCGTCGCCAACCTCAACGTCTTCACGACGCTGCACCCCATCACCGACGTCACCAACCTGGGTTCCTTTATCAAATACTTTCTGTAAGACCCTGCGGCTACCTAGCAATCACCATGGCCTTGTGATGGCTCCCCGGCAGCTCGCTGACTGTTGCACCCTAGACTGCTCTGGATTACCTGGCTCGCCACTACCGTCTTCGATGTCCGCTTCGGCCAAGATGGCGTCTTTGAGCGCGTCGCCCGCGCTGCTCACCTCACAGTCATGCTTGGTTTCTCGGCCGGCGGCGTCTCCTTCAGCCAGACCAAGCAGCTGCAGCCCATCTTCAAAGTCATGTGTGAGTGAATGAACTGTCAAACAGAGCTTGGAAGCCAAGGTAGATTGGATTGCTAACCAGCTTGTTCTCTCTCGCAGCCCTCTGCCTGATGTGCTCACGATTCGTCCTCGCCATCCAGTACGGCGTCGTCCTGTTCTCCGCCCGCCACAACCGCCGAAGCCGAAACAACCTCGCTCTCGCCGTGCTGCTGCACCTTGTGCCAGCCTTTATCTATATGGGAGCTACCATTGCCATGGCGAGGGGCAGCAACGCCGAGATCGACTACCTGTGGTGGGCCGTTGCTCTGGCCGAGCTGGCTGCCATCATGGCGCATGCTACTCTGTCCAAGACGGTCAGCTTCAGCGGCACGCACCTGACGGAGCGTCTCAACCTCCTCACCCTGATTGTCATCGGAGAGGGTATGGTTCATCAACTATTTGTTTGCCGTCTCCGTGAAGCTAACTCGCCTACCCAGGTATCATCATCCTCGCCAAGACCATCACCAAGATTGTGCAGTACACATATCTTAAAGACCCCACCACGAGTTGGTGTAAGTTTCTCTCCCTATCACCCGAATCACTTCCAGCCCAGCGCTGACGCTTGCCAAAGCCTCTGCCCTCTTTGGCCTCATCGCCTGTGGTGCTGCCATCCTTTACTTTACCTTCCAGCTCTACTTTGACTGGATGGACCACCACAGCCACATGTCTCCGATCAAAACGGCCCTTTGGACGATCCTCCACCTCCCCTACCACATTGCCATTGTTCTCACTGTCGAAGGTAGCGGCCAGTGGATCACGTGGCGACGCACCTACGAGGCTATCGGCGAAGCCATCCTCGCCCTGGATACTGGCTTCGCCCAAGGCCTGAGCAGCGGCAAGGGCGCACAGGGCGTATATGATGGGGTGGTCGAAGCGTTGGACAAGACCTACGAGACGTACACGTTCAGCGCCAAGACCGTCATCACCATGGTCGACGAACTTGCAAAGCTTCAGGTGATTCCCGACTCGTACTGGGAGTCGTTCGACTCCGACCGGCTTTTGAATAACCCTACCGCTAATGACACGGCCGTCGATAACATCCTTTCGACCCTCACGTCCTCACTGATGAACGCCGTCTTCAGCACCTATGGGCTTACCACTTCGTCAAAAGTCAAGGCCCAGGCTGAGGCTGAGGGCGAGACTGATAAGCTTAGGGGCGAGGCCATTGCCTTACACGCCGTGCTCGAACGCCTTAGAATGATTGTAAGTAGTGACCCTGTCCCCTCCAGTCCAGCCCTAGTCCCCATCCCTGACCAAACCAAACACCCATATCGAAACTGAAGCTGACCTCGACTCGTTAGCTCGCTTACGTCTTCGTCGCTGGCGGCGCCGCCCTGTTGCTCCTGTCTGTCATGCACCTCATGCAGAAGCCCAAGGGCTGGTCCGTCTTCCACTTTATCCGCCTTGGCCTTCTCACCGTCGCCGGCGTCGCCCTCTGCCTCGTTGCGCTTATCTCCACCAACGATAAGATAACGGAAAACATGATGGAAAAGCCTTGGACGCTCCCCATCATCGCCCTTGTCTATCTCATCGCCCTCATCGGAAGCCACCTGCCGACCCCTGGCGGCTTGAAGACGTCTCACAGCAGCCAGATGGAGATGGGCGAGCACAACAAGCCGAGCGACACTGCTCGAAGCTCGCCGTACCACGATTAAGGGCGTTTGTACCCCTTGATAGTGAAACAAACAGCTTCTGAAAGCTGTCTGGGCGGCACCACCAAGTTGAAGAGGGAGGTAGTTGACTGGAATCCGGGAACTCGACCACACTTCAAGAATGGATTTAATTCGGTCGTTTTCCCCTTTTTTCATATTTTTCTTTCTTGCTTTATTCGCATGCCTTTGTGCTTGGAAGAGTGGATTGACGGCATAGCACAGTAATCTTGTTTGATGTTCCAGATATGAGTTTAGCAGCATTAGAGCAGAAAATACATGGCTACATGCCCCGAGGTTGAATTTACACTACCGTCCAACCAATGATCACGATTTTTCAATCCCGTGTACATGTCCTACCGTTGAACTCCTGCAGCAACCTGACGCGTCATTAAAGTCTGGGTTGTGATGAAGGTTGGAGCTTGTTTGTTAACAAGATGGGCAATTCCAAACGTGCTCGGGAGCTGCAGGCACAGGTATATATACAATTAAATAGTATTAATGACTGGGCCTCTCCCATATCGATTTCACATCACAAGCGGTAGTTTTGATCTCGTGGACAAAACATGGAGCAAACCCAACTAGGAGGGCCATTCTCAGTGTTACGACTCGTTCTGATGGGTACCCTCTAGAGGCGGAAGCGCCATGCCAACATGAAGGGCCGGTTCATCAACGTTGTTGTTCTTATAACTTGGGAAAGTTAGCTTCACAATGGGCTGGGTTTGGCAGATGTCTTCAGCCTATGAAGGGTTCTGCGACAAAAAAAGACGGCATAAGATCCAAAATCGCGTACCTCAGAACCGTAACTGCCCCTGGGTCCAGTATCATTGGAAAAGAGAAATCGATTGGCCAGCCGAGCCAGCGCTTGATGAAACAGCGTAGAATGAGGCCATGGGCAACCTGTGGTTCCCGTCCGTCAGCCATGAAAACAAAGCTAGAAAGATGAGAGGAGCAGCCGAGGTTCAAAGAAATAGGTGGAAGAGGGGCGGATGTGACCGTACAAGGAGGACATTGGCAGGCTTTTCGCCATTCATGTTAGGCATCTGGATGTTTCGGATTTCCGATACAAGTCTGTCCAGACGCTTCGTGACTTGCTGCATCGTCCCGCCGCGAGTGAAAAGAAGGCACAAAGTTAGCAATTACCAATCGAGAATAAGCGAGCAGATAAGTAAAAGGATGCAATACTCCCCGCCTTCACACCCATCCCTCCAAATATTCCACTCCTTCTCCTGGTCCAGCCCCCTGGCCTTTCTCAATTCCTTGATCTCCGCAGCCTTCAGCCCTTCGTAGTCGCCATAATCCCACTCTGCAATATCTTCAGTATAGGTAACCTCCCGTTCTCCATCAGCTGTAGGAGGTGGAGGTATCTGCAGTAGTTCAAAAGTCTTTTTCGCCCTCTTCCTCGGGCTGACGAAAACGTGCGTGATACGAGAAGGGTCGACGAGTTTGCCGGGACCCACGAGCGTCGTTGCTACGGAGGAGACTTGCTGGATCCCCACTGAAGTGAGCTCGATGTCTGTGATGCCCGTATATCTACCTGATTTTGCCCACTCCGTCTCTCCTGTTTATCGAAACCCTGTTGTTAGAGACTGACTGATTGCAAGCAACCCAGCTCGGTGTTTGCGGTCCAGAACTCACCATGTCTAACAAGAAACACATGAGGCGTTAGGGCGTCTCGCGCGGACATGTTGATAGGTGTATGCTTATAAAACGTGTATTTATCTCAGGAATGAAAGGATTACTGACCCATGTAGTTATTGATGTCGTGGAAAGGTGCGGGGAGCCCTCAGGCGGTAAATCATGGCAGAACCAATATTGAGATCCGGGGGATAGTTATGCCTCAGGGGTTATGAAGATGCGAACTCCTTAACCGTCACTTGTTATCACCAATGAGTGACGGCTCCAAGAGAGGTCACCAGCTACACAGCAAACGACACAGTTATCAATACATGACCATATCAAAATCCGATACCTTGGAAGATTGCATGGAGATTTTGTTATGCATGATGTTTTGCTTTTGCGTGCATTGTTATGGCGCTTGTGTCCCGCGGTTTTGTGTCTCACAATAGGGCATTCTGAACCACGTTTTAGAAGCGAAACAACAAAGCAATCGACATCAAGCCTGGTTGGATATATGCAGTGAAAGCTCACTTGCTTTGAAGTTACCCAGCCTTAGCCAGAACTGCTGGGGTGCTACTGGCTCGCTATCAGGTCGTGTCTCAAAAGCGAAACAAAAGCAAAGAAATAATAGGGATACTGTTTTGTGTGGCCCAATAAGTCAGCCGGCTTGGCACGTCAGGCTGCATTGCGCCTCAGGAAGTACTTGCATCAGTCTACCTTACCCCGCTTGTGCAGCCTCATCTTGAAAAACCCTCATCTCGACTGGCTGGAGTTTCTCTCTGCCTTCATCCTCACAAATTTGTGTCGATGCTGGAGAACAACCACGCAGTTCAAGATCCTTCCTATCACTTTGTTCTGGGCAGGGACCGACCACTCAAGCTCAGACGACATCTTTCTTCGAACCGGACCAGCCCTCGGAACCTCCATTATGTCTCGCTGGCATACGTCGTCGTGCCACAGGCCGAGAGTGTCTGTTGAAGACGGACTGGCACACTGTCAATCTTGTGATAGTAGCCCAAACATCCAGAAACTCGTCTCGGAACAAGCAGGCCTCAGCCCGCCTTGGAGTGTCCCTCCCAATGAGAAGTTTGGCGAGATGAATCTATCTTGGCCGGAATCGGTTTTGTATGGTCCCCAGACCCAAGATACTGCAATGACGGATACCAGAGAAGCCAATAAGGCTGATGGCCTGGGACGGCAGGATGAACAGTCCCCCGTCTACGACAAGAAGCTCCAAGACGGTCAGTTCCGACTCCTTTATCTTCCCGCTGTTGATGATGAGAGCTGCCCTATCCATGCCAGTCTTGAGGCTTATCAGACCAATGATTGCCCTGAATACGAAACGGTGTCATACTGCTGGGGAGGCGAAAATGACGATACAACGCTCTGCAAACCCGTATTTCTTGGTTATTATTGGGACATTCTCCTGCAAACCAATAATTGCTGGTCGATGCTTCGCTACCTTCGTCCCCGAATCGGAGTCCGTGTCGTCTGGGTAGACGCCATCTGTATCAATCAGAAGGATCACCAGGAACGCGAGAGCCAGGTTGCCATAATGGGTGGCATCTATCAACGGTGTTTGAGGGTAACGGTCTATCTTGGGCAAGACGTGGTTCACCCCAAAAGCACCGACAACAGAGCGTATCCCGCGCGACGTGACCTGGACACAGAATCAGTTTCGGCCATCGGCCTGCATCAGTTGCTCAAGATGAGATATTTTCAGCGCGTTTGGGTCATCCAAGAGCTTATCCTAGCGCCCATGGTTGTCATACCAGTATATGGTGTGGAGCTAACTGCTAGACGGCCTACAGCTTCTCGCGAGGAGGCGGCTTGGCATGAGAGTGACGCCCCCTGGATGAGATACCTCTGCGCTGAATAGTCTGATACATCTCTGCGAAAGATTCTGGAACACACGCGGAGCTCCCAGTCGACGGATCCACGAGACAAAGTGTTTGGGTTACTTGGCTTCCTGCCTGGAGTCCCTACAAGGAAAGGATTGAGACCGAATTACTTGCTATCATCACGGCATATATATATTGGTACCATGGCTCACTTACTGCTTAACGAGGGCCACTCCCATCTTCTCACAGAAGCAGCTGGCTACCAAGCCCCCCCAATGATTCCTTCATGGCTTCCAGACGGAAATCTGCTCAACATTGGAGGACTCCTCCGAAAAGTCTCACCACACTCCTTGCCAAGGCTGACCTCACGGGCCGGTTTCCAGATGCAATTCTCATCGTGGACGCTATTTTGGGCAGCAGTACTCAGGCTGAATCCAGACTGGGAGACCCTATTGCTTGCCAAGTCTGATGGAATCCAGGATGATATTGGTCACCCCAATCAAGCCTGTGGAGTTCTGGAGACATCGCTACCAGCTCCAAGGGAACCGTCGATCCACCCGTCGACGTCCGCGCTTTCGCTCCCCCTCATTTACCTTTGGCAATCCTCCTCGAAGCCAGTTCAGATTCATCGAGACACAGCTCTGAGCAATGTTTTTATGATGACGGCCGCAAATTGTACATTGTACATATGCACCTCGGACACTTCACTCGACAACGCCATTGAGTTGGGGCCCACACGCGTTTTTCTATTGAAAGACAAGAGGAATCCTCCTCTTCTCCTTTTTATGCGACGACTTCTTCCTGATTCAAATTACCGGCTGCTAAAATGCTGCCCTTGTTTTGGCCTTTTCCTGTCAAGAAAGCCGCCTTCCGAGTCAAACTTCCCACCCCCTCCTGCCACATTTTCTGTCCTTAAGAGTGATGACATGCCTCATTCTAGGCCTGTCCCTCTTGGCCAGGAACTTACACCGATTTTGTATGAGACAGTCTATGATGTGGTTTCCGAGGCTGCGAGCCTTTGCAACCAAAGCTGGGCAAGGTTACAATGGATGCGACCAAGAGCCAGTTCCTTTTGTCGGGGCAGCATCACTGCCCATATCACAGGCCTATTCTATCAACTGTTTTCTAAACCCCAAGAATCCTTCGTTGACCTCTATTTCAATTTCCTTCGGCATTGCAGCCCTGAGTGCTACGTGGAGATACGACAGGGCAGGGTTGAGGCTTGGGTACATGTGTCCATGGACCCAAACAACTGGTTAATGATCCAAGAATCTCTCCATAGCTCTTGGTATGAGAAGGTTTTTCCTTTATTCCCGACGGGGTCAACAACTGATGATGTTGGGCCTTGGTATTGGGCACAAACATCCAACTCCTCAAACTGTTTTTCCTGCGAGGACCTGGATATTCCGAAGACAGGGACCGAATCTGCAACTCACGTGCTTTCTGGTTGGACATCAATGGTCGGAGTACGCCGGGAAACAGCCAGTTCCTGGATCCAATCGCACAGGGTCAGTATGGTGGCTACAGTGGAAGGTTTAAGAGGATGGCTCAGGGATAGCCCCTACTTTCGGCTTTTTCAAAGGCTGAAAGTCTGCAGTCGGATTGTCAATCAAGACGAGATCACATTGGCCACTACCGCGCCGAAACTTGAGTACAGTTCGATTTGCTTTTATGAATGGCCAGAGACCTTCTTTGGTGGAGAGCATACTCCTGGAAGACTGGAGAACATAACTATCTTCTGATATAATGTTAAACCACGATGCTTTACGCTATTAAAATTTCGATGCCAACATGGGTTCCCATGACACAGCGAGTATCCGATACAGACAGTACCCGGCACCCTGGCTGACGGTACTTGGGCCATCGCGCTTCTAGTACTTGTTCCGTCAAGCAAGAGAATCTCGCCCTGAGAAAATGTTCCATGAGTATCGTCAAGCCAGTGATGCAGGCTCCATCAGACCAAGTTTGGCTCCGACAAATCACCAATTAGGAAAGGCGTGGTGGCAGAGTGGTCTAATGCGATAGACTAGAAATCTATTCTCTTCGGAGGCGTCTGTTCGAATCAGGCCCACGTCGATTGGTTCTTTTTTTGTTCATTTGCCTTATTGAATGTGTGGTTTCATGGCTATACCTCTTTTTGCACCCATGACAGCTTCTGTAGCCCGGCTCTCGTTCATAGCATTGAAACCAGCGGGGACACCATGTGTCTGTTGTCCTTTGCGACATCTAACCACAGCTTGTTTTAACTGTTTGCTCCAGCTGTCGTTCAACATGGATAAAAACAATACGGCGCATTTGACTGCAGCAACAGTCCCAGCCTCTTCCTCCATCTTTAATATCTATCCGTTCAAAGTGCTCTTCTAATGCTCCAACTTCTCTCCTTGCGTAACAAAGGTGCGATCTGAATCCCTTCCTGCGTTAACCCTCCACTTGCCCAGCTAACTCCAGGTAAGACTGAGAATTGCACAATCATTAGAAGGTGAATAAATTTTGCCGTTTTCGTCTCATATTCTTCATTCTCGTCTATCCTTTAGTTAAAAGAGACCTTGTTATATAGAGTGGCGAACTGCGCAACCCTGGTCAATGAAAAGCAGTACTACAATTTGTAAACCTCCTCCTTCACAACAGAAAAGTTAAGCAACGTGGCCTCATCGGCGACAAACTCACGCTCCCAACTCTGCTCATCCTCCTCATCCTCGTCTTCATCAAAGTCATGTCTCTCTGCACCGCCTTTTGAAGCTGGCTGCCTGTGTCGTGTCGGCGCCTCTTCAACGGGAATCAGTGTTTCCTCCGGCTCATCAATGGTCTTTGCAGGTGGCGTTGGTTCGGGAGTAGGTTCGCTGTAAGAAATTACAATTAGCAGAGTACTTCGTTGTAGGGTTTGTCCTGCTTACCTGTTCAGTCGCCAGTACGGCGATGCGTTCAGTGCCTCTACATCCACTATGCCTTCGGCGTCAAGCATCTTCGGGATGATGTGATCTCGCCCGGGAGCAACGTTCAGAATACTTCTGACTAGGCTCACTCCCAGCTCAGTCACCTCTTCGGTATCCCCGGAGTCGGGGTCAGTCATCATCCATTCCAACAGGCGACGTGGGAGCATGGTTTGTTTCAGAAGCTCCCAGTTCTCGTCGTCGACGTAGATGACAAGGCCGACAGTGTCTTTGATATCGAGGCCACCCAAAGTATTCTCGACAACAATTTCAGCATTCCCCGAGCGGTATATGAGTCGGGATGGAAAGCTGGACACGAGGCGCACTTGGGCATGTTCCAATACTTCCAGCAGCCATGACGTTGCCTTTGGGTTGCTTGTTCGGGGGCTTCGGAAGTGAACAGCAATTCTAGGATGGGATGTTAGAAATATCGAGAAAAGAGAGTAGTGGCAACAACTTACCGAAGCAGTTGACTGGCCTTGGACGAAATCTCGCCACTCAGCTCGATAGATTTGAAATCCTCCTCGGCCGGGCCCATCTCCTCAACCTTGCGTGATAGATACCGCTCCTCGAGACCTGCCCAGACCAGAAGATTGTCGAGCATCCAAACGGTCTTTGGGTCAAAGTCTAGCAGGTTGAGTTTCCCAATGAATGCGTCCTTCAGATACTTGCGGTCGGCGATGGAAAACTCCATGGTAGCAGCACAGAGAAGAACATCGCCATCGGGAGTAAGAACAGGAAAGACGGGGCTGCGAAGGAACTTTTCCTTGTCCAAGACGTGACCATATTCTGGGATCTTTTGACTGACTGCAACCAAAAGCCCCCTGGCTGTGTCGTCGCGTGTATTCCCTGGGCTCAACGACGCCACATTCACCAAGCTGTCAAAGACGAGACCAGCATCGTTCTTTTTTATGCCGAGGAACTTGGTGAAGAAGTCCTTGAGCTCGGGGTAGTGCTTGCTCAAATCGTTAACTTCTGGACTGTCTAGTTTGGGGGCCCAGGTGCAGTCGCTTGAGTTGAGCCATATCACGCTCTCACCAGGGGCCACGGCAATAATCATATTCTCTGCAAAAGCCGTCCTACCATCAACGTGTTAGTCAAGGGCACCATGTGCGGCAAGGTAACTTACCTGAGCTCAGCAGCCTCTTGAGGTGAGAGCTTACGCCTCAACTTGTCCAAGGCGCGGTAGAAGTCGTCTGTCAGCCACAGATCTGAGGGATCAAGTGGTGCGTCGAATTCCCGCCTTTCCAATACGCCCAGGATGGTTCGGAATGAGGCACTCTGGACCTCTAGCGTGTGTGAATAGAAGTCTCTCAATGATGCAAGCTCGGATTTGCTCGCGTCCCAATCTTCAGCCACCGGGAAAAGGGCAGACTTGGAAAGTGTGCTAGACATATCACACAAGTCGTCCATCAAGCACTCGCTGGGAGGTCTCCATATGGGATGAATGTAGAGCAGCTGTTCTTTTTCGAATACATCCCTGTGGCCATGAGCTGTCAGTCACCGGTCTAACACGATGCAAAGGCAGTGTTGGTACTGCTCTCTGGTTGACATACCTGACTCTTTGTTGGCACTCCTCCAGGTCCCTTGAGTCTTCACATTCTGCCTGGATACGAAGATACAACTCCAAAATTCGGCGGGGAAACTCGACAGTGGGGCTCTTCTGTCGTCGTATTCGGATCAACATCTCCAAGAAGAAGTCGAGATTGTCGCGGTACCTGGCAAAGGCCCGTAGGCACCTCCACGGTCCAAAGCCCCCGTCTGGCTTGAGTGGTGGGTTAAGCCTGAGAAAGGGGAACGTCTCCCCTTCGAGCATATAACGGCTCTGGAGGTAGACTAGCTTGGGCAGGGGGATGTAACAGCTCCCAAGAGGTCGGTATTTCCCGTCTTGGCAGAGGACCTTCAAAGCCTTCAGATCTAACATGGAATCCGGGTTCGCCTTGGCATAGATCTTGTCGCGCTTCCATGCCTGCTGGAGATAGTTGAGGAACTCTTCGGGGTGTTGCTTTGAGATCTCGACGCATCTCGGTGAAAGGATCCGGCCCCGGTCACCGAACTCAAAGAGCCGCGGCTCTGAAGTGCCATGGCCTCCATGGCTTCTGGAAGAAGTGCTGGCCGTATCTCCACGATCGCCACGCAACATTGAATCGAGATGGTGTCTTTTTTACGTCTCCCCGAGTCAGATCAGGTCGGGCTCAGTTTGAAAGACTCACCGACATGATGCCTGACGTGGCGGTGGTGGGGACAATGACAAACAAGGATCTGACGGAAAAAGTGCACTCCGATCCACAGGGCTAAGGAACGCCGCTTGGATCTAATTGGCTGCGCTGGCTTTGGCTTTAATAATGCTTTTTCAAGGAATAAATAAAATAGATAATCTTTACTTCATATTTAACTTGATTAATAAAAAGTAATAATAACTAAAATATTGTTATTTTCCTTTCTAGACTTCTACTACACTGGAAAAACATCAAATTCAACTCCTTCTTCAAAACCATGCCAGGTAACATTAACCCACTCAGCAGCAGAGGCACAATATGCCCAGAGCATATTCACCCTGTCATGCAAGAAATTAATACTTCGAAGGCCCAGCCGTTGTTTGCATTCAAACCAACACCGCATTCGATTCTGAAGTTCACGGGTCCCGCGCTAGAACCAACGAAGGCCAAAGTATGCCACAGCCGGTCGACCCTGAAGTGATGGATTTGATAGCTTCCAGCTCACAAACACCGGCTTGGACAAGATCTTGGACCATATTGAGCGGCCTTTGACGCACAGCTCGCTGGAAGAGAACCAATCGAGCGTAGTAGAAAGCCTTTGCCATGTGGTAGACAACCACTGCATCTGTGGGTTGGGAGTAAGGGTGAGGGTGATCTGCAGGGAAGTCTAGATATAACCAGGCCTCGAAGGCATCCAGATCTTCCTCAGATTGTTGATCCTTGGTAGACGTTAGATATTTGATTTGGGCCAGAGATCGCAAGATGGAGGCGCTCATTCCGTAGAAGGGACTCGAGAAGGTAGAAAGCTTGCATCGGCCAAAAAGGTCCTCGTTGGTATCGGGTAGGTCAATGTCACATAGGACTCCCATGGCCACGATGTTCACATGGTTTTCATTTAGATGGCTTTTGGTCTGTGAGGGACTAACAATACTACCGACCCCACCGGTCAGGTGTGTTTGCTCAAGGTGCTCTCATGGTGATCTGGAACATCTTTTACGAAGCAGTTCTCAGTCCCGTTTCCACCGTCATCATGGGTGAGGTGCCAAGCAACGCTCTCAGGCCCAAGACGGTGGCACTTGCATCAGCAGTGCAAGTTGTTATGTTGGTTCTTGTTCTGACCATCTATCCCTATCTGCTGAATCCCGACTCTGGGCATCTTCAGGGCTACATCGGATTCATCGCCGGAGCCAGCAGCCTGGCCTACACCATCTGGGCCTTCTTCTTCGTCCCAGAGACGAGCCTTGCTATCGAAACTCTTGACATGCTTTTCACGCCCGAAGTTAAGGCGCGCCATTTTACTACCTTTGAAGTGGACCAGCTTCATGGTACCACAGATCTGTCAGAAGATGATGAGGGTTTGGCATGATGGCCTTGTACGCCAAGGATCGGTGGAAGCTGAGACCATCCAAGTACATGTCTGAAACGAAAGACGGCTATAAGGGATATAAAACTTGGTCAGAATTGGCACGGTTTAGTCCTGTGAACCAATGAGCATTGAGCTAGACAGAACCTCGCATGTGAATTCGAGTTCTGTTCAGCTTGAGTAATTGCCAGGCATACAGTCTAACATTATCGTTGTACATATATCCCTTCCTTTACACAGGCCGACCGCCCATGGTCTTCAGCCCACCTATTGTTCTAATAGCAAAACGCTTCCAAGAGCCCTTCCGACGTAAGACATGACGGCTATGCGGACTTAATGACATCTGTCCCCGCGGAGTCTATATAAATTTACTTTATGCTCCCGACGCCTTGAAGTCTGATGGCAGCTGGTCTTCCGATAATGGATGACAGTTTTTTCAGCTCCAGCCAGTGCCGCTCAGCCCCAAACTCAATGCTTGAACTTACGGAAGCCATATTTTCTTCCTCCAAAAATCCCAACGCTGTCGGGCACCTCGGGAATCTCGGGCCATCGAGATTGTGCGCCACTTAGGTCATTAACTTGCTCGAGATGGGATCAAGCGATGGCTGAATGACCAGCCTTCATACGAGACTCAAAAGCGAAAGGGCTGGAGTGAGGAGGTCCTAGGTAAATACGAGGTTGCAGCGCATGGAAAGTCACGCGGGGAAGTTATCCGCAAATCATATTGTCATGTAAGCCCGTGACAGAATTAACGGGCTCGTATTTACTCATAAGGGTGGGTGGGTGTAAGGACGAGTGTATGAACATAAAGAGAGCATTAATCCTCAAAGCAATCGTGTACTGTTCCATCATCTCGTTGGGCATCATACACTCGTGGGAAGCTTCTAGTTTTTTCTATTTGAACTACCATCCCTTTCGACTCTCCTCAAACAATCCACCGCGTAAAATGCATGTCCCCAGCCTTTTCAGCCTTACTACTCTCCTCGCGGCAGCATCTGCCGTCACCGGTCCGTTTTCTCTTCCCTTCTTCATGATCTTTCCTCACACCAAATAGTCTCTTATGACCCCGGCTATGATCAGTCGTCCCGGTCTCTCACTGCTGTGGCCTGCTCCGATGGCAAGAATGGCCTAATCACGAGGTATGGCTGGCAGACGCAGGGCAACATCCCCAAGTTCCCAAACATCGGCGGCGCCCAGGCCATTGCGGGATGGAACTCGGCCTCCTGCGGTACTTGCTGGAAGCTCACGTACAAGGGCAAGAGCATCAACATTCTGGCCATTGACCATACTGCCGCGGGTTTCAACATTGCGCTCACCGCCATGAACACTCTCACTAACGGCCAGGCTGTCAAGCTTGGTCGTGTCGATGCTACAGCCACCCAAGTTGCGGTCAGCAACTGCGGAGTGAAATAATGTGTTGTGAAGGGCACATTTTTTGGCCAAGAATGAACGCATAATGATTATGAAAGCAAGAATGACAGGAGCTTTTGATGTCGAACTGGAGGAGTGTTCCGTTTTTTGAGATTGATATTAGTAGCTGAGCTCATCGCAAACCACCTTGTATTTGCTAATGGAGACCTTTGCTTCTTTTATATTGATCCTCGTGAAACGATATTAGCGTTGTGCTTTTCGCTGCGGCCATAAACAATTCCCAACTCTATCACAGCTTCCATCTTTGAGGCTTCATGTTTTTGGCTTTGAGAATAGTGGCTGCACCTGTTAGAGAAAGATGTCATTGCTGTTCATCTTCATTACATCGCTGAAAGGGGCCGTCAACATATAATCCCACTGTCATTAAAAGGGAGACCGTATCAGATTTCCATCTCATCAAACCAGTACTATGTTGTGCGGCATTAGTTTCAATTGTCATCACGGATCTATAACTCTTTGTTCTGATCTCGAGGCATCATTGTGGGTAAGATGAATTTTATAGGCATAGTACACATCCTCCACTCGCTGACCTACGATCATGGGTGATTGAATAGATAGTAAGGTGTGGGGGTTTGTTTGGTGCACACAAGGGAGGTGTTGAATATGTATATGGTCAGACGACCCTGGGTTCTAATCTACCCAAACGTTATTTAGGAGCACGTTAAGATTGATGAAACTACCAAGCCTGCTGAACCTGTGCATCTAAACCGTTATACGGCTCATTATTATGTGTAAAATGTTGTATCGATTTGTAGTTTTAGATAAGTAGATATTTTAGAAAAGTAGAGAATTAAGGCTACACTAAAATATTTATTAAATCGACACATGTGTGAAGATGTCGCCATGGGTTTCTTCCTTGGCATGATGTTGGACTATTGGTTAGCCAGACTCAGATGATTCGGCTTGAGTGAGGGATATAGAGTCATATGAGCTGATAGTGCCACCTCAACGATATATGCCACATGAGATCAGTGTTAAATAACTTAGAAGGAGTACATCCGTAATCGTTTTCTGACGTATTAATCCATTGCTCCATCAGTGCCCAATTCAACAAAGTCATCTCAACCAGGCCATAACGAAACATATGAAGCTGTTTGACAAGCTTTTGGTGGCACTGTCCCATTCTTCTCAATCTCACGCAAGTTGCGCAGGTATATCCCAGCATGGATACAACCGCTCATGATTTCCTCGTGATACAGGATTGAAATCACGAGACTGCCTGGATCTCTATAGCTGAAAGGTACTGACAAGCTCACTGGCCCATGCACCCTCCGGGGTTTCCGGTGTGAGTTTTGGTGTCCAGACTTTCAAGGTATCGGTAGGGTCGGAAAACAAGAACCCTGGTAGGCTGATCGCTGGCGACGGCCTGGTAGGGCTGTTTAATCTCATTCTGGTTCAACAATTACTCAATCTTGTTATAATCACACCGTCTTTGAGTTACGTGGTGTTTGCAAGGTTCTCAGCCTTCTGGTCACCAATGCCGGCATTACCGTCGCTTCTGGAGTTATGCGATTGGGCCAAGCATCTATCGCATTCACGGGTAAATTGTTCGGGCCCTGGCGAGTCAACTCGGCCCTGTGGCCAACCCTGGGTTGCATGGTTCAGGCAAACGCAAGGACCGGTTCGACGGCAACAGCCGTGATAAGTCGATCTTCATTCGATAAACTACGAGGCAGCACAGACTTCAGCAGGCAGCTCGGATGGTCCCGAAGTTCGATCGTATGTCAGGGGGCTGGCTGCATCGCCCTATTCATCAACCTATAGTATCCCTGTTGAAACAGGTGTGGGGTGGTTTTGATCCTTTGTCACCTCGTATTCGCTGACAATCATAACAAAAGTACCATCGGGGTAAAGCGGTCACTTGTCATTTTGGAGGTATAGCCATTTGGACTTGACGACGTACAGCCTGTAATCACCCCTCTCTAACTACCTGATTAGAGCACGTTCCGGAACTTGGCTTGTTGCATGCCATGAACCGTTTTTCATCCCACATGAGGTGAATAGTGATGCAACGTTGTCTCTGGCGAATGAGGGTCTGTCAGTGTGGGAACCCCGGACAGTGCAGGTGGTATGGCTGATCGGTGAAATTAATTCCCGCCGTATGCGTACCTTTTCCAATCACAAAGCAGTTATTCAAAGAACATGATCCGTTTGCGAGTGGATGCAGCGTCGCATAAACGCTTGGCCCCATTAGCCCACTCCTTTCGTGGGTACATGACCCGTCTCATACGAACCTATCCGGGCAGGTCGGTATGCAGCTGGGGCCCAGTTGAAAACGCGGTATGTTGTAAACTAGAAGCATATAAGGCGACAGGCCTCAATCTTTTACCCTCTTGTACTCTTGTGTAGGTCCTCAACGCCTCGTGTTGATCAATTACACCTTAGTAGACACCGTCACAATGGTGTCTGTGTCACGCTTCCTTCGAGGCGTCGGCCTTGCGGCCCTCGCTGCAGTGACTTGCCAAGCTGCTGCCGTTGGCCAATCCCTTTCCGAACGTGCCTCTTCCAACGACCGTTTGGTATTTGCGCACTTTATGGTATACCGTCCTGAGAGTATGAAAAACTACCCAGTCAAGCTAACAGATTTCAGATCGGCATCGTCAGCAACAGACAAAGCTCTGCGGACTATGATGAAGACATGAAGCTTGCCAAGGCTGCTGGAATTGACGCCTTTGCCCTCAACATTGGCACCGATACCTACAATGACGCGCAGCTCGGATATGCCTATGATTCTGCCAACCGCAATGGCATGAAGGTCTTTATCTCGTTCGACTTTCACTACTGGGACAAGAACAACGCAGCAGCCGTTGGCCAAAAGGTTAAGCAGTATGCCAGTCGGCCTGCTCAACTCATGGTTGACAACAGGGTATTCGTCTCAAGTTTCGCAGGCGATGGACTAGATGCCAACGCCGTGCGAAGTGCTTCTGGCTCCAACATCTATTTCGTCCCCAACTTCACCCCCTGGGGAGGTTCGACCAACGGCATTGACGGTGCTTTGAACTGGATGGGTTGGCCCAACGATGGAAACAACAAGGCCCCCAAGAACGGGAAGAGTGTGAGCGTCGCCGACGGTGACAACAACTATCTGAACTGGCTTGGCGGCAAGAAGTACATGGCTCGTAAGTTTCCCCTAATCTGATACTACTCGGAGTGACTAACGCGAGCTCAGCTGTTTCTCCCTGGTTCTTCACACACTTCGGACCCGAGGTTGATTGGTCCAAGGTAGCCAAACCCCAATTTGCGCCTTATCAACAGACGGAGCTAACTTGATGATCAGAACTGGGTTTTCCCTGGCGGCTCCCTCATCTTCGACCGCTGGAACGAAGTCTTGCAGAAGGGCTTCCCCATGGTCGAGATCCTTACCTGGAACGACTATGGCGAGTCCCACTACATTGGCCCTCTCAAGTCCAAGCACAACGACGACGGCTCGTCCAAGTGGGTCAATGACATGCCGCACAACGGCTGGCTCGACCTCTCCAAGCCCTACATCGCAGCCTACAAGAACAAGGATACCAACGTTGCCAAGTATATTGAGAAGGATCAGCTCGTCTACTGGTACAGGCGCAACCTCAAGTCGCTCAACTGCGACTCCACTGATACGACATCCAACAACCCCCCTCCCAACCCCAATGAGAACTACTTCATGGGCCGTCCCGACGGATGGGACACAATGGAAGACGTTGTCTATGTTGTCAGTCTGCTCAAGTCGGCTGGCACTGTGGTTATCACATCCGGAGGCAATTCCGTCACCAAGGACGTCGGCGCCGGCGCTACTCTAGTCAAGGTCAATGCCGGAGTTGGAAAGCAAACGTTCACTCTGAAGCGCGGAAGCTCCACCGTCCTGTCTGACACATCTCTCATGGACATTACCAATGTCTGTGCTTGCGGCCTGTACAACTACAACGCTTACGTGGGCACTGTGGCAGCTGGTTTCTCCGACCCTCTTGACAGCGCCGGCTTGGCGTCTCTGACTGTCGGACTGCACGTTACGACTTGCCAGGCCAAGCCATCTCTTGGTACCAACCCGGCTTCGCCCACTCAGCCCAACCCCCCAGTTGTGACCACTGCCAACCCTGGTCAGGCTTGCATCAAGGGCACCGTCGCTGACGGACAGAGCGGAAACTACCTTGGCCTTTGCGAGTACACTTGCCACTACAACTACTGCCCTTCCGCTCAGTGCAAGTGTACTGAATACGGTTCAGCCGTATCACCTCCTGCCACCAATGGCCGTGAAGGTTGCCCTGCCAGTGGCCTTGATGACAGCTACAAGGGACTTTGCAGCTACACCTGCAACCATGGATACTGTCCCGATACTGCCTGCAGATACTGTTAAGTTGAATAGCGTAGTGGCAGTTTACAATTGGCGATTTAAGAATTCAGCCTAGCAAACACTGTGATGTTCATCCAGAGTAGAATCGTAACACCACTTCCAGCGAATCCAAGTCAAATCTTCTAATCTTTTACCCTCATCATCATCCAGGCAAATATTAGAGTCATCGTCTAGATAGTAGTTAATAAACTATTACTACGTACTTTCATACAATCTGTAAAACGACCCTTTGCGACCCTTGAAACGCCTCAGCACCATCCCTTGCTGAAAACTCAACCAATCTCACTCTCTCATATGTCTTTGGCCAATCAACCTGACGCAATACAAGTCCAAACACTGATGGTTTAGAGAAGACATCATCACCCTCACCAACAAGTGCCATCTTCAGAACCACAACCTCATCCCCCGAACTGATATAATATCTTCCTGCAGAACAGAACCCGTAGTCGGCGTAAAACTTTGGTTCGGAGCCATCATCCAGAACAATCTCAGCTTTCAATTCGTGCTTCCTTGTCTCGTACCACTCAGGAAAACTAGTGCCCCGGGCTAGCATGCCTGAATCAAGAGGTTGATGTAAAGGGCGATGAATTACTCGTCCCCTAATGCAACTTCCTTGAATGATAATGGCACCGAGTTCGCTGTCTCCAAAGTTTCCATCCGCAAGTGGTTCACCTGAAATACTCAAAATCTTCGCATACGTATCCTCGATCCTTTCAAACGATACAGTCTTTCCTCTCGCTCCGAGGCGGGTCCCCAAATGCTCATAGGTGATCCATGGCGCCTCCACTGAGGCCCATGACCACGTCGGAGCTTTGTTTCCTTCGTTCCTCGGCTTCATTTGGTCACTCGGCGATTGGAAGGTCCTCCACAGCATGTCTCCCATCATGGAATCTTCCCACAGTCCTGCAAAATAGTTGGCATGTCGGTACCCCTGCATCTGCTTTGCGACGCCAGTGATAGCTGCAAACCTATCGCTTGCAAACGTGAGATCGAGTTTGCTGTATTGTTGCACCATGTCTCTCCACACATCTTTCAGCCTGTGTCTCTGAGTGTTACCCATCGCTCGTGTATATTCACCCTTATTCGACAATTCTGCCTGCAGGGCGTCGCTCATGCCACACTCGCATGCGGTGCAGGTGAGGCACTCCCAGACCATTTCTCTCAGACCGAAATGAAGAACTCGAGGTGACAATATTCTTTCTTGGAAAACCCATCCCCTGTGTAGTAGTGGCCAGCGACTCCCATGCTCCAACACTCGACGGACAGAGAGAGAACTCAGACTGTCAGGGATATGAAGTCGTCGTCCAATGAACTCTGGCTCAGAGAGGCTGAAACATCCTCCCGAAGGACGGGGAGACCAAGATGCGGAAATGGTAATGTAACCGTTGGAGTAGTATGACCCCATTCGCGCGGCTTCTTGAGCCCAATCGGCCTTATCGCCCTGAATAATACATAGTGAGTCGATCCAGAGAAAGTCCAGTCCAAGACGACGAGTTGTAATGAGGGCATGTTGAAACGTCCGCGGTAAGGATTGTATCGGGATTGCATTGAGATGGGCCTCGTAGTTGACAGATGTCGTACGGAGGAGGCCTGATGAGCCTTGAGGGCCCCAGCAGTGACTGAGACAAGCATATCGACCAAAAGAGTTGTTGGTCTCGACGAGTTTGATGGTAGTCAAATGCGTGAAAGGGTCACGCACTATCCTAACCAGGCGGGTCGGGAGGCGGACGTTGGTATTGGACGCGCAGCCCTTGTGGTCGTCGACGCAGTGTTGAAGCCAGTAACGAGCTTTGGCAAACGCCTCTGGGGAGGATGTGTCGCCGGAGATGTCCGCTACGGGCTTGATGGACGGGTATAAGGGACGATGGCCAGGCAAGTCAAAAGCCTCGATCATGAAAGGTATCTCGGATTCCCTCGCAATGCCGCCCTGACAACATATACGAAGTGTGTCGTTTTTAGTGAGAGGTGCAAATATCCGGACCCTGTTCTCTCCGTCGAGACCAGACTTGTAGAACTCGATAATCTGAACAACAAGCCGGCAACATTTGCATGTATCTTGGGATTGTCGGAGCTCCTGCAGAGTAGTCTTACCGTATACATCTTGGAGACATGCACATGTTGGGCACGTAGCGGGTTTTGTGCTGGAGACGCCATGCGATGAGGGTGGAAGAAGGAAAGAGTGTGCATCTGCTCCTCGGCTCTCGGACAGTCTGAGATTTTTCAGGCCAACAAGATCCCTGAGCATCAACTGCGTCAACGACATGTGTTCAGGCCTGTGACCCTGGGTTACTGTCCCGTCGGGAGCGACCGCAATAGTACCTGCTGGCAGCGCAATACCTGTTGGCTGGTCACTGCCATCATGTGTTGCCATCTCTCCAGACCTGGATATCTCATCCTTGATTGTGCTCCTTATGATCCAGGCTTCGAACGAAGCGCTGCTGCGATCATCACCCGGTTGCCCCAACTCTTGGAGCCTCTCGCGGAAGGCTGCATCATCGCGTAATGGATGTAGATCTTCTTCATAGAAAACTGACTCATCTTCTGAGTGTAAGAAGTCAGCCAAGTTGGGTGAGGTGACAAAGCCGTCATCCATTATAGGCGGCGAGGTGGGAGTTATTGAAACTTAAGAAGCAATGCAATGTGAAGAAGTGCTCCACGTTTGACTTTTCTCTCAGCAATGCTCCCAAACTACCAGAGAATTCCACCATTTGTAGGTTTCTTGCTACCCTTGAATGGAGTGGTATGATTAGTGGAAGGGAGAAATCATTTCATAAACAGCTGAAAGCTGAAAACGCCACACGGGTGACTTTCCAGATATCGTCAGCCCAAGCTGGAACAATAATTGTCATCGCGTTTACTTGAATGGGTAGCCTGTGTCTGCCTGGATGCTAGAGAGCGGCAAGGCTGATCAGGGGTGTTCTGATTGATCCATGCAGTGTTCAGCTGTCTTCGTGGCAACACTTCATTTCCTGGAGTCTTACGACGTGGTTCCACCACGGCCAAAGTAGCCAGACAAAGATGGTGAATGGAGGTAATCAATAAAATAACAGTTATGGCCTGTAATTCCCAACTGCTCTCTCTCCATGGTAGGCTATGTTAATTCCTCAGTGAGGTTAACAGTTATAAGACAATACCTTATAGTAAGTAACGCGTTTTTACTAAACCTTTGAGAATAATAAGATACGGGTAAATAGTGGTTGCCTTAATCTAATCACTTATCTTATCTAAGAGCTCCTCCCCTCACGTGATATGCCAGACTGCGAGTCCACATCGCTTAGTCAGCACAGTTTCAACAAGAACTCTAGGGTGGTTGAGCTTGTCTGGTTTACTGGCTGAATGGGTGGTAATATATCAGGTCAATTATCCCTCATTGACTTAATTCATTTGGTCATTTAGTTTTCTAAAGTCAGTTCCAAGTGCAAGAAAGGATCACGTGTAACATCAACTCCTTGCTGCTCCGAAACCACGAATGGTTGCTCACCTGCGCGGAGGCTTTAATATTCAACCATTTTCAGGCGCTTGAGGATCGCAAATGAATTGACACAGACTGGTACGCGCTCATTCCCAATTATCGCACTAATCAAAAGGTACAGAAACAGGCAGAACAAGGATTTATCGCCTTTCTAAGTTGAAATTAACCGTCTTGCATTGATACCATGGTGCTTCGTGTTAGAAGTCGAAGCCATGATGGGTGTGGCTGGGGTTGGGTAGTGGCTAAGGTAGCACACGTGACAGCACCGATCGGTATGTTCCTCAGACTCGCCGACGCTAGTCGGAGTCGGAGATTACGGATGCCGGGGAGAAAAAGATTTGTGCCCTGCGACCCACTTTGACACAACGGCTTGCTCCGTGTTTATGCATGCGGTTATACAATCCATCTTGCCCGATCACAAGTTAGCACATTGCATGCCCTGAGTTTTGCATAGGCCGAGCCGATCAAGCCTGCGTGTGATGGCGCCTTAACAGAATGGGGAGACCACCATACGGGAGAGGTTGGTCAATTCACTTGAAGTCGACCACTGGTCTCGCTGATGTAATTCACACACGCTTTACTTTCTCATGATTTTGTTTTACACCTTCCTCGAGCCAAGGGACTGCGCTCTCACCACCACCTTCTACTGCCAAGCCCCGAAGTCCACCGCTAGCATCTATTCCCCTGCACCTCTTTGAACATCCGGGAGATCTCTTGAGAGAGGTCCACTTGTTCAATCTCCGAAGTTTTCATTCTCCACCTGGAAACGGGCCTATTGGAGCTGCAACCATTCCTCCAACCCACACACCAAGCCCAGTTTCTTACTGTGCCTTCTTGTGGAAAGGACATCCAGGGGCGCTCATCTTCTTCTGAATATACTTGGAGTAGACCCGGTCAGTAGACCTAATGCTGTCTTTGCGCGACTTTGCCCCCTCCTCGTCCAGGGTCTCAATAGTAGTCCAGAATGATTCTCGCGGGTCTGGAAGAAACACCTCCGCGAACCACATCAAGGTTCGAACCAGAAAAACAATCAGCCACTTCAACAACGGATTCACAGGCTTTATTCGCATAGCCTCGAGCGTTGTTGGTAGCGAGAGCGCTTTGGGGAATGATGCGCCTAACCAACGCAGTCCCGGTGGAAAGTAGCGGAAGGCAAACTGATTCATAATCGCCAAGCCAACGTATTGCGCCCTCTCATCGAATTCTCGAGGAGTGTTTTCGTAGGTTTCGCAAAACTCGAGACAACCGTCAAAGTCATCAGGATAGCCTGACACAGTTGATCCGTCCTCCATGAAGAAGAGAGGTGTCATGTCCCGCCAGAAATGATGAGCTGCGATCTTTTCTTTCTCCGAGAATCCAGACAAGCCCAGCCGGAGACGTAATCGATGCATCAAGACGGCACTGAAAGTCATGACGTACACAAAGTCATCATTATCAGAGAAGTTGCCTGGGAATTGTCGAGCAAGAGCCGCGTGTATGTTGTTGACCTGGCGCACCGCCTCGCGACAGCGAGCATCACTTGGCCCGTAGTGCCACCACGTCATGTTGAAATTTTCCGTATCCTCGACACGTTGTGTTCCTCGCTTGACAACTTTTCCGCCGTCTGAGCGCCATACTGTCTGAGCTCCGTGAGGCGTGATGACGAAGTTGGGAAAGGTGAGAGAGTAAACGAGGTTATTCATAAAATCCGAGAGACGGTAGCAGGACATTAGGCGCCACATGAGCTCATAGTCTTTCTCAGGGTCAAGGCTCTCGATGGTGTTGGAGATCCAGTGGTACCCTCCTGGGGTAACTTGACGATGCATGGTTGCTGGAATGGTAAAGAAACAGGCGATGAATGATGATGGAATGAGGTTTTGCTTGGGGCTCGAACTTCAAATGTATATTCATTTGGCCTTTATAGCGAGTGTTCTAGTCGCATCTTTGAACCGAGCCGCCTGTGTCTCGGGATGATGCCGATAGTGCCCCGCCACGGTGTTTCTGGAGGGTTGAAGGGCCGCTTAGGCATCTTATGGAGACTTGTATGGGGTACTCTGAGCCTTGATATTTGCAAAACAATGCCTCTCGTCATATCTACAGACCCATATTTACCCCGCCAATGCACAAAGAGGGAAGGGCTTCCCTGTATTTAATCTTTAAATGGAAAAGCTCCTACAGATTAACTCGGGCCGGCCATCTGTACCCCGCATATCTCCCAACACCTGACAAGCAGTATCCTGGATACAGGGGTGAGAGGTTGCGTGACGGCAGTGCTACCGGCTATTACTGCTGAAGGTTAGATCATGAGAGTTCACCCTGTTGAAACGCGCAATTTGAAAGAGAGCCGACTCTGGGGTTGACTTGTAATACTGTGGTGTAACATGTATTTCATGTGCGAGCATAAGAGCGATTTTGATGACATGTAGGCAGGAGGGAGAAAGAGAACCAAGTTGTCAAAAGGCAGGATCTTTATTGTCAAGCTTGTGTGGCAGGACTTGCTTGTCCTTGAAATGATATTGTCACTGGCCTTCCCTGCTTCGTGTAATCCATAGAAAACTCTACAAGAACTACCATGGTTACAAATTCACCAATGGTTCCGTTCAAACCACCTCTGAAAGTCAACGGCAAAGAAATGCCCCAGTTCAATATCGTCTCCCAACCCAACCGCTGAAGCGTCAAACTCTGGCATCGTGGAAAACAGATCGGACTCGAGGTCAAAGTTTCCATTCTCGCTCCTGGAAATAGCTTCAGGTGCAGTAGACTGGCCAAATGAGCTGAGAGTCTGGGGTGACATTGAATCTAGCAAGATGGTGAGATACGGATTGCCTGAAGCACAGTGATTGACCCACCCCAAGCGTTTACTGCTCGTAGAAACTGCTGTAAAAAGTCGACGCAGCGTGATATGATCATGTTTTCAGTTCCCATTCGCAACAAGGCTTCTGAAGCTTGCGTAAGAGACCGTTTGGCACGCTCAAGGCGGTCGGTGTTGTGCACACCCTCTACATCGCTGTCTTGGAAGATGACGAGGCTTCCAAATATCGCCAGTGCTGCACTGAACGCTGTGTACCGTGAGCTCAACATGGTCCGGGTCTAGGATATCGTTGTGGAACCTACCGTAGTACAGAGAAAACCACCATGCACCAATCAAGTGGCGACCAAGATCCGGTCTCGTCAGTACTGTGTAAATGATCTCAATGATGTTCTCTGCTACCTGAACGAAAGTTCTGTCAAAGTTGGACTGCATATGGTTGACCGGAGCTGGGTTGCGAGTCGGGATCATAGGGTCTCTTAGCAGGGCACCCAATGACCGGATGAAAGTAGGTCGATGAAGGAGAAGCTGGACGTTGAGATATCTCAGGGTTAATATCAAGCGTACTCGCTCAGTTGTAAGGTCCTGGATCTCCCCCTCTCGTGGGAGGTCAGCTGAGCTGCGGAGGGATAACTGTGGAGGCAAGTTGGTTTGCCAATCTGTGAGCTCTTGTCCAAACTGGATTATTGAGGTCACCGTGACGGTTTCCGTTGGCTGCTCATCGCATCCGAGGTTACTGCCATATAATGTCGTGATAATTCTCCCCATGATTCTATACAAGTTTCTATCTCGGGTCAATGAGTCATTCACATATGAGTAAAATGGAAGGACTTGCATCGATGCGTTGAAGAAGCCTGTACTTAGGCTCTGTATCTCCTTGGGTACAGAAGCGCATGGAGGCAATGGTTTGGGAAGATCTAGACGTATGTACTCTTCAGGGATTGCGCATGGACGGCCGAAAGTCATGCTCAAGTTCCTATCAGACCAGTCAGTACTAAATCCCTGCAATTGATTCAGCTTGATGATGGGTCCAACCGACCTGTCAACTAAGATACATCCAAACCAAGTACGTTTTCTCATCTCTTGCTCCACTGGCGTGAACTTTGATGCAATATCTCTCGAGTGAAGCCCAATAGACATGGCAGCCTTGATAGCAAGGCCATGTATCGTCCATGTACGGACTGACCTCTGCGTACCTTGAAGATACTGGCTCATGAGCAACAGGTATTGAACTTTCCCCGTCAGTCATCAGAGAACAATGGACCCAAAGTGCTTGCCTTACCGATTTCAAGGGTAGTACCCCGAAACATCTGTGTTTGGCAAAGCTCACGAGCACGACGGTAGTACACGTCAGATTGCTCAAACCGATAGTCGCTTCCTGATTCCTCCCAACACGAGGTGCAAGTAGCCATGGCAAAGATCATATTCAGAAGTCCTAGCCAGGTACGGCGAACATTAGCTCTGAAACCACTTGCTCGAAAACGCTCATAGGTGTCAAGAAATGCCTCCTCATGGATGTAGGGAAACAAAAGGCCGGTGTTGGAAAAGTAGGCGCGAATGAGCCTTTGCATCTCGTGATCCGGGGGAAGAATGTTTGCGCTAATGTTATGGATATGGCTCAGAGCAGCGCCTGGTGATTTTGAAGTAAATGTGTTGAAAGTGTTTACGATACCACCTTCGTAAGTGCTGAATTCGGACGCCGAGGCTTGAGAGGATAGTCTGCGGTGAGCTGACTGTCTCTTTTTTATGGCCCGTAGTATGTGACGCATGAAGGCGATATTTGAGGATGGACCTAAACACATGATGTCAGTGATAAGTGTTGCGAATGCAGATACTTGGTCTCACCAAAGAAGCCACAGTCTTGCTCATCGACGAACGAAACCGCCATACCATCAGTCATGCTCTGGTCTATAGAGCTGTCATGACACCCTTCGATGTTCACTATTACATCACTGGACCGACAAGCGAGCGAATCCTGGTGGGCTTCGTCGCTCCCACTTTGGGCGTGGCCATCCTCAGTCGAAAGCCGGTCAGTCCTCAGGTCAAGTGAGCCCTGGCGAACCCCCCCAGTTCTTCTCCGGGCATCGCTCTCGACGGCTGCCAGCCGGCCATTCTGTAGTTCAAGCTTTGTTTCTAAGAGCTTGACTCTGGTCTCTAATGCAGCGAAGAGACTGCAAGAATTGTGTTAGCACATGGGAATCCACCGACTTATCGCGCTCACTCTTTTGGAACTAGGAGATTGGCCGAGGCCTCTTGCTGCTCATATAAACATTCAAATCCTAGCCGGTCACATGCATCGCATCTGGGTCGCCCGCCATTACACTGTAAGCTTGGTTAAGAAGGGTGTCTCTTCGAGATAGGCGGATGAGGCTGCTTACTCGCGATTTCCGAATGCGGCAAGCAGAGCAGGCTAGGGCCACTCGCCGCCTCTTCGGAGCTGGTTCGGGATTGTTGGCCCCATTCTGAGAAGTGGCCGTATTGGCGAATCCGGGTGAAGGGTCGTCGCGGGGTGTCATGGTATCAGGTGCAGCAAGAGGCACGGAGGGTCAGGAGAGGACGCCGGGGGAACATTGGGACGAAGCCGGTTCTTATGGGCCCATGTTTCCTACGAAGTCAACTGCCGAAATTTCCTTCGAAACCAGGGTGCGCCAAGGCTTGTTCCCAGCTCGCGGGGTAACTAGCTCGACACAAGCGTTTGCGACATGCCAATCAGAGAGGCCTGGCAATACTGTGGCGCTGTCATCCCCGGGGAACCATCGGGACTTGTTCCGGCCTTCCCGAGGATCCAACTCCACCATCAACGCATTATATCAAAGAACGATGCATTCGAATTGTGTTCTTCATAGTCGACAATATTTCAATTGTAGACATTTTTCAACATGAAGGTTACTTGGCAACGATTAATACGCTTTATCTCAACGGACGGACGCATCCTCCGTGGAGAACCGATTTTCCCCGGACCCGACTTTGACGTTGGAAACACAACAGAAGAAACAAATCTCAAGGCTAGAGTCATTGAAGGAGATGACATCTACGATGAGACAGGTAAAACTCGAGTCGCGGATGAAGTCGTTACTGTCAAGACACTGCTTGGACCGCTTGCCCCGACCGAGGTACCCATCCTTCGCTGCGTTGGGCTGAACTATGCTACCCACAGTAAGTCTGCTCTTGCCGGAAGCTGTAACAGGGGAGTTTAGCGAAATGTTTGAAAGCCCTAACTCGACAATAGTCCGTGAAGCTGGGCGCAAAGTACCGCCCTTTCCATCAATCTTTTTCAAGCCCCCAACGACAGTGACGGATCATGGAGTCGATGTCGTGATCCCAAAGATTGCACAGGATGATCAAGCTGATTATGAAGGAGAACTGGTAAGTCACCTTGCGTCCATGTAGCTTTCGACCACTGACATTTCCAGGTCATTGTCATCGGAAAAGATGCCAAGGACGTCAAAGAAAGCGAAGCCTTGGACTATGTCGCCGCTTACACCGCAGGAAACGACATTTCGTCACGTAAATGGCAGCGAGATCCAAACCGTGCCGGCGGCGTCCCACAATGGGGCTTCTCAAAGGGTTTCGACACGTTTGCCCCCTTGGGTCCTGTGCTCGTCTCATCCGCCTTGATCCCAGAGCCGAAAGCGCTTCACCTAAAGACAATTGTGGATGGGGAAGTGCGACAGTCAGCAGGAGTTGATGACCTTGTGTTTTCCATTCCGGCATTAATCGCGCATCTTTCTTCTGGCACTACACTTCAGAAGGGTAGTGTCATCATGACCGGAACTCCTGGCGGTAAGTTCTTTCCCCCGTCGAAGATGAGAGGACATGCTGACGAAATGGGCAATCAAGGAGTCGGGGCCGGACAAGATCCTCCTAAGTATCTTGTTCCAGGCACTAGGATGGAGGTCCAGATTAGCAAGATCGGCACTCTGAAGAATGGCGTTGAGTTTGTCTAGAACCGGCAGCTTCTGGAGATATGGATTAGTTAGAGGATACCTGATAGAATGGTCGTGAATAGAAGAACTGTTTGACCGCCCTGCTCTTGTTCTCAAGAGCATTCTACGCTGATCTTGTTAGGCCTAAGGCCTCGGACGTTCTTATTAGTTGCGGGTTGTAATGCTCTAGGAAAGCTATGAGATGTTTTACAGAATTGAGAAATTGTGGTTGTTTTTAATATCTATAGGGAATAGGTTAAGCGGCATCCCTTAGCTACATGCACAGCCACAGTATCCAACTGTGCAGGACCATTCCGACTTTTAAGATCTTGTTAACTGCACCGTGTACCTAATCAGAGGAGGATGCTACTTTAGCTCCCACTTTCTCAGTTGAAGTCCAGCGGTACTTACCTCATATCTCAAATCATAGATAAGCTAAACCTGGGCAGGTGGCGCAGCGATCGCACCCTGCAGAATTTCCAAATCAAGACATCCCTTCGCAATGCGAGTCGTCACTTCCACCAAACCGTCACCAGCTCGCCTAGTCAAGACCAACATTAAGCCTTTATTGCATTGCTGATTAATTATGCTGGATTGGGCGAGAAATGTTCCCCGTATCATGAATTACCTACCCAAAAGTCTCCTCCAACCGCCAATCACACGTGCTACAGGGTAGCGAAGCACCGATTCCAGTGCCTGCTCCCCCGGGACTACGCCAATGGCACTCTTATCATGCTCGGTACGTGAGCTCCCATGTCCCATTCAATTTGACTAATGGCGATAGGGCTTCTTAATTATAAATGGGCCAAGTATGGTGCTCCGAGCTTGATGGAAGACAAGCTTGTCGTCGCAGTGAATCTTGTTGCTGGATTATGGGCAGGCTACACGTATTACGATATCAGCATGTACATACCGCTTATGGCTCTGTGGGGAGCCCAGGTTATCACAGCGGTGGCGGCATTCCTGTGATGGGACTTGAGTCAAGGTTAATATCGAACGGCTTTTACAAAACGCTTGTCATACGCAATCAGCTCTAGCAACACCGCTGATCTTAACAAATCCAAAAAGTTTCATATTAAGGCTTCGGCCATGAGATAGACATTCATTGCTGGAGGCTGATCAAGTAGTAGAGGGTTGCAAAGGCTAATGGTGTCTGACAAGGCGAAGTGGTCTGGCCCTATCATCTAGTCGAGATATTGTAGTGTTATGGCAGCAAGTGAAAAGCGACAACACTCGAGTCTCTTATTCACTAAATATTTTCGACGAGAATCCGATGTTGTGTGGTATTGGGTCTCATGAGGTCATGATGTGCTCCTTTTTCTTGTACGCAGCATTCTCAAAGCAAGGAAATACACAACTTCACGATTCCGTACAAAAAGTAAAAGCGACCAGATACATTCAAGCACCTGGCAAGTAGTTCGCGCCGGCTCTCTCCTGTATGTTCAATATGAACTTAGGCGTGGTGCGAGATAGTTGGTCCCTCATAGTGCTTCCGTGCGTAGACAATCCAGTTCAGAACTGCCAGTACAAATGTCACAAACAGAACAACACTAGCATAATCTTTATTTTGTCAGCGTGTCCCAATCAAAATAGCCGGTAGTGAGAATTTACTCATGCTTGAGCCCGTCGTCGGAAAAGTCGGCGGGAAGTTGAAGAAGATGATCTCGATGACCGAAAAGATTACCACCGTCATGTTTGCAGTCCACCCCACCCAGTTGGGAAGCTGGATGGAACGACCGGGGGGCAAAACATCCGCAGACCGTTTCCGAAGCATCAGAAGTAGGGCCGGGATGGAGAATGAGAGCATCTGAAGGATGATGCTGGATCCTGCGACGGCGTTGAAGGCCACGGAAGAACCAAGGTAGATACACCCAAGAATGAAGACGATGAACGCGTTCGCTACAAGGCCCCATACAGGTACCTGGAGTTTCGGGTGGATAACAGCGAGATGCCTTCCGCCAAGCAGGCCGCCGTCTTGGGCAAAGGCCCACGTCATGCGAGATGCTGTCTGGACGATGGCATTGATGGCGAACAAGGTGAGGATGAACAGTGCTGCGAGGAAGATGGTGGCGGCTGTCGTGCTCCGGGTTGCTTGGCGCCAAAGGGCATAGATTGGTATGCTGATCATTACCACATCGTTAGTATAGAGGTTAAAGTTGGAGGTCTGGTTTGTGGCCTAGTTTCCTTACTTCGTATGAACCAGCTCGTCCAGGTCAGTGATGCCATAGCACATGGCGATGCTGAATGCCACTCCAGTCACGGACCCCATGATGCTTGTGGAGATCAAGGCTTGAGGGACAGTCTTCTCGGGGTTGAAGCACTCTTCAGCAAGGTGCATCGCGCCATCTAACCCGAGAAACATGACGGCGGGTGTCACCAAGCCAGTCAAGAATGTGACTCCGTCAGGCCAGCCAGCATTGTTCTCGAAATTGTCCCAAACGAAGGACGATGGCTGCTTATCAGCACGAACCAGGCATGTGACGGATATAGTGAGAAAGGCAAAGAGGCTAAGAAAGACTGCTTTGGTCAGCCAGCTTGTCTCTGCAACGGAGTACTGACACTTACATCCAACCTCGTGGATCCAGATCGTCTTTTTAAGAAGCAGCAAGTTGTAAATATGTATGGCGATGTTGAGAGCTTGGAAAACGAGAAAGTAGTGCCAGTTCTTGGGGGTGTAGTCATTGGAGTAGTAGGCCGGGAAGGATAGCAATATTTGGCTTGCAAGAATGGTAACCGCGCCGGCGAGGAAAACCCATGAGCATGTTCCAGCAAAGCCACAGACATACGAGATGCCCCTGCTCAGCCTTTTCGGCGCGAGGATGGAGGAGAAATGATACTGCCCTCCGGCTGTGGGATACACACTGGCCAACTCTGCAAGCGTGAGAGCAACGGCAAAGTACACGGCAGCAACAACCATGATTCCATAGATGACGGTGAATGTTCCACCGGCCGAAATTGCGACGGCAAAGCTCGAGGCGAGAGCGGCCCAGCTGTTGCAGATGTTGAAGGCCAGCGAGACCATGCTCAGCCCGCTAATGTCGCGTTTGATGTGGCCCGTGGTTCCGTACGGGGCGACTGTTGTCTCCCCAGAGGTGCCGATCTGGGTAGAGGGTCGACGCTCCTGGGAGCTTTTGGGGGAGAATTTGTCCGTGACGGGAGAGGCCATGATGGGGAGGAAGATAAGTCTTCAGGTCACTTGACGGCTGCCATTGACAATAGCGTACGAACAGTAATATAAGTACTTTTTACCAGACGCGTCCCGTCGTCGACGGACGCCGTCCTTACTGGCGAGGTGTATCACGACGAAACCTTATCTCGCGCATGTTCTGATGGCTTGCCTTGTTGAACCTAGGGAGCCGATAACAGAGTCGACAGCGATAGAATGCGGAAGAATTACTCTATCTATCAGCAGAGGCTTCACGGGGATGATTAGCTTTCTCAAGGGAGCGGCAAGGGGGAGGCTATCGAGGCAGAATTGCTTGATTGGCCCTCCGAGGTTGCGGTAGAATTACCAGTCTAAGTTAGTCGATGGGACCATGTCTGTTGACGCCGTTGATAGGGCAGCATCCGACACTCGGCCATACCCTCCCGAAAACTAGATGCTGATGCAACTTGCCGTGACCGATATGCTCCATGTCCCGGCTTCTCCGAGGGGCAAGTCTGGGGTGAATCCTGGGGTAACAGGTAGCCATTCTGTTAGTTCACCCCGCTTGCAAACATCAGGGGGGATGCCCAGCTTTTCATGTCTCGATGCCGAATGTCACTGCCGAAGGCCAAGCCGCTTGATGATCCATGCTGCGGGCTGCTGGAGACAGGAGCGGAGTGATCATTCTTAGCCAAACACCTCATACAGATGATGTTGCAAGAGATAGAATGCGGGGAGGGTGGACGCCGGTGAGTCGGATATGGTTTTTACGGCTGGACTTTGTGGATGAGTTACTTTACGACCATTTAAATTTTACAAATAATGAAAAACGACGTTGGCCGTGTCAATCGTTAAATAAGACAATTGATCTGGCATCTCTGTCGTATCTCCGCCCGCCTACTTCACAAACTACTCGTACTCTACTTGAATGTATCCCCTCTCAGCCTTGAAGTCTACAGCAATATGCCCGCCTCTACAACCCCAGTCGAAGACACCCTCAGCACCAGTGGCCCTGTCCCCCTCATATTGGATGGCAAGCAAGTCCATCTGGATGAAACTTTCGATGTCATTCGTCCAGATACCGGAAAGATTGCTCATAAATCTAGCAATGCCGGTGTTGCTCAGGCCCTCTCCGCTGTTCGCGCTGCAGCTACTGCGTTTGACTCGTGGAGCTTGACTCCTCCTGGGGAGCGCCGGCAAGTCTTTTTGAACGCGGTCAGAATTATCGATCAGAGGGCGTCGGAGCTCAAAACTTACATGAAGGTCGAGACGGGTTGTGGCGAGGCATGGGCCAACTTCAACGTGCATGCCGCCAAGGGGCACGTCCTCGATTGCGCAGGAAGGATCGCGGCCGTGGAGGGAAGCATCCCGACTCTTGATGGCGCCAATGTTGGAGCTCTTATCGTCAAGGAGCCGTACGGAGTTATCTTGGCCATGGCACCATGGTGAGTTTCAGAGACTCAAGATCCCTGGCTTCCACTGACATCAACAGGAACGCACCGTATGCGCTAGGTTTCAGAGCTGTCATTTGGGCCATCGCCGCTGGCAATACTGTGGTCTTGAAAGGCTCGGAGCTTAGCCCTCGTTGCTACTGGGCAGTCTGCTCGGTCCTCGAAGAGGCTGGTCTTCCCAGCAATGTCCTGAACTACATCACTTGCTCCCCAGTCAACGCCCCGAGTGTCACCAGGGCCATCATAGATAGCCCCGAGGTTAAAAAGATAAACTTCACCGGTAGCACCGCCGTGGGTCGCATCATTGCACAGATGGCAGCGTCCAACCTGAAGCCTATTCTGCTGGAGCTCGGTGGAAAGGCTCCTGCGATTGTCTGTGAAGACGCTGATCTCGACGTTGCAGCCAAGGAGTGCGTGTTGGGTGCCTTTCTGCACTCTGGCCAGATTTGCATGAGCACCGAGCGCATCCTGGTTCAAGAGAGGGTCAAACAAGAGTTTGGGGAGAGGCTGAAAGAGTGGGTGACCCGGATGTTCCCTTCCTCTGGTGCCGCGCCAATTCTCATCACTAGCAATGCTGCGGCCAGGAACAAGAGTCTCGTAGCAGACGCAGTTTCAAAGGGAGCGGAACTTGTTTGTGGCCAGGCAACAGGCGAGGCTGAAGGGACATGGTTGAGGCCAATCATCGTCGGCAACGTCAAGCCAGGCATGGAGATGTACGAAAAGGAGTCATTCGGGCCCACCGTGTCTTTGATCGCGTTTGGCACCGAGGAAGAGGCCCTGCGCATCGCAAATGATACAGACTATGGGCTCAGCTCGGCCATCTTCACGCGGGACCTGAGAAGGGCCTTGCGTCTGGCCAAGAAGATTGAGACGGGCGCCGTGCACATTAACCGCATGACAGTCCAGGATGAGGCTGTCTTGCCACATGGAGGAGCCAAGGCGAGCGGTTTTGGAAGATTCAATGCTGGGTTGTCGGAGTGGCTGAGGACTAAGAATATCACGTATGATCTCTAAGTACACAGCCTAGGTATATAGCACTCACACCGGAATACAGTTGACAATGCTCCCCGTCACTGATGTAGATCGTAAGTAAATGTCTCGAAAAGTGAAGCACTCACGTACCTTTCTCACTCCACTCGAGCCAAGGGGCGCCCGGATCATTATCCCTGATTTCCCAAACGTGGTGCAGACTCCCAATGAGCTTCGAGTGCTGGTTGAACCAGTACCCAGTCGAATGCAGCCGACCCATCAGGGACTCCAGTCGCTCTCGCGCTGACATGTCAACTGCCTCGCATCCAGCGGTGTAGAGTGGAAAGACGACGTTGTTTAATGTGCGAGAATGCCTGTCGATGTTGCTGAGTCGTTCGCAGATGTTGTTCACATGGCGGCGAACAATCTGTGTGGTCCAGGGCAGGTCTCTCACTCGAGTATAGTAGAGGAGAAATGCTGCCGAGTATATCGCTTCGTTGAGGTTCACGAGGTCTGCGTGTTCCCATACTCCCTTCTCCCAAGCAGCGAGGTCTATTTCCCTCGCGGTTAGCAAATCCTTTTCCAGCTTGCTGGCCTGCTGATCCCAAGCGTCCTCGGATCCCAGCCCGAGCGCGGCTTTGTGCCGCTTGCGCTCTCGTATTAGTCTTCCTATTTCGAGTAGGGGGTTGATCAACCTATGTGAAAAGGTATACAAGGGATGAATAACCCAAGAACCGAATTGCTTGCTGAAATCTGTCTCCAGCTCTCCTCCATGGAACTCTATGACATGGTCCCCAAGGCTGGCTGGGAGGTCGATGGAAGTTGGAGAGCAGTGTGTACAGATGTAAGACCAGCGAAGTAGATGCAAGACAACCTCATAGTTGGCGTCAGGCTGGCCTTGTGCTTGGGATTCAGCCATGAAGGCAGCCGCACTCCGAGCCAGTGCGAGCAGATTAGTCTCTGTCTGAGTATCCAAGAGTGTTAGCAGAGTCGCAGTGGCAATCGTCTCGATGAGGCTTTGGGGTTTTCCATTGTCACCCAATCGACTGACACACAGAGCTTCTGAGGATTGCTGCACGAGCTTCGACGCCCGGGCAGCAAAGACAGGCCGTTCGGAATGCTTGCTATACAGAAAGGCCGACAACCCTAGAACAGCAAGCCTAAGTGGCACAGAGTAGGCCGCCATTGATGCTAAGATGGTCTTATAGGGATTCTCAGATGTTCCCAGAGGTCCCGTGGTTGTGGGTTCCCAGCATTGGAACATTTGACTCCCGCGCTCAACAAAGTAGGACCACAGGAACCTATCAAGGGGAGACTGTGATAGCTCGGATGGGAGTGGTATGAGCGAAGCAGCGATCGAATGTGGCGGGTGATCTCGATACCGAGAGAGAGTATTTATTGTTGTGGCGTCTTGGCTTGAACAATCTTGATGTTCCGTTGACAGGACATCCTCTGAGTCAAGGTTGGTGAAGCGATGATAATCCACTTCTATACAGGCCGATTGTAGCTCAGGGGCGGAAGCCACCGGGAAGTCCATCGGTAGGCCGAGGCTTAAAGGCTCCAACAATGAGCAGTCGGTGTTGGGCAGGGGTGAGAACTCAGCCACCTCATCCAAACCAAACGCATCTCTGGAATCAAGGCTCAACCCCGGATCTGGAGAGGGTAGTTTAAGGCAGGAGCTTGACCATTGTTCCTTTGTACCGCCTGAGACAGTGTTATTCAAGAGTTCGCGCAGTAATGGCCAATGCCTACCTTGTCGCTTCCATTGCTTGAATGTGCGCAACTCACACACCTTGTTTCGTTTTTCGCATTGAGAGCAGGCAGGCTTCCTCTGATCGCACTAAGAGGTCTGAGCGGTTGACCATTTACTGGGGTACTGGTGGCACTACCTTGCGTTTGCTCCTCATGCACGATAGGCAAGCGCCTTGATTCCGTTGAGGATTACGTGATGACATGTGAAGAGGATGGATCCAGCCAGTTTTCGACATGTCAAAAGAAACAAAAGTAGATGGTAATAGCAGATGAAAGGGGCAGGTTTCGTTATCTGCGGGGTTTCCTACGTAAACAACACTGACGTTGGTCAGCGGCTAGGGATTCCGGCCAACTAACCTGTTTGGGTTTCAAATATAGCCAAGCCTGGAGATGGCTTCTAGCTACGTCGGGAACCGTGGTTGCCGCGGACGTCGTCACCCCAAATCATGACAAGGTTAGACCGTCTGGTGCGACTGACGAGCATCCTGTCGCGCCTGCGGTAGAATTACTTGATGGAGCTAGCTCACTGCTAGCGGCGCGATGACACCCCTGTGGGGCAACGGAGGTGGTCCTCCTCGGAAGGGTCCAAGACTGCTCAACCTGAGCCTCGGTCTTTCGGACTACCGGTATTTCGGCCACCGGGATGCTTTTGCCTCAACATTCAGGATAGTTTGGCGACAGACCTGACCTGCTCTAGAGATTTACCTACTCAGCAACCTTCTCCCCTGATCAGGAAATACTGCCGCAGTGGCTCTAGAAGCATCTGTTCTGTCTAAAGCCTTGCTCTAATCTGGAAATACTGCCGCAGGCCTCAATGTACACAATTCATATGATTAACGTCGATACCATATATCAGACGCGTTGGTACAGCGTCTGTTGATATCTGTTCATCCTCCCGAGATTAACAACAATCTGACACAAACATCACGGCTAAAGCTCTTGCAACCATGTCTCCTTCAGCGACGAAGAAGACTGTCCCTGAGTTCTCTCCGAGAGTCAAGGAACTGCTTGATCTCGAGGAGCAATATTCTGCTGGTGGTATATTTCCACTTCCAGCATTCATCAAGAGCGGGCAAGGCTCTACCCTCAAGGTATATCTCTTCTGATGTTAGAGCTATTCACGTCGCTGAATCATTCCGACCAGGATGTCGACGGCAGAGAGATCTTGGACTTTGTCTGCATGATGAGTGCGACAAACTTGGGGCAGAGTCAGCCAGTGGTTGTTGAGGCCATGCAGCGAGCAGTGCAAGAGAGTAAGTTCAGGTTTGGACCCTGTTTGTTGACTCGATCGATGGCTAACATGGCCAACCCGATAGTAACTCTCGCAAATATTGCCACAAAGGTAGCTGAATGGCCTGAGTTCTGCAAAGAAATGTGCCAGAGGCTCGGATACGACAAGATGGTTGGAATGGTCTCCGGCACTGAGGGTGCAGATTCAGCCATCAAGTTTGTCCGCAAATGGGGCATCAAGGTCAAGGGGATCAGACCTGCCGAAGTACTCGTTCTGGGTGTTTCTGACAACTATCACGGCGTTGCATCAGGGGTCTGGCCCATCATGAACGATATGGGACAAGCGTCAGGCATGTCGGACCTCTCCCCTCTGTATTTTTCTCTCAAAGAGATCTGGGCGCAAGTGTAGTTGGACAATTTCTAACAGTAATCTCTAGACTACGGTATTACCAGCGAGAACCTTAGAAACACCCACCCTGACACGGGCAAGCTACTACGCTACGGCTCCGTCCAGGACTTTGAAGAAGTGCTTGATGCTCATCACGGCAGGATCGCCGCCGTCATTATGGAGTGCATCCATGGCAAGAAACCGTGCGTCCCCTAGAATCCCCGATCTCTACTAAAACTAACGGCCTAGAACATTTGAGGAGGAACTGAGCTTCGCTATCGGGGTGAGGAAGCTTTGCAAAAAGTACAACATCCTCTTCGTCGCCGACGAGGTTCGGATGGGCTGCGGGAAGACGGGCAAGTTCCTCTGCTCCGACTGGATGGGCCCTGAAAACAAGCCCGACATTGTCGTGATGGGAAAGTCGATCACGGCCGGCGCATATCCAGCTTCATACATCATGGGCAAGGCCGAGGTGATGGACCTGATTGGTGGCTACGAGGCTGTAGCAACCTTTGGCATGGCGCCGCAGGCAATCGCTGCGACTCGTGCTGCTCTGAGCGTCATGAACAGCGAGAAGCTTGTCGAGAGAGCTCACTGGATCGATGCGGTCTGGAAGGAAGAGACCAAGTCGTGGAACTACCCGTGGGTCGAGTACATCACCAACAGGGGCGCCGATATGGGCATATTCCTCAATGAGACGGAAGACGGGAGGATTACGGGGCGGAAGTTTGGGATGTTGTGCTATCACAAGGGATTACTCTGCTATCCTGATGGAAACCGCATCAGGTTGGGTGTTGCACTCAACATTACGGAACGGGAGTTCCGCAAAGGTTTGGCCATCTTGAAGGAGGCCTTAGAGGAGGTTGGAGAATACGACGAGATCAACACTGGTCCGCCAATGAGAGGCATTCGCCCGAGCATGTAAGGTCTGGACGATACGAGTCGGGTAGCTAGTTGTGCCGGTGCCATAACAAAGAAGCTGAGTGTCTCAAATGACTACTAATCCACTGTCTTTTTTAACTTCCTCTCAGAATTAAACAAAAGAGCACTTTTTTTAGTTGTAACTTTAAGTAATTAAGCTAAGTAATTAATTATTTTATTAATAAAATAAAATAAAGCCTAAGCCACCCTCGATAAAAGCGGCGATGCGCTATGTTGATATTCTCCTTATAAAATAGTTATCAATAACTATAACGCGCTTTCTATAGACTGTTGCTTCTCAGCCCTCTGCCACTGCTCCCTCACGGCCTTCTCTGCGTCATAGCCATATGCCCAGATCTGCGTCGTTGGATCACTCCACTGGTTCGTGCTCTCCACAAAAGGCCTTCCCTCAACTTCAGCCCTCATGCCAAGATCCCTCGCCTGCTGCTGTGGACCATCTGGAAAGTGCCACAGCTTGCCATTCACCAAACTGGCAGCCTGCATGCCGTAGCTGCGGTTCATCCTTTCCTTTTCAAACAAGTGAAGAGCTTCAGGCACCTGCTGCTTGGAGTTGATGTTGGAGAGTGCTTCTGCTAGTGCTGCGCCGTCTTCCACTGCCATCGCCGCCCCTTGGGACATGTAAGGCACCATGGCATGTGCGGCGTCGCCGAGGATCACGACCTTTTGGCTCCGCGAGATCCAAGTTGGCAACTGACAGCCACTCATCAAAGGCCACTTGATCGTATGCTTGATCATTCTGATGACTTTCGATAATCTGTTGTCAAGGAGTTAGAAAAGCTCGCTTGAGGCGTGAGGTGACTTACTTTGGATCCCAGTTCCCAAACGACTTTCTCATGTCAGCGATTGCATTCTCTGCGTCCCAGGTGCTGGGTGACGAGTGGTCAACATGAGACAAAACCATGTTGAACGAGTTTCCTCCAGCGATGCAGTAAGTCATGACATGTCGATCTTCGCCGATCCTGGAAGCAGTGTAATTAACCAGGTGTGCTCCAAACGACGGGTTAACCACTTACCAGATGTTGATGCCTGGTCTCTCCAAGAGCCACGACGTGTCAGGGTCCCTCTTCATCTCCTCGGTATCGACCGTGGCACGGTATGCCGCAAAACCTGTTCTTTGAGGAGGCAAGTCTGGTCCGCCAAGGATAACTGACCGGGCACGAGATTTGACACCATCAGCCGCAACGATGAGATCGGCACTGTACTCGCGGCCATCCAGAGTCGATACTGAGGGTGTAGATTCATTGTAATCCACCACTTTGCTATCGGTAATAATTTGCACTCCAAGATCGGCCGCGAGGCGGCAGAGAGAGGAGTGGAAATCAGCCCGATGGATAACAAAGTAGGGAGCTCCGTAAGACTCCTCAAAGTTGTTTGCGAGCTTGGTGTAGCCAAGAGGAGTTCCGTTCTCCCACCTGCGGAAAGTCATGCTCTCTGGCTTGATGGCACGATCTTTGAAATATGGGCCAATACCCCAGCTGAGGAGGAGCCTGGCAGAATTTGGAGGGATTTGAATCCCAGCGCCGACCTGGAGTTTGTTAGTTATTGGACTTTCTTTGAGCTGTGGACATGATGCTTACCTCCCCCAGGACAGCTGCTTGTTCCAACACAACTACTCGATGTCCACGACGAGCCAAAGCAACCGCGGTAGATAGACCTCCAAGCCCAGCTCCGACGACCAGGATGCGTAGGGCGACTTGGTTGCCATGACTGATCCCGTTTTGACACTGATCAAAACCTTGCAGCCTCTCAAGAAGTGCGGTAGATCGAGATGGATACTCTGCGGTCTGGTTCTGAGATGAGCGACAACACCAGGTATGGACAGAGGAGCCATCTTACCTGCTTTGGAACCGTCTTTCCGTTTGTTGCTGCCATAGTGACGGATGGTTCACTGGTGAGGGTGAAGATGTCGTTTACAAGCTTACTCATCAAACGGAGTGGTTGCTACCCTTCAGTTGTTGTCGTGCGCTTTTCCTTTTCTATAGGTGGTAAACAGAGACCAGTGGCGGGTAGCGCTTCCGATGGTTCCCCGGCCTGACTCCCCAATCCCGGCAAAGACGGGGACTCCTTTCCGGTCCACGAACCGAAGATCCCGCAAAGTGACGACACATGGTAAAACAATCGAGGATTTATTATGCTTGAAACGGCCTGGTTCATGACTTAGTTCGATCAGATCAGCAGCAGCAGTTCAGCTTCAACACATAATCGCAAAACCACCAAGTCACCAAACAATCAACAAGATGCCCTCCGCCAACACTGTTCCAGCAAATGGAAATGGCCTTCACCTTGACAATGTCACCGCAGCAAAGGCACTTCAGACCTCTGAAGAGCTGGTGGCTGCCCTTCAAGCCACCAACACGGCACCTCTGTGGGCCCAGATGCAACGTCTGAACCCACCAGCTCCCAACCCCCAGACTGTCCCACATCTTTGGGCCTACGACAAGATCAAGCCCTATCTTCTTAGAGCTGGTCAGCTGATTACCGAGAAGCAAGCTGAAAGGCGTGTCTTAATGCTTGCCAACCCTGCCCGATGTGAGTGGCTTTCTCCGTGCCTTGAACTATGTTCTAATGCCTGAGGTGTAGCTGCGCCCTACACGACGGATACCTTGTACGCTGGTCTTCAACTTGTCCAGCCTAAAGAGACGGCCCCTGCGCATAGACACACGGCCTTTGCCTGTAGATTCATCATCGAGGGTACTGGTGGCTTCACAGCAGTTCACGGCAAGCGAGTCCCGATGCGTCCTCGCGACGTGATCGTCACCCCAACATGGAACTGGCACGACCATGGCAAGAAGGGAGCAGATGAGGAGGGTGGAGATGATCAACCTGTCATTTGGTTGGATGGGCTCGACCTCCCCAACTTCATCCACTTTCCTCTGCACTTTGTGGAGCACTACTCTGCTGCGCGTTATCCCGCGGAGGATGTCGATGATTCTGAAATTGTTTACCCGTGGGACAAAATGCAAGCAAGGCTGGATGCCAGCCCTGAGAAGTGGACATCTGAAGCGTACCTCAAGCCCAATGGAGCTGAAAGTGAGTCAAGAATGGCAAACTCAGTAATCGTCTGCTAACCGCTCCTTGTGTAGTTGGCAAGATCATCGGTGCCTCAGCCGAGAGACTTGATCCGGGTGCCTCCTCTCCAGAAATTTGTGAGACATCTTCGGCTGTGTATCACGTCATTGAAGGCTCTGGCTCAACTAAGATTGGAGACACAGTCCTTAACTGGAAACAGGGGGACACATTCTGCATTCCCACTTGGCATGCGTACCAGCACCAGGCGGGTGAGCAGAAAGTGTATCTGTACAGATTTGATGACAAGCCTATGCTTAGAGCGCTTGGCTTCTATCGTGTTGAGGGTGTGGATGTCGAGACATACGTGTCTGACTAGTATGTGGTTGGGATTTTACGAGGTCCTCGGGTCTCCTCTTAGACCACACCTTGTTCAACCATTTAGCTCACTTGTTCTCAATTGCTCTCCAGATGTCTTAGACTTTAAGTAGCCTGATTGATATGTTATGCTTATGTCATAAATGCATATTACTAGTAAAGACAGTAAAGAACATATTAACCATGCAACGTGTGGCTATCCCCCATATACCAGCGATATGGCGATTTTGTAATGCGTAGCACATACTTTAGTAGTGAATGTCGAAAGCAAAGTGTGGGATATTACATCTTCGATGTTCATCACGAAGTGTTCATCACGAAAGTTGCTGCATCTATTGATCGTTCCTTGCTCTAACGTGTGACCCGGGAAGTCCGTGCACCCCCCATCTCCGCACATCGTGATGCCCTCACGGTCGGAAGAAGTGGTCAGTGACAGTCATTGATTCCTCGGCCAATAAAACTTCAAATTATTAATTAAATAGCAAATTAACTAAAGAAATCATTATCAGCAATCTAGCTCTTTTTGCGCTTTTTTCTCGCCGGTTTGCGTGTGTTAGTTACCTTCCTTTTCTTAACCTGATTTTCAGCCTCATCACGAGCATCTATTATTTTATGGATCTGAGGGAACGCCTTATTGGGGTTAAACTGGACGGGTTTTCTTCCTGAAGGCTTCTTAGCCGCTGCTTTCGCCTTTAGGAGAGCGACCTCTTGCCTCAGATAGATAATTTCGTAATTATCACGATCTGCGCAGTCTTGTGCCTTTTTAAGGACCCTCCTTATGCCTCGAGTCGACTTATTTTCGCCCAGATTAAGCTGTTCAACTTGTCGTTTAATATCGCGGCCGCAATGAGGCGTATTCCACAGCCCGGGGGCATCGTCGATCTGGTTCTTTGGTGTTGAGGGCCCCGCCTTTTGTGCTTTGGAGACCTTTAGTTTCTTGACGCCGGCAAGAGCCTTCGTCACGTCAAGAGGATATATTCCAGAAGCCCGAAAACCAGCTCGGATATTCTTCTCGATCATAGCTTTCATTGAAGCCCTTTTATATGCTGATACGAAGAGTTGTTTTTGGTGTGGCGATGTGATACTATAGACGGCCCACCCACGAGTCTCCTCATGATAAAAGACCTTCAACGGTCCAAAAACCGCAACGTCAAGCGGCTGCGTAAGGTGTGAAGAGTGTGACGGGAGCCAACTAAGCCAGACCTTATTCTTCCAAGCTGTCTTCATAAGGTCTCCTGTTATATGTGTCTTATGTTGATCAAGGACCAAGATACGCCACTGGGCTGGCTTTTTTGGCTTTGTCTCAGGAAGAAAGACGAGTTCGAACCACTTGAGGAAGATATCTGCAGTTGACCAGCCGGAAGGGCTACAGTCATACTTCCAGTCCGGAATCTCCTTAGGAAACCACTGTCCTTGAAGGTTATGACCCGTAAAGACAACGCACGGCGTCAGGCGGCGACCATCAGCGCTCCCACACTCGAGAATCGTGATCCAAGCAGTTAAATCGCTCTCCATGGCTTCTGCCGCTGTCATCAATGATGTTCCGGCTACTTTCCCGGCTTGGGTTTCCCCTTCTTTGACACCAGTCTCGTCGACATTATATAGACGATCCTCCTCGATGTCACAGTCGTCAAAAAGGTCGCCAAGGCCGCGCCAATGCTCCCTAAGTCCTTCTTCTGTGACAGCCTTCTTGCGAGCGGCATTGATAAGTCGAGATGGCTTCATTTTGACCTCCTCGTGGCGAGTAAAAAAGCGGTCAACCCAATGCTTGCCGACGGGTTTATCATCGCCGCCCTCCTTCGCTATGGCCGAGGCAAAAGCTCGTATCTCAGACTTATTGGCAGGCATATGAAAAGCCTCTCTTTGAAGTATCCATTTGGTGATATCCTTCTCTTGCAAAAGACTCAACTTTTGAGTCTTTTCCTTAGCGGTGTGAATATCGGTGGCTCCTTCGATCCGGTCTTTCAATGTCGAGGGCCCTAGGCCGTGCTTGCGCGCCGAGCCGCGAATTCCGATGCTTTTTGCATCCTTGATGGCCATAGAGAGAGTTACCTCTCTATCGGTGCTTTGAGAAGTCATATTGAAAATTTGATATTAATTGAAGCAAAATTGCGCCAGTGAGAGCCATATTACATGATGTTGTGGTGATGCAATTGAGACATTCACGTGTGCGGAGATGGGGGGTGCACGGACTTCCCTGGTCACACGTTAGGTCATGATGAACTCATACAATACTTGGCCCATCACATGCAGGTAGTGTTCAAGACACCTAGGATATGGATATTGCACGAGCTCCAACAACGTATTGCGTGCATGCCATGTTTGTGATTCTGCTCTACTGTTGGCACAAGACTTGGGTTGTCGTGTTTGTCAACCAGCCGGGTTCCACTCGGCTCATTCTAGGCCAAGGTACAGTATTTGAGACATTCCCTTGTATGTTTAGAATAACCTTTACACAGTTCCCCGCAGATTCCACCAACCATTTGGTCTGGATTCTCATTACCTAGGCTAAGTTCATACTCTCCTCGGGTACTCGGGTGATCGCCCGATATTGCCCCGATGGCCGGTTTGAGACTCGATGGTAGCCTTTACTATGGCTTCACATTTCCTATGTTGAAATTCTTATTAGATGCCGGTGGTCTCTTATGATTTGAGTCTGCTTCATCTTCTATCATTAATACCATAGTATCGTCTGATTGCATTCCTTTTATCTCGATCTGCAATGACGCAACCGACTCATGACCTCGTTTCCCAAAATGGGTCCAAGGCTATCCGAATTCCATTGTTGATTAATGGAGTTTCCGTCTTTAACGAGTTAAACACCGACAAACACTCACCCACTTCGAATGGGCATTTCCAAGGAACGAGTCTTGCCGACTGCGCCGAGGCCTTGTCTAGTAGCAACCAGGCCTTCCTTCAATGGTCGACAACGCCTCCAACAACCCGGCGAGCTTTACTCATTCGCCTAGCAGAGGTATGTAACCATCATATGCATGTTGCGAATCACGGCTGAAGATTGTTGCAGATTTTGAAAGAGCGTCAGGATGAAGCCAAGAGCATCATCAAGGCAGAGATTCACTGCGGCGACGATTGGGCTGCAGAAAATGTCAGCAGCAGCATCAAGTTGATCCAGGAGAGTGCATACCTTCTTACCTCGAGGAGTATGAATGGCACAATTCCTCACACTGAAGCCGAAGGCTCATATGGCTTCGTTTTCCCCCGTCCACTGGGCGTCGTTCTTGGGATCGCTCCTTGGAATGCCCCTTTGATTCTTGGCTTTCGCGCGGTTGTTGCTCCCGTCGCGGCCGGCAATACTGCCATTTTGAAGGTATAATGCTGAACGTCACTTCAAATATGGGGATCGAGACTGAACACATTTCGCAGGGCTCCGAACTCAGTCCATGGACTCACCATTTCATCGCCGAGCTATTCGTGGCTGCTGGGTTTCCCCCTGGTGTCGTCAACTTCATTCTTCATCGACCCGAAGATGCATCTGAGGTGGTCACGACACTCATCAAACATCCCGCAGTCAGAAAGATCAACTTCACAGGCTCAACTGAGGTTGGGCGAATCATTGCTCAGGAGGCTAGCAAGGTCCTTAAACCGGTCTTGTTAGAGCTGGGAGGGAAGAATTGCTCAATCGTTCTGAACGATGGTGATGTGTCCCGAGCAGCAGAGGCCGTCCTTCTGAGTGCCACTTTGAATGTGAGTTTTTTTCTTCTTTTTTTCTTCTTCTTTTAAGCGATTCTAGGATTCTCGCTCTTCAATGTGGTGGCAGGATACTAACAGTATTGTAGGGAGGCCAGATCTGCATGTCAACAGACCTTGCGGTGGTTGTCCAAGGTGTTGCAGAAGACTTTAAAGCAAAGCTTCGGCAGCTTCTAGCCGAAAGAGCTGGAGAAACCTTCCAGCTGGTAGGGTCAAAAGGTGCAGCCAGAACCCGTGCGTTGGTAGCAGATGCGGAGGCAAAGGGGGCCAAGTCCAGATCCTCCACCCAAACCCCGGACACGAAGACGGTCCCCGTGACCATTCTGGAGGATATCGATCCATCTATGGACTTCTTTAGGGCGGAATCCTTTGGGCCTTGCCTTGGTATAGTAGTCGTTGCTGACGAGAACGATGCGATCAAGGTTGCCAACAGCAGCGATTATGGACTGTCTGCCGCGATCTGGACGAAGGATCATTACAAAGCGTTGGAGCTGGCGCGAAAGCTTCAGGTTGGAGCTGTTCACATAAACTCTCTTACTGTCCATGATGAGGCTACACTCCCACATGGAGGGACCAAGTGTAGCGGGTTTGGGCGGTTCGGGGCAGAATGGGGACTTGCGGAGTTTGTTGAGACGCAGACTGTTATCATTAATCCATAGGTTCAATGGGCTTGTAAATATACTTATCCGTTGACTGGTTGATGAACACTTCGTATATCTGCCCGTACGGAAGGGCAGGCAATGGGCCTCGGATGTTGTAGGCGTTGACGCCACCAACGCTGAGACCAACGAGAGACTCGTTAAACATGCGGCCGAATGCAGTAAACCATGGCTCCTCGCGATTCCAGACCTTAGTCTGAGCCCGAGTCAAGTCCTCACAAGAGTGAAAGATGCCTGGATGAGTGAAGCCGCCGACAATGGTCTCATTACAGACGGGCTTCGCGACCAGCTGCCACTTCTGGCTTGAAACGAGAGTGTAGAAGATGAAGCTGGCCAACAGTTGGAGCCGCATGATTGCGAGTCATGAGAGGTGCTACTTGATGGGACGATGAGAATCAGGTATGTCGTGCTGGTGAATAGTAGACCTCTTGGTGAATAACTGCTCTTTTATAACCGACATCTTTACAAATATGAAAACCAACGTTTCCGACGGCTGCCCTCCTACTGGAGCAATAACTACACGAGTGACTTACTGTAGCTCCCAAGCTTTCCCCGCACCGCTTATTCCCCATCTGGGGATGATCAATTCTGGGGAAGCTGATACGCAGACTTGAGCCAGACCCTGTTTCCATCTATTTCGTTCTAATGCGGCTTTCACTGCGGGTACAGACAGCCTTGAGCCGCCCCCCACATGACTCCGGACATGAGTTGCGGAAGTCCGTCGCCCGGACATGGGCCCGAAGGTTATGCCGAGCCATGGCATGACTGATCTCATTGGAGATCAATATCCGAGCATTGATGTAGGCGATACTCATCATTGATGTTAGCGAGGTGCAATATTTGAATTGAGTGAAGTTCGTGTTCTTATTGCCCTGGCAATGCGTTGAACGTAATCGGTTCATTCTCCAGACTCAATCATCCCAAGCTCCAACCATGGCGGCTAAAACCTCAGTTTCGCTGCAAGATCTCAGATTTGAACACCACCCTACTGGGCTGGGAGTTTCCGCACCATCTCCCCGTCTGTCTTGGAGGTTTTCAGCCCGCGGAGATGGCCAAGCTTCCACCAACCAGGGCTGGTATCAGGGCGCCTACGAAATCGAGATCAAGCGACTTGACAAGACTGAAAGGGCAGGCAACTACAAAGTTCAAAGCAAAAGCAATGCCTTTGTGCCATGGCCCGATGCTCCTCTCAAGCCACGAGAGAGAGTTTCTGTTCGCGTCCGCGCCTTCGGAGCGACAGCTTCTGAAGACCACCCCCCTGAACCCACGGAATGGACCCCCTGGAAAGATATTGAAGCTGCTTTGCTCTCCTCTCAAGATTGGATCGCAGCTCCCATTACCTTTCCTGAGCGCAGCGATAGGGCAAAGATTCGGCCAATCCGCCTGCGCAAAGTCTTTCGCGTCCCACAACTCGGCAAACAACTACACGGACGGCTCTACACCTCTGCTCTGGGTATCTAAGAAGCCTACTTGAACGGGCATCGCATTGGAGAGGAACATTTTGCCCCAGGATGGACGAGTTTCCACCACCGCCTGCAGTATCAAGTGCACGATGTGACGCATCTGTTGCGAGACAATGGCCAGGAGAACACAATTGCAATCGAAGTTGCTTCAGGTCAATATGCTGGGCGCTTACTATGGAACGACGAATACAAGTTTGCATTCTATGGTGACAGAATCGCAGCTTTTGCGCAGCTGGAGATCCGCACCGAGGACCAACCAATGCCAGATTTCGTGTTGGCAACTGATGACACCTGGGAGAGCAGCTTATCTCCCATCCTCTCCAGTAGCATCTATGATGGCGAAGAACTGTCCCTCGATTTGGAAGAAGATCAATGGGCAGATGGACGGAGCCAGTCAACCGCCTGGCGACCAGTTGAGGTGTTGCCTCTACCGGAGACGAAACTCGTTGCCGATTCATTTGCCCTGTGAAGATCACACAAACAATTCGCCCAACGCGCATATTCACCAGTCCCAAAGGCAAGACCCTGGTTGACTTTGGCCAAAATCTGGTTGGCACTGTCCACATCCCAAAACTCAGCCGTCCAAATGGTCACATCCTGCGAATCCGGCATGCCGAGGTTCTTGAAAGAGGCGAACTTGGCACCCGACCACTCCGAACCGCTCAAGCAACCGATAAAATCATGTTTGGAGGCAACAGGTGCTTGGAGAACTGGTCCCCGCACTTCACGTATCATGGATTCCGATACGTGGAGATTGAAGGCTGGACCATCGACGATGATACCGAGCCACTGACTCTAGACGCCATCTCGGCTCTGGTGATGCATTCTGACTTACTCCGTACCGGCCATTTTGAGTGCAGCAACGATTCAATCAATCAGTTGCATCAGAATGTGGTATGGAGTACCCGTGGAAACATGTTCTCCATTCCTACGGATTGCCCCCAACGCGATGAACGCCTTGGCTGGACTGGCGATATCCAGGTATTCTGCCCTACCGCAGCCTTTATCTTTGATGTCAACGGCCTACTCAGCAACTGGATGCGAGACCTGGTAACGGATCAGATGGCTGATGGTGGAATCGTCCCGCTCGTTGTTCCTGAGGTCAAGCTTCCGTGGCCTTCAGTCCCACAAGCGATCTGGGATGACGTTGTCGTGATACTGCCATGGACGATATACACTTGGTATGGAGACAAGTCTATTCTCGAGGATAACTACGCAGGTATGCAAGAGTACCTTGATAAGACCCTCCGTCGCGGACCAGACGGGCTCTGGGACCCCAGTCTCTGGCAGCTTGGCGACTGGCTTGATCCAGACGCATCACCGCACGACCCAGGTCTGTCTAGAACCAAAGGAACACTTGTGGCAGATGGATATCTGGTGTGTGTCACTAGGTTGATGTGCAAGATCTCACGGGTCATCGAGAGGACTGAGGATGCTGCCAGCTACGAGAAGCAACTTGATACGCTGGAACGAGTCTTTCAAGCGAAATACATGGCGCCATCAGGCCTTTTGGTCGGTGACACCCAAACAGCACTTGCTCTTACTCTGGCCTTTTTTCTGCACCCACAAGATGAGCCAGAGAAGCGGCAAGCGGCTGCCCGTCGCTTTGCTGAGCTTGTTCGGTATGCCCAGTTCCGGGTCTCGACAGGATTTGCTGGTACACCCCAAATTCTCTTTGCCTTGTCGGAGAACGGCAATCTTCAGCTGGCATATAGAATGCTGTTGGAGGAGCAATGCCCATCTTGGCTCTATCCTGTGCGCATGGGGGCAACCAGCATTTGGGAGCGCTGGGACAGCATGCTGGAGGATGGAACCATCAATCCCGGGGAAATGACTTCCTTTAATCACTATGCCTTGGGCTCAGTGGCCGCATGGCTACATGTCGTTGTTGGTGGCCTCTCTCCCCTCGAGCCTGGGTGGAAGCACTTCAAGGTTCACCCTCGGCCTAGAGGTGATGTCCGAAGTGCCAAGATTGGCTACCTTGGCAGCTGCGGGCAGATCCGCTGCTCATGGGAGCTGAGTTCCCAAGAAGGTGCGGAGAAGTTCCGATTGCGGCTCAAAGTACCTGGAAACTCGACCGCCGAGGTTGTGTTGACGGATGGAACTCAGATCAATGTTGGCTCAGGCGTGTACTCGTTTGAGAGTGATTATGTCCCAGAGGGAGAATGGCCACCAAAACCTCTGCGGACAGCGTTCCGCGATTGAGCTAGTCCCTGGCAATGAGGAGAGGTCAGTGGTCCATTGAAGCGTTGTTGCTAGCAGCTTGACTCCAGGCCCTGTAAAACGAGGTTCTACCTGTGGTATTGCTAGAAAAGACATTAAAACTTGATTAAACCCAAACATATACGACGAGCCCAGAGATCATCTACCATTCCATCTTGTCTACCTGTGTAACCCAACGATAGTAGAGAAGCCTATCAATATCTGAACAGCGATGTGAGAATCAGGGAGTAAAGAACCCATGGAAAGCCTAAAATGAGTCGAAACTCCTGTATCCCTACGCCTCCGTCATGAATTAGTTCAGCAATCAGAAGACCACTCAATCTGAAGAAAGGGGGGGAGGTATGTGGTGCAAGCCTTCCTGAGTTCCTTTATTACCGTGTTTCTTTGTGTGTTGAGGTCATGAATGGCCCCCTACTAGGTATAGAGCGGCAGAGAGTCTACCAAACCAACCACATTCCAAGGGCAAGGACACAAGGATCAACGCACCTCAGGAATAGAATCGCACGTGTCAACCTAGACGTTCTAGTCTGCCATGTTTACTGCAACTTAGTTGCCGATATCAGACCAGTAGTTTTCGGGGCGGTACTATATAGAAACTTGCTGAAATGAGTGATAAAGCGACCTGCACTACAGCTTAGAGAAGAGAAATTGAGTTACAACATCCCCAGGCCATAATTCCTGGCCCCATCATAGAAGCCCGATGGCCTTGAGACTTCCATCGTCACCCCACTCAAACGCATCCCAGCCCAGGCCTTGCCACTTCATGTAGGCCAGGTAATGAGTCATCTCACTAGCATCCCCTCTGCGATGGTACTCATGATAAGCAACACCAGTTGTCTCAAGCGGGTGGAGCGCTGTGTCGTTGGCATAGTCCCTACCACGAGAGATATCGTTGAGCTTGTCATACACCTCGTCACTAGTCGCTGGGCGGATAGCTTTCGGTTCCCACGGTACATCGTCATCACCGCTGTTGTAGCGAGACCAGTACTCCCAGCCGGCAAGGAGACGCGAGGAGTTCTGAGTAAAGAAGTCGACCCCGGAAGTTCCCTGAATTCTTGCTGTGATGCCCATGTAGCTGACAGCACGGAGTGTACCCATGGGATGCCCCTGATCACGACCCATCTTGGTAACTTGGCCATAGAAATCCTTGTCCCCAGAGATCTAATCTTTTTGTTAGCACGGATACACTCAAGCGGTATCATGACAGACCTCATACCTGAATTGGGATAGCATAGTCAATGGAAGGATCCGGGTTGGCCCCGACTGTCGCATGGTAAACCATATCCTCGTAGAGATCGCGGTTATCACTGAAAACGGCCACATTCATGGCACCGCTGTTGCCATACGCGCCCTGGTTCATGAAGAAGTCTGTGCGTACCAAACCTCTCGTTTCGTTCCAGCCAGCAGAAATCCTGTCAATCATACCAAGGTAGGTCTTGGTGTTCTCAGAAGACCACCCTGAGGCGCTGGCTGAAGCGCGAAGGATTTCGGCAGCCGCAGTCATATAGGCAAGGCCTTCTCCGCCTTCGATGTGCTCATTGAGATCCTTCAGAGTTGATCCCCACGCAAGAATGGTGTTTTTGGCGCGGGTGAGCCAGATACCTTTACCTGTAGCATACCACGCCAAGGTCAAAGAGTAGGCATTCTTTCCATCTTGCTGAAGAGGGATGTTGTGACCATCTCCTCCAGCCCAGGAGACAGTTTCAAAAGGGCCGGCCATGGTCCAGGTGCTGTCCGGCTGCAGAGCAGGAAGCCGGCTAACAGCATCATCCAAGGAGTCAACATATGCCGATTTTCCTTGTTGGTAGTTGTCCTGAATTCTATCCAAGGACTTGCAGTCGTGTTAGATGCCAGGATGCTTCAACGCGCCGGATTGGGAAGCGGCACATGAAGGAAGCTTTGCCTCTGCTGCGATAGCAGTGGCAACGACTAATAGTGGAGAATGAAGCATTATAGGAAAGTTTTGTGATGATGAGAGGTAATGTAGTTTTGGAACAAAGAACGATGCCCTACAGACATCCGCAAGTGATCCTTCTCAGCGCCATTAAGTCATTTTTAACTACAAGATTTCACCAAGGGCCAGAGTTCGTCCATTCATTCATTCTCCGCCGGTTCTTCCGTCTTCAGTCTCTCTAGATGTGACATGTACTTCACTCTAACAGGCGGAAATTGTGATCTTTCACCAATCCTCCACTTGATGTGTACCATCGTCAGATTAAAGGATGGCTCATGGCACACCCTTTCTTCCGGTTTCGTAAGTTCCCCACGGGGTAGATTGCAGGAGGTCTAGCTCCGAATGAACCCTTGATGCATAATGGGTTGATGGCGTAGGTATGAAGCTGGCGGATGACGAATGTCCGTGATCTCCACCCCCTGGGTCGGAGGAATGTCCGGAGGCTTCTCCGACAGACCAAGTCGGTGATCATGTCCGACAGCTCCGAGGAACGGAAAACACAGGAGGATCGATAGGATTACGGCATCAGCTGATGGGGCAGGCGCAAGTGGCCAAAGAAGATAGGAATTTGTAATGTCGTTCAGTTCTGTTGAAGCCCGACCTGCTATATGTAACCCATGCAAAGGAACAACAATCTTCTTCATCACCCCTAACTCATTTTATTCGCAACCCAAGACTGTCGAAATGACTCCCTCAGCCACAACTGTGAGCATTGCATCACTTGTCGACGCAAAGAATGTCGATGGAACCGCTCGTAAGCCACTCAAGGACGTTGCTGAGACCGTCCTATCCAACCTTTATGTCGAGCGAGCGTGGAAGCTAGCCAGCAAAGTCTTAACTCGCCATGACGCACCTGATCTTTTTCCTCACTTCACATTCCCCGGCCTCGGTTACTACATCTGGAATGATTCGACTTTCTGGACGTCTGGCTTCTTCCCTGGCATTGTCTGGCTACTGTACGAGCGGAGTCTGATGACACCACTCTCCGTCGCTCCCAGCGATGACCTTCTCCGCGCTGCACAAAAATGGCAAATCGAAATGGCCAAAGAACAATTCAAAACAGACAACCATGATCTAGGATTCATGATCATGCCGTCTTTTGCCCGGGACTATGACTTGACGGGCAATCGTGCATCCCTCGATGTCGTTGTCAATGCAGCACGATCACTTGCCTCACGATTCAGTCCCACCACTGGCACCATCAGATCCTGGGCTGGAGCTCGCACAAAGACCTACAATCTCAATGATGAAGATGTAGACTTTGTCGTGGTCATCGACAGCATGATGAACCTCGATCTACTCTACTACGCGGCCCATCATACCGGTGACAAGTCCCTCGCCGATATTGCGACTACTCATGCGACTACGACGCTTGCCAACCACATCAGGCCTGACTATTCGTCGTATCATCTGGTTAGCTACGACCCCCACCGCCAGGGAGTCGTTCGATATCGCCTCACCAACCAAGGCTATGCCAACGAGAGCACCTGGGCTCGCGGCCAATCCTGGGCCCTGTATGGCTTTGCAACAGTTTACCAATGGACACGAGATGAGCGATTCTTGGACGCCGCGATTGAAATTGCCAGGTATTTCCTCTCTCATGTGGATGAGAGCAATGGCGTCGACACCATTGTGTACTGGGATTTTGGCGCGCCTCGGCCCGGCGTATGGGATGTTTCTGCTGCTGCATGTGCCTCTTCTGGTCTTCTTCTGCTCCAGCAACTTGCTCCAGGCCGTTGCAATTATCTGGAGAGCGTTTTGCGGATTCTTGATACAGTCACAACTCGAGCAACAAGCAAAGGCGATTGCCTCCTAGAGAGAAGCACTTCCAACGACCACGTCCACGCTCTGCATCGCCTGGCCGAGCACGGTGTTGTCTACGCCGACTATTATTTCCTCGAGGCAGGAAACCGTCTACTGCAGCTACAGGGGAAAGAGAGGAACTCATCTCACGAAGACGGTAGATCCTGAGAGTCATGTCTTGGTAAGCTCAGGGTGGAGGCCTGAGTGAAATCATGTGAGAGAATAGACGCTATGTAGGCAATGACAGTGAGAAATCTGTTCGAAATTATAACTCTGGGTCCAGGGGAACGCCTTAACTCGGTTCCTTGCGTGGACATGCCGTGTTAAAGTCCCCACATCAAGCCGATTGGCTTGGATTAGGTATTCTGACTCCATCAGACAGGGGGCAACCGGAGCAACCCCCGAACGTTCCTCCGTCTCCGTCAAACGGGTCGACCTTGGCCTGGGTTACTCCGTTAGCGGCGCCGACTCATTGCCTGATTCATGAACATCCCTGGTCATGGATTGCCCATGGCCTGATGCTGATGGCCCGAGGACTTCCAAGTGACCAAGTGGCGAAGCTTTCCCATCACCTGGACAACCAGGAGCGTAGAGATAGCCGCTTGAGGCCATCCACCACGTCAGGAAGCGTGGAATCTACATTCGACGTCGGTGGAATTTGCTAGAAGCAAGGGTAGAGGACCGTTATCTTCTCCTACAGCCCTTGAAAATGCTGTGGTTGTTGGTTCGTGTAAAATTGCCCTTGACCGTCACTTGTGACCGTGACAGGAAGTTCATTATAGTCCCTCCAACTGAATATGCGGTCGTCCAGTGTCTCAATCTGGCTCGAGGCCAACATAGACAAACTACCATCAACATCCAGGGGCGTCATTAGATCCAGGGTGGATGTCGACAATGACATTGGGAGAAGGGCATCATCTGCTGTGGTGGACAGCCTGGCGTCGTTCTCATGGCCCTGCTGATACCTCCATTCCGCCACAGAGCCACGTTCTGTGGAGGAATCTTTTTGCGGCTGTCCAATGCCTTCCATCTCAGCGGATAACATCGTCCAGCTTGCCGTAAGATCAATAGCCTCTGGTTTTTGGGCATCTATTTTGAGGCGAGAAAGTAACTGAGCTGCAAAATCCCCAGCCTGAGCCGGCTCTTGATGCAATTCTGAGCCATCGTTCTGCTGAGATGAATTCCATCGCTTGGATGACTCGGCTAGAGAGGTGAGGATCGTCTCGAAATCGTCATCCACCGGCTCCATCAACCAGCTTGAGTAAGCAAGCAAGGCACGAGCTGCGATGAACTGGCAAAAGGAGAACTGCCCTGACACGAGGTACCTCCGGTGAAGGAGAAAGCGAGTACAAATCTTGCCGATCTCTTTGGCGGCCTGCTTGACCAGTGCCACATGAGCCATGAGCGTTGATTGGCCGCTGCTGTCCTGACTGCTGCTACCGACTGATGGTTGAGGCCTGCAGAATGCTCGAGGTGCCTGATATAATAGTATGCCGCTTGTGTTGTGCGTCAAGTGGGCGAGAGTCATGTTATGGTCTATATACCCATTCTTGTCGGGCGAAGCGTGCTGATATCGAGCAGGAAGTCTCGACTTCCAGTTGGCCAGAACCAAGTCGAGATTGAGAAACTCTCTCAGGAACCCTCGAGGATCCTGGAATGGCGTCTTTGCCCTAGTCGTGGTTCTAGCGAAAGTGTTAACCATGGTGAGGATCTCGGTCGCCTCAATGAGGTAGGCCAAACCACCAATGCTTGGATCAGGAGTGATTTGGACCTGCGCGGCAACATTGGCCTGTATGAATTCGCGAGTTTGAACCTGTCGATTCTCCAGCCATAGTTGGCCATCACAAGGAAGGAGTCTTCGAACCATGTTGGGGTCGAAACTTGACTTGGTGCCTGAAAGCAAGGCGGCGAACTGCTCCAGGAGGAATAGCACCCAGAAGAGGCGGCGGGTAGACTCTCGCGACCTCCATGAGCTGTTATCAACAACAAGACTCATCAGTCGCCTGTACTCTCGTTGCTCCGGCGAGAGGTGGTGATCCTCGAGATGCAACCCAGCGCGCAGTGCCACTTGAGGGAGCATCGTGACGAGGCCCCAGTAAGTTGTCATACGCCCGTCGCCGAGAAGCAGGAACTGAATTATTGTGCAAGCATGAAGAGTGTTCATGTCAGCCGTGGTAAGGAGCTTCTCACAGACTCCAGACTGCGTGCGGCACAAATACTCTTGTCTGTCAAAGTCCCGTCCCCCTCCCAGAAATGGTCCAGTTGCCGCCATGAGTGCTTCCATCTGAAGGCCGCACGGGTACGTCGACTGTTGGCCTACATAGCCCTGAGCGTGGAAGAAGAACTGAGGCTGAAGTACAGGTATCCAGGGTTGGATCTGGGTTCGATAAACGTGACACATTTCGCCAATGGTGGCGTCTGACATGTCCAGAGCAGGTGATTCGTTATTTGCCGTGTCCCTAAGCCGATCAGCTCACTGTCTCGTCTGTACGGCGCGTCGGTGAACACACTGTTGAGCACGTGAAGGTTGGGGACCTTGAGACAGAGTAGCATCGTCAGTCGTTTCGTCTCTAGCTAGATGCTGACCAGCCTGTCTCAGCATCTGCCTGGTACCATCGACGACGGAGCGAAAATCCGGCCTTGATTCAGAAGATTGGTGTTGAGGTCGCAAGAGCAAAGACTGGCCAATAACCATCTGCTCCAAGACATCAATTCTCCGGTATATCTCCTCAATGTAGCCGGGCTTTGGGCCTCTGCGTTTGTCTTGTTCATATACGCAGTCAAGCCCTTTGTCAAGGCACTTGGCACATGGATATGACCTTGAGCATTTCAGTTTTCCACGTCTACAATTCTCGCAGGAGCGCATCTCCAGAGCTGGCGCCTCATTTGAGTTTGCTGGAGATTCATGAGCGGGCACAGGCGCTGGCCTGTTCGCTAATGGAATCTGGCCAGGGCTCTCATCTGGGTCCTGAGGTGCTGTCAAAGGTGTCGTTCTCTGGGCCTGACCGTTTGTGCAGTTGTTTCTCTGTCGCTTATTTGAACGCGTATCCATTTTGACCAATGTCAGATCGACTTGGATCGACCTTAGTTGAGACAATGAGGGAATGTAACGAAGTGGTAGGTCGTGATGGAGTCTTAGCCATGCAAGATTGAGCTCGCTTTGGGGCACACGACTGGTTATGAATGGAATAGAACTGTGGGGACGGGACCCCATGTACCCCAATGTTCACGTCAGCACTCTAGACCGTCGGACGCTCGCATCGAATTCGCCCGAACTGGTGGAGACGCCATTCTCACTTCTTTAGCGGGTGACCAGCCCTTTAACTAGCCAATAAGCAAGGATCGAGCCTTGGGTCTACAGGGGTCGGTCTTGGAGAAATCAGCTTGACATCATCGTCACAAAAGTCTAGGGTGGGTTCCAGGGGCATCAAGACTCCTAGCCAACAACGTTCTCCCTTGGCATATGTGCACTTAAGCTGAAGACGTTTTGTTAGAGATTTTTGGAGTAGTATCTAAATACTACTTGATGTGGTTGATGGCTTGTGTTCTTAAGTTGAACGATAATAATGGTTAGTTATACATTTTTCCTTTGGCTTCATTGTCTCACTGAGATATCAGTTAATGCAAATAACAGAATCTCAGAAACCACAATATCTGATTGCACGCCACTATCTACGAGTAATTACAAAACCCATTAGGCGATAATTTGGTTGATTCCAACCAGAGTCCAAGGGGCCAGCTCCTGCTCTACCAACAAATTGCCCTCCGAATCAGCCTTGATCAACTCAGTCGGAAGGGTCGCAGCGTAACTTCGGAGAAACTCGGTCGTCTCCCGGGTGAGATGCATAGGCGACCCCAGCTTCTCCCAAGCAGAAACCACATCACCTTGACCCCCAGGAGTAAGTGTCTCCTTCTTGAACACCGCCCCAGGCCGCACGCCTCGAATCAGAATGCTCTTTCGCACTGATTCTCCTGTCGAGACGGTCTCATGCGCGACGGATCGGTTCTTGTACGCTGGAGGTGGCGAAGTCTTGAGTTGAGGTGGATAGTGGAAGAGCAGTGCTGAGAGTAGACCCGACTTGCTGTTGCGGACGATGGCACCGTCGCTCTTGTTGTACTCCAAGATTTGGTCCCCGAGAGATTGAAGAATCCTGAAAGCGTGGAAGGTTGGCTTTGGAATTCCTTGCAAGTTGACGAGGCCGAAACCGCCATCTATAGTGGGCAATACGTTAGCTTGGTTACCACATGCAACAGCCTTGATATTCTAGACTTACGGAATGGTTCAATACCAGCGCCTTCTTCCTCAAACACGTCCGTGAAAGTCCAGTACGCGATCGAATCAATCTTGCCTTGACTTGCAAGCATTGTGCGTGCCAGGTAGGTTGCCACAGGGACATAGTCGTGGTTGTGGTCTCGGGACGAGGGGCTCGAGTTCCACTCCGTCACATGGGTCTCGGCGTTGGGGTAAGGGCTCTTGGAAACAATTTCTCGCAAAAGAGATAGATCCTCTGGAGTCGCGTCCAGGTGGCGGACTCTTCTGGACTGGTCACCAGTCCTATCCAGGGCCCAATCTGTTGGGTATGGGTGAGAGGACACAAAGTCCACGGGGAGATTCCGAGAATGCGCCCAGTTCAAGAAATGCTCCGTTCACACCGGCTTCCATTTCAAGGCATCGATGTCTTTGGTCTGTAGGCCCATTAGCTCATGTCAAACTTGCTCATTGTCAAAGCCTAGATAGAGGGCTCTACTTACGTCCGCGAGCTTCTTTTGAACCTCAAGATCCTCGAGCTCACCATCGAAACGGGTGTCAGGAACAAATTTACTCGTTGCAGGACCTCCTACACGCAACTTAGATCCAGTCTCCTTAACAATCTTTACTGTAGCCTCGTAGAGCTCGTAGTACTGGGAGCGGGTACCAGACCAAAATCCGTCAAGGTTCGGCTAGACGCAAGGCCCCTTACATTAGCACTATCGAGAATGAGCCGAAAGACGGTACATACCTCGTTCCAGACTTCGAAATACCACTGCTCTAACTCTTCTGTTCCATACCTTTCCTGCCAGTGCTCCATGGTGGCCCGGATCATATCCTCCCACTTAGATAGATCAGTTGGGGGAGAGCCATGACCGTTCCACCAAAATGTAGTGTTCAGCTTGGTCGCAATGGCCGAGGGCATGAAAGCGAACTCGACAAATGGCCTGACGCCGATATCAAGCATGACATCAATGAGGGCATCGACATATTGAAAGTTAAAGGTGACCCGGCCATCAACCTCGTTATAGACAAACATGTCATCGTGAAAGAGACCGTGAAACCTGACGTACTTGTAACCCAGAGCCGTCTTGACGTATTGAAGGTGCTGCTACCAGTCGTTCCGGAGGCCTTCAGCGGCGCGGCCAGCTCCGGCGACGATTGACCAGAAAGGAGCTAACTGCTGAACGCAGCGGTCACTATAGGAAGCTTGGAGGTTATGCGGCATGGTGCTATGGTTGCTTCTTGTGGTGATAGTCTTCCAATGAGTGTTGAAGGAACTGTTGAATCGATGCAGTCACTGGATGATAGCCTCTGATGGATTTTGGCAATGTCGACTGTGAGTAGATCAAATCTTCTAAGACCAACGGTTGGGTTCTTTTAATCCCAAAGACTCGTGTCCGAATATTCAGTCATTATCAGATCGAACCCAACCAAGTTGAGTTGTCTTGCATGTCCGCTCTGGCATCATTGTCAGATACCGGAAATCCTCCGAGGTTTTCACCGAGAGTCCATCGCGATGTGATAGCACCGTGATAGCGAGCCTTAGCGTGGAGTTCAGGCTTCCGGACATACCCCCGAGGGTTCCACCGACCCAACCACCCCCTTCTCCTCTCAAACCGTCCCCTTCGACCACCGGTCATTTCGAGGAACTGTGGCGCCATGTAGCCGGTTTTTCGCGTTTTTTGCCCCCGGATTTTCATCCCCGCATTTGACTTTGGCTTGCTGTTGACAGTTGTGCGGGGGAGGAGGTCAATATTGCTTGGCTTGTTGACTCCCTGCGAATCATTATATATTGGAGACAACGGACAACTCTTTACACGAGAGAGAAGCATTAACAACACAATCCAGCCGAGAGACGGCGGCTCAATCTCTCCTTATTAGTATCTGATCTAGTCTCAACATGGAATCGAAAACTCCAGAATCACCTCACGTTCAACACATTGATCCTCCGGGTGATAAACCTGGTTCAATGGAGGCTTCCAACGAAATCACTCTTCCGGCCGACATCGAGGGCCCATGGCCTTCATACCTTGCCAAGAGATGGCGTATGATTCTTCGAATGTCCATCATCTACATTGCTGTTCTCAGCGTCGGCTTTGACAACTCGGTCACCAACACCACACTGGGCATGCCTGCTTTTCGTCGTTACTTTGGCCACCAGACTGAAGCCGGCGACTACGTCATCCCTGCTAAATACGTTTCTGCTTGGGCTGGTGGTACCTTTGGCGGACAAGTTCTTACAGACTTGGTGGGAGGTTATCTCGCTGATCGAATCGGCCGGAAGTGGACGCTTTGTCTGTCCGTCATTGTCATCATCATTGCATCGACCATCCAGATCACCGCCCACAGCATCGGTCAAATCATTGCCGGAAAGACGGTCTTTGGCATGGGTGTTGGCCTATACATCTCATTCGTCACATCATACACGGCTGAGTTGGCACCAACGCGCGTCCGTGGTATGGCTTGTATGGCTGTCAACTTCTGTATCCAGACCGGCAACTGGATCGGATCAGGCGCAGCCTTGGGCCTCTTCAACCGTTACCCCAATGTCAACGACACACGATCGTTCCGGATCATCTTCTCTTTGCAGTACCTGTTTGCCTCGCTCTTTTTGCTCACCGTCTGGTGGCTCCCCGAGTCACCCTCGTTTCACATCCACCGCGACGATGTTGACAAAGCAGAGAAGGTGATTGCCCAGCTGTACGATCCAGATTACGATTCAAAGCGCCATGTGGCCTTTTTAGTCCAAGAGCATGAGGCTGAGAAGGCATCTCTTGGTGTTGGTAAATCCATCGGTTGGGGTGAGCTCTTCAAAGGTCGCAACCCCCTGCGGATGATGATATCGGCCTGTATCGTCTGGCCTCTCCTCATGGGAACCGCGTTTTGGCCCAGCTACCAGTCGTACTACTTTGAACTGGCGGGTGCCACCAATGCTCAAGCTATGAACTATGGATGTACTTCGGTTGCCATTGGAACCAGCATCATCGCGTACATGCTGATCGAGAACGTCGGCCGTCGACGACTGTGGTTATTCGGCGCCACGGGAATGGCCTGCTCAAACCTGATCGGCGGCTTCATGTACATCCCAGTTGTTAACGGGAATGCCCGGGTGGCTGGCAAAGTGGCCACGGCGATGGTGTTCCTGTGGAATGGCTTCTACGACATTGGACCCGCCAACATGGGCTACGCAATCACCTCTGAAGTGCCCTCAAGCCGAATGAGAGTAAAGAACAATGCATTTGTTCACGTCGGGAGCCATTTGACGGGATTTGCCTTGTCTTATGCCGTTCCGTACATGTACAACCCTGATGCAGGAAACCTTGGTCTTCGCATGGGTTTCATTTGGGGAGGCTTCTCTGTCATTTTTGTTATCTGGGGCTTCTTCATCCCAGACGTCACTGGCCTTAACTTCTATCAGATCGACCAGTTGTTTGAGAGCCGTGCCCCTGTCCGCAAGTTTCATCAGGCAAAGTTTGACGACAACGGTCTTCTCATTCGATCATTCTCAACCAGGACCTCTGGGGAGGTTAGCTAGAGAGAGAGTCTACCGTTGGGGTGCCATAGTGAGCCATGGAGGACGTGTTGAGGGGGCGAAGGCAGAGCAAGGAGCTGCGATCAAGATGTGCAGGGGTATGATTCAGTACTGGGATTCCCATTAGGGAAAGCCCCATCATATTAGTTTAAGCAGAGAAGAAAGGCATTTCGAACTATCCGTGCTCTTCCGTCGCATCCGTGAATCACTCTGGGAGATCACGACCAAGCCTCGATAGTGCCATGAAGATTTACACTAGCCAGACATGTATGCATGAGTCACATGGGAAAAGGTTGTTTGTGGACTTTTATCAATAATATAATTTATATCTAGCAGCGGCTCTTACAGATGTGATCCTGTGACGTTCCTAGATGAAGCCTCGAGACGAGGAGCCCATACCCTCATCGCTCCGTTTCCACCACGATTGGCCCGGAGGAAAAAGGGAATCGCTACCAAGTCCCGAGGAGTTTTCTCATATACCCAAGGCTGGCCACTGTACAGTCCCTTCGGCTGCACCTCAATGAGCTGCTTTCCCTGGACATGCCCTGTTACAACCTGGTCAAGTCCAGACAACTGCACAGTCTTGCCGTCGCTGACGGGGCCATCCACAAGTCCAACATAGTCAATATCGGTTCCGTCGTTATCAACATCCTCAAGGCAGTACACAAGCGGCCCTCTAATGAGACAAATGTCATCCTTGTTGGTATTTGGATGAGCGTATGTCTTGCGAAAGACCACCGGGAAGTTGAGGTGAATGTCAGTGTTCTCGGCCGAGACATAGAGGTAACCTTTCTTCACCTCGCCTTTTACAGAGCATGTCCAGTCGCTTGCCCAGCTGGGGATTCGAAGGGCAAGGTTGGCTGACCCTTGGATGGATAACATGACTTGACCATCCCAAGGCATGTCGGTCTTTTGTCTAATGATGACGCCGCTGTCTGAGATCTTCAGCTCACTGTCGATGTACTGATGAATCGCCACCAAATTTGTAGAGGCATCCTGAGTATAGATCAACGAGCCGAGATTGCCCAGTAGCTTTGCAACGTTGGGAGGACAGCAAGCCACTCCAAACCACTTGCTCCTCTCCTTGAACTCTCCCTTCCGGGTACGTAACACATTTTCGTAGTAGAATGCGTCTCCGTCCTGATTGACGGCACCAAGAAAGCCGTTGTAGAGTGCAACCTCCATGACATCGGCGTATTCAGCATCGAGGTCAAGACGCAGCATGCGGGCACACCAGTTGATGAGTGCAAAAGTGGCGCAAGTCTCGGCGTAACATCCTTCATGCTCTAGGTCAGGCAGGATATAGGCAGGCCCAAACCCTTCCCACTGACGGACTGACCCAAGCGAGCCGGTAACGTACATCCTCTTGTCGACCATGTCTCTCCATAGACGACCCAGAGCTGCCTTCAGCTGGCGGGCATTATCTGCATCTGTCGACAGGCGCACAAGGTCGGTAGCCGCGGTGTAAAAGTACATAGCGCGCACTGAGTGCCCCTTGACTTGCGTAGCATCAACAAGTGGCTCGTCGGCCTGTTGGTAGGCATAATCTCGTGGATCCCTGAACCAAGCTTTGTGCTCGGTTCCCATGTGACCATAAGGATCTGCACCTCGTGCAAAGGCTTCCTTGTCGAAGTAGGTCTCATCCTTCTCATCTCGTCGACCTCGCTCAGTGATGAAGTACGTGGCAAGCTTGAGAGGAAGAGGGTCCTGAGTGAGTTCGTATAGCCTGAGCAGGCCAATCTCAATCTCTTGGTGTCCTGGGTAACCGCGTTTCTTTCCGGGCTCGGTGCCGAAGACAGAATCCAGGTGCTTGCAGACCTTCATGGCCACTTCGAGTAGTCGTCCATTTCTTGTGAGCAACTCATAAGCAACTGTCGCTTCGAGAAGGTGTCCGAGGCAGTACAGCTCGTGGTTGTCTCTCAGGTTGGTCCAGCGGTCTTTGATGCCTCTCACGGTGTAGTAGGAATTGATGTAGCCATCCTCATGCTGGGCGCCGCGAATCATCTCCACGGCGTCCTCCACCACGGCTCTCATACTGTCATCGGGATGCTTGATGAGGAAATAACAAGCAGCCTCGATAATTTTGTAAATGTCGCTGTCCCAGAATTGATGAGGCTTCACGTCGTGGCCCTCATTCCAGGTCAGACAAGTCCAATGGTCCCACGTCTTTTGGGCTTCAACGATGGCGGGGATGGTTTTGAGCCTGGAGCAATCCTGGACGTGAGACCAAAACGAGGACGTGACGTCCACGCTGGTTAGGGGAAACTCTTGAAAAGGCATTACGGTGACAGACTGACAGCGGCAGAAGATGGGAGGACGATGGACCACGATCTTGGTGAATGTTCATTGAGCATCAAGGGCAATATTTTGGATCCTTATTATACCAGACAACGGAAGATGGCGCTCCACAGCGGAGGGGAACCGATAAGCAAGCGGACAATGCTACGGGACGTCGCATCCATCGTTGTTACAGGAGGCATTGTCGGGCTACGAGCCAATGAAATCGCTAAATCGCCGCCATTGTTGGCGGATCAAGCCCCATGTTGGCGGCGTCTGGGGTCAAAGTGCGGAGATGATTCACATCACAATCGAGGAACGACCATCTCACGGCGAAGCGTTTGTTTATTGGAGCGCATGCATTCAGAGTGTATCAGCTGTTCAACGTAGAGGGGTAGCTATACTTTAAGCCAGTCATTCACTACGACCTTCATAAAGCCAAATGGCGGCTTGGAGGTAGTCATCTGTCAACTGTCGGCTTTGTCGGCTTTAATGCCCCCCCTCTTCCCTTGAATGATCAGCATGGGATCCCCACACGCACAATTGAGACCGTCAGGCTCGATTGATCGACCTAACTATTGCTAAACATAATTGCCCACAGTTCATCCCCCGTGGTATTGCTCCCACCCACCCCGCCATTCACCTCGACACCAAGTTCCCTATCCTCGATGGAGATGTCGTATCTATTCAGAAAGTTCACCATCCACTGATCCATGTTGAACGTCTTTGAGATACTGCTCATCTGACAAGCATTGTGAAATGACTGAAGCCGCGAAAATGCAAGCTCTGTAGAGGGCCAGTACTTCTGGAGCTCTTGTAAAACGACAAAGTTCTGCTCCAGGAGCTTCTTCGCCTCGGCTGCTTCTGGTCTTCCAGTTCCCAACAGCATCGTGTGCAGGTGAATGGTTGATGCGATAACGAGAAGATGGCTGTTGACTGGCGACCACAAACAGTCTAGATCTGGGGCGATGTTGAGTTCCCAGAAGAGCTTGCTCAATGCCGTGGCATGGGCCTTGCAGAGCTCGGCATACCCCAGTGCTTCTTCATCCACCGTGACATTATCATGCGGCACGATGCATTTGTTGAGAAACTGATAGAATAGCAGCTGCCCCGTGTGGTGGTATATGATATGCATGACTGCAAATGGTCGGCCATATCCACGGTCTGAGTAACTACTCCAGTTCTCCGGAGTGTTTCTTAGAGTTGACGGCAAACTCTGGACCCAATGATCAAGCTTTCTAGCAAGGTCGCGGACCAAGTTCCTGATTCTAAACTCCAACGATGGTTCATGAACAATGTCGTAGTTCAACTTGACAGCTTGTGCGTGCCATTGTGTCAGAGGAAGGATCAAGGTCCATAGGCTCGTTGCGCGCGACTCGGGGCCAATTTGAACGTCCGTAAGGCCATAATCTGGAAGGCCATCGAAAACTTCTTCCCGAATTGGTCTTGGAAATGTCGGGTCGTTGCGCAGCTGTTGTGGTAGCTGAGATCTGACAGACGTCCAGCAATCCATCATCCAGACTTGCCAGTACACTAGTCTGTTAGCAACAGCGATAGATGGAAGGATTGAACGCACAATTAGTCTCAACCTCTCTGGTTAGTCTATCGGAACTCAACACAATCGGGAGTTGAAGAGCCTGAGTCATCCGTACTGCCTGGCAGTTGAGCAGAGCATCTTGATCAACGTCACCCTCGACAAATGCCGCAAACGCAAGTATAATGCAACCTTGAAGAGCCTCAATAGAAATGAGCTTTGTGCGTTCGTTGAAAGACTTGATCGCTTCTCGCAGGAAAAGCTTCCCACGTGACCATGGTGTAACATGGTCGAGGGCAGGGTTTGAGGAGAAGCTGTGCATGTCAGAAGCTTGTCTTTGACTGGCTGTAGCTTGTACCTACCGAGCTGCCAGGGCAAAGACAGCAAATAGCAGATATCGTGCGACCAGCCCCTGCTTTTGGTCGCGCACGAAGGAGCTGTGGTGAAATAGGAGATGCTGCTTGTAATGAATGACCCTGAAATAAATCTCGATCAATTCATCACGTAATGCGTCATCTCTGTCGACAATCTGTATTATATCTTCACGTTCACTCGTAGAAGCACTGCTTTGAGATGATGGTGCAATGCGTGCCAATGGCCGTGGGATATCCGGAGACTCCCGAGCTGCTGTTGGTGCGTTGCATTGAAGCCCCTTGGATGTGCACAACTGGCAAGCTGACCCCACAGCACTGGGGATGCACCGCTTCTTCCTTGACCTATTATATATGAGTTTATAGGTCATAGCTACGAGGGAGATGTCCTACCGACAGACACTACAGGACGAGACTGTGCGCATCTTGAAAGGTGTGGCTCCGTCAGATTTGATGTTTAACCTCGGATCGCTTCCTGAAGTTCAAAGCGGGGTTCTCATCAGGTGACAAGCCCGGATTTGGCATCTCGTATTGACTAGTTCTTCGACAATTCAACATCTTGTCTGCTATGATTGCTATGGTATGCTTCCAACATGATGTATTCCATTCAACAGAAGCAATTGTTAGTAGATGAAAAAGAAAAATATCAACATGATAAGTGCGCATATAGAAAACCGTTGTTGTCGGATGAAGGTGCGAATCAATCTGGGGTACAGCGATCAGCCGCTTACACGGAACCCAGCCGTCTACCCGAAGACCGTGCATGCGCCAGCATGAGGCGGGATAAACGACGTGTGAGTGGTCAGTCGGACAAGCCATGAAAGCCACGGCGGATTAAAACGACCCTGACTCGTCAATGGAAGCGGCTTTCAAATGGGTGATGGTTGTCAGAACGCCCAACTCTCCAACCCTCAGGGGCCAGCTTCCTCTCGCAGCAAACGCTCGTCAAAGTCGACTGACAACTCCGAATAAACAAGACGCCACTCGTTCGCATTGGAGCGCTTCTACTATTCCCCCGCACGTGCCTTGGCGGCACACAACCTCGCGTCGAGCGTTCCAGGCTCTTGGGCCCGGCTAATGCCACCAACTCAATCAAGCCTTTGATCCCCATGGGGAAGATGGTTACAGTCGCGACGAGTATATATAGATGATTAACAGCTGGTCATTTTGATCAATATCATCAAGCATAATCGATATCTCAATCTGCAACCGACTGCACTCCAGCATGGCTCAAGACAAAGTCATTCCGACCGAGCAAGGACTTGCCGGTCTGGATTTGAACGATCCTCAAATCCACGAGCTTATTCAACGTGCCCAAGATGCAGATGCTGCTGATAAGAAGCTGACGGTTAAGGAAGCCCTCAAGAAGTACAAGAAAGCTGTCTTTTGGGCATCTCTTTTGTCTGTCAGCTTGATCATGGAAGGCTACGACCTGGTCATGGTATGTCTGCCATACGCTTGTTGCACTCTCCCTAGTCAAGGCATACTGACATCTCTAGATCGGCTCCTTTTATGGACAGACCCAATTTCAGCAACACTTTGGAGAGTACAGCGAAGCTGAAGTCAAGAAGGTCATCACTCCTGCTTGGCAATCTGGTCTCTCCAACTCGGCTCAAGTTGGCCAACTAGCCGGTCTCTTGATCAACGCGTACTCTCAAGATCGATACGGCACCCGGCTGACTATGATGGTCTTCATGGCTTATCTGGCCTGCATGATCTTCATCATCGCTTTTGCCCCCTCTCTGTCTATTCTAGCCTTGGGCGAGGCTCTCTGCGGAGTGGCCTGGGGCGTTTTCCAGGTGAGTCCCCTAATTATCCTCTGTTGCTCTCGAACTCTGCTGATGTTGTTAGACGCTCTCTACAACATATGCCTCCGAAGTCGTCCCCACCGTTCTCCGACCCTACGTTACAGCTTGGGTGTGTATGTGCTGGGGATTCGGTATCCTCCTGTCGTCTGGTGTCGTTCGAGCAACTTCCGATATCAAGAGCAATCTCGCTTGGAGGCTTCCTTTCTATCTCCAGTGGATCTGGCCGGTTCCATTGTTTCTGGTGGCGTATTTTGCCCCAGAGTCGCCTTGGAATGCTGTTCGCCGTGGCAAGATTGACGAAGCTCGCCATAGCTTGATGAGACTTGCTACAGCTTCGGCGGATAAGGAGGCTGCTGTTGAAGCCAGCTTGGCCTACATCAGACACACAACAGAGCTGGAAAAGGCAGAGACGCAGGGTGCATCTTTCTGGGAGTGCTTCAAGGGTACCAACTTGCGCCGGACCGAGATCGTGCGTACAATCCCCTCTAATGCTATTGACAAAGCTGACTATTTAGAACTGCGTCGTTTGGGCGGCCCAGATTCTCTGCGGTAACGCGATTCTTGGCTTCGTCATCGTTTTCCTCCAAGCCGCTGGCTGGTCCGAAGTTCAGTCATTTAACCTCAACATCTCCCTTTCAGCATGCTACATCATTGGCGGTATGATTTGCTGGCTCCTTTTCCCGCATCTCGGCAGAGCGACCATCTATATGAGTGGGCTAGCATTCATGTTTTGCTGTCTTCTGGCCATTGGCGGCCTCGGATGGTCCGATAGCAAGGATGCCTACCTTGCGGTTGGACTGCTATTTGTTGTCTCAACTCTTTGCAACATGATCACCATTGGACCGGTTTGCTATCCAATCGTCGCCGAAACACCCTCAGGACGACTCCGTTACAAGACTATCGTCATTGGCAGATTTGTCTACAATCTTACTGCGATCTTCAATAACGCTGTTACACCACGAATGATCTCAGCTTCAGGTTAGTGAATTTGTATAGGATATGAGGAGCGTTACTCACACAAGACAGGATGGGGCTGGGGTGCCAAGACTGGTCTCTTTTATGCCGGTACCAACTTGCTTTGCTTTATCTGGTGTTGGTTCCGCCTTCCAGAGACCAAGGACCGTACCTTTGGAGAGATCGACATCCTGTTCGAGAACAAGGTTCCCGCCAGGAAGTTCAAGTACACCAAAGTCGATCGTAAGTTCAATGACTATTCACACTCACCCCGCAGAATATTGCTGACTGTTCTCAGAATTTGCCCAGCATAGTGACTACGTGTTTCAGGAAAAGGTTGAGCATGAACAGATTGAGTAAATCAGGCCTTGTCCTTTGAGGTACGCGGAGCTATGGGATGCCTCTACTATCTGACATCGGCATTCAGCCCTGTGCGCGATGGATATTTCCAGCGGGCCATCAGGCTCCAGTACCTCTCGTCCTATGTTATCCGAGATACGGTAGTGGTTATTAATGCCTCGAGGTGGCTACCACCCTTCCTAGCACACTGTCTGCCAGATCAACTAGTTTCACTCACGAAGAGTCCTTTCTGACTTGTTGCCACGTAAACTTGCTTCTTCGTATCTTGATACGCTCTCCAACCACCTGTTCGTGGGTCTGGTTGTCCACTAAGACTCTTTAACGCCTTTCCATATAACACTCGAGATGCAAGACTGATGCCGAATAACCAGAGACAAGAACGAGAGGATGTGATTATGATCATTGAAAGTTTTATCAGGTATTGATGACGATTTGAATTAAACATCATGTGACACGACCTCGTAAGACAAAAACGCCCACTGCTGAGACAAAGGTGGGAGTCAATATTGAGTAAAGAGTGCTGTCTTGGCATATATCACCTGCAACCTGACTGGTTCTGATGAAGCCACCAATGTAGCCACCAAGGTAGCCACCCCCGCTCCTCGAGAGCGGACACTTGTTGCTCTTTGAGCATAAAGAACAAGTTTCATTGTTCCCCAACTCTCCCCTACTCCTCGAGTCCCTCTACCGCCATTCCCTTCCTCATACAACATGGAGGCCCAAACGACACACGTTCATCAACCACTGCCGCCGCTTCCCGCGCTTGGCCAAAAGCCTTTTTATACTCGGATTTTAACCTTATTCCCTGGCGAAATGGATGCTCCTCTATTCTGCACAATGCAAATCATTGACCTGAATTATCCCCCCTTTGCATTTGAGGCACTATCCTACGTCTGAGGTAAAGCAAAGTCACCTGAGCATCTCTTCTGCGATGATGGCCATCTCGAAATCACTGTGAATCTGGACAAGGCTTTGAGACATCTCCGGCTGAGCAGTACGAGTCGAAGGCTATGGGTCGATGCTATTTGCATCGGTCAAACAGATCTTGCAGAACTAGCCCGTCAGGTTCAGTACATGCGACTCGTCTACAAACGCGCTTCTCGAGTCATTGTTTGGCTTGGTGAAAAGCAGGAGTGGACCGAGACAGCCATCGCATTTGCAAAAGAGCTGGTCAGCTTGAAAGCTGATTTCATTGGGAATCTTGCTCTGCCAAGTGACGGAGTAAGGGCTCCGGCTGGGTATCCAGCCCAGATAGGGCAAGGGAGAAGGTCCGATGCATTCTCACTATTATCCAATGTTTACAAGAGCAACCAAGACGGGGCCGAAGCCTCAGCAAATTTGTTTGGGCTGGAGTACTTTACTCGAGTCTGGTATGCTCCCACAAGGTGGTTACGATTTCTTGAGAAACTCGCTCAACTGATGCTTCCAAACGTTAGGTGTATGCAGGAGGTGGTAGCCTCAAGCTATAGCATCGTCAAGTTGGCAGATCTGGAGATCGACATGAAGGACCTTTTGTCGCTGCTCCCCTTTGTGCTTGATCGTCGAGGGTTGGATCTTGAGCCGACGCCTTTATCACTGTGGCGGATTGTTTACGAAATGCCCCTTATCTACGAACAGTTCAAATACTCACATCCCGAGGGCTCTATCGGGACCATGTTGGTTGTATTGACTTCCATCAGGGACTTTGGAGCAACAGACCCCAGAGACCGCATGTTTGTCATTCTTGGAATCACCGACGGGGGTCTGGAGCCGGTCTACAGCATCACCGAAAGCAATTGGTTGGCTGATGTTGCTCGAAAGGGTTATTCTTGGATTTCACGCCGAATCAATTCGATCTCTCCAGCTCTAGAGCCAACTCGACACCCTGCATTGATCCCAAATTACAACAAGAGCATGCGAGAGGTCTATCAAGAGTTCACCCGCTATTGTATCTGGAAACCCTCACGACTTCTCACCGTCCTCGGACACATCCAGCATCACGAGGATCCAGAAACCGTTCTGGACTTCCCCAGTTGGGTACCGAGATTCGATCAGTGCCGAATCGTTTCCAAGTTTACTCCGGAGTTGTCCGATGCAGGCGTGCCCACCAAACTCCAAGTGTACATCGCCGAGACCCACGACAATCCCTTCCATCCCTCAAGTCCATTCAGTAACCCAATCGAAGAACCTGACATTCTTCAACTAGATGGGTTCCAAGTCGACACAATATGCGCTGCAACAGAAGTCTTCACGCAAGAGGCAGACGGAACCTTTTCCCCTGCCTCGCTTTGTAGCCAGCTGTTCCCTCACCCATTGTTCCCAAGAGTGCCGGGGCAAGTACGTCAATACCAGTTCAACAAAATGGCAACTGATGTTGCTTTTCTCCAAACGTCGTGCGCCGGAGGGATGCTATCGGCATATTCCCAACTAATGAACTCGTCGAGTCCCCCTAGCAAGACTCGGCAATCCCGCTTGGAACAGTCACGAAGGCTAGCAGCGCAGGCAATTCTCAGGTGGCTTCGAGAAAGACCCGAGGTCGACGGTGACGCTTATCCCGATCTTGGACCACCGCCAATAGATGAGTTTCACGTGAGCCCGATGGAGAGATACCAGAATCAAGCTTTCAGTTTATGCGCCAACAGGAAGGTCTATAGAACAATGGCTGGTATTCTCGGGTTGGGGCCAAAGTTCTTGAAACCAGGGGATTGCGTCGTGGTGTTGTTTAGAGGATCCTTTCCTATTGTCCTTCGCCCGCGGGGTCGTGACTGGATCTTTATTGGTGAGACGTATCTGCATCATGATGAGGTTTGTCTTGGGCAGTTGGCGACGAAGGCCAAGAGTCGAAGGAGTCAGGTCGACGTGACGAGGTTTAGGATCCGGTAGTATCATCTGTCAGACAAGCTCGGCCGTTCTACATCGAGTTAGACAATTGTGATAGTCTTTCTCGTCCACTTAGGCCGTCCTAAGGGCTCCAGAAGCTCCAGCCACCCAATACGCTCGAAGACGTCTTCCCTTCCCACCTCTCCTATCGCTGGTGACAAGATTAAGCATCCGCGATTGATATAGCCATTGTAGGGAATCTCGTATGTAACCGGGGCGATCTCAAAGGTCGGTTCTAGATCTTCTGGAATGCTGGCAGGATCGTCAAAGAAGATTCTTGCCCTAATATCACGTCCTTGATCGTCCACTGCAGCACCGCGGGCTATATTCAGACCCTCACCATCGTCCCGCATTAGTAATACCTGCAGAGATCGAACAAGAGTGCTCAGCACAACTTCTTTCTTTGGTTGAAGAGATCCTGGAGGTGAACCAGGAGATTCTTGCATGCTCAATAGCTTGGCTTCTCCCTTGTATCTGGGGTTGTAATGAAGTGCAAAGTCGACCCTACTCATCTTTGACGACGCCCAGGACCAGGATGGCCCCATCTTACTTCTCTCAAGCTCAGTACAGATGCGTCTAGTTCCATACCAGGCTAGGCTGAGAATAAACTGAGACAAAAAGTGGCCGCAAACGTATGTGTCAGGGAAAAACAGCTGAGTCCTATCTGCGACTCCTTGAATCGCGACCAACCTATCATCAAAGTAGGTAAAGTTCATGGTTGAGTACTTGGTTACCAACTGGAACCAATACTCTCCAAGCGCTTGCTCTCTCGAAGTGTCTTTGGAGCGTAGAAGTTGCTGGTGAGAACGATCGACAGCTGCAAGGAACTCGTTCTGTGGTACGCCCTTGGGGAAACATTCGGACGCCTGTAACTCGGCACATTCCCAAAAGACGGCATCACGACTGAAATGAATTACTCTGTTTGACAAGGAGCGCTCTTGGAGAGTCCAGCCCCGATCATACAGAGGAGTATTCGTAACGTTGGTCAGCCAGAGAGGGTGAAAAGGGTCGGCGTAAATTTCTCGTGCCGGCTGGTCCTCCTCCGAATCATTGAATCGCGCAAGTAGTACGGGTGAGACGTGATAAAGCTCGCCTGGTCTCTCAGTGAGGAAGCCATCGTTACTATCGTACGCCGCAGTAGCGGCAATGGTGCACAGGGCGTTCTGGTAGTATCTGCCCATTAATGGGGCTTCTGCGAGCCAGTCGGTGGCGTCTTCTCCCTGGTTGTGCTGGATGATGCATATGGCATCAACAAAGAGGTAGCGTTGGCCCATGGCTCGAGTGACGTCAATGGCATCAATTATGGTCTTGGAGAGCTCTTCGAGGTTTATCTTGGCTCGTCTCTGCTCAAAGTTGTGTCTTGTTGTGCGGGCATTGAGGTTTCCTTTGCCCCAGCAATAACTGAGGATGAGATAATCGGAGAAGACAGTTGATCCTTGCTCGAGTTTCGGTACATAGAGTCGAGGTGAAGCTCCTTTTACACCCACGTCGATGACTCTGTTGGGCAGCGGAGGCTTTTCCATGTGCCTGCTAGGACTAGTTTGACCATGCGGAAGATTGCACAAGGCATGGTCTCCGCAACATGTTTTGATCCAAGGCTGAATGCGCTCTTGAACAAGGTGTTCAAGGTCTGTTTCTCTATCTTGGGGCTTGAACTCTATACATTTAATCAATGATCTGCTCTAATAGGTAGATATTCAAACTTACGCCGGATAGGCTCCATGCTGTTGGACTTTGCTTGGTAGATTAATCCCGCAAAATTTCCATTCTCTGAGTCCTCCATCCTGACAGCCAATCTCTTAAGCCTTGGTACTTTGGGCTCCAGGGATGTCACCTCGATCTCAGTGCCGAACTGGAGTTCCTCAATGTCCCGAGCGCTGAACACTAGGACGCGACGCAGTAGCCGACATAGCGGGCATCCAGCGGCAGCTGAGGCCTCCAACTTCGTAAAGGTCTTGTAATGAGAGAATGCATGGCCGAATGGCTCTTGGTTGACTGCCTTGGATAACTCCTGGCATTTCTTGCATCGGGCGTCAAGTGTGGCGCTATCCATGTTGAGGGTGTGAGGAGGTTGAGTTGGTAAGCGGGGTAGGCCCCCAAAGCGGAAAAGATTTGGCTCGTGTGGGACCATTAGTAGCCCAATCACGAATGCCCTGGCATTTTTGGGCTGTAATTCTTGGTAAGTAATGTGTCAGATCAGATCATCGAATTATTATCATTCTATGAAAATTACATAACGTACATGATAAGCAAGTAGGACAGTCAAGCAAGCGGGATAAAAATCCCTCAACCTATATCATCTCTATTTAATTAATTAATTCCTCGCCATTAAAGATATTAAGCTCAAACAATGAGGCTAAAATCCTTCTTGTACTTTAGGCCCTTGAAAATAACCTAAAATTAAGCCTCCGACAGGCGGCAAAGATATATAAAGTTGCTCATATAAGGCTCTGGCGCCGGCAGCAAGGCATCTAATCTCGACGCGATACTATCTAGAAATCTCATAAGCTATCTAATCTAGAGGAAGAGATCCTTATTTACTTTATTCTCGACCTAGATTCATAAGGATTTCCCCCCCGGCTTCGTAGTATAAAAGAGATAGCTAATTAATTACTTGCCGACCGCGATGCGCTACTAGTCGGCACGTATTAGGCTTTAAATTTTATTAGGTAATACCTAGACCTTAAGATGCATTTTTTTTAGAAATATAACTACTAGAGAGCTAAGTGCAAAGATCTAGCTATTATCTAGAAGTAGTTTATACTTATAGCAAATATAACCACGCAATATAGCATCTAATTAGATGATTTCTATAATATTAATAAGACTAGCTTTATGATGGGTATAATTTAGAGCGGAATAGTCGTCATAGGCATAGATAGGCGTGGAAAGCCAAAATTAGTGCAGCCTAGAAACCGGGAATGGATTACGGTCATTTAGGCGATCAATGCAGATGGCTAAGCAATCCCGCCGTTCATCATCGGTGCGGGCTAATATTACCTCGCCAACTGGTACCGGGATAGCAACCTCCCGGGCGATTGGGCTATTATAATGACCCAAAATGGCTAGACCGATAACGAGACCGGTCTCAAGTGGCTTAAGCACTTTGACCGGTGCACAGCTAAGCGATCAAATAGTCGCTATCGTCTTCTGATCCTTAATGGCCACGAGAGTCACCACTCAATTGAATTCGAGAGATATTATGAGGAGAAGAAGATCATCAGGCTTTATATGCCCCCTTATTTATCTTATATACTTTAGCCACTTAATATCAGGTGCTTTGGGCTACTAAAGCAGGCTTATGGTCAAGAAATAAAGCATCTAATTAGATGCTCTATAACCCATGTTTCAAAGACTGAGTTCTTTCTGGCCTTCTATGCCGCATTTTAGGCCACTATGATAGAAAAGAATATTAAGTTAGCCTTCAGAGGGGCCAGGCTTATTCCTCTTGACCCAGAAAGTGTAGTCTCAAAGCTTAATGTGCAGTTATGGACTCTAATGCCGCCTGAGGAGGAGGCTGCTAGGGTCGGACCGGAGCTTATGCAGCTAAGGTGAACTGGTTGATTGAATATCTAAGACTAAGGAAGGGAGAGAAAAGGAAAAGAACTAGCTGTGACATGGTGACATATTCTTGTTCTTCATGACTTCTCCGACGGGTACAATATAAAAGAGCACACCAATAATGGTGACAGATTGTTCCGATCCATTCGATATTCAGCCATTCAACCCCTACGCAGAGTTTCCAGCTCAGTGCTGCCTACACAACGTCACGGTCAACTTAAGGTTCTGTTGGATAGCGTACGGCATATTCGATCAGAATGATATGAAATAACACGATGTGGAGCCAAAAGTGATGATGTTATTGCTTGATCTTCCTCTCGGCCCCTCTCGAGAGAAGAGGGGGTTTTCTAGTCACCTGACTAAGGCTAGGATATCTGTGTACCAGGGGTTTATGCAAATTCGGGGCATATGCCGCCACACGAGGGGTCAATCCAACAGGTTCTTTAGGTTAAGGTTATCCACGATCCGCATTGCTTAAATTATTGCGGCACATGACTTAGTCACGTCAGCAAGTCAACCCCTTCGGAGTGCTCCCCGTTCCTCCGCCCCGCCTCCGGGCATGCAGGTCCCGCTTGCCCAAGTCGCCCACCGATAATTCTACTCAAGGTCCTCTATAGTTTGGTAGGTAATTCGGTTTACTTGTAGCCCTCGTCATGCTGGGGTCAAAGGTGCGGTAGAAGAGCTTAGCAAAGCGGGCGGCGGCTGGCATGGTTTGCGAAATCACATACGGCGACCCTGGCAGTAGCTTTCCTGTCGCGAGGCAGCACACCATGAACCATCACTTCACAGCCGAAGGCACAGGAATCACAATTGGGGATGCTACTGGTGTTGAAGAGACTGGGTTACCCAGGCTATGCAGGCAAAGTCATTGGATGAGCCACTATTCACATATATACTTGCAGCCACTCTCATCATTAGCGCCACCATTACCCATTTCCGGCCTCTAGAGCACAACATCAACCCGCACGCATTCCAGTACGTAGCATAACTGGCCAGGATGGAATGTAAATCGTTTTTTACAGTTGTGAGACTCAAACCTCCTTCAGAATTCTGTGGGGCTGTGCTTCCAAGGCAGTCTCGTTGGCAATGAAGGACAGCCTACCAGGGAACCCGTACACGTACGTCTAGGCGTACAAATAAGATAATATTCTTCCCCCTAAGGGCTAATATACTTCACGAGAGGAACTGGCCATAGTAATTAACGCTTAGGCAGCGCCCCGAGGCTATGCCTTTATCTCCTAAAGGTCTACAAAGAGCTCTACTAGAAGAGCTATATTTACCTTTATCTATGATCATAGAGGAGGGCCTACTGCCTCTGCCGCCTCTATACCCCCTAAGAAACGGATCCGAAAGACCACATCACGCCGTATAAGATGCCTCTTCTCTGTAATAGTAAAGGCAAGCCTATGTGGGACTGAATAGTCCCTTAGGCATCGTCCTAACTCTCAATTCCATTAGCATAATCACCCCCTAAGCTTCAGCCTAGTAGCACATCCAGTATATCGCCAACTATCACACCTAGATAAATCAATAGTCCACCGACTCTCCGGCGCCGGCATCATACCAAAGTAGATTAGATCTTATCTATACACGAGCTCAAATACGCTCGCTATATAGTAGGATATCTATAACTGTATTGCACGAGGCAAGCGGCTACTTGCTAAGAGTCAAAGCCACATACATGCCCTTACTAATCAACTTAATAGCGAGGGCTTCTAGAGCGAGATTTATCTTAATAAGACTAGTAGGGTTATAGTAGTCTTATTTGCATATCTGGAGTCATTAGGATACCTTAAGTTATATCCTAAGGTGCTTTTATTAGACTATACGCGTAAGACCAATAAGTATAAGATACCCCTTCTTGATATAGTTAGTATTAATGCTTACCAAAGCTCCTTCTGTATTACATTTGCATTCCTCGGCGGCGAGGAAGAAGAAGACTTCGTCTGAGCTCTTAGGAGGCTGCGGCAAGTATATAAGCTTCACGGTATAGCTCTTCCTTCTATGATCCTCACAGATCGCTGCCTGGCTTATATAAATGCCCTTTCCTCCTCTTCTTGCTTCCCCGAGTCAGCCTTAATGCTATATATATGATATATTAATAAGGCTATCATAGCATATTATATACCTATATTTACTTAGGATAAAAGTAACCCTAAGGGGGATAAAGAGTAAAAGTAATTCTTTAGCTTATGGTATAAGATCGTTGCCTTAATAACCGAGGGTATATATAATAAGAGACTTAAGAAGTAAAAGAAGCGTTACCTTCTTAAGTATATTAAAGAGGTGGGTTATATTATAGAGACCTAGCTAGACCCCCATAAAGAGAGATTCATTAAGGCCTAGGTTTAATAATACCTCCACTTAGAGCAATATATTATATCGAGGGCAGAGAGTATTTATCAGCTTATTAAGAGCTATATAGGCCACTCTTAGTCTAATCTCTTCGAGGCCTAGAGGATTATTAAGCTTATATTATTGAACTAGCTTTCTAAACTCAAGGCTAAATAAGCTAAGCAGAATACTACTATACCTCTTAATATCTCCGGGGTATTATATAGTAATATCCGCGGCTAGGTCTCATATGAAGCCCTGCGGAAGGTTAATACTTAATTGGCACGACTACTAAAAGTGCTTCCCGGGTGCATAGGGGTCTTTATAAAGACTCTTGGTCTGCCTTATGCTCATAACCTTCAGCCTCTATTAGCGCAAAGTTAGCCCTTTTAACTACACCATTTCTATTTATATTAGCATCTCTAACGCTCAGGGACCCCCTAGCTTATTATTAAGCCTCGTAAGCTATTTGATCGCCTAGCTGCTAATTCAATACTGCTATCATTAAGCACGCAGCGTGAACCTTCTGCGTTCGAGGCTATTAAGAGGGCATTATAGCCAAGGGCGCCGCTAAAGTATTTAAGATATTATAACTATGGCCATAAGATAAACTCAAAGGCCTGCCCCTTGCGTTATGAATATCTATTAAAGGCTTTATCCTAAACTACCACGGTAATATACATAGAGACATAAATATCTACTTACTCTATAACCCGCTCTCTCTCCCCGGCTTCTCTATTAGGCGGCTCTATTATATCTGAGATTATAGCCTATATAATAACGCATATAATAATACACATAATAACCTAAGTAATATCTCCTCTAGTGGCCAAATCAGTAATAACTACTACGAAGCCTATGCCCGCACTACGACCTGATAACCCCCGGGCGATTTACTAATAGTATAAAGAGGCACGAGAGGCCTGGTATGCTATATTGCCCCTGAGTGCTACTAAGAGCAACTAATAATATCAGAAGGCTATAGAGCTGCCTTGATTATATAAGTAATTAGAGTATAATTAGTGTCTTAACTATAAGCAAATGGGTAAGCGTTGTAGGGTAGAAACCGGCATAAGAGAGTGGACTAAGGAGGAAATAATAAGTTATCTTAATTAGGATAAGGCTAAGACTAAGCGGGTTAAGAAGAACGTAGAGATGGCGATGGAGGAAGAGCCCTTCTTAAGGCACCGAGGCATATAGCATATATGGGATACTGCTAAGAGAGATATTAAAGTACAAAGGAGATTATATAGCGATAAGAACCCCCCTAAGTAATACCTAAATAAGCAGGAGGAAATAAATAAATTATATACTATTATAAAGATAAAGAAAACGCAAATCTCTAAGTATTATTCCCGTGACCTAATTATATTATTAAATAGAACTATGGCCGAGTTTACATATAGGGTCAAATAGGCTAAGTTATCACTTATATCGCTATTGCACATATATGCCTCTTATATAACGGATCTTATTTATACGCCTAAACGTATAAGATATCACGTGACCTTATTTGTACGCCTAGACGTACGTGTACGGGTTCCCAGCCTACCAGGGCCATTTATTAATATACCCGTAAGTCCCAGCTCTCTTCCCATCTCTATTCAGATTCTTTACATCACCCCTTCCACCATGGTGCTTCTTACACATCAGCTTTCATACATCCTCGCTGGCTTGTCCAGTGCCGCGGTTGTATTTACTGCCCCTACTGGTCCGCTGCCTGGCAATGCCAACTCATTTGCGGTTAGTCTGGCCGTCTATAGACCCGTACGACCACAGACACCACCACCCGCACAGCCCAACACTAACCCTGCAAACCTGCGTCCCCCCTCGGGCCCGGTAACCCCACACACTCCTTATCAAAAGCTGAAGGACGATAGTGGAAATGACACGGACCCTCCTGGTCTGGAGCCCAGCGTTCCTTCAGATTCTGAACGGGCCCCTTTGTCGACCGACAGGCTCACCGAGAAAAAGGATCCTTCCACCAAGAAAGACAACGATACTCCCGCCTCTGATGAAGAGGATGCTTCTACCACTGTTCTCGCTCAAATGCCGGCAACTTTTGGTGCAGCTATGGCAGTTATCGCCTGGATGTACGCATAAGTTATGACGATACAAGTGGGGTTCTATAGAAGAGGCGCCTTACTAAAGGGTTACTGCTATATTAATTGACTATCCAACTTAATATCTCAGGCTTCCATTTTCTCATATACCTGTGGTGTGTGTGAGTTTATCCCACGTCGTCAGTCTTGTCAATCCTCTCTAGGAGTCACGGGCTCTTATTAGTAAGACCTAAGTGCCGTTCCTATTCGAGGATGGGTAAAAGAGCACAGAGGAATCTCCTATTATCAATGGTAATACTTGTGCTATTGAGATTCCATCTTTCAACTTGCGTCCTTGAAATCGTGTTCGTAGCTTCCTAGCCCTGAGTGATTTTCAAAGGTGAGTTTTACGTAAACATACTATTTCTCTCTGCATTCTCTCAGTGTCCTACAACTTTCTAGACAGCTTAAGAGACCCTGTTTATTAGATAAATATTATTAAAAAGGCTATAGTATTCCTCATATTTCTGAAAGTTATTACTCTACTTATCATGACATCCATTACGCACCCTAGAGGTAGAAATAAAAACGAGAGGATTAAATGCCCTGGATAATTATTTCTCGTAGAGTTTAAGAATATAAGCGTCGTGTTAAAATATCTAACGTATACTTGAGACGTCTTCCACCAAAGTGAGTCTTGGTAACCAGCTTGGTGGGCGAATAAAGTCTGAGTCCGTTGAACTGGAAGCTTTACAATGAGACACTCATGTTAGAAGCTACCTGCCATGCACGTTGGTTTTCACAGTCTCACTGTGATTATAAATAATGCTCACTGTGGCACCCTATCGTCAAAAACTTACCTACGCCTTTGGCTCGCCCAGCTCCGATTTATTTCCCGTCCAAGTTGAGGCCGGTGTTGGCGACACACACCGACCATTAACGCCGACGAAGAACGCAGGCCAGCAAAGAATTTGCAACGGCCAAGCCGGGCAGATCCTGGCAATGATTTTCAGCTGCCCCATTTATTACAGCCGATCTCCGTTAGCCGGATGACCGTTTCATGGGGCTGCAACAGTGATCCTTGTCCGTGGTCTGTGAGGCGGGTCTAGAGTCCTTTTGAAGTTCACACTCCACATTCGAACCGTGAGGCATATTCCTTTGAGACGAATCTAATTTTCCATCTCTGAGGATCTTTGTCGATTCTCACAGCGAAAACTCCTGCTTTGTGCGAATATCATTTCTCCTAGATACCTAAGCCATAACTGGGTAACCCAGCAGGTGATTGAAAGCCGAGACTCGAGCGGAGTGACAGATAGGAAAATCGATAACTGACTCATTTGCCTACTCCTAACCTCGAGCTATGCTCGTATAGAAAGGGGAGAAACGAATGTGACCGAACAGATGAAATTTCTCGACAAGAGTCACAGCATTCTGCCAAACTAGTCATGCAAACCAACCAGAGCCCAGACCAGTGACCAGGCCGTGCATTGATTATCAGGGTTTTCTCTCTACGATCACGGCCAAACCCGAGATTATACGGAGGGCGGGTACAGATACACCATGCATATTTCGCCTAGTAAGGAAGGCTGTCTTTGGCCAACAAGCAGGACATCCCTGACCTGGATCAGTTGCCGGCCAGATCTGGCGACGCAAATTTGAGAAAGGTTCCCGATGAGGGACAATAGCTATCAAGTCCGTTTCGAATATATTGAGACAGCGGAGTAGAGTGGACTGGACTGGTGGAGAAATTCAACCTTGCCAGCATCACCTCGGCTTCTCCACATTTCTAGGGGACTCTAATCTCGGCCTGTCCCACATGCACTTTTCTATCTCGGGTTTGGCACCGGCGTAGGGCTGCTGTCCAACTTATCCTTCATGTGAAGATAGATGTAGCTGACAATCTAGGAAATACCACAGCAGAAAAAGACGAGTCAGGTTCAAGGACGGCCTCGTATAGTGATGACTCCATGGCATAGTTATGGGCCACTGAAAATATCTTAGGTAGACTGGAGAGGAGGTATACACTGAACATGCCTTGATACATACCACTATTAAAATAGAATAGCTCAAGATAACTGGTGGATAAATTACATACGAGCGTCGTGGCGAGGCAGAGGCACCACTGATATTCAGATACTACCACGGAAGATCTGACCCAGGGATCTCGGAAGGGTCCAACACCCGGCCCCAATCTTGCTCGAATCCTGTCTCAACATCCGAGGTTGTCTCCCATGACGTATCGTCTACCCCGTCCGTTGTCTCATCTTCCCGCTCTTCCAGGCCATACTTCTCCACCTCATCAGGGTCCATATCTTCAAGAAGCTGCCAAATGCGGCGCCGATTAGTGAAGCCAGGTGGTACGTCCAACCCTACTTCATCGTAGTTCCATGCCCTGATGTCGCTGTCCTCGGGATAGGTAGGGGGTTGAACGCGCGCCATGACCTGCCGAAATAGCCTCTCCCAATCCCACTCCTTGCCGTCTTCGTCTTGGAACTCTGACGCAAGACTTTTGTCGAGATCCCAGAAAAATGGGATCCGAACAAAGAGTTGTTTCCAGCATGACTGTGGCAGCATACGAGTGCAGTCCAGACCTATACTTCCCTTCAGTAGGAGTGATATGATCCTGTCCTGGAGTTCTTGGGGCAAGCTGTCCAGTCTTCTTTGCAGGCTGCTAGGGCGAGCTGGGTGAGGCTCAACAAGCTGCAGGTTTGATAGCAGACGACTGGTGAGATGTGGAATAACTAAGGGATCATCTAGCCACTAGAGATGGGTTAGTTGAATGGAATGAAAGGCTGGGATTGTTCTACTCGCCCAGTTGTAATAGGATCCAGGATGGTAGTCAGGAATATAGTAACTGCCCCAACGCCTGTGCGCTTCATCTGGCCTCTTCGGGAGTGGAATGAGGGGAAGCCAATGAAAGAAGCTAGGGCCTGTCCGAACCCTTATTGTTACTTCGCATCGCCGATCAAGAGTGACCCAAAGATCTCGAAGGGATCTCAGCTGCGAAGTCGGTGATGTCTGCATCACCAAAGATGCCATCGTCAGACAGGCCTCATGCACGCCAAGGCACCAATCAAGGCCAGTCGGGCCATCGGGAAATAGATCCTCAGACTGGAATTGCCTTTGCAGGTGAACTTTCCGGCCGCTATGATATAGCCTTAAATTTCCCATAGCGCCGTCACATGGGCTAGCAGCATGCTCTGTTATCCGCTTGTTGAGAGGATCGTCTTGTTGTCGTCTGCAGTATTGCTCGTGAGGACCTATGAGGGCGACAACGGTCTTTTGCCATAGTGAAGGTTCCCAAGCGATGGGACCAGACTCGTAACGAGGCCTGCCGTACATTTGGTAGCCGCATATCGAGCAGTGGGGGAACTCGTTCGCGCAGCCCATGTTGCAATGGTGGTATACGATAGAAGCGGAGGTTTGACAAGAAGGAAGCAAACACTGCCCTGTTGCTTGCGCCTTGTCAGTGCCTTGTCTTCGCCTCGTTTGTGGGTCGAAGCGGGTGGGCCGGTAGTTGTTCCGATCGACGTTTTTTCGGAAGAAACATCCCGTAGGCAGTTGGTAAGCTCGTATATGCGGTTGTGAAACACGTTAATGTGCGTGCTGTGCCTTGCTCCGTGCCTTGCATGAGATTGCATGCTGCGCCTGTGGGCCGTTTCACCTGCACGTCCACTCGGACTGGACGATGAAATGGCAGTCCCTTCAATCTCTTAGTGAGAGGCGTATAAGCCTGTGCCCCGTAGAAAGCCGCTAGAACATGCTGTAGCTGCGATGCATGGGCGGTCACTGACGGGGCACCCACTGCATTAGGCTTGTGTGAAACAAACGATGGATTGCAGCGACCTGGATGTTCATTCAGTGCTAGCATCCAGACCACCAATGATTGTAGTTATATCAGGGGTGGCCCTGTCATCCATTTGACCTCATGAGCCTTGTTGATGCAACGGAACCATAATGTAAGTTGGATCATCATGTGCTAGATTAGATAGGGACATTCTGTGCGCCGCGAATTTTCGGCCACGACAGGCGGCACTGATCATTGCTCGATAACCGCGCTGCGGATCGGGGCTCATCTGCAAGCAAGGAAATGCCCGCATCCTATTTTCAGCCGGCAAGGATGAACCAACTCAAGAAAATTCTCCAGATTTTTTGGCCGGGAGAGAACTTGATCAAGATTAGTTGCAAGGGTCACAAGTTGATGTGTTATAAGGACTGAATGTCCCAGTAACTCTTGATGCCAACCCACCTCACATTCGTTTCTTTGCTCTATAGCCATTCGTTCATCCCACCGTATTCATTCTTTTCTCTCCTATTCTCTCTATGAGAATTCTTCTTTTGCTCTGGGCCTCAGGTGCCCTGGGCGGGCCTTGTAGGCCGTCCAACCCACAAACAACTGGCTCTTCACTGCCTCCCTATCAGTCAGCTTCGACTGATACTGACTCCCAATCGGCCTCTGGTTCCATGAGCAGTTTGTCTGCTACGGGCTCTCATGGGGATACCTCGACTGGCACATTTTCATCGTGGCTCACTAGCAGTGTCAGTGGCACTATTCCTGACCAGCCTGGCAACACCAACACCATCCCTGGTCAGTCCGACAGTACTGACACTGAGACTGATCAACCAAGCAACACCAACACCAATACTATTCCTGGACCTGATGACTCCAACACCATGCCTGACCCGACTGGAACTGCCACTTCTGGCCAGTCTGGCAGCATCGAGACGGAAACTGGTACTGCCACTATCCCTTCCGGAGGCATTTCCGAGACCAGCCTTCCTGGAATCGAGACAGGCTCTACGCAGTCTGGAAACACTGAAATGACTCTTACTGGAACTGACACTGGCCCTTCTGGTACAGAGACCGGCCCTGCTGGCACTCAGACTGGCACCGAGACTGGATCAGCTGGGACTCAGACGGAGCCTAACCATCCTGGAACCACTGGAACACAGGGCACCGAGACCGGTCCTGTTGGCACCGAAACTGGAGTGACTGGCACCGAGACTGACTCTGCTGGAACGCAGACAGGCTCGCCAAACACCGAAACTGGCTTTACCGGAACCGAGACCGACTCTACGGGAGTTCAGACTGGCCCTACTCACTCCGACAACACGGAGACGGGAGTCACCACTGATACCGGCGCTTCCAACACCGAGACCGGCACTTCTGTCACTGAAAGCAACCCAACTCAGCCCAGTGGCACTGAGACTGGTCCTTCGGCCCCTACTGGCACCGAAACAGGCTCTGTTGGCACTCAGAGCGACTCAACTGGTACGGAAACTGGCTCTTCAGGTACCGAGACTGGCCCTACTCAACCCGGCAATACCCAGACTGCTCCTTCTGGCACGGAAGGCAGCGTCACTGAGCCTACAGGCACTGAGACTGGGTCTGCTACCGAAACTGGTCCTTCTGGTACTGAGACCAGCTCGGCTGGAACTGAAGGCAGTGTTACTCAGCCCGGTACAGAGACTGGAACCACTGAGCCAGCTTCCTCTGGAACTGAAACCGCTCCTACTCAGGCTGGCAACACTGATACTGCTTCTTCTGACACCGAGACTGGTCCTAATCAGCCCTCGAACACTGAGACGGGAGCCACCGAGACTGAGCCATCCAGTACCGAGACTGGCTCTTCTGCCACTGAGAGCAACCTCACTCAGTCCGGCACTACCGAGGGTGCGTCGTCCGAGACCGGGCCTGCTGGAACCAATACTGCTTCCGGCACTGAAACTGAACCTACTCAGCCCGGAGCAACTGACACGGCAACTTCTGGCAGTGCAAGCGTGACAAGCGATGCTCCGCCTTCCACTACTTCAGCTGGTGTCCCGACAACTCTTCCTCCCACTACAACCACGTCGGGTCAAAGCGAAAGTTACGCCTCCACTGTCACAGTTCCTCCTGCGAACTGGTCGCCCACCTGTGCCTCTGGCCATCCTGAGTGGACAACCAACACCTGGATCACCACTACCTCAGAGGGCTCCACCGAGCAGACCGTTGTTCCCGTCATCGTCGGCTCCAAGGAGTGCGATGACGATGGCTCGGGTCTTATCCTCTTTGGATTCCCCCCTATTACTGGCGTCTGGTTCAAGTTCCCAGGCTTCCCCGGCTTCTCATTCCCTTGCATTCAGACATTTATCACCAAGTGCAATGACCCACCAAAATCCGAAAAGGACGACGACGACGACGACAAATCATCTACTGCTTGCAGCGAAACATCCACCGCCAGTGATTGTCTCGTTGCTTGCACCACCTACACAGGACCTGCTGATGCCGAGATTACGCCAGACTGTACCACGACCTGCACCAAGACTCACACTGGCTGCAGTGTGACTGGCGTCACCTCGACGACGACAGAGGCTGAAGGCTGCAGTGCCACCGGTGGAGGCGAAGAATGCGCAGAATGCTCTGACGAACTTCTATACACCATGGACGGAAGCCTAGGCAGGGATGTAGCGGACGAAAATCCGTTCGTTGAGAAGAGATGGTCATCTCCGGAGGCCAACCAAATCAATAAGGACAACAAGTTGGGCAACTGTTACATCCCGGCAAGTGTCCCCATCACGTTCCCCCAGTACCCGGAAGGCAACGACGTCTTTCTGTACGAACAGGCCATCAAGAAGTCTAGCAGCTCACCCCTGAGACTCATTGATAGATGGTACTTCTGGGAACGAAGGACTGACGCCCGCGGTTGCTATCTTACTGTCAATGGACCTAAACCGTCCAACCAGTACTTTGCTGGAAAGCCGCTCCCCGACAAGAATGCCGCCAACTACAAGGAGAAGGCGCCGTCAATTGATCACATCTTCGAAAAGAGCTTCCTGAAGGACTTTTGGTGGGCCATCACCCCTAGCAATGGGCGAGGTCAGAGCATTCGTGGCACCAAGCCCAACCAGGCTGTCCAACAGATTAGCTGCGACGACTTGATCTACTATGGCAGTGCCATGTCATCACCTTTCGGATCCAAGCAGCCAAGTAACGCGCAAGACATGGAGTTCGTCAAAGACGTCTTCAAGACCTATCCCGGAGCCAAGCAAAACCCTGGCGGTCAGGAGCACCAGCAGATCCAGCCCCTTGATGCCCACTTCCTCGACGACTTTATCGGCGTGGATGCATGGACGAATGAAGCCAAGGCAAGTCAATTTGACGGTATGAGAGTAAGATTCTGCTAACATTGGGCCACAGGGATTCGCCACCACACCACAGAACATTCGAAAGAAGGTACGAGAGGGCGTGAACAAGGTGATCAACTGGCAGACACTCAGTCTGGCGCAAATGGAGGGGGAAGTCAACAAACAAATCGAGATCATCGACAAACTCTTCGTTGGAGTCGAGCTGGCCAACAAACCTCATTCTCACGAGGCCATGATCCGGCAGAATCTGCGGGTCTACAAGGCGCTGTAAGTCTTCCGATGTTAGGGCATCTCAACAAAGCTAACAGTGTTACTCTATAGCCTTGACATGGACAAGAACGCTCGGGATTGTCTTCAGGATCCTGCAGTCGTCGACAACAAGTGGTCGTTTGCGGAACGATACAAGACCTTCATGGAGAACCGATTCACCGGCACCGAGACCCATTCCATCAACCAGGCAATCGCACAAGCCTTCGCTGACATGCCGCGCAGAATTCAGCAGGACCTCAACGATTGCAAGACGGCAATGCAGAACAAGATCAATGGCAATACCCAATGGAACGCGCAACAGAAGGCGACTCAGGAAAGGATCTGGAGGCAGAAGTGGTCCGTCTTGAACTCACGCTATAACACTTTGGTTAGACGGGCAGCAGGGCAGGGCACTACCACCATCAATGTCGCATGGGACTGGGACATTGGCAACATTCCCAAGAAGCGTGATGAAGTTGAGGAAGGACCTTCCTGCAAGGTCGCATCGACTACTACTGAGAGTGCTACTACTCTGTCGACTGTTGTTTCCAGGTCTGAGACAGAGTCGGACCCTACCTCGACTGGACAGCCGCTCACCAGATGCGACAATGATGACGAGTGTAAGGATTGGAACTGTGATGAGGGGAAAACTGCCACTTGTGCCACCGTTGTCCTACTCCCTGGATTCAAGATCTGCCAATGTGAGGGCGATGATCCCTCATCGACAACCAGTAGCGCTCCCGAGCCCACAAACACTGGCGAAGGCAAGGGATGCTTGAGCAACAACGAGTGTGAGATGGACTGCGAAGAGGGCAAAGAGCCTACCTGTTTCCACTGGCCTTTCAACCCCGATAACGCCTTTGGCACCTGTGTATGCCGCCTGATCCCCACAACCACCGAGACGCCAACCCCAACAACAACATCCACGACATCGACGTCCACAACTCCTCGAAAAACGGTGACTGTGACGGCTGAGCCCGAACCAACACCAACAGCTTACTGTGATGTCTACGCTGCAGGTCTCTTCTGGTACGTCGAGATTACGAGGATCGATGGCTGGAGCGACGACGAAGGGGCGAAGCTCAAGGACGAAGAGGGCGGCTGCGGTGCAATGACGGGCTGGCACTGGTACGGCGAGACAGAGAAATGGGGCACCAGCGTGGCCTTCAACCTACCATTCACTATCAAGGCGGGATGCGTGGAGCGAGCCATCGTTTCAGCCGGAGGACCCAAGCTGGAGTGTGACACTCACCCAACCTGGGAGATTACGGATAAGAAGCTATCCAAGGGCGACGCCAAGATGGCCATGGCAGCTCAGATGCTGCAGCCGGATGAGCCTTCTTTCCCGGATCTGTACCAGGAGGCCGTAGAAGAGTCGGAGGAGAAGTTTGGAACGATCACGGTCACGGATCTCTACACTCCAGTGGTTTGGAGTCAGCCCACATCTAGTGCCACGCATTAGAGTTGAATTTAATGTATATAATTAGTCTAAACATTTAATAAATGTTTTGTAACTAGAAATCAAGCGCCATCGTGACAGTTTCTGCATATTGAAACAATGGGAGGAGAACGAGAACCGAAATACTTGGACTGAGCATCAGGTGGATCTCGACCTCAAAAAATGGGAGAAAAAAGATGCAGACTGACAGTACCAGCTGTCCGTTTGTTCTACGTTGACTTTATCGAGCAGGGCTTACTGTCTAGGTACAAAGAGACCCTAGAGGGTGTCATTTGTCTAGCAACACTCAACAATCACGTTTAGACAAGAACCGTTTTGCCATGACCTCTATTTTGTTTTTCAGTGTAGGGCTTTTACAAGCCCCACCAACATCTTATAGCTTTCCCCCACTCTTATTCACACATACGGCCTGAAGAGCCGCCTTAAAAATGTCCAGTCCCTGGTCCAGATCCTTCGCCTCAATTGTCAGCGGAGGAACCATACGAATGCACGGCCCAGCAACGATGACCAAAAGACCGCGATCTCGAGCATTCTGGATCACTTCGGGTATCTTTCCACTAAACTCTGGCTGCAACTCGATTCCGAGCATCAGGCCGTGACCTCGGACATCCTTGATAACCTCGGGCATCTTGGCCTGCAGATCCTTGAGTCCCTTGATGAGATGGTCAGACTTGGCCTGGACCTGCTTGAGGAAGTCGTCCTTTGACACGCGGTCGAGGACGTTGTTTGCGATTCGGCATGCGAGTGGGTTGCCTCCGTAAGTGGTGCCGTGAATTCCCAGGCCGATGGTGTCTGCAACCCGTCGTGTCACAATGGTAGCACCGACGGGGAAACCGTTGCCCAATGCCTTGGCAGTGGTGAGGATATCTGGCTCCGCAAACACCTTGTTGGTCTTGGGATCTCTCAAAGAAGGATGGGCATGCGCCCAGAGAGACCCTGTGCGACCAATACCACTCTGAACCTCGTCGGTAATCAGCAGCGCCTTGGTCTCGTCGCAGCGTTTCCGCAGAGCAGTCATAAACTCTGCCTTGGCGGGGTAGATGCCTCCCTCTCCTTGTAGGGGCTCAACAATAACGGCACATGTCTTATCAGTGATGAGAGAGTCAAGTCCCTCAACTGAGTTAAAAGTGCCGTGTTTGAAGCCAGGGACCAGAGGCGCAAACGGTTCGCGATACTTGGGATTGTACGTGGCCGACAAGGATCCGAACGAACGACCGTGGAAGGCATTCGCGAAAGCAACGACCTCGAACTTGTTGCCAGAAGGATCGACCTTCTTGGCAAAGTTGCGGGCAAACTTCAAAGCTGCCTCGTTGGCTTCTGTTCCCGAACTGGCCAAAAACACTTGGTGCGCATCTAACATGGTACCGGAAGCTTTCGTCTTGGAAACGAGGTTCCTGGCCAAGACATCTGCCCATTCATTCTCAAACAGCATCGAGGCGTGCATGAGCTTGCCGGCCTGAAGTCAGAGACCTGGTTAGTACAATAGCCTCTAAGGGGCGGAGCAACTGGCCTGATCTGTTATGATCTTGGTGATCTCGGGATCAGAGTGACCCAGCGACACGACGGCGATGCCAGAGGTGAAATCAAGATACTTTTTGTTGTTGGAAGCGGTGACATATGACCCCTCGCCCTTTGTGAGCATCAAGCTCGGGCGGGGGTATGTAGGAAGAATACCTGACCCCGAATCAGGTTTCTGGGCCTGAGCATCAGACGGGAGAGTTGCCTAGGGAAATGTGAGTAAAGACAAGGTTGGTGTAAACTCAGATCCTACCATTTTGGAATCGGTATTATTGGGTTGTAAGGTATGAATACAGAGTTTGCTAGAAGGACTGTCGCTTGAAGCCTTTTGTACCATCACCGCTGGCGGCACCGGAACCGACGCGATGCTGGGAACCGACACAAAGCGTAACAAACACCGTTCACACTTCTCCACAATTCAAGCCGCCAAGGTGTTCCTGATCAACAACGAGGTATCACGGGACTCATCAGATTGATGGGGTTGGGGGACGCTAGACCTAGGATAGTTGGTTCAACATCTGCCGGCCAGTAATCCTGCGTCATCAAAGCGGGGAAGTTGTAGATATTCGGTGCCGGTCGGTTCCTGGCCGGCTCCGAGAATCGATGATAGGAGAGCCAAGTTGGCTTGATGGAACTTAGCGGTATGGGATCAATTGTCTGGGTAGACAGCCAGCTGGGGCAGTCACGAGGATGCAATGTGTTCCAAAGTGAACATGTATTCATTGAGACAGATTGCTTGTGGCTGCAGTGCCACTTCTTGTTCTGGTCATCAATGATGTCTCCACAAGATGTCTTGGCCACAATGATAAAGAATACAGTTAGAGCACCGTCATGTTTGAGAAGGATAATAAAAATCCCCATACATTGAGAGATACTAGATATCTATGTGGTCTTACTGAGATGGAAGCAATGGCCTAAGTGCGTCGACCAACTCTGTAGTGCCATACCGAACATTGTCGGAATTAGGCTCGACGTCGACAAGGCCACCCTCATTTTGGGCATCATTAGCCTTAATCAAGAGCTCAGCGAGAGTCACGCTCATGACTCTCTCAAAAGCCTCCTTCCACTGGGAGCGAGGCACGGCCTCCACCTTGAACGTCCGACCCAACAGCTCGCCCAATGCCGTCGCCACATCTTTGGCGCTGTACCGGCGCGGACCCTCAGCATGCACAATCTCCACGTCCCTGTCGCTGGGGTTTTGCAGTAAGATCTCAGCAGCTATCAAGCCTAGGTCTGGTGCTGAAATCGTGGGAAACTGCATATCGACCGGATCGTGAAAGCTCAACAGAGTGCCAGACTCTATCGCCGCTGGGATGGCGCGTCCCCATCCTTGCATATGTTCGGCCGACCGCAGAAACACCTTCTGACAGTTGAGTTGGCGAAGTCGCTCCTCAAAAGTACGGCACATAGTAGGCATCCCGATATCGTGAGTGACATGAGCCCCGTAGTCAGAAATTGCGAGCACACGATTTGGGCGAGCCTCTTCAAGCGCGGCAACCAGACTCTCAATCGCCCTTCGCATTTCCTCCGCCGTGTCTTTTGCCTGTGGAGACGGGGGAAGGATGATTTGGACGGTGTCTGCATTCCCGATCGCCTTCGCAAGGGCTCGAGAATCCTGCAGGTCGGCTACAGCGATCTCGCAGCCGATTTCACGCAGTGGCGCCGCCTTTGACGCATCGCGAAGAATCACTCTTACAGGCACACCAGCCTTGCGTAATGCCGATGATGTTGCAAAGCCGACCTTGCCGGCCGCTCCGAGGATTGCATACATGTCGAGTTTGGAGTTGGGGTAAGCAATATGATACAGGATGGTCTGAATGATATTAATTGTGTTGTTGATCTTCCTTAGCAAAAGGCTATGAGACGAAGAGTGGTGATCTTAAATAAGGCATAAGAAGCCAGGGAAAGGATAAAGAAGTCATTATTGATTGCAATGTCCGGAGTTGGTAGTGACGCATATCAATAAACCCGTAGATCTGCAAATCTCCAAAGCCGTACACCTGTAAATCCGAAGGCCTGTAAGCTCCGCAAATCCGCAACGTTAAATCCAACTCCGTAAACCCGATGTCTATATTTAGCCTCATAGTTCCACTTTACTGTGTATTTTATCAAGGCGACCTCCTGATATAGATCCAAACCTAGGAGTAATATTTCAGCTAGGGCTAGTCTATAACTAGTTTCACTTTAGAGAAGAGTGGTCAAGAAACAGGGCTGGGGGCTTGGTGATGTATATGTCAATTAATGTGTTCTTTATTATAGTTGAAGCCCGGCCCTCGATGGGATAAGAGCCAGAAGACCGTATATGTCAACGGTTAGGCTAGCTCTATAAACACGGCTGTGACAACGAATTGATCAACACTCAAACCTTGATCACTTGTTTACTTAGAGCGGGCAACCAGTTCAGCCCTCCCTTGATGCAATAGTAGATCATTTGTCAATGCGCGTAAATGTGGATTATTGTTTTCCCTGCTGATCAGCCTTGGCTTAACATTCCCCGCAGTTATCTTCAAACCCATCACACCTCATCATACATTGAACCTGCTGAGAACAAGCTTCCTCTTCTTCACAAACCATGTCATACTTGGAAGCTATAGACTCTGATGCTTTGAAGGAAGCCCGATTTCCATCACGGAGTCAGGCAACATGGGCACTGCTAGCAGAATGGAATCTTTGCTCACGATGTCGCAAGCTGCTCTTCAAGCTGGAACCAAGTGATTACATCGAAGAATTTCCTGACGAGATCCGAGAACGTGGGGGTAAAGGTTGTAGATTCTGCAGTGTGCTGTGTGAGGCCGCAGTTTGGGCGGGGATCTGGTCCGATGTCCAATCTGGGGATGAAAGGTATGCTGTCTCGCCTTTCGTGCCAGTTGCTCATTCAAGCTCAGTGAAGAAACTGTCGAGCTTGAACTTGTGAGCCGATCCTCTATCGAGATGATCTTGATGGCCGATGTCAAACCCGAACTCGGCTGTGTGATATCTATCGAGGATGGTATGTACGCATCTAGGCTACCGTGCCATTTGTGGCCTTGACATCATAAATCCTTTCGCTAACTCACATGTTGATGGCAGAACCTATTCCACAGCCCATTGATGGAACCACTCAGGCCAACCTATCAGGCGAAAATATCTCCTTTATCAGAAACCAGCTCAACAACTGCCTCTCCAATCCAGCACATGATTGCGCGCCCTTGACAGATGACAACACACAATGGCCCGCCCGAGTCTTGCAGATCCGCAATCAATCTGTAATCCTCCTCGACTTCGACAATGATGTCATGCCGGGGCAATTCGCCGCCCTCAGCTACTGCTGGGGCAGCGCGTCCGAGTTACAGTCAAATCCACCATACAAGGCAACGGCTTCCACCACCCAGGCCCTTCGTTCCGGCATTGATATTTCAGAGCTATCTATTACTATTCGGCAAGCCTTATGGGTGTGCAAAGAGCTGGAAATTGGTCATATCTGGACCGGTTCGCTTTGCATCATTCAGGACTCGTTGCAGGACTGGGAAGTTGAGGCCACGAAAATGGCCACTGTATACTCCATGTCCAAAGTGACCATTATCGCCGCCTCATCGACGTCTTGTCACAGTGGGTTCCTCGACGTTGAGAGACATCATGGTCGGCTTCGGGCATCACTCGGCTTGCCTTTCCAACTAACCGTGAGCTCCGTCTGCACATCTGGATTTCATAAGCACAAGTCAGTGGGCCACCCTCATGACCCCCTTGATACGCGCGCGTGGACATTTCAAGAGGAAGTCCTCTCATCCAGATATATCAAGTTTACAAAGGATGATATTCAGTGGAAGTGCAATGCGGGATCCGCGTGCATATGCGATCAGCAGCTTAGCCAGGCCTATCGTGGTCTTTGGCAGGTTTCAAGTCCTACAAGTCTTGACGAACGATCTTGGGAGAGCTTGGTTGAGGAATTCTCACACAGGCTCTTCACCAAAGACACAGACAAGTTGGTTTCATTGTCCAGTTTGGCAAGGAAAATGGCGTCCAGGTTCCCCACGCTCGACGGACAGACGCCATATGTTGCTGGACTCTGGCGACGCACTCTCGTGCAACAGTTGAAATGGTATACAGCTGGCGAACTGGGTCGGCACTCTGACCGCTATGCTGCGCCAAGCTTCTCCTGGGCTTCGCTCAGCTTCTACAGAAGGGGTGTGGAGTTTTCGTTACCTCTAACGCACGTTCTTTTTGAGGCCGTAGATGCGAGTACCACGCCTGTGTACCAGGGAAATCAGTTTGGAGCTGTCTCTCGAAGAATTATAACCCTATATGGCCCACACATATACTATACTATGCGATTTCAGGAGAGAAAACCCAAGATGTTTATCAGGCAGGAGATTACGCCAGCACTGGAGATGAAACACATAATACTTGACTGCCCGCTGCGCGAACGTCTTGTCGATGATGGCCGCGTCACGCTGCAGAGGTCAACGGACCCGACACAGCAAGAAGATGGAGAGTTCTCCGTCAGCGTTTTTATCTTGGGACAATCCGGCCAGCGACCATTTGGAAGCTTATACTGCTTGATTCTTGGATACGGGGTAATTGGGGAGCACCAGCGGCTTGGTCAGGTTCTATTGGGATGTGCGGATAGGGAGTCCAAATTCTCAGCCGAGCATTTCAAGCCCTTGGGAAAAGAAGTTGTTCTAGTTTAATACCCAAGGCCGGCCAAATCATTGCTTGAGTCAATTCCGCCTGTGGTGAAAGTTTCTTTGTGTCCCTGGTACTTTCTTGTTTATCACTAACTGACTATGAACTTATTACAAACTCATTATAAACTCGTCATAAATCTATTATATGCTTATCATAAACTTATTGAATAATCCTCTTAAATTTATTAGTGACTACGATCTATCATCAAAAATGAGATGGTTGATCTAATGTCAGCCAAATCCTTCCGCCAAACTGCCAATTTCAAACCCCTCAGCTGTCAAGCTGCAAGTTAGGTGTTGCTCTCATACCTTGATGATATCCTTGGCACTCGCGGAACTCGTCAATGCTCCGCGACCCGACACCGGGATGGTGGAGGACCCCGCTTCTTGGCTCGATAATGCGAACTTGGGAAGACAACAATGGGCAACGACTTTGTTGCGGATAATGCAGAGTGTACTGTAAAGACACTTTGACCTTAGGATCAGAGGTCGGTACCATACCATCGCTTGAATAATCGTACGTGGTTCATCAGCTCCAACTTGTCAATCTGCCCCCGTGATCCTCTTGACCAGGGGTGAAGCCTTCTCGGACTTCTATTGTTCCTGCATCCCTGCAGCCACTTCACTACCCCGCTCACACTTTGTCCTCAATAAATCGCTCATAATTACCAGGACAGCCTCCCCATCATTTACTCCAGCCTGCTCCATACCTGTTGGCTACCTAATCCAGCCGCTGATCCATCTACCGCCCTCCCAACATGTGTGAAGATACACCCGCAGATTCCCCACCCGGTGGTATCCTCCCTCCCCAGCACTGGGCACAGCAGGTTGTCTCACCACTCCAAGCCACAATGTCTCGTGCCTTGCTTATGGTTGCAACAGGGACAAGATGACACCGACGCCGATTCTGCTCTTGGTGATGGCGCTGAATCGTCAACTGCTTCCATCAGCTCCAGTATCCTACAATATAGAACTATTCATGGGCGATCTTACCACAGTGAGCAGGGCAATGCCCAATATTGGTGAGTCCTTGGATACCGAATATTATCCCATAGTCTAATGGCACAATGCCAGGGGTGCAAACGATGAAACTCAAAATGAGGTGATGGACATCAAGTATGCCTACCACTACTGTCACCCGGATGATGTTTACTGAGACTCTAAGCCATCACACTCTGACTCTCGGCATCGGAGAAAAGCTCCATTTGGCGCCATTAGAAAAAGAGAACCTCGAGGTAGGCGGTTCCTAAGCCTTACATCGATTTGTTTGCTAACCCCTCAGTTTGTTGTCGATATTGGCACTGGAACAGGTAAGGAATGCCCAATACTGAGTCCTGGTGTACTCAATACTGACTCGAATCGACAATACAGGCATCTGGGCCATGTATGTTTTGACCGTAACGAACGCCATGCAGAAGCCCGCCCGCTGACCCTTGCAGTGACTTCGCCGACGAGTATCCCAACGCACGTGTTGTAGGAACAGACCTGTCCCCCATCCAGCCAGGCTGGGTTCCTCCGAACCTGCAATTGTTCGTGTCACCCATGCCCAATCCCGTAGTCGGCTCAAGACTGATCATAAGATGGCAGCGAGATTGAAGACTGCACCCGCGAGTGGACTTTCAAGCCCGGCTCGATTGATTACATCCACATTAGATGGCTGGTTGGCAGCATCAAAGACTGGGGCGCTCTTTTCAGCGAAGCCTTTCGCTGCTGTAAGCCTGGCGGTTGGGTCGAGAGCTACGAGACTTCATCTGCGATCACGAGTGATGATGGAACGGTCAAGGATGATTCCGCAATGGGACAATGGGGCAAGTTCTTTGTCGAAGGAGGCAAAAAGCTTGGTGCGACCTTTACGGTCGTGGAAGACGATACCCAGAAGAAGGAGATGGAAAAGGCAGGATTCGTTGACATCCACGAGTTTGAGTTCAAGGTAAGCCTTTCTCCTGAATGGCCTTTCTCTCAGAGGGCTTTCTATGGTGTTGAATCAGGGCTCACATTATTGGCTAGTGCCCTGTTGGTGGATGGCCGAAGGATCCCAGACTCAAGGAGATGGGACGCTTCACTCAGTATGGGCTCGAGACTGATACCGAAGGCTTCGTTCTTTTCATGGCTCACACTCTGGGCTGGAGCAAGGAGGAGATTCAGGTATACATCTCCCATCTTCGCCGCGAGATGCGCGCAGGCAAGTCGCATGCGTTCTACCGCCAGAAGGTGGTCTGGGGTCGGAAGCCGTCCAAGAAGGAAGCTCCTAAGTCGAGTGATTAAAGGGTTGATACGCAAGGCTGCAAGCTCACTCTATAATGATGAGAAAGAGGTGGATCACGACTTGATGAATCATATGACAAATGTATTTACTTCGCTTGCACGTAGCTATTTGACCTTACTCATTTGTCTCTATTCACTTCTTAAATCGGTGGGAAGCAGACCTTGTCGTTTCAGTTCTTGGTATCGTTGGGGTGTGCCTTGGAATACGGGGGTCTCGGTGGAGAGGGACAAATATCGGGAAAGGAGGGGCTTGGGAACAAAGAATGCAAGGGTGAGGCAACAATAATAATGCATCAGAGAACGATGATGCTCCCGACGCAGTATTGAGGAGCTTCAAAGTACTTTAGAATATGGAAAAAGAAATGAAAAAAAAAAAAAAAAGAAGAAAAATGCGTGCTTCTTTGAAAGAGAAAGCCTGTCGACCATGCACCAGTGCAGCTTCAATTCCAGGGCAGAAGCCACAATAGCGACCTTAACAAAACCGCAATTTTCAGAGCAGAAGAAGAGAGCAACAGGAGAGTGATGCTGTGGAGAAGCAATGGAAAAAGTCTCGGTCCAAAGGAGACCAAAGAAGGGTGCACATTGGTCGACGAAAAATCAAGACACCAGGAGAAAGGCATTACCTTATCCTTCCCTAAAGATAGCTGATAATATGTGAATAGAACACACATAAAATATAACTGCTCTTTGGATACCTTTTATCTTATTTTAGTACATAATATATAAATATATGTTAATGCTTTAGAGGAAATTTACCTTCAGTGCTCTTCTAGTGTCTCGTTTTTTCCTCAACCCGCGTAGTGTGGCACACACGCCGCAGGTTGAGAAGAAAGCACACGGGGTTGGACAGGGGAGGGAGTGCTAACTAAGGAGTAACAGCTGCCAGCGCCATCAAGTGGAGCTCACTCCTGGTGCCTCATTGGGCCTAGAGCGGCTATCCTACTCTTGAGCAGAGTACTTGCGAGGCCGGAGCCTATGGCGGTGATGGCTCGCGGAGAGTGGTGCTTGGTAAGAGTGAGGCTTCTCTGGGAGAGAATCTAGTTAAAGTGATAACCATGAGATGAAGACTCCTGTACGAGGTACTTCCTAAAGGGAACGGTTCCAAAAAAGAATCATGATGATTGATCAATGAAAACGAGATTTGTGGTATGCTTCGATGTTCACCGCGTTGATGACAACCAGCGGCAGGGAACTTGATCACATAGGTTCCCCAGAGAGAAAACAATCTAAAAAGTACAATCAAGCGCTTTAATACCTACCAGACCTATCGCCTGGCTGCTTAGAAGATTTTGCCACGTCTTCGAGAAGTGTTTAGGGTAGACAAACACGATTGAGATAAGGGAACCGATAAGATAAGAACACACGATGGAGATAAGATCCAGCATGATAAGATTAGATCGCATCCGTCTGATAAGCTTGATAGCACGCCCCTTGGTGAGACTCTGGGCTTGCATGGCTTGAGTATGCTTTAGAGAACAGGTTTGCGTAATTTAACCTTGCCTTCGCTTGCAGTTGACGGCGGCGTACTTGGTCTCTCTGTGGTTAGGTACCAAAGACAATAGGGCCATGATCCGCCCGGCGCCGAGGGCTGTCTGATATGGGTGACATGGTAATTTTATCACCTTAGTCAGGTTTGCCATCTATTCACGGCCAAGTATAATCTGCCGTTTCAATATCCAATTGGACAGCAGTCGGAAATCCTGAGCCGTTTCGGTGACGTCAACACCTGCGGAATTAACCTTTGTCGAAGTTTGATGAGAGAATCATGCTGAGGCTTCCATGGAGTGCTTCAACTCTATCTAACAAAAACTCTTTTGCTTATTCTTCTTATCATGAATCATTTCCCAAGCGTATTCCCCCATTAAAAGAGGTTTACTTCTTCTAAAATGGTGCGGGATGAATCTTCTCCTTTTATACATCCAATACGATACTCACCTCCACTCACGGGCAACGCGATGGCGAGCATCCTCTGTTTTCCACCCGAGCTTTGGGTTATGCTCATGAAATTTTGCGATTCGCCGATCGATCTCAACAGTCTCATCAATGCCTCCCCCAATGCTTCACGACGCTTCTTTGCCGACAAGCGATCCATACTGAAGTCACACATCAAGGCAATCCATGCCACCTTCGGCTCGATTCCTTCTGCAGCGCTCTTGGCAGCTCGACTACTTCATGCCAAACAAAAGGAGGGACTCGACACTTTGGATAGAGAAGAAGCAGAAAAAAAGGTAAGGTCAATCGCCATCTTCTCCCTTACTCGCTCTGAGACCGATACAGAACAATTCCTCATGAATAAACTCGGGCATCTATACGCGCTTTCAACAACCATCACCGAAGCCGAGTGGATCACGTCTCAATACGCGCCACAAGCTTGGAACTACTACAAACATATGAATCGAGAAGATTTGCCTCCCCTCTGCGTCGACCCGGCTTCTCTAAGTGATGGCATGGAGCTGTCCTTGAGAGAGAAACAAAAATTCTCTCGTGTCGTGTTTCGGTTCGAGAGCTATTGTCAGGCGTTCTTCCGTGGCGAGGAGACATTGTTCAAATGGGACACAGACTCTCGTCGGGTCTGTTTTGAGGAAGAAGCTAGCATTACGGAGGACATGAACATTGTGAACAACTTCTACTCGATCGTATACTACGTTTTTGATCAGCATTGGTCACTACTAGGCAACGTCGTCGAGTACCTCGGTGTAATGGCGATACCACCACCAAACGGCATTGAAGCCGACGAGGCGGATTACCTCGAACGCAGACCTGATTTCAAGGACCGCGACTGGGTACTGAGGCAACTTCATCTGTGTCGGTTTCGATATCCAACTCAACTTGAAACGCACAAACTTGTTCATTATCTCCTGTCTCAAGGCCTGGACATTCTTTCCGAGCTGCAGAGGATGAGCATTGAGGATTTGACAAGTTTCACCCTTGCCACATTCTATCGCATAAGCCTAAGTCACCATACGGTAATTCTGATGATGAGTGGAGTTGACCTCCACCGCAAAGGAATTGTTGGGGGTGACGGATGGATGCCGTGGTTACACATTAACTCTGTATCCTTTCGGAGTGATGACGGTTGGAAATGCGCCAAGTCTTTCTGGGACAAAAAGCGTGTCCATGAGGAAAAGAAGCACGGGTTAATGTACCGTAGTTACTGATAGAAAGCGCCGCGGCGGAGAAAGAGTCCCCAAAGGCTCTGTGGCAATTCCAGAACCGACTCTGGCCAGGGTTATCTGCCTGATCATGTCAATGTTGTCGCCAGCAAGCCTCCTTGTGCTACGATTGTCCGTGGATATTATTCGTTGTTATCGCGACTGAGAGAGCATCATCAGGCTATGTCTAGGTTAGGAGCGGAAAACTCATGCAGTCTAAAGAATAAAGATTGAGGAATCATGATGCTTTTCAGGCGCTAATGTCTAGACTCTAACATACATGAAAGGGAAGCCAAGTCCCATCAGAAAACCCAGGATGGATACAGTCGGTCTCGTTAAGCGAGGTACGCTTACGTTTCCGATTCTCCATCAATCCAGACAACAATATTCCCTGGTGGATTCACCATTTCCTTGAAGAATTGTCTTATAGCCTCCTCCGTGTATCGCATACTGAAATGCATGAGCACAAATGTCGTCTTGGGCCACTTTCGAATCACTGGTTCCAGATCGCTCCATATTGTGTGCTTGGTCCGGACCGCCTGTGGCTTGTGCTCCTCGTACAAGAAACTGCACTCTGTTATGACCACCGTTATACCCTCCTGTAGCCAGACAGGGTCGGCAGCCAAGGTTGCCGCTGTGGTATCACCCAGAAAGGCGAATATGGGAGTTGACCGTGGGGCCGTGATTTCCACGCCGGATTCGCGTAGTGCCTTGAGTTCGGGCCCTTTCCGAGAAGTAAATTCTGGCTTGAGGCCATGCGTGACCATGGAAAAGACGTAGCCCACACACGGGACTGTGTGGTCGCAGTTGAAGGCTGTGGCAGTCACATTCTTCGTTCTTCTTAGGTTGACGGTATCACCGTGTTGAACGCCATGTGTGATATGAGTGTTGAGCCATCCATTCCGGTCCGGGTCGTTGCTGCCTTCATCACTGGTGTCTGCAAGTTGGTCGGCATCTTCGGCGGCTATCAATCCACCGAGATTAAGCATGGTTCTGGCGAGGAGAAAGTCGTCGAGGACCTTGGCCATCTCGACTGGACAATAGATATCGGGTGGATCCTCGCGTTTGACGAAGGCGGGTGATAGAAGAGTGTGGTCGCTGTGGCCGTGGGTGAGAAAAATGTGCTTCGGTCGCGCCTTGTTGACGCAGAGGCCAGCATCGAGAAGAAGGTTGATTTGAGGGATGACGAATGAGGTATGCCACGCTGCTCGAGACTTGCCCGTCAAGACATATTGGCTATGTGGTTTTGGAAACCGCCACTCCAACGTCTCGGAGCGTGTTGATTGCGGGAGCGGAGTCGCAAATGTCAGTTCTGTCATGGTGAAAATCGAGCGCGAGTAGTTGAGCCAGGTAGAGGAAGGATAAAGATTTCGGTGACAGCGCGCAACGATCTTCTCAGCGCGGATGGTGTTGATCATTGAAAGCAACTGTGCGTGGGTGAGGTTGTCTTTATAGGCTTATCGCTTATCGCGCGCGTGTGTGGGCTGTGATGTAGGAGCCACTTTCGGCAAGGTGACTCATCAGGCACGGTTGAAAATGACTGGCCACGCCGACGGATGTCAACTCAGCCACGTTCAGTTGAGCCACATGATTGATTGTGAATTATGCCCAGCTGGGTTTCACAGTTGGGTTATTTATAAACTTTTTGGGATTTTTATTTGTGGTTGAGTTTGCTTGGGCATAGGATCCAGCGGTGTTGCTCAGCCCCATCATGTCTGGTGAGCAGCTTGACTGGGGGTGGGCCAGGAGGTCATGAAAACACGAGTGCTGGTGGTTTTCAAGTAAGATTAAACTATTAGGAACGATTTTAGCTTAGCTATACAAGATTCTATGACAGAGCACAGCAAGGGAAATACTCCAAAGTCTAGTCACTTCGTGAGACAAAATCCTGAGTAACCCCCGCCACCAGGTAACTATGAAAATGCTGATAGAGAAGATGGGGGAAAACCACCTCATTAAGCGACTTTTGACAGCGAGCCAAGAGAGAAGCCGGGCCAGTCGGGGGGCATTGTTCCAACACCCCGCTGGGAATAATAGTTAAAGCTCTCAGTGACGATCGGGTACTCATCGTTCCATGGCATGAGGGACTAACCACAAGCGGTGCACTCGAGCGTGATTTTCACTTCACGGCCCCAGGGAATGGTATTCAGGGTCTAATTAGAGTCCGCGTTGCCTATTCCTATGCGACTGGCTTCTCGGAGACCTCCCCGACTAGCGAATCATGGGCCAGCAACGGTGGGAGGTTGGACCGAGCTTTGTCATCGTCAAGCCAATGTTCCCCGGAAACCAGCCGGGAAGTTTAGTGATGCCGTTATGTGCTCGGTCCGTAAATAGGTACGAGATAAAATAACAAGCGTTGGGAGAATAGCTTATACGACCCATTCGAAATATTTGCGCACACACTTTCATCATTCTTCAACTCAATTGCAAAGCCCCTTTCACCATGACCAAGCCGAGCACCAAGGTTGCCATCTATGGAGCCACCGGCGAGTCTGGAGGGCTTATCAGTAATGCCTTGCTTGGGTAGGAAGATGCTCAATTCGTAAGACTACTGCTCTGTCACTGAACGATTGGCCCTCGGCAGCACTATGGGTGCTGTCATCGACATGAATACCCAGCTAAGCATGTCAAAAAGGACGTGACGGCCCTGGCTCGAGGGTCAGGCGACAAGCCATGGTACCAGGCTCTGGCCAGCCGCGGAGTCAAAATTGTCACAATAGATCTCAATGACGCAGTGGAGGTGATTGCCAAAAGCCTAGAGTCCATCGACGTTATTATTGCTGCAGTTCCTCCTCACGTTCTCGAAACCCAAATCCCCACTTGCTCGCGCTGCGAAGTTGGCTGGTGTGAAGCGAGTTGTCCCCAGTTCTTTCGCCATGGTACTCACACCTGGTGGTGCCGCAACTGTGCAAGATTTAGTAAGTGTTGCAGCGTACTTTAGTTTGAGTTTCTCTCCGAGTCATTGTTAGCAAGCGGACAGTGCACTGACATGCCCGATGTAATAGAGAGAAAAGGTCTTGGCTGAGATCAAGAGCATGGACCTACCATACAGTCATCGAGGTCGGGTGGTGGCACTTTAGCTTTATGCCCAAACTCCCCTCTGGTCGCATCGATTGGGCCATACTACCCGAATTCATCGTCAACATGGTTCCAGGTGACGGTAACATGAAGACCTGCTTGGTGGACAATTTAGACGTGGGACCACTTGTTGCCAAGATCATTGTTGACTACAGGACGCTCAACCAAAAGGTCGTAGCTAATGGGGATGTCTTGACGTTGAATGAGGCTTTTGACATGGTCGAAGAATTGACTGGTGAGAAGGCTGAAAGGAAATACGTAAGCAATCTCGACACCAGCTTATCGGAGAGGCACTAATACAACCCTGACAGTGGTCTGCTGAGCAGCTAGATGCGACTATCAAGCAACTGCAGGCGGCCACTTAAGACGGGCAGGCAGACTATGTCACTCTGGTCGGACGATTCTGGCTTGAGTACTGCTACTCATTTTTCGTCGACGGAGACAACAGCCCGGAAGGCGTCGAACGCTTGGGTTTTATTTGGGCAAATGATTTGTATCCTGAGTTTAAGCCAACCTCGTTCAAGCAGTTTTTTTCAGGACATTCTCGACAAGAAGAGGACTGCCATACGCTGGCAGGTCCTAATCTACGATGAGAGATTTGATTGGTTACTTTATGACATGTTGCATCCCATGCTGTTGCGATTCAAATAAACACCGACCCATTTCATTGTTTGCTGGATATCTATCCTACACAGAGAGAGTACTTCAGTGTCTAGTCCCCCTTTCGCTCTCCCACTCGCACTGGTTTCATCAACAAGCTACGAACTTCCTGCAAGGGCGTACGAATGAACGGCTCTGCGTATTGACGCGGAGGGGCATCGAGCAGGTAGGATGGGATCTCCGCATTCTGTCCCGGTGGTGCAGCCCTGTATCCCAAGTCAGCATGAGATTGACAAGTGATAGCTAGTGAAGAAATGAACTTGCCCATTAAAGGCCAAGTTGGTCAGCAGATCGCCCGCTGCGTTGAACATGACCTGGTTGCAGAGGTAAGATCCTCCCCCTGGCAGGAAGAGCTTGTGCTGGCCTGCAAGGCCTTCGAGCAGGGCATTCTGATACTCCCCAAGCTGAGCCTGGAATGCAGCAGCAGCAGCAGTCTGTAAGGTTGCCCCGTATTGATCTAACGTCGGCGTCCATTTGACACTGTCCGAATGGTACGTCTTGACAGGACCCTTGGTCACTTCGGTTGTTCCAGATTGTAGGATCTGAACGCCACCGTCGTCGACTCGTTGGGCTACATAGACCAGGGTGAACTGCATAGTGAAACTCATGCTATAGCGGCGTCAGTAGAATCCAATATGTCTTAGGGGGAAACCCACGTGGAGTTGGAGCTCCAATCTCCCGATGAGCTGCATTGCATGCCGACCGTGTTGTTGCCCGTCAGTGTGAAGATGCCGCCAGATCCACCAGCGGTGAACTTCAAAGACGTGTTGGCAGTTGCTATAGCTCGTGTTAGTAATTGTTTGACACTCGGATGAATAACATGCCGTTCTGGTCAAGGGTCCAGTGATTATCACCGCTCTTCATGACGTTGTTGGTGGCTAGCAGGGAGTCGGTTGCAGTCCACGTCCAACTAACATTATCACTACCTCTTGTGAAGTTGTAGTATGTGTCGTCGGAGTTTGGGTGGGCGTTACAAGTACCCGGTACATATCTCAAACCAACGGTAGCACCACCGTCAGTGTATGGCTCCAGAACCGGCGTTGTGGGTTGGATTTGGGAAGCCCGGTTGATTACTTGGACCAGAGGGAGTAGCCAGCCCTCCCAGAACTGAGAATTGCTCATGCAAAGGATGGCGTCTCGTCCTGCCTCTGTGGGATCGGCGTCGACCCAGATGCCTGAGTATGGCAGAGATGGGGGCACGGGTGGCCTGTCATTGTTGGTCATGATGAGGTAGCATAGTGCGTTTGAGTCAGAGTCGTTATTGGGCGCTTGAGGGTTCGTAGGGTCTTTCCATGGATATGTGCCGTAGTCGATGGAGGTTGGCGGGAATGTTGGGGCCGTTGGGTTCACTGCGAGATAAGTTGAGTTAGACATGCATCAAACAGAACATCATCACGGGCTTACTAACCACTCTTGGGCTCTTCGGTTTGCAACATGACTCCAACTTGGGTGTGTCCACCATTGGCCATCTGATCCATCCAAACATAGCGCAGCTCCTCGAAATGGGCCTGGATTATTGGAGATTCCTTGCTCCAATCAAGACCGTTAAAGAAGGAACCGTCGGGATAGTATCCGGGCGTCTCTTCAGGAAGTTAGAGTGTATCAGGCTCTTGGGTAGATTGCAACATACCTTGAGACTTGACGTAGAGCTTGGCCAGGGAGAATTGGCTGTCGGCAGGAACCCCCATCCGCTCCTTGTAGCCATCATAGCTTGGGTCTGTGGGGGGGATTGAATCATGGGCTTTGACAAGTGGTCAGCCCATTGTGTTCAATATCAGAGGCTCAAAGGCATACTCAGCGCGGTTCCAAACGCGACGATCCATTTGGTCAGGTCGAAGGTCTTAGTCGTAGGATCGCTAGGGTTATCGGTGGTGAACAGAGTCATGGTCCCCGACTTGAAGTTCCACTGAAAGTAGAGCATGTAAGTAAAGTCGACAACGTTGACAATGATGGTAGGCGCCAAGAGCTCTCCCTGGAGCTTCTCTCCATCCCTGGTCTGGAGGTTGATATTCCTCATGGGCGAAGTTGGATCAGCCAGAGCCCACATGTTGGCAAAGGCCGCATTGATGGTCTTCTGACTCAGGATGACGGTCTGTTTGTAGGGCTTTGGCGAGGTCTTGTTGACCAGGCTCTGGATGAAGGGGTCGGGGTTAGGAGCCATTGTAGGCGTTTACTGAGAGTAAAAGGTCTGATTGTCAAGAGATGATTGTGAGATGGAAGTGTTGCTCAAGCTTTGAGCTGGGAAAGAAGGCAGCTGTTCCTTTTGTCGGCTGTTGGCATATTTATACACCTTCATCCTAGGTAGAGAGGGATGAGGCATCAAGAAGCTGGATCTACACGAATGGACCCTTGGATAATAATTTGCAATTGGATATAGCCGATGCGGGACTTGACTTCAATACGAGACGAGTTTTTGCCGCTCGCTGCACCTACAAGAGGTCTTGTCTCACACGCATCGTATTATGCATCTTACCCGACTTGTGTGCCCTATCAGGGAGTCAGGGGCAACGTACGAGAGTGGATGGGGATCTTTAATTGAACCAGGCCAACGATCGCCGTACACCGGTCCCCCGTGGAGAATGCAAGACATAATGCCCATAGACCAATATGGCAGTATAGAGACGCGATCATGGCTTCAATCTGTCCGCAGAACGCACATCTGGGAAGGAGGTGGCATATGTAGGGTGGGGTAGATCAGTGTATCAGCCGACCATGATGCAGGTCCTCAGGATGTGTGTGTGATGAGAGAGATAGCCTATTTCCCGAGACCCCTTTCAGAGCATCTCGATGCAGCAACTATGTCTGGCCCGCTCCGTAGTGCAACATGTCGTGGAACAACGGCTCGGTCCGGTCCGGTCCGGTCTGGCATCTCAGTACCCGGATGGAAAATGAGGCAGAACGACCGAAGTAGAATAGTAAACTGAGACAGACAGGAGGAAATTAGAAAGAAACGCGGGGGTTATGAGACAGTTGTGTCACGCAAGTATCATCGACATTGGCCACAGGGGCATCCATGTCTTGATTGTAGTTTATTTCGGGATCCGCTTGTTTGCTTGATATTTCCTCTTGCTTATTTATTTTGAATTCATCTTGTGGGCCCGATAGGCTTATTATGATACGCCTGATATGCTGGCAATGGATGAACTTCCTTTTGCCTCCAGGTTGATCAGAAGCACTGTCATAGAACCTGTAAAAATTAGACACCTAGATAGGCATCTCTCAGCATAATGAGTTGATACAGGCTCTATCTAGAAGTGGGAGGGCCGCAACAATTTTGCTTCTGCTTCCTGGCCGATGTTGCACAACAGTATTGCCTACGATCCGTTGATCCCGTGCCATGAGGCTTACAGCCGATGGATTTCGGGCAGCATTTACAGAATCTGGACGGTTCACGTGTATCCTTACTTTGAGTTGATTGGCACTATCCATAGGCACTGTGACGATATCTACTGCACAGCAGGGCCGCAGATGCAAGACTTCCGGAATTGGTATTCCGTTGTTGATGTGTGGGAGGGTCAGCTTGTGAAGGAATCGACCATCTTTCCTTGCATGTCCCTTGCTCCCTCTTCCCTCCTTCCATGAGGGTGATTGAAGCAAAATGACATTCGCTAGACTTAAGAGAGAGCACTCCGCAAGATCACCATCGATTCAAGAAACGACATTACCCCCAAACCCCTTGACCAAAAACCGTCAACATGATCACCATCACTCAAGACTCCGAGTTCATGACCAACTTGCTGGCCGCCAACCCTGTCCCAGCCGGCAGGCAGTTTGTCGCCATCCTAGACAAAGACGCGAATCCCGCCGTATTTGCTCTAGGCGAGGATTCGGTCCTCAACCTCATCATCAACCAGGATGGTAACCCCTCTCGCGTTGATTTTGGTACTCTTTGCAAGATCTCTGGAGAGATCCTTGCATTCGGGGTGCAGCAGAACGCAGACAGTACATTGTCCATTGTTATAGCTTCGAGTGCTGGTAACAACCTCAGCAACGTGTACATCCTCGTGGGTGTCATGCCTACTGACCTTCTCACTATCCAGCCTAGTAGTGTCTTGTTTGCCGGTGGCTCATACCCACTAGTGTACGACGTCTTCTTGGTAAGGGTCTAACAATAATGTGTGCACCGCAACCTTTCTGACCTGCTCTAGAGCAACTTCACTCAAACGGCCGGAACTACAAACTTCCCCATGACCTTCTTAGCTCTTGCACCACCAGGAGCCCTTACCAAGTCCAGTCAACTGGGATATCTAGATGTGTCCGCGGAGGAAGGTGGCGGCTTCAACTTCTCGCTCAACACTTCGTGGAGGCTGGCAACAGATCCCATCTCCATCTTGAGCGTTGCATTCGGAACATGTCCCCTTGGCAACGGCGCTTTTGTCTTGTACACTGCCAGCGATGGAAACCACCTTCAGTTCTGCACGTTTGGTGGAAGTGGCTTCGTGTCTGAGATGACGTGCCCCAACGGTTGGTCCCCAGCAGCAAGCTACTTTCGGTGATTCAGTTCTAACATGACCAGGGGCACTGTCTATCGCCTCTTATGTCAATCCGACAACAACATACACAGAGCTTCTGGTTGGTGGCGACGCTGTGACCCTGTTCACCTATCGCCAGTATTGCGTTGGACAAGGCGTCGGCACGCCGGTCGTCACTGGTAGCGGTGCTCTTGGGGTGGAGAACCTTCTCGCCTCCCAGTCTCAGGGCATCATAACCATGTGGTACACAACAGCTACCAGCTCAGTGTACTACTACACAGCACAGCTTGCCTCCATCACGGGCGGACAACTAATCCCATTGCTTGATGACGGACAGGGGGCACAGATGTCTACACTTCTAGCCGCCAAAGAGGCCCAGGGCGCGCTCATGGTCGACACCCTGCTTGCAGCCGACGGAACGGGGAACTTGACCATGCTACAGTGCGCCTCGGACACTGGAATATGGCAGTCGGTTCCGTTTTACGCACCGTCTGATGCCAACAACATGGATGTGCCAAGCTTCACCCTGCGGTTCAAGGCTTCTTCCGACGATCCCACTCAGCCCGTGCAGAGCTGTCAGCTACATATTGTGAGTTCAGGTGCAGTTGAAGTCTTTGCCAACGGCGCCTCCGCAACAATCGACACCAAAGGGAAGTGGTACCAAGCGGACGCGTTTGGTGTGGTCAGTGTCATCGTTTCTACCGCAGACATGGCCTCCTTTACCTTCCAAGTGGATCAGTTCCAGGCTGTTGGAGGTACTCCTGTGGTCATCCAGACCGATGTCTTGAACCCCAACGGAAAGCTGAACACCAAGCTTGCTTTCATTCAACATGCAAACGATCTCTTGAATGCCAAAACTCAGATGGGGGAGCCGCTGGTTGCTCCAGGGGCCATCAGCCAACAGGATGCAGAGCAGGCCGCGTCCATGATCAATCAGTTGAACAAAACCCAGATATTCCTCGGGCGGCCAGGCCAACCCCTGAAGAGGATCGACAACAGTCCCAAGGTCTACAACCCCAAGGGCAAGAGGCCGACTATTCTCGCCGGCATTGTTGGAGACAACACACCCAGAGAAATAGAGCGGTTCTTGGATAGATTGAGCGAGACCAGCTGGTATGACCCTTGGGGTTTCTTCTCGTGGTGTTACGAGAAGGCCAAGCAAGCTACGAGCTGGGCCCTTCAGAAGATTGGTATGTGACTCCTGTTGCCGGATGTTCTAAAATGCAGACTCTGATTCTTGGAAATAGGCAATGTCCTGAACTTGGTGATAGAAATCGCCGGCACGGTGTACAAGTTCATCCTCGACGGTGTTGAAGCCGTTGGAAAGGCCATGAGCTGGGTGTTTGAGAAGATCACTGTTGGGGTACAGAAGCTGATTGACTTTGTCGGTTTCATCTTCCAATGGGGAGACATCCTCAACACCTCTGACAGCATCGTGGCCTTCATCAACGCCGGCCTGGGGTACGCACAGGACCAAGTCTCGGGCCTCAAGGCCAAGGAGCAGCAGTTTATGCAAACTCTGAAGGACTCCGTGAACAACCGCCAGGCTCCTGAGAATGTAGCTGCCGGCACCGAGACTAAAGATCCGCGGGAAACAAGCGACATGGATGCGGCTAAGAACAGCGTCGCATACAATTGGGCGTCGTACCAAGTTACGTATGGAGGCATGGCTCAGAATGGCAAGATCAACAGCGCAGCGGATCTCATGTCCACTATGCCAACTCTCGAGGATGGCACCAGCCTTCAAGATCTCTGGAATGACATGTCAACCATATTTCAGACTCTGCACCACTACATCACCGCCATTGGTAGCGATGTGAGCGACCTGTTCACTCCTACCACCACCTCGACCGACGCGTACAACAGACTGAAGCTTGACCTGATCAATGCGACCATTGACACGACGCAGAACGTCCTGGATCTTCTCGTCGACGCACTGTCTCTCGTCTTGACTCAGTTCCAGCAACTCTGCAACCAGGCCATCGAGCTTCCTATTTTCACTGTCCTCTGGAAAGCCATCGCTGGCGGCAGGGACTTTACCGTCTTCAACGCCTTCTCACTGCTCATGGCCATCCCCGTGACGGTTGTGTACAAGGTGGTCAAAGGAACAGCACTGCCGTCCCTGAAGGGCATGGACAAGACCACTTTCGCAGCCTACGTGAATGGCACCCTAGGTGACGACGACTCGGATTTTGGCATCACCCGCACGCAGATTCAGATCGTTGGGTTCGCTATAGCAGTCACAGCTATCCACCTTGAAGTGGATTTTCAGCTGATCAGCTGGGTGACCAACAAGATCCAAGGTCTCGCAGCCGAGACCATAGACACTGGTCTGATCTTTGTTGGCGTGGCCATGCTGATCATTGGATGGCCTGTCGCTGGTCAGAAGGACATGGGAATGAGATTCATCGTGAGTTATACGCCCGCCCGCCCACCTCCAGGTCCCTTGGGGTGCCACAAGTACCACTGGGCATACTGACTTCTTCATCAGGTCTGGGGGCTCGACTGCACCAATGTAGTTGCTCTTGCAACGGCACGATTTGTCTCATGGAAGACAAGCACTCCACGGTCAGAGACGGCACCAGCGGTGGCTACTTGGGTCGTTCTCACGTCCATCCCCTCATACATGATCAAGATCATCGTCAACAACGACTCGGAGTCGAGCGACCCAAGCCTTCTTGCCCGGCACATCGCGGAGGATACATTTGGCATGATCAAGGCGTGGCTTGCCGGTGTGGGCGAGGTTGTCGAAGATATTAAGGTCAAGGCCATCGCCAAGGGCTTGGGATATGTGTGTGTAACTGTACAGGTTGTGATGAAGTTTGTCGACTTTTATATTGCAGCGGAGAAGTCTCTTGATAGGCCTCTCTTGTTGCGTGAATAGCAGGGATTCTGAAGGAAGAGTTTGTAGTTTTGAGTGATACAACCTTTAGTTGCTCACGGGGCCATCTTTCATACGAACTTTGTTGTAGAAATATGAAAGAGTCAAGATCGGTGCATATATGGAGCTACTTGGATGGAAAGCCTCGTCCAGCAAATATGCGAATATGTTCATTTATCCTACGAAAACCAAGAGCTTTCGAAAAAGGATGAAAAAGTAAACCTATAGAAATCTTGAAAGAATATATACAGAGACAGAGCATATACTGATACTCGAACAACAGGCAAACCAGCCTGGCAATACGAGCTTGAATAATGGCCATAGAGCCCGGCTCTATAACACCACGTAGCCTCCCAGCTTAAATCTTTCCAAAGCCAGCGTTCTGGGGAACCTTGGCCTGCGCGGTCTTGGCCTGAGTGGACCGAGCAATAGGCAGTCCCTTGAACTCGGACAAGAATCCAGTGTCCTTACGGCTGAAGGCACTTGAACCAGAGAAGATGTTGCCTTGGCACACGCGACCGAGATACGACTTGGTAGCCTCTGCGGCAGCGGTGTCGGGGCAGCTGTTCAGTTGACCCTTGAAGTCGGGAACGATGACTTGGTTGACGTTCAGGAAGACGTTGCCCTCAAACAGACCCTTGCCGGCTGTGTCTCCCTCGATGGCGTGGCCCTTGACGTCAGACCAGACGTTGTTGACCGCGTGGAGAAGGGTGGTGGCAGAGAGAGCCGGTCCACGTCCGCTGGTGTGAATGATGTAGTTGTCTGGATGTGTGAGCAGACACTCGTGAATAGGCACTAGAAGAGAAACTTACTCTGAAGGGTAATTTGATCGCCCTGGCCAACCATCTCAAAGGTCCAATAGTGGTAACCAGTGCATCCCGCAGACCAAGAAGTGCGGCCGTCGATGAAGTTGTTGGACAGAGTGATGCCGGTGCTCTTGTCCCGACCAAAGACGTAGTGCTGACGTCCGAGAAGCGATGTCTGACAAGATCAGCAACTATCCGACCATTTGAACGATTAGGCTTACCGTGCAATGATCGACCCAGATCTTGCTGGTACCAGAGAAGGCAAATGCATCACCGCCCCAAACGTATTGAGGGTTAAGGTTAGTGACATCTGAAGTGCGATTAGCTGAGTGTCTGTTGTCTTGTCTGTAATTGCTGACTTACGGATGTTCTGCACGATAATGTTCTTCACGTTGACGAAGCGCAGTCCCTTGCCCTTGATAATACCCTTGTTTCCGACACCAATGATGGTCTTGTCAGAAGCAACATTGATACCAGCTGTTCCAGCCTTGTCGTAGGTAACTTGGGCAGCGGGCTGAGTGCCACAAAAGTTGGCGCTGTTGATGGCCAGTTGACAGCCCTTTCCGGTTCCCCAAGGAGCGCAACCCGTCGCACGAACCGTGCCCTCAGAGCCGGTGAAGTCGTAGGTCCTGTCCAGAACAATGACGCGAGGGGATTTGTCAGTCAAGTAGGTGACAAGCTCCTGGATGTTCCTCGGAGTGACGGGCGTTGCTGAGCCGCCTCCAGTAACACCTTGAGCAAAACCTTCAGCTGCACCAGAGACCTTCTGCGCAGCAGCGGAGGCCAGAAGTGCAGTAAACGCACTAACGAAAAGACCCAACTTCATCGTGGCAGGAGGAGTAGTTGTCGTGGGATTGCAGATGCGAGGTGGCTTGGCAGATGAATAGTCTAGTATTTAGCTACCTTTACCCCTATATATGTACTCGAATGACAAGACGCAACAGCAACAACATAGCAAGTCGGCTATTAACCTTAGCGGCAAGTTCATATAGCCGAATGTGAAAAAGTTAATATACTATTGGTTTCAGGTGGCCGGAAATTCGTAGGTAAGAGTCGAGCCGATTTACCGTGGACATGTTATCCCACCACTGAAATTCCGTAAGAGGTCCTTGGGTCACCGCAACTCAAGTCCCATAACTACTACCCTTGGGATGGACTGGCCACTTGGGTGGGATACGCTTGGATGCGGTAAAGCGGGTTTCCCTCAGGATATGGTATTTTTTTGGGCATTGGGTTTTAATGCCGGCACGTGTAGATAACTGTGCTCTTTGTTACTGTGGCTGATGGCTTCTTTTGGAAGCGTCACCACGTTCACAAAAAAAGGGGGGAGGCTTCCAATGGGGGAAAAGCCCGTCATGCGAGGGCTATTATTAACAGGCCAAGGTGGGCTAGCAAATGTGAGCTTGTGGGCCACCTCGGCATGAATGTGATTTGTTCCACCCTGGGGAACGATAAACGAGGCTAAACGAAGTCCCAGTGTTTGTTAAACCACAACGCCAAGGACAGGCTTAGAAATAGCGGAACGAGATACGCCACTGAAAGGATACCAACAAACCAACAGTCTTGACCTCCCTTATCGTACGCAGCTTCGCTCCCTCCTTCGGTTCGTAATTCTAATCACGTACGATCTGCCCCGTTGGACTTGAGCTCTTTTGTCCTTTTACTTCCTTTACCTCGTTTATCCTCGCTGCTCCCCATCCATCCCTGCTTAGCAATGACGACTGGGTCCGAAGCTTCTGCAAACATGTCGGATGGTGACTTGGCGGCTTCGTTAACACGGCGGCCCGCACGCAAACCTCACAGAAAATCAAGAAAGGGATGTCTAGACTGCAGAAGACGTCGAGTCAAGGTGAGTTTGCCTGCATGGGACCGTTATGACATTGACTGAATGTTTGCCTTTAGTGTGATGAGGAGCAACCAAGCTGTCGGACATGCGTGCGGAGAAATGTCCACTGCGAGTACCCAGACAATGCCCAACATCTGCCTAGCCCGCCAACAATTACACCAGACTCCCATGTCCCACTGTACCTTGCCAGATCTTCGTCTTCACCATCGGCCTCAACGCCAGCCACCACGCCGCTCTTCAGCCTCGCCAACGTCACCGCTGATACATTCTCGTTGATTGACTTGCGTCTGTTACATCACTGGATCACGTATACAAGCCAAGATATTTGCAGGTGTCCTCCAGCTCGACACATCTGGCAAGGCATCCTTCCCCAGATCGGATTCAAACATCCATATGTGTTGCACGCCTTGTTGGGTCTTGCAGCTTTGCATATTGCCTATCAAAACCCGCCGGAGAGAAAGGTCAGATGGATGGATGCAGTCGACCATCATAGCAGAGCGCTAGATGGCTTCCAGAAAGCCGTTGGGTGCATCACTGAAGAGAACGGTGAAGCACTGTTTGTGGGATCATTATGCAACGTCTTGTACGTTTTTGCCCTTTCGAATCCTCTCCAGGAGAGTCTAGACACCGTCTCTTACCCGACAACGTCTTCACGGATCGACAGGATACTCGGGGCTGAGTGGATTCCCATGATCCGTGGTTTGGAAGCGGTACTTCAGCCCATCCATAGCCATTTGCTGTTTGGGAGGATAAGTGCCATCATCAGCCTCGGCAATTGGGATGAGCTAGATACTGAAAAGAACAGCTCTGACCCAGTTGATGAGTACTTTTGCAGAAGCCGGGAGACATGGAAGGACTCCAACTGTTCCGACATCTATGAAACAACTCTTCAAACTCTTAGGAAATGTCACCTATACTCACAACAGTTCTCTTCCATGGATCCAAAGGTCATTGACCAGTGGGGATGGAACAGAGCGTGGTCAGGACCACTCATGTTCATTCACTTCGCGCCCGAGGCTTACTTTACGCTTCTTCAACAGAGGCAACCACCTGCCTTGGTTCTATTTGCTTTCTTCGGTGCTCTTTTGCACAAGCTGGATGACTATTGGTTCTTGGAGGGATGGGGAAGGTCAATTGTCGGGGTGGTGGAGGATGTCCTTGGCGCGTATTGGAAACCTTGGATTTCGTGGCCCTTGCAAGTGGTTAAAATGGAATGAATTTGGATGGGTATATAATAATCATTAGATCTTACTTAACTAAGTCAAGTATTATATAGATGATATTCTTCTCTAATTCTTGTACTGGGGGGTAGTTTAACAATCCATGACCTCCAGCCAGCTGACGAGTTCAGCGCCGTGTAAGCTCTTTACTTGTGCTCCCATTATATTCCCCGTTACTTAGCTATTCCTTCAATTTTCTTGACCCGTTTTCCTTCAAAAAACCCTATCACGCCAGCAATTATGGAAGCTGCGAAAGCCAAACAGAGAAATAGCCCAACCGACCAGCTCGGCCGAGTATGCCGGTTATATCCCCACATGAAGCCAGACAAGACCACCTGGAACACAGTGTTCATCAAGTTCAAGCCAATCATAACCTTTAGTTTCCATAATACAGTCGGCATTGCTCGTCGCCCGGAAAGAGGGGTCTCTGGGATGGACCGCGAGGGATAAGGTACTACATCCTCCAACGTCGTGTTCTGGGACAGCCAGGATTCAACTTCTCCGGGGCCAATGTCGGTTGGTACGACTTGAGAGCCAGGGAGTCGAAACCACGCCCGATATGTCGCGGCCAGGCTTCTTAACGCGAGCAGATCTCTTCCTGACAGGTGCTGTAGCAGTCGCCAAGCCTCCATCGATCGTCGTGGAGCAAGTCCAAACGCTGGCACACAGAATAATGCGTTGAGAATCTGTGAGTCTGTCTCGATCCATTTTCGGCGGGGAGAGTTGATGTCGTCGCAAGTTGGGTGGCACATGGCCGGGGCAGCATTGCAGAGTAATAGGAAGATCATTCCTCCCCACGCAACCACGTTGAGACAGTAAATGATGAGCAGAGCTTTGAAGATGGTCATGTCCTTGACCCAATCGACTGCCATGGCTACCTTGGATGTTGTAGATTGTGAAGCGTTGGGAGACAAGTGCTGGCCGTCCTCCAAGTGACCAGGCGCAAACCCTTCGGCGGAGTCTTTCCTCTGACTGAGCGACTCCATCTCCTGGGCGGTGTGACTGTTGACCAAGAGATATTCTGGCTGTCGATGGGAGGTGGCGGTGATGTCGTCAACCGCCTCCTTCGGACCGGCGTCTAAGGCCACATAAACGGCCACCTTTTTGTCTGGCATTGTCGTGTTTTTGGGACTGGTCGTTTAGATCATGGGTCTTAGTTGTTTCTCTGGCTGTTTCTTATAGCTTATAACCTCGACGTCCTAAATCGACCTGCAAATGACTTCTCCTCTCGGCCAATTGGTGAAATGACTTCGGACAATGTCCCTTTTTCGGTGCCACGTCAAGAGCTCTGAGCCACCCCCATCTTCGTATGCGTATTTCGCTCGGTAAATGCTTGGCATAAATGCTGCCCATTTGTCTCTGGGCTGTTACATGTCATGACCGAGTGCATCTTGAAATTGCAAAGCCTATCCCCCAAAACATAGCTATGCACAAGTATAAATGATCAAATCGCTCTCACCTGCCATTTATGGTGATACAATGTGAATCATATCCGTCCCACACTCTTTATAGACTCATACTCGCGATATAAGAGATCTAGCAGTGGCCCTTGGATCATGCTATTGTCATGTGAAGATGCTCAATTTACTCTAAACGCCTTCCTAACTCTTTATGTGCAATCAGATATGTACAATGCTCAACGCTTTCACCCGTGCAATCATTTCATCTATGTATAATCCACAACGTCTCAAGAACAACAAAGGCTCCAAACAAATCCACCACCCACCAACCTTAAAAACATGCTTGTCTATCTTCCGCTAGGGGCCACTGCCTCCAAGCCAACATCACCATCACTTTCATCAGAGCTTCGTCGGCTGCTCTTGTCCTTGGGGCTAAGCTGCTCGACATACCAGACCAAGAAAATCGCCATAACAATAGCCATAAGGATCGTGTCGAAGATGTAGAGAAAGATTTCGTGGGTAATCAGATATCCCTTATTTCCCTGTAAATACTCAACCACGCGGAAAACACTTCGAATCATAATAATAAGGCTGGTGGTGTAGAGAACCCAGAGATATCGCTTCCAAGGGACATCACCTCTCTCCGCTACACGCGTCGGTGTGTGTGTAATTCGACGATGGAAAAGAATGGCCGTGACGATGAAGAAGCCAAAGATGCAAATCTGACAGAAGAGACCGGCGATGATGATCTTTTCACCAATCTTATAGAGGTCCAGGGTCCCGGCAGATTGGATGCCTCCACCTCCTGCTTGGAGGGAGAAGGCAACGACATCACCAGTGACAAATATCCGTGTAACCCAGTTGACCGGGATCAATGACAGGTGTTCAGCTCGAAGGGTGCGAATCAAGCGACCCAGAATCATGTAAATTGACGCGGCGTAGAGGGCGGGAGCAACGAGAATCAGGATGGCTTGAATGACGAACCCGCCAATCGAGAGGGTATCATAATGACTCCATATTCGACCGCAGTAACCGATGGTTTGAACTTCAAAATAATGTCAGCATTCCCCATCAGTTTGTCTAAATTAGTTCACTCACAAACTCCACCAATTGTGAACGCAGTGAAGTAGAATGCTCGGGCTCTGAGCAGCCTCCAGGTGTGAAGAACCGTGAGAATAGCGAAGACAGCAACACTTGCGATAGCTGCAGGTAGTGAAGGAGTGTATCGATAGAGTTTAAAGTCAAAGGCAGCACCCGGATCTGTTCCGTCGTTGCTCGCCATGTCGTGGACCAGTGTGGATGTGTCGAGGGGACGGGAATAAGACGGTGGAGATGAAGTGTGGCGAAGGGCTCCCACCAAGACCGAGTTCAAGAAGTAAAAGGGGCCGTCGATGGGAAAGGACTACTCAGCGGAAATTCGTCGAGTGCAAAGACTAAATACTGGTGTTGGACAAGTTGACAAGCCCAGGAACAGGCCAAACAGTGGCAGGCCAAGGCTTTTTTTTTCTTGGCTCCTGCGGGCAAAGCGAGATGATTGATGCCGAATCTCGGAGCAAGAACGAAGTACGAGGCTGAACGAGGGCCCACCACTGTCGGAGCGTCCGAGTTGTGTCGGGGCTTATCACCAACTAAACGAAGAACGAGGTATGCACGACTCACCGACCAGTTTCATTGAAGCGCGCGGTAACGAGCAGCGAGATCTCTTACAATTCCATAATTAAAAATTGAGGCTGATTCAGGTGGTTCCATCCGCAAGGCGTTTTTGTAGGGGCATCGCATTGTATATAGCTACCGTGGTCCTTTCCTTGGCCTAACACTTCTCACCACCATTCCATCCTCCCATTCAACACCCCGGTCGTCTTTTTGTCATCTTATTTCTTTGGCTTCATTAGCTTATAGACCTTCTTTTCTTGCTTTCTTGTCTTTTGATTGGCTGTTCTTTTCGTTCGTTCCCCTGAACCTTCACCAGACAATTGGTCTCCTTCACACGGTCGCCATTCGTTCCTCATCTCTAAACCACCATCACCTAGACGATATCAATCATCATGTCTCTTTTTCTTAGAGCTGATCCAGCTGCTGATGCTGGGGCCACATTCTCGCTCTATCACTACGATCCGACAATTGCTGGCGGTGTCGTCTTTGCGCTGCTCTATCTCGCCACTTCAGGGCTTCACTTCTGGCAATTGTTCCGTGCAAGATGCTGGTTCATGATTCCACTAGCCACGGGAGGCATTCGTAAGAGATACCGGTGTTTCTCTCGTAAGATTTGGAGGAAACTAACTAATATTCTCTTGTAGTTGAAGTTATCGGATACGCAGCTCGAGCCAAATCAGGCGACGAGAGTCCCAACTGGACTCTTGGTCCATACATCATCCAGGCGATTCTCTTGCTCGTGGCACCTGCTCTTTTCGCTGCGAGCATTTACATGGAGCTTGGCAGGATTGTCATCATGGCCGAGGGCGAGGGACATGTTTTGATCCAAAAGAAGTGGATGACCAAGATCTTTGTCACGGGAGACGTGCTTTCTTTCTTTCTTCAGGCTGGTGGTGAGTGTTTCCCAATATCTACAGTACTTCTGTGACATTGGAAAACGTGCTAATAGAGATCAGGTGGAGGATATCAAGCCGCCGGCTCACTAGAAGCCTTGCAGGACGGCGCCAAGGTCATTATTGTCGGCCTCTTTGTCCAGCTCATCTGCTTTGGCGTTTTCATCGTCATCGCTGTGGCCTTTGACCGATCGATGCGACAGTCCCCGACAGGCCGCTCTCATGTGGTCCCCTGGAAGAAGCACATGAAGGTGTTGTATGTCGGTAGTATGCTGATCATGGTGCGATCAGTCTTCAGGGCTGTCGAATATCTGCAGGGCTTCGATGGATACCTGTTGAAGCATGAGGCATATCTGTACATCTTTGACGCTGCCCTCATGTTTCTTGTCATGGTCTTGTTCAACTGGATTCACCCAGCCGAGATCACGGCTATTCTTGGTAACATGGGCAATTCATATGGTTACAAGATGGACTCGGTGGGGGGTCACCATCGCTTGACCGAAGAGGCGTAATACTCGCCCGCTTTTGAGTTGGAAACATGGTTTTATGGAGTATTCAGTGCCACTGTCTGGAGTCCGGGAATAGAGATAGAGTAGAAGGATGGGTTTATGACGAATCGTGGGTATCAAGGCGCTCCCTTCCATAATAGAATATTGTATCAACAATTCGCATCCGAGACCATGTTTTTTGACCAATTCCTCGATGCAAACCTCTTCTTAGTATACCATACGAAAGAATGATGGACTTTTCAGACTACGGAGTTTCGAGTCAGATTCCAATGCCGTCATTTGTTCACATCTATACGCTCGAAAACTACAACTTGCCCGAAACACCAGACTCAGAGGCCAATACTCAAGTCAAGCTCCGGGCACAAAACAGAAGATAGGACTTTGTAGCACATTCAAATGCGCTACCTGGATAGAAGAATCGTAAGTCATGTGTACAAGATATCAACGGGTGAAACAAGTCAACGCCTGTCCCCACTGAGTGAGATCCATGGTTTCCCTACTCAACTCTATCGTTGTGTTTCAAGGAAGCTTATGCACGATGCCGCAAGTTAAGGATTATCCTAGTGAATTTCAGAATAGACTACCTTTAGGGTATGATAAGCTTTTCTGCTGGTGTCTCGTCTCCTCATTGACACGCATTCCAAGACCACAGGACCCATGATATGCAGGGGACTGCAAGGGGCCGGGATGCCGCATGATGACGAGGATTGATTGAGCTAATCAAGCCACAAAGCAAACTTAGCTCGGCCCTACCCACTCTTTGCATTACCTAACTGCCCACTCTAGACAACGATTGGTGCGTTGATGGTCTCGTTCTTCGTTCCCCTCGTATCTCGTTCTTCTTGTCTCGCTCGTTTCTCTTATTTCGTTCCCTCTTAGAGACTCGGTTCCCGCTCAGCTTTTCGTTCTTTCCCATAGTTCTCACCCTCTTTGTGCGAATACTGTCCTCATTGGAGATGGAAATGACGCAGCAGCAGACGACAGGCAAGCGAAGGCCACACAGGAAGTCGAGAACGGGATGCTTTGAGTGTCGGAGGCGACGAATCAAGGTGCGTGTCGCTTTGCCACATCCTACTTCGATTAGCTACACAGTCTAATTCATGCTGCAGTGTGGTGAAGAGAGACCTGCTTGCGCGGCCTGTCTTCGACACGATCATCCATGCGTCTACCCGTCTGCACAACAAGCCACCCCCTGTCCCACACCGGCCACCGACCACCCTACTGCCCGATCTTTGGATAGTGAGGCATCATTGACATCTTCTCTTTCGGTACCCCGCCTCGCCCAGAAGGATCAGACACCCTTTCCATCGTCGCCGACCTTTGTCCTTGATGATCTGGCCTTGTTACACCATTACACCCTGTCAACAAGCCTGGATATTGTCAAGTCTTCTGGCGGAGACGAGTATTGGCAAAAGATATTCCCCCAGATTGCATTTAGGCATGCCTTTGTTATGCACGGCATTCTTGGTTTGGCAGCCTTGCATCTCGCATATAGGCAATGTGCCGAGCGAGAACGGCTTCTCTTGATTGCCGCCCACCATCACAACATGGCCCTGCAAGGGTTTCAGGAGAACATAAGTCACATGACCGACGATAACAGCGATGCTCTATTCGTATGCGCTTCGGTGAATATTCTCCACGTCTTTGGCATGTTTGGGCCGCTCTACGACGGCCCTGCCGCCGGCCGCAAATCCCGGATCCTAGGAGCCGAGTGGATCCCCATGATCCGGGGCGTCGGGGCCGTACTGAAGCCGGTATATGAACGAGTGCGGTATGGACCCTTGAGTCCAATGCTTGGTCTCGGTAACTGGAGTGAGTTGGATCCAAACGACCTCCCAGTAGCTGAAGACAGCCACTTTCGCAGTATTCAGGAGGTATGGGCTCAGAGCCACGACGCAGAAGTCTACGACAACGCATTGTACCATCTCCGGAAATGCAATGCCTATATGAAGCAGTTCAAGTCATTGAGTCCACAAGTTTTGGCGGAATGGGGATATAACCAGGCCTGGTCTGGACCCTTTATCTGGCTGCACTCTAGTCCAGACGAGTATTTTGAGCTGCTGCAACAACGTCAGCCCCCTGCCTTGCTAATCTTTGCGTACCTTGGCGCTTTGTTCCATAGCTTAAACGATTACTGGTTCATGGATGGTTGGGGGCGGAACATGGTAGATGTGGCTGATGAGCTTCTGGGAGAATACTGGAGTCAGTGGATGACGTGGCCAAGATCTTTTGTAGGCATTGATGCATGACCCAAGCACTGTTTCGCACGAGTAATGAAGGGTAATTTCCAGCCCCAGCTGTTGTGCCTCGGCACATCTATGACTCAGCCGTACCAGCCAAGCCCCTTTGGTGGCGTCAGTTCATGAACGAGGTACGAGACTAGGTACGAGTTGGTCAATTCAAAGCTATTGTTGACTCCGCCACGTACGTACTCGGCTTCTACCGGACCAGGTTCAGGGTCCTTGCTTTATGCTTGCTCTCCCTCTTTAATATCCCCGCCATCGCATCAACTTCACATCCAGTTAGCCACTGGGCAACGAATATCGACAACAATGGCCGACAAGAAACGAGACACTATCCGATATGAGCTCGCTGGCGATGAAACACCACATCTGAGCCCTGCGCCACCTTATTCTATCCCGAGGAAAGCAGTCGGCACAAGTGATCTGGCAAACGCCGCAGAAATGCCCTCCGAACCTGTATCACCGGCCTCGTCTTCTATATTTGGCGGTTTCGGCGCCAACGACGTCAAAATCCGAGGTGTGCTCTCTCCCTCCCTTTCTCTCTATCCCTTAACTCACTAGCTTCAAAGACGATGCCCGAGTCGACGTCGATTTCGATTCAAAGCTAGTTCGCAGCCTCACCCGCCTCTACCACGCGTCCTCTGAAAAGCATGATGAACCAAAGACGCCGTCTCCAGAGTACTCTGAAGCGCCACCAAAGATTCAAACATGGGCCACAAAGTTGAACATTGTCATTCAAGTTGTGGGGAGTCGAGGAGACGTACAGCCCTTTATCGCTCTCGGCAATGAGCTTCAACGGCACGGCCACCGCGTCCGTCTGGCAACTCATGACACTTTCGAAAACTTTGTGCGAGGCTCTGGCCTTGAGTTTTATCCCATCGGTGGCGACCCAGCCGAGTTGATGGCATATATGGTCAAGAACCCAGGTCTAATCCCCAGCATGAAGAGTCTCAAGGCTGGTGAAATTCAGAAGAAGCGCGACATGGTCGAAGAGATGCTTGAGAAGCTTTGGTACTCATGCTTGAGACCTAATACTCTGACTGGCCAGCCTTTTGTAGCTAATGCCATCATTGCCAATCCCCCGAGCTTTGCACACATTCACTGCGCACAGGCTCTCGGTATACCGGTTCATTTAATGTTCACCATGCCTTGGAGCAGCACGAGAGCTTTCCCGCATCCCCTCGCCAATCTAAAGAACGCCGGCAGCGACCCCCAACTTGGAAACTACATCTCCTACAGCGTGGTGGAATGGCTGACGTGGCAAGGGTAAGCCGACCTCTTCCTCACTTGGAGAACCATCTACTAACATGTTGGACCACAAGGCTGGGTTATCTCATCAATAAGTGGCGAAAATCAATAGATCTAGAAGAAGTGGACATGTTTGATGCTCCCATGCTCGCCCAAACACTGAAAATACCCTTTACATACTGCTGGTCACCAGCTCTTGTGCCAAAGCCAGCTGACTGGGCTTCACATATCGGTCAGATAACTTCAAGCAACACTCTCATGCCTCTGACTACCACTGACAACTACATGCAGACGTTTGTGGATTCTTCTTTCGCGACGCTCCTCAATACTCCCCACCAGAAGATCTCGTTCGGTTTCTCGAGGCCGGTCCGCCGCCAGTCTACATCGGTTTCGGGAGCATCGTGCTAGACAACCCAGAAAAGATGATCAGCATTATACTCGAAGCTGTCCGCGTTGCCAATGCCCGCGCCATCATCTCCAAGGGCTGGTCTAACCTCGCAGGCTCAGAGAGTGAGGATATTTACTGGATAGGAGATTGCCCCCACGAGTGGCTCTTCCAGCACGTTGCTGCGGTAGTTCACCATGGAGGTGCGGGAACAACAGCTTGCGGACTGAGGAACGGAAAGCCCACTACCATCGTTCCATTTTTCGGAGAGTGAGTTACTACTTCAGTAGTTCTATCAGTCGTGGGAAGAGAGACTAACCCTCACTCACAGTCAGCCTTTTTGGGGCCAGATGGTGGCCAACGCAGGCGCAGGCCCCAACCCGATACCACATGCAGAACTCACGACGGAAAATCTTTCTGGAGCCATTACGTATTGTCTCTCGCCTGAGGCTTCAGCTGCAGCCGCGTCCATCGCTGCCAAGATGGCGTCCGAGGTGGGCGTCCGTACAGCTGTGCAGTCATTTCACAGGCACTTGCCTCTGGAGAGTATCCCGTGCGACCTAATTCCAAGAGAACCAGCTGTATGGCTGTATACTGCTTCGAAGCATTCCATAAAGCTTTCTAATGTCGCGGCAGATATTCTCCTGTCGAACAAGTCGATCGATTCCAAGCACTTGAAACTGTAAGTATCTGGTTCTTGATCGCTTAGTGATTCACTACGCTAACTTGGTCGTCACAGGTATCAAACTAACCCCATCTTGATCCAAACTACACGATGGGATCCCATCTCTGGGGGTGCCTCAGCGGTCATAGGGACAGCAACTGGTATGGCCGGTTCAATCGCGGGCATCGTCGCCAAGCCAGTTGAAGAGTACAGAGACGAGCACAAGCGACGCTCTTTGAGGTCTAGGTCTGGGGTTTCAGCCATCGAAGATGAGAAAGCTGGCCCTTCAGAAAGATCGTCTGCCGACTCAGGTCGACCAAGTACTGAGCACTCAGGCTCGCTAGCTGGCCGAATGGCAGGAGCTTCAGCCAAGAGCTTCGGGAAAGTCGGGTCCACTGCTTTGAAAGGCATGGCGGTGGATATTCCCATGGCTCTCACTGAAGGCATGAGAACCCTGCCACACCTTTACGGCAGCGATGTCCGTGACCACGGCCCCGTGACAGATGCCAAGAGTGGAATGGTCGTAGGGGGGAAGACACTCGCCTGGGGCTTCATCGACGGCATCAGTGACGTCGTGATGGAGCCATACAGAGGTGTCAAGAAAGAGGGCGCGTTGGGAGCTGTCAAGGGTATTGGAAAAGGTGCCATGAATCTAGTGACCAAGAGCGGCGCTGGCATGTTTGGTGTGTTAGCCTATCCTAGTGCCGGCATCACCAAGAGCTTGCGGACGGCGATGCACAGCTCGACACGTAAAGCTATTACCCAGGCACTCCATGAAGAAGGGAAGTGGATGACAAACAACACGAGAAGAGACGGGGTAGACGTGATTGTGTTGGTGAATAAGTTTAAGAGTATGTCAAGTACTTAGCCTTAGCATTATAGAGTTATACCTTTTAGGACACATTAACAGCGAGATCAATATTCAACGAGATATTATCATGAGAGCCAACAACCATTTTTCTAACGCTTTATCTACATTATCTGTTCTTGTGAAATGGCACTACTCATACGGGGGCTTGAATTTTATGAGGTTTTGATGTATCTATATTCAACCAGACTATGACGTTTATATCCAAAGAAAAGTGTTTCCAGAATGTGATAGAAGTCCATATATCCTTCCACCGGCTATGAGCACTGCAAGAAAAGACTTGCTTAAGCAAAGCCGCAGTCCCCCTACCCAAAGTAAAACCATGGCTCCTGTCATAATAAATCTCCGGTCGTTAAGACCAGCGGCACGTCATCTTCATGTTGCACCGTCACCGTCTGTTGTGTGTGTCCTTGGCAATCAACCAAATTTGGTATAGTCATGAGTGACGAGTATATGTATTAACGTGCTGGTATAGTGGAGATGTGATGTGTCAGGCCATCAAGGCCCATCGAGCTAGGTCAACTAAAATAGGTACTAAACAGTGCGATTATGTTCCGGCATATTGGTTCTGTTTGTCTCCCAACTCCCCAACTCCATAGCAAAACTCAAAAAGTCAGACAGTCCGTTGTTACTGTTCTAGTCGACGCCACCTTCGTCTGTGGGTGGCATTCTGTCATTCTCTGGCGTTGGAGGCAGTCTCTGGCCGAGTGTAGGCGCAAGTCTATGCGTTCCGAGGGTTGGTGCCAGTCTCTGCTGTCTCAGCATTGGTGGGAGGGTGTGAGTAGGGGGGGCTGCGTCTGGCTGGTTGGCGGTAGCGGTAGCGTTGTCTTTCTCTTTGCGTGAACGCCCACGCTCCTCCTTCTTATCCTGCTTTTCGGCTTGTGGTTTAGGAGTCTTTCGTGCACCTCGCAGCGCTTCCATCAGCTTGTTTGGTTTCTTCTTCTCTTCCTTGGCCTGCTGAGCCTTCTGTGCCGCTCGTGCAGCCTCTTTCTCTCGTTGCTTCTTCTCCTCTTTCTGCTTCTTAGCCTCCTCTTCTAGTTGGATTTTATCTGCGCTCTGGCGTTTTTCCTTGTCTGCACGCTTCGAATCACCGTTCTTTACGGGAACAGGACTCTTCACAGGAGCAGGACTCTTTACCGGCGCGGGAATCTTCACCGGAGCGGGACTCTTCACCGGAACGGGAGTCTTTGCGAGAGCAGGACTCTTTGGGGGGACAGGACTCTTGACAGGAATAGGAGGACTCTTTGTGGGAATAGGAGGGCTCTTTCTGGGAAAGGGGCTCTTGACTGGAGCAGGGCTCTTTGGGGGAGGAACAGAGTCTTTTGCTGGAGCAGGAGTACCCCTTCGCTCCTTGTGGAGACTCCGACGTGACGCTCTCCGAGCTTCTCGCTCCTCTGCATGCCTTCTTTCGTCCTCAGAGAGGTATACACGAGAAGACCTCCGTGATGCTCTCCGAGCTTCTCGCTCCTCTGCTAGCCTTCTTTCATCCTCAGAGTACACACGGGAATGCCTTCGCGAAGCTCGTGAGGGCTCTCTGCTGCTCCTGTGATGTCGCCTTTCACTCTCCCCTCGCTGCCGCCTCTCACTCTCCCGCCTCTCCCGCCTCTCACCCTCCCGTCTCTCACCCTCCCCTCGATGCCGTCTCTCGCTTTCCCCTCGGGTGCGGCGTCTTTCTCTGTCTGAGTGATCCGAGTCGCGGTGCCTGGTTTTTCGGTCCTTTTGCACACTCCGACGTTCTCTCCGAGCCCTGCGCTCTTCCTCTGCTTGTCGCTCTTCTTCCTCAAGCCGTCGGGCAAGTCGTCGTGCTGCCCGTCGAGCCTCTCGATCCTCATCCTCCCCTTCACGTCGTCGGTGTCGCTTGTGTCGGCTTTGGCGATCTTCCCTATCTGAACGCCTGGGATCATCATGGTGTTCGCGTCGGCGCCGCTCGGCCCTTCGCGCATCTCGCTCCTCCCTTGTCTCCTCCCTGTGCTCATGACGGCTAGGCCTCCATTTACGAGGCTTTCCCTCGTCTGGTTTTTGCTCTGGTTTTTGCCCAATGTGCTCTTTTGTGAAGCGTCGCCACCAGGTGGGCCGGCGTTCGTCGCTGCCAGGACGTACTTCTGTGCGCCCAGGATCAAGGGGGTCTGCGCCCGCGGTCGCAGGTCGGGCCTGTGCGGCCGGAACGGTAGGTGAAAGGCAGTCAACAGTGTTTTCAGAAGTATCGCTATCAGAAGAATCGTCTGAGAAAATCTCCCAATCCGACACGTCACGGACAACCGGATCGGCCGTCGCGACACCTTCACCGCCTCGCTGAGCCATTTCCCTGGCCCTGACGTGCGTCGATAGTCTAGAGACTTTGGATGGAGTCTCTCCCCGGTAACCAAAGAGAGAGACGCTGAGTGCCGTGTTTGAGCGGTCAAGGGGCTCAGTTCGTGTTTACGCCCTTGAAGATTCGCTTCTGGAGGTTGAGGGCCCGGAAATGAGAACAAGTGACCGCGTCCGGGTGATCACGGGCGGTGGGGCAGAAGCTCGATTTGATAGGCCAGGAACATCGGATTAACTTGTCCGCTTGGACCCGATTGGTCAATCATTGACCCGTAATAGGGGTCTCTCATTCGTCAATTGAAACAATTCATTTCAATCACTTGTAGAAAAGCAAGTCATTTAAACATCGATTTGACTTATTGCGACTGTGCAACGCGTTCTGTTTATTTAACGCGCGCTAATGCGGGTTGATGGGGGGACTACGCGATGTGGAATGTTGCATCGCTGAACCGAGGTTAAGCCGGTGAAAGACGGGAAAGTGGTGATGCGTGGTCACGTGTCTCGTGTCTCTACATCCCATTACACTCTCAGGTAGTTGGCACAGGGAAGGTTTATCAAGATGCCGTGTCTTAATGCATTTGATACATCCAAGAGCAAGTGATTGAGCGGTTTTTTTTTTCTGTTGGTTTTTTGTCTTCGTTAATTTTAAAGCTCCCTTCAATGCAGCCACTCATGCCGGGATGCCCGGAAAGAAAGCAGGCTGTGCTTTCACACGTAGACTCCAGGACTTAACAACATCCTTAAATATTCTTTCAAACTTGCCAAGGCAGTCTTTTGTCTCTCCATTTCTCATGCCAATAAGTCTTTGCTACTATTTGCCCAAACCGCGCCCGTTATGATCCGTTCCTTTGCACTGCTACCGGAGCCTAGGGTAGCACTCTGTGTTTTTGAACCAAATCAGCCCCACTCTTACCGCGGCGGGCGCGGGAGCGGATGCCGGCTTCCTTTGCCGGTCCGGAGAAAGGCTGGTGGACCGTCGGGATCTGAAACCGGGGTAATCTTGCTTGCAGATTTGACATGCGTGACATCTGATTATAACTTTATGTCTAGCTCAATTCAAATGTGTTTACTCCGTATGCAGCCTACAATAGCGATTTTCTCGGCTACAGACTTTGCCTGTGGGTCGTTCTCATCCACGTGAGCACATGGCAAGTTTTCGATGTTTTCTCGTGTATGCACGTAGGTGCAGGTGACGAATTTCCCGAACCTGTTTCATGTCTAGTGTTTTTTTTTTTTTCGTTAATATCTAAGCAATCAGCTCTTAATGATTTATTCAAGCTGTACTTCGTCGTCGTCGTCGTCGTCGTCGTCGTCAATCGCGTGACGTCATACTCCAGCGCAGCAGCCTCTCGCTCGGACTCAGCAGCATCGTCATCTCCAAGGTCGTCGTCATTGGCCATTAATAGAGAGCTATGAGTAAATCGACAACATTTCACATACCCATGAAGCGAGCCACAGGGCAGGGCCATATTATTCTCTTCGATATTGGAAGAAACCTGAGCAACTTTTACTTGTGAACGCGTCAGCATTGGAAATTTCCATCTCGCGCTCCACACTCTGCCCTTGGTCCCGAAAAGCACTAACAGGCACTAACGGAGGAGATGCTGGACAGCCGTCAAGTCAATCAAACAAAAGTTTATTCGGCATAAGCTCAAACCAACGATATGACGCCGTCCCCTATGATAAAGATGACTTGTTTCGCTCTTGATATGCAGCAAAGGAATGTTTCTTTAAACCACAGTTCAATACGAGCAATTGCGATGATCGCCTCTATTAATAGATGACAGAGTGGGGTGGTTTCTCTCGTTAGTGTCACGGGCTCATGCGGATACGTTCTAGAACGGGACAGGCATGCACGAAAAAGGGGGCCTCGTAATTTCCCAGTTCTATAAAAAAACTGCATCCTCCAAAACTCTTCCCATCTTGGCATCTCCACCATCTCAAATCGACAAATTCGAGACGAACCAACATGAAGCTTCTTGGCTCTTTGGGTAAACTCGCGGCGGGCCTGCTGCTCCTCACGGCGCAGGCCTCGGCACTCACGTACAAGGGCTTCAGTCTTGGAGCCAACCGAGCTGATGGAGCCTGCAAGTACACTGCGGACTGGAAGAAGGACTTCCAGACTATCAAGAGTTGGAACAAGGGCTTCAACGCTGTTCGCCTTTACGCCTGCAGTGATTGCAACAGTAAGGAGTTTCTTTTTATTCCTGCTTTTTCTTTGTTACTGACAAATTCGCGTCACAGCTCTTGGCAAGGCTGTTCCCGCTGCCAAGGCTACTGGCATCAAGATCCTTGTCGGCGTCTGGGCTACTGACGATGCCCACTTTGGACGAGAGAAGGCTGCTCTTCTCAGTGCCATCAAGGCTCACGGCACCGACTGGATTGCTGCTATCAGTGTCGGCTCTGAGGATCTTTACCGAAAGGACATTTCTCCCCAGAAGCTGGCCCAACAGATCTACGACGTCCGTGGCATGGTTAGACAGTTCAACAAGAACCTAAGGGTATGTCATTCATATCATGCATCGCAGATCGGCATTTTTATCTGACTCTGAAATCACAGGTTGGCCACACTGATACCTGGACTGCTTGGGTCGACGGCGCCAATGATGTTGTCACCAAGGCCTGCGACATTGCCATCACCAACGGCTTCCCCTACTGGCAGGGAGTCAACATCAAGGACGCCCTCCGCCTCAAGACCTTCCAGAACTCGTACTGGGATGTCAAGCGCCGCGTCAACCAGGTCCATCCCAAGATCGAGATCTGGGTGGGCGAGACTGGCTGGCCCACCAAGGGCGCCAACTACAAGGGTGCCGCCGCGACGACCGCCGCTCTGCAGAGCTACTACAACAACGTTGGTTGCTGGCTCTGGAAACAGACCAGCGCCAGCGCCTTCTGGTTCACGGCTTTCGATTCGCCCACGGCCAGCCCCGAGGTTGAGAAGCACTTTGGTATTGCTGACTCGAACCGCAAGTTGAAGTTTGGCTTGACTTGCTAAACCTGGATAACAGAAAAGCATCTTGGAGAGGTTTATAGAATACTTGCATATTATATTTTAAAGAACAGTATTAGTAATAAGACAAGATTTATTATTCTCAAGTCGAAGCACAGGGGCGAGAAGCAAGGAAATTGGGCCAGCGTGGCGTGGGGTGCAGGTGGTGCGTGAACAGACATCATGAACGTAAAGCTGAAGAGCAAGAGAGGCATTCGCACTACTTAAGTGGTCTTGTATTGTTCTTCAGTCAGAGATAGAAGTATGTGGAACGCTTTCTCATATATACTGTGAGGACACTCCCTATCGACTCGGTGCATAAACATTGAGCCTCTCCTTCACTCCATACAGAGACTACAAAGACGCGAAACATGCTGATCGAGAGGCCAGCCGGTATTGCGCCAAACCAAACTGACCCCGGCCTTGTAAGAAAACGAAGATACCCCAGCCTTTGGACACCCGCCTTGGTTGCCAATCCCCTAGTTCTTATGCTCAACCTCGGCGCGCTCAATGTCCACCGCCTTGCTAAGGGTCGACGCCGCGGTATCAGGTCCATCGAAAATAATAGCAATTTCCTCCAGCGAAGGACCCTTGGTTTCAGGGTAGACGAAGTAAATAACGAGCCACTCAATCAGAACCCATGGAATGAAAACGGTGTACAACTTCCAAGCGATATCGTCCAGTCCGACAGGGATAGCGTACGTCGAGAGGAGCGTGAAGCACGTGGCGAACAACTGATAGAGTGCTTGGCCTCTCATGCGGAGGTTGAACGGGAGGATCTCGGTGATGTACAAGCCCAAGTTTCCGTTAAGGCCAAGGTTATACGAGGGCGAGAATAGGTACAGGAATGCAACTACTGCTCCACCAGCCACCTTGTTGCTCGGGTCGTTGGCGAAGACGGCGCTGCCAGCTGTGATGCTAACAAGGCAAACAAAGATGGCTGCAAGGGAGCAAAGGAAAAGAGTGCGTCGGCCGAGCTTCTGAGGAAGGGTTGCAAAGTAGAGGGCAGAAAACCACGAGAGGACCTGCTGCGTCGCGTTGATAAGAGTCTGTTCAAGACTGGTAGTAAGTCCAACGGATGTCAGAACCGGTGCCAGGTAGTATGAGATAAACGCGTTGCCAGACATCTGGCTGATACAGGCGCACCAGAGAAGGATAAAGAGACGCTTCTGGTTGCCCTTCGTCCGGACGAATTCGAGGTAGTTCTGGATCCAGTTGTTGCGATCAATGCTCCTCTCGTAGGCGAGAGCATTCGTGATCTCGCTATACTCGAACTGTACGAGGGCATCTTCCTTGTTCCCTTCGGCATGATATTTTGCGAGGATCTCAAGGGCTTCGTCATTTCTGTCCTTGGAGATGAGCCAACGTGGGCTTTCAGGAACGAACCATAGGCCGAGAAGCTGAATGACTGAAGGCAAGCCCTGGATTGCAGAAGGGATACGCCAAGAGGCGGATGAAGCGATTCGAAAGGTACCAAAGGTCACCCACGCGGCAACAATAGAACCAAGAGAGTAGGACGTGTTAAAGAGAGCAGTTGCAGTAGCCCTGTGCGCTGGGTGTGCCAACTCGGTGATCAAAGGAGCACCCGAGGCGCCGATGAAGACAGCGCCGAAACCCAAGATGCCCCTGGAAACGACAAACATGGGGAGGTTCTGGGCGGCTGCCTGAAGTGTAGCTCCAATGGTACAAACGGTAGCTCCGAGGCCCATAGCTGATCGTCTTCCAAAGGTATCGCTGACGACGGATAGGAAGGGGATGGCACAGAGGCCGCCCATGGGGTATGCGGCATTGAACAGCCCCAATGTCGAGCCTTTGGGTTCACCAAAGTAATCTCGCCAATTCTCGACTGATTGTAACCCATTCATCATAGACCCGTCAAACCTGAATTTGTTTATCAACCTCGAGGTTAGTTGTGTGGTTGCAATTGGGGGGTCCAGGGGGGTGGACAGCATGGGGTAAGACACTCACCCTTGGGTAAAGATGGAGAGCATTGGAACGATCAGCAACAAGTTGAGAGTGCGTAGGTTCCGAGAGTTCCACCATTTCGTCGTGTCGACGCTGCTCTCCGGCATCAATGTCCGGACCTCTACCACGGGAGCCGACATGTTGGTGATGGTGGTGATGGTGGTGATAGGGTACGAGAGACAAGTTGATCCAAGGTGTAAATAGCTTTCGATGTGACTGCCGAGAAGTGATGGGACTTCTGATTCAAGAGGAGTTGACTGTTCTTTTATCCTTTCGCAAGTTGCCTTGAAAAAATTGAACCAAGACTCATGAGACCACCCTCAAATCCCAGACCTGGGGTCCAGAACGAACTACTGACCAGAAAAGGAATAGCCTACTTCTGAAAAAAAAAACAAAAAAAAACAAAAAAAACAAAAAAAACAAAAAAAAAAAACGTTTGTCACGATCGGAGGTAAGACCACTCTTTGGTAAGGTGATCAAAGTCTGGGGTTTGGGGTCTGGGGTTCTGGGAGTTCGTGGAGAAGAACGAGTTGGAGGTGTGGTGCGTTGCTTACAGAGCTAACTTTGTTGCTAGCACTTGACTCTAGTCTCCCCCGCGGAAAGCCGGGTATGGTAGATGGGACTAGGTGCGGAAAGCCGGGTAGACTAATTGTTGAATACGCGGAAAGACGGGGCCTCGGCTTCGAGGGAGAACCGTGCCATCCTTCATGACTCGCTCGGTCTTCTCCGGTCTTGCCTCTCGTTTTTTTTTGCTTAGGCTCTTTAGCTCATGGCATCCGGTGCCTGAGAGCTGTGCCATTCGATCCTGATCGCCAAGGTCGAGGTGGTTGATCGGTGGTTTGGAGAAGCTTAATTTCGGGCTTGAACATTTACCCCAGCTTTCACGATCCAGCGCAACACCATCATGTACTAAGATGTAGGCAAGTTTTTAGTAAGAGTAATATCAGTCGTTCAAGGATTTAATTGTCTCACTACCATGACCGAGTCCCTAAGTTCAAGCTGAAGCAATTTGCTGGCCCCGTCATGTGCACTTGCTACTGTAGACTTGGCTATGTCACTATTTTGAATAGTTTACAGGGTAAACGTCAGCTCCAGTCCAACCTTGATCTCCTGACGTCCATCCGGATACGTCACATGGATAGGAACTCCATCAACGGGAGCCCCCGTCTCAAGACGCAACGACACCAACGCCTTGTCCCAACCTTCGGACCGTTTCCAAGCAACGTGCGCCGTCCCAGGCGCCAACTTGCCACCCAGCGGGACCTTGGCCTTGAAGGAGGGGAAGAGCCCCATCCTCGGTCGGAACGACACCGAGCTCCAGCCTGGCTCGGCTGGTCGGATGCCTGCAACTTCAGCCATGAGTTCGTACAGAGGTACACAGCTCCATGCGTGACAGTCGGATCGCAGTGTCACCTCATCTTCGCACCATGTCGTCAAGTTGAGGGATAGCTGGTCTAGCCATGGCTGCCACATGTCGTGGAAGACGTCATCGTACAAGGTGGAACCTGCCGCTGAGAGAGCACGAAGCAGGTAGAACGACATGGCCTGTGATGGTTTGGTAAACTCGGTAGCATGTACCGGGGCCTGCAAGTCCTCTGTGGAAGAGGACTTGGACTGTGCCATTGGCAGAGACTGTCCTAGCAACCTGCGTGCATAGTCTCCTGTCGCGGCTCCGCATAAAACGGCCCATATCTGATTGTGTTGACTAAAGTCTCGGCTGACATCAGCCGAAGAGGCGAGTCCATCAGTAAATACCTCATCAAGCCGGCAGTGTTGCCTGAGGGCCCTGACGATGGCATCTGACCGAGTCCCGAGTTCCACAGCAAGGCCTTGTCTACCGATGGCCTTGACTACGGGCACCAGTCTTTGCATGGTATGGGCATAGAGTGAGTTTGTGAAGGTCTGGTACCCTGTTCGTGCGGCTGCTGGGGGAATACCCATCGGCTTCCACTCGGGAGTCCAGTCCACAAAGTCCCAGAATGGAGTCTCTGAAGATACGAGGCCCAGCTCAGGATCGACACGCCTCGCAAAGGATTCGAGGATTCCATCACAAACAGGGATCAGCTTGCGGGTAAATCCAATGTCACCAAAGTGTTCAAAGTGATCCACAAGGGTAAGAATCCAGAAAAGTGAGAAGTGTGGAATTATCTGGAGCTGCGACGCCGGACTACGGCTTGCCAGCAATCCCAGATGAGCGCGGTATGAGCTGTGTAGTTGAAGAATGGCCTGACGAGCCATTCGGTCATCTCCAGAAATGTAGTACGTAAAGAGACACGAGCTTCGTACGTCCATGGCATACTGCAACTGCTCGTATAAGGGACAATCCTCGTAGCAATCGTGCATGCAGTTGGTGAGGGTGCGGACGCTGGTGGACCAAAGCTGCTCATAAACTGTACCGGGAATTTCGACCTCTCCGGTGACATCCAGTGGATAATGTGTTCTGTTGACGTGTATTTCAGCCATGACGAGGTCGCTTTCAGGATTAACCTGGATATCCAGGGTCAGGATACGGAAAGTTCGAAAGTGAAACGGCCGGAAATTCTCTTCAGTTTCCGGGCTCTTGGTATACTGTAGGCTCTGAGCTGACTCGCAGCCTTGCTCGCCCGCAAAGACGTACCGATCCTGTGGCCCGTAGAGCTTCTTGGTCGTGTCAAGGCGTTCGCCTTTGCGACGGATGTAGGGCACCATCTCCGGTTCGTCCTCATAGCATTCAGCATAGGTGATTCGAAGCTCACTGCCGGATGACGTGGGACGTTCAAAGCAAAACTCAATATACGCCGTCAGGTGGTGATCTGCCTCGAGCTCAATGTGATGCGTTGTGCCTGCTGGTAGACGGAGAGTTGGAACGCCAGCCTGAGGATTCAAGAGCAACTCTTCCCATTCCTGCTGGGATAGTGAACTGTTCAGGTTATGCACCTTCTTGAAGCCTACCGGAGTGATACGCGGCAAGGGAATCATCCGGGGATGCAGCATCCAAGGAGGGCCGAGACCATGAGACTTGGGGAGATCGAGAACCTGGGAGGCTACCCAATCGAGATCATGCCTAGGAATACTCGCAGCATCTTCGTAAACGTGTAGAAAGTCGTCTTCCTTTTGGTCGATACGAAGCTTCCGAGAAGCGTCAGTGGCGACAAGCCATGTGTCATCTGTGTCGAGCTGAATCTCATCACGTCCTGCTTCACCCGCTCTTCGCACCAGCAGTCCGGGAAATGGCATCCTGGGGAAGCTTGTTCCGTATGGAGTACCGTGGTACAGACGGAGCACCTGAACGGAGAGGATATTGAGACCCAGCTTTAGGTATGGACCAATGTCAAGTTCGTCGTAGAACCATATGTGCTCGTCTCCCTTGACAGGGCCGAAGATGGCGAGACGTCCGTTGATGTAAAGTTGATACTTTGTGTCCGCTGTGATCTGGACAATGACAGGCTCGCTAGGGACGCGGTCGAGGGTGAGTTCTTTGCGAAAATGGACAAAGCCTCCCGCTGAGTCTTTTGCGCTGTCGACCCATTCTGGGTGCCATGTCCATTTTGAGTCGATGGGTGGTTTATCCATAATGTTTGTCGTGAAGAATTGTTGGAGAGAGGTAGCCCTGGCGTTTGGCGGGGGGACTGGCCTGTATTTATAGATTAGCACCTGGTGCGGGGTCTGTTTGTAGGCGTACCTGGGCTGACATTCCCATCATCGAATACGGTATCAATCGAGTGGATATTGGCTTTATTTAAAGATAGAATGGGTGCAGGTGATAGTGACTCCGAGGCTCTCCACGGGTAATACGCGTTTGAGTATAAAAGTTGACCATACGCTTTGCCACAACCCAAGATTGACACACTGTGCCTCTTCTGGAGTGTCAAGACTTCCAGTGCACAAGAGGAGTCAATTCCCAGTTTCCAGCTCTTGCTGCTCAACAAGAAGACAGCTACACATAGCACGGGCACTGGTAACTTCTTCAAAGAGCGATTGTAGACAGCGTTTTTTACATAGATATAATACATCATGCATAATTACAAGGCAGATGACATGAAAGCTTCAAGAAGCTCAAGGCGGACCTTGGCATCCCTGGCTTCATCCTTCCAGAATCGCAAAAGATCCACCACCTTGTTAATGGAAGCCTTCCACCCAAGAGGCAGTAGACTATGAAGGCCTGCTCGACCGGAAGCCACCAAAACAAAGGCACTGCGCGTGCAGGAACGTAGCATCAGCCAAGTCCCGTGATGACGACGACGGAAGCCTGGTTCATTGTCCTTGATACGCTGTACGTTTACTTCCAGCCCCTTGCGAGCTAGCCTGGTGGCTTCGGCATCTTCATGTAGCCTCCCATGGACTGCGTCGACTACCAGTGGCCAGTATATCATCTCGTAGCAGTCTATAAGATGACCGCTCAGAATGAAACGTAAACGTGCGCTTTGAGTATCGTGATCGATCGGTTGGTCAAGCTTCAAGCTTGCAGGCAACGAGTCAACCCTGAAACAAAACCCATTAGTGAGAAACAACCTTGAAAGGGCTCAGGAAACTTGCCAGCTCTGTGCTTGCTGTTCAAACTCGACGATACTTGACAATTTTTCGGCAAGACTGGCCTCCCTCGATGCTACGTTTGTCGAATGGGCCAAGATGCGGTTGCTAAGACGGCGTAGAGCAATCTCGGCCAAGTAAAAGTACCAGCCAGCCTCGCCTTCTGACTGGAGACCTCTTGGGGGTGATGGGAAGAATTGAGGATAGCGCAAGTTCCAAGCACTGTTTTCAGTTATGCTCATCTCTAATCGCAGTTCCCTGCATCACGAAGAATCAGCCAGCTGGATTAGTCGATGGTAGATAGCTTGACAATGTTGACTTACAGCTCGGACTTGAACGCAGTCCAGTAGATGCTATCGTGTAGCTCGGAGGCCTTGTCTTGCGCGACGCCGGATGAAGACACGAATCCTTGGCAACAGGCAAGGGCCTGAAGAAACATTCTCCAAGCTTCAAACGGTCTCATTGTCGTCATTAGGTAGACACCCGAGAGAAAGAATATTTGAGCCTCTACTGGCCCGCTCCGGCACAGAAGCTGTCCCATGCGCCGCTGGGCTGCGACGAAGAAGGACTCTGCTTGTTGGAATTGTTTCGAGTTTCGCGACATCATGGACGTTGTCACCAAGCCATCGTGATCGCAATCGATCGTCCCGAGAGCAAAGACCAGCAACTATCGATTCAAGACGTCAGCTCCTTTGTAATTTTAGCAGTGTATCGCAGAGCGCACTGAGATGCAGGCCGGGGCGTCCCAGCCAAGGCCATTATACAAGGACGTTCGGATATCCTCTTGAAGATGTGTGAGCTCGATCACTGGATTGTAGATATGAAAGTTGTCGATAAAGTTTTGCAACAACCGGCTTGTAGCATCCTCGTCAAAGTCCGGAGCCTGCAAGAGGCGATTCCAACCGACATCAGTCTCTGCAGATCCAGCTTGGAGTATGTTGGCGAGCGAAAGAGGCTGGGTGTCGACGAAAGAACGTAGTATTGGCCACTCCAGAACTGCTTCGACATTGATAAAAGGTTCTTGAGATGACAGTGAGTCTCTCTGGCAGAAGCCTTCCTGGGGCCGGAAGGCTTTGCCTGAGGATGAATGGTCAACGTCCTGAGGGGTCGTGGTCTCAGGGATAGCGACGCGAACGAGACTCTCTAACTCATCGAGGCGCTGCAGGATCGCTAAGCTCGCAGGGTCGAAACTATACAGAATGAAATTGTTAGAGGTGGGCCACTGCTGGGCTGATCTCGAAGTAGATTGTTCTCAGGGTAATGGTATCCCGGGCGTACCTTGACTTGTCGCCCTCCTGATACACGCATTGGACGCCTAGTTTGGAGCATGAAGTGCATGATGGCTGCTCGTTGTCACACTTGACACGCCGCCTCCGACAGGTTCCACAAGCCTGAGCAGCGCGCTTGCGAGGATAGGTTGGACGGCTGGCGTCTGGTGGAGGTCGCTTGGATGACCCTGTTGACATTGCAATGGCGGGAACAGTGGAGATGAAGGGACGCGGAGAGCAGGAAGTGAGGGAGAGCTGGAGGCTGATTAAGACAGCGGAAAGACGGATGAGGACGGCCAAGGGCGCTGAAGTGAGGTCCGCGGAAAGCCGGGTAAGAATACATCCTGTCACTGGAAAAGTGGGACAGGTTTTTCGGAGAGGGACCGAGTTATGCTCGATTTGCGCTAGCACAAGAGGCTATTGAGACTATACCAAGAGCCTGTCACGTCATCAACTCTGCAACGGCGCTATAATAGGGGACTTGGCTTCATTTAGTCAGCAGTCAAGATGAGGTGACTTATATCCCGTCAAGGGAGGTACTGGTCATTCCCATTCAGCCGACCAAGTGCCATTCCCACCACGCAATCGGAATACGGTCGTGGTATTCCCCCAACATCGTCATCATGGGAGACATTTCTAGCTTCTTATCTGAGGATAAGTCGTTATTCGATGTTGAACAAGTACTGAAGGAGCTGACAACTCTTGAAAAGATTGATCTCCTAGCAGGTAAGTACCACCACAGGAAATACCAATCTTCCATTTGCTAATACAGGTCTACCTCCAGGTGTCGACTTTTGGCACACCAAGGCGGTTCCTCGACTCAATGTTCCCTCGATCCGAATGTCAGATGGCCCCAATGGGGTCCGAGGTACCAGGTTCTTCAACGGTGTGCCCGCAGCCTGCTTCCCATGCGGTACCGGCCTTGCAGCGACTTGGAATACAGACCTTCTTCGCAAAGCTGGGCACCTAATGGGCACTGAGGCGAGGGCAAAAGGCGCTCACGTGCTCCTAGGTCCCACAGTCAATATGCAGAGAAGTCCTCTTGGAGGCCGAGCTTTCGAATCCTTCTCCGAGGACCCTGTACTGTCTGGGGACTGCGCGTCAGCTATCATAAACGGCATACAGAGTACTGGAGTGGTGGCATCGATCAAGCATTTTGTGGCCAATGACCAAGAACATGAGCGTATGGCTGTCGACTCGCTTGTTACGGAACGGGCTCTGCGAGAGATCTATGCCCTCCCCTTTCAGATCGCTGTGAGGGACTCGAATCCTGGATCCTTTATGACATCTTATAATAAGGTCAATGGAGTGCACGTGAGTGAGAACCGGGACATGATCGAGAAGATTGTCCGAAAAGAATGGGGATGGCAGGGCCTGGTGACGAGCGATTGGTGAGTTACGAAGAAGCAGCCAAGACTGGTTCATCATTTACCGGAACCGCTATGCAATGTTGGAACTAAGCTAACACTGGACAGGTACGGCACATACTCAACAGTCGAATCACTCGAGGCCGGACTGGACATCGAAATGCCAGGCCCGACCCGTTGGCGTGGACAGATGCTCCTCCACGCACTCATGTCGAGGAAGATTGATATGGAGGTCATCAACGAGCGAGCTAGGCAGGTACTGAAGCTTGTACACCGAGCCGTGCAGACAGGTATTCCTGAAAATGCACCTGAGCAGGCTCGAGATACTCCAGAGACGGCGTCCCTGTTGAGAACGATTGCGAGCGAGGCTATCGTCCTTCTGAAGAATGAGAACAGCGCACTTCCTTTCAAGAAGGATAAGAAGGTGAGACATAGATGAGTCCTGTCAAAATTGCGGATATTGACACATGTTGTCTAGGTCGTTGTCATTGGCCCTAATGCCAAGACAGCTGTCTACTGTGGCGGCGGATCCGCTACTCTACGCCCCTACTATGCCATCTCTCCCTTCGAGGGGATTTCCAAAAAGACCGACAATCTCTCATACTCGATCGGCTGTTACTCCCACAAGATGTTACCACTTCTCGGGTCACAACTTCGAACCGACGATGGTCGAAACGGCGTCACGTTTAAAGCTTTCACTTCCCCCGACACGGTCAAGGACCGAGTCCCCGTTGATACCCTCCATCTGGATACCACAGACATGTACTTCGCCGACTACTATCACCCTGAAATCACCGAGAACCTCTGGTGGGGAGAGATCGAGGCTGTTTTTGAGGCTGAAGAGACTGGCGACTTCATGTTTGGGCTCACTGTATTCGGAACTGCCAGGCTCTATGTCGACGACGAGCTTGTCGTCGATAACGAGACCACGCAACGCCCCGGAGGAACCTTTTTCAACGTTGGCACCGTTGAGGAGACCGGGGTGAGACACCTAACCGCTGGGCAAACATACAGGATCAGAGTTGTTTTTGCCAGCGGTGCCGCGTCAAAACTTGGCGATGCCGAGGGTGTCGTCTCGTATGGAAGCGGTGGTCTGAGGATTGGAGGGGCCAGAGTGATTGATCCGGAAGACGAGATTGCCAAGGCCGTGGAGCTAGCCAAGACGGCTGATCAGGTCGTCTTGTTTGTCGGCCTCAACTCTGACTTTGAGCAAGAGGGCCACGACCGTCCTCACATGGACCTCCCTGGACGTACTGACGAGCTCGTGTCGGCGGTGGCAGCGGTCAATCCGGAGACAGTCGTGGTTGTTCAGTCCGGATCACCTGTTACCATGCCTTGGGCTGACTCGGTTGCCGCGGTAGTACAAGCGTGGTATGGCGGTAACGAGACCGGAAATGCCATTGCGGATATTCTATTTGGCGACGTCAACCCCTCAGGGAAGCTGCCACTGTCCTTCCCCATTCATGTCGAGGATAACCCCGCTTTCTTGAACTATCGCTCGGAGCATGGACGGGTTCTTTACGGAGAGGATATTTACGTCGGTTACCGATTCTACGAGACAACGAAGCGACCTGCTCTGTGGCCATTTGGTTCTGGACTGTCATACACTACTTTCGACTTGCTGGATCTTTCCATTCAGAAAGAGCAAAGGGATGGACGTGAGCTCTTCCTTGTTGACGTTGGTGTGAAGAACACCGGCCCGGTCGATGGCGCCCAAGTGGTCCAGGTCTACGTTGCCGCCCGGTCCTCGTCGATCAAGCGTCCGGTGAAGGAGCTTAAGGGATTCTCAAAGGTCTTTGTCAAAGCTGGTGAGACAGCGGCTGCCAAGATTTTTATCGAGAGGAAATATGCCACGAGCACCTGGGACGAGACGAGACATCAATGGGTGGAGGAGGCGGGGACATATGATGTCCTAGTGGGAGATTCCAGCTCAAACATTCAACTGAAGGCTCATTTTGAGGTTTCGGATACAACCTGGTGGTCTGGCCTGTAAGGAAGATGTTACTTGAAGGAAGAGATAAGAGACCCGGTCTAAACACGGCCTACTGCTATCATCCCAGTCATAGCAAGTCATTTTTTATGGTAGTACTTGGCCAATGACCCCTGAAGTACTACATGGTCCGGGGTATCGGAGCTTTCTCCTTCAATCCCCTCACTTAACATTGAGTTGTCAGAACCAACAAGTCTTCAACCAACAGACCAGGGGTTGCCAACCAACCACAACTGTCTGAGCCCCCAGTATCCCAGCATATGCGCCGCCCGCCCACGTCAACCCCGCTCGTTTTCAGTGCGCAAAGTGGCGTGATCTCCACGTTGTCGAAACGGAAGCACATGTTGTGACTGGTCCTCGGCGATTAGGTGCTGCTATAAGAATAGACGTTGACTATCGTCCATGATGAGTTTTGCATCTGCTTCTCCCCCTCTTTTTGCACGTTGCTACCCACGAAAACATGGCTCAAGAAGAAACCACCGCTCCGGAGTCGCCGGCTCAGGCCCAACCCCAGCCACCCTCGACGCAGGCTGACCCGCAGCTGCCGGACCTTGCAGGACAGGAGCCTCTACAGGTCGGAAACGTGAGTGGCTCTTTAAATTAGAGTTTTATGGTCTGACGCGTCATTTCTAGGACGTTGAAGATGACGGCTATGCTGCCTCGTGAGTCGGCCCCGAAATACTTGAGTGATGAGTGGGTGTATAACCAATTTCCAAGTGAGGCATCTGCTAGCGTTCTCTCCTCGCTCAACTCGAGTGTTTTCCACTACAAGTAGGTCTCGCAGTCCAACAGTATTTTTAAATCGTGGTTAGTGACTTTTACAGGTACGAGGTTTGTGTCAGATAACAGAACATGACGCTGCCAGCACTCTTACACGAATAATAGAACGGCCGTCGTTATCATGCGTTCAGGGAGGGTGCATATCTAGTGGTAAGCTTTTAGAATCTGCCTGCATTCCTGAAATGTCATCTGGTTGCTAACCTGAGTTGGTACAAATTGATAGCCCAATGACGATGAAGAGCAGGACCGCATGGACTTGGGACACCACATTTATAGTCTGCTCCTTGGAGGAGAACTTTATCGCGCCCCTATCGGGAAAAACCCGCAGCGCGTCCTTGACCTGGGCACCGGCACTGGCATCTGGGCCATGGACTTTGCAGAGTTGAGCCCCTTTAAACGTCCCTTGAAGGTGAAATAGCTACTGATAATTGACGAATAGCCAGCACCCCTCCGCAGAGGTCCTCGGCACCGACTTGAGCCCCATCCAGCCCAGGTGGTATGGCGTTCCTAGGCTCTGCTACTTGGTTCAAGGCTGACTTGAAATAGGACGCCGCCCAACTGTACGTTCGAGGTCGATGATTTAGAGCAGAATTGGGTCTATCACAACAAGTTTGACTATATCCACGCCCGTGAGCTGGGAGGGTGTGTTGCCGATGATGAGAAGCTTTTCCGCCAAGCCTTTGAGCATCTTGCCCCCGGCGGCTACTTTGAGATGCAAGCTGTTTACCCTCGCTTCCTATCTGATGATGGCACGGCCGGACAGGCAAAGGACGCCCAGTTTTGGATGAAGAACATCTGCGAGGGTGCCGTCAAGTTCGGTAAGCCCCTCGACTCAGCGCCCGGATGGCTGGAGAAGATGAAGGCCGCTGGATTCGTCGATGTCAAGCAGGAGATCCGCAAGGTTGGTCCCCTAATCTACGCACACGAGCGGCGTCTACGCTAAAACCTGAATACTCAATAACAATGCTTAGTTTCCCATGGGCGGTTGGGCGAAAGATACAAAACTCAAGGAGATCGGTAGGCATGCACTCATTCAAGAGCAGCAGGTCATTGACTCGTATACGCCTGGCATTTTTTCCCGTGTGCTTGGATGGGATGAGAAAGAGATCCAAGTACTCATCGCCAAGGTCAAGAACGACCTCAAGAACCCGGCCATCCACCTCTATGTACCCTGTTATTTGATCTGGGGTAAGAAGCCGGAGGCTTGAGTAGCCTCCTTCTTGTCATTAATAACGTCTCTGAAAGAGGCCTCTGCCACAATACCGAAGGACATAGATATCAACACATGTCGACCTTAAAACCCAATCCTCGAAAATATAAACATTACGAAGCGGATTTCTATTGCCCACCTGACATTCACTGTTTTCCCCATTCTCAAGTACGCGGCCTTGCGTTTGTCACCTTCACGCCCAGTGACGTGCTTAGTCTCAGAGCCCATATGACATATAGGCAGGTTGCCAAGAGATCAGAGAATAAACTAAATCAATACAACAAGGTCGTAGAAGTTACCCGCATCATGGTCATTTGCCGGTCCGAGGCGGTCCAAATACCAATGAAGATCAGAGATGTTATCTGCTCCCCACCAACAGTTAAAGTATCCAACCCTATCATATATTCCACTACTTCGGTCGGCCACGATTAATCCATGAAGCGTAAATCCGCCGTCTGCGATCATGTGGTTCTCGAGTACTAGCAGTAGACAGACAAGCTGCTGACCTGTGAGTTGGCCAATATACTCGTCAAACTTCATATTAATAGGTGGCAACTGCCACGGAGTTGGACTACGTGTAAAACTAGCAGGTTCAAGGGTTGGTTGATTGTGCGACTTGAGTAACGCCGTTTCCAGAGCTCTGGTCAAAACAAGGCTTTTTAGACGGAGGAAGTTTCAACCACTTCATCCACTTCCCTGCTACATAGCTGATGGTAATGCGATCTACTGATGTTGTGAATTTCTGGCATGATAACTCTCTTGAACTTTCCATAACAATATGACCTAATGGCGTTCGTTGTGGTCGCTGTGCTTTCTAATGCCTTTAAGTATAGTAGGGAGGAAAGATAGCTATTTATCCCCAGGGATCCGGCTGATCCGGGAGCCCGTGGACCGACGATGCCATTGGAAGCCGACGATCTAGGTTGTTGAGATTGATCTAGGTTTCAAGCCTCTATCTAGGTTTGATTGGAACTATGGTACGGATCCGGGCCTATGCAGAGCTGAGTTTTCCTATCAGGCCTATTCGTCTGATATTAAGGGAGATTCAAGAACAAGTCATCAAAAAGCCTGTTTCCCTCAGACTGGTAGCTTGAGACATAATTGTCTCCCCAAGGCTGCATCCACGTGTCTGCAAGTTCGTCAGTAAATATTCTCTGGTTTCATGTCATGTTAACCCACCGTATGTCGTAGCTGGCTTCGACTGACAAAGCCAAATGATAGTATTGTTCAGACCATCCCTCATGCCGTTGCTGGGAAACTCTGAGAGCACAGCAGAATACTCTTCCGTGGTGATGCCGAGAAAGGGGCCCTGGAAATCGGACAAAATTCCGTTGCCTGTAGTTACAACCTCGAGTTCTTTGTAGTTGAAGATACTAGGTTGGGTATGAAGAGCAATGGCGTCCCAAACAAGCTGTACTCTTCGCTTATCCCACTTTTTACCATGTTTGTTATTCTGGATGAATTCCCTGGCGGCAATTGCACCATCCACCTCGAATCTCTTATCATGGCTCACAAATGGCGAGCCGGGAGTTTGGTCCCAACCCAAGTCGTGAAGAAGAGCAGCCACAGCATGCACCTCCAAGTCGACGGTGTTGCGAAGGGTCTCGTTGTGTTCGATGACAATGGCACCAAATAGCCAACTCCGCATGATATGCTTGTAAGTAAAGTCACTGCTGTGTTTGAGGGCGTAGTCATGGGCGTCGCGCACGATTGGAGTGTCGACAACTTTGATACCAGCAATCGTTCGTCGAGGCACAGTATGGCGGTAGGAAAGGCTGTTTTTTGCGGTGGTTGCAGCCTGAGCTGGCCCAAACGACAGAGCCAGCAGAAGCAAGAGCAGCTTTGTTATTTTAGGGTACACCATTGTGAAAAGAAATTTTGGGAGTTGGACAATGTCTTCAAAGAGGTGGAAGTACGACGCTGGATTATTTTGGGCAGACTCCCGAGTACTGACCAGGAGAGAAATCTAGCTTTTCATCTTATTCAGTAATCATTAACTCCGGATCAACGGGACAGAATTCTTTCATATGGACTTAAATTCCGAAGGTAGTCGGATATAAACACACTTGGCCCAAGTTGCTTACCAGCACGAGACGGAAAAAAGGCCTCAAAAGGTGGACCTTGATGCGGAGAAAAGGAAGAGTTATTTCACACTTGCATAATCTATTGGACTAGAATTTCCGTCCCTTTCCTTTCATACTTTTATTTGTCACATTCGTAGCTATATCACTCCACTCCTTATTGTCTTTATATTACCCAGCTACCGCAAGTGGGATTAAAGTCATACGATACTTGTCGTCGGATCCGAACAGCGACGGTCAATCGGCAAATTACTTCGAACTTGTCACCCCACATCAATACAAGATCCGACACCTATCGGATATATTTGACAACGGTGTGCTATTGACCATCCTCCTTCGGCACTAACCACTAATCCTAGGATGAACTTGATAGCCGTTTACCCGGCAAGTTAATTGTAATGCCTGGGCGTTGACGGATATATCCCAAGTTATTCCTCGCATCCCATTGGGGAGGAGGGAATACAATGGTTTGTAAGCCTCGGACAATATGCAAACAACCAAGCCCAAGCAAGGTTGTAGCCTTGTACCGACGTCCCCAGCGGACATGGTCCTTTCTGAGTCTGCTCCACAAGACCATTGTTGACTCTTGAGTTTCTTCTGCAGAAGCTAGTATTGGCTGGAAGGTTAACTGATTGCTGTGGCCAGACGAACTTCTTTTTCATTCGAATTTGGCTGGATTTCTACTACGGTGTGGTTTATATAGTTCTCTCGAGGCGGACAATCATAGTCCAAATTTCATATTTAAAGACCGCCCTCAAGATTCATGCGTAACTCGCCCCCTCAGGTAATGATATGCTATGGATTAAAAATCCCGATAATACACCCCGTGGACACTCGGGGATATAATAGTAAGAACTCGAGATATCAGGCCAGATACACGCACTGTCATCCATGTATACTGCATAACCAGAGTCCTAGATCGTGCGCCACCATCCTTAAATTCCCAAATAGCTATAGAGTCCTCGCGCAAGTTGCCGCAACTTATAAATCACTGCCGACTTGTAGCTCAGTGAGAATCGTCCGTGGATGTCATTCTCACCTGTTTCATCGGCCCTCCTGTCTTTTGATGTCGGATACGATTGAAGGCACATGCCATAACCGCAAAAACAAGGAATCCTCCGACAACTGAACAAACAACAATGATGATTCTCTTCTTTGTGAACCACGTGCCCGAGTCCTCTTGTCGCTCTGACTTTGGCTTCTCACACTTGCCGTTGAAACATCGACGTCCGTCCCCGCAAGACGTACCATCCAGGAGCAGCTCCTCCATCTCTGATGGGCACTCGTGATCATTGATTTCTTCGACAGGACGGCAATTTAATTTGCAATTGTTGCTATCGCAGTGTTTCATGGTATCGTTGTCGCCGGAGAACCGTTGCTGGCATTGTAGGTCGCGAGAGGTGCATACCCCTGAAGCGCATGCCAAATTTGCAACACGATTCTCCTCACAAGCTTCCCCGTCTGGTCGTATGACATCGAGTGGGCACGTGGTCGAGTTGCCATCGCATAACTCCTCGGGATCGCAGGCTCCATTACTTCCCCGGCAAACCAAGCCTCTTGACGCAGGCTGGCATTGATCTGTGCAGCAGTCGTGGTGCAACGGGTCGCAGACAGCCTTTTCGACAAATCGACAAGTCTCGGGGTCGCAGCAGGAGTCTTCCACAGATTCGCAGCTGGATGTGCCGCCGCAATCGCAGTCCTCACCTTCTTCCAGGATCCCGTTCCCACATTGTGCTGTGCTATTCGAGGTGGCTGGAACATCATCCTCACTGAGGAGACAGTCGGTGTCAACGGATCCTTGACCCATCTTTGAGCAGATCTGTGTTATCGTGCAGGGCGAGAAAGCTTTCATGTCCGACTTGGGTGATGGGTTCATTAGATATTGGGCTCCGGCGTCACACATCTTGCTGCTGAGCTGGCAGCATGGCTCATCGTCGTACCATCCATCCGCCTTGCACATGCTGCTAGTACAATCATGTACAGCACCGAAGCTGTGAGCAATCTCGTGGGCTATAACTTTCCACTCGTATTGTGTCCGAACGACGATGTTAGTCGCAGCCACTATCCTCCCGTCTTCGTTCTTAGAGTAGCGAAGCTCACAGACCTGGCCTTCCCACGACATCCCCACAGTCGATTCGCTGTTGCAAGCTGTCAGAAGAGTCCAAACGGCGGGCCGTATATCGTCGATGCCATGGTTGAATCTTGCTCTCCATTTGGAGAATAGACTCAAACGATCAGCAACATTCTCTTTCGAAGTGCAGCCCAGATTCCAGGGGGCGGAGTCAGGAGCTTCAACGGGGCAGTGTCGGTCGCTGATTGTAAGATTCATGACCCTGAGCGCGATATTGAAGGTGTCCTCGTATACTTGGGATACTGTGTTGATCTGATTCAAGATGTTGGACTGGACACCGGCCAGGCTGTTGAACTCGGCGGTGTAGGAACAGTCAGTAGCGATGCCAAGCATGGCAACTTTTCTTTGTTTTGGGCAGCCCTCTGTTTCCTCCGCCTCGTTGACAGTGTCCCGTGGATCATAGTGTTGTGTATGTTGATGTCGACTCGAGAGAGGCTGCCTTTCATTCGAATGCCCGAACCCCAAGCCGCCAGTAGAACACAATGCTGCTCGTCCAGATAGTTCACCGCTGTTGGTATGCTCAGGACTGTCGGTGCTTTTTCGTACAACCAAACGGGCTCTTTTTGGATCCATGATGTCTCGTGTCACAATATGAGCAGGGTCCACCTCAATATGATAGATGTCGCCATCGACCTGGAAAGCGCCTTGGAAAATATCGCTGTTCCTATCAGGCTGCATGACCCTTGCCCATCCAGTTCTTCTCCAACCAGGACGTCCGTGCTCTGAAATATGCGATGATCCTTTGAAAGCTCGACTGCCATGCTCTGGCCTGGATACTCGTGATTCTCCCCTCGGGCCAAGAATGGTGACGGAGGTGAGTGAGGCAGTTAGTTCATCGTTGGGCGTCAAGACGAGCCGGATATTGTGTTTGATTCCTTCCAATTTCAACTCAAGTCGCATCTCCGACGGGACTTGTGCATTCTCTGCTTCCGGGATAACCTCATGACTTTCGACCCGTGTGTAGTCTTGCAATAAACTGAAATGTCCAGGGAGAGCTAGGGCTGAGTATTAGAGGCACTAGCAATCTACAAATTGGAGATGATATCACGCACCTTGACTTCCAGTGGTCCAGAACCCTATATAAACGACAAGGAACCAGATGATTTTCATTATTTCAACCGAGCATTGTCAAAATGGTTGGGCTTTTCGACTGTTTCGTCGCACAAATCAAGACGATTCGCTTGTTAATAATGAAGAGGATGTCAGCATTCATTAGGCAGGTAAAATGCTTTGAAACATAGGACTATGGTGGCCAAGTAGGCAGCAACTGGGGTATCTTTCCCATCCACCTATGTCCTTTTTGCACGTCAGCACTCAACCAACAGCAAGATCGTTGGTTGAGGCGAAGTCGTGGGAATTAGTCACCACTCATGCACGTCGCGCGTTTTACTATCCATGGATATCCATGATTATGTTCTTGGCTATTGTAGTCGATGCTCTCTTGGGAGTCGTCGATACTCAACGATAGGCGTCTATTGGGACGATTCTATCGGTCATCCTATTTGATTTATTCACAGACCAGCTCCGGAACCTCCAGCTCGGCACATGTAGGCGAACATTCGTTAACAAAGATTTGTTAAAAGCGCCATCCAGGAACTGTGGGACAGTAAACGAGGGGAATGCTGCCTTGTCATTGTGAGGCGGTCTGAGCATCCTGAAGGATTTGTCTGACAGGTATGCTGGGCGTAAGGCAGAATGCAATTGTAATGACACCTGCAAGCAGGGATGCATGCTCTACATAAACGAGTCATGCTTTCAACTCATGGCTCTGCCCTAATATGCAGCCCATCACGGTACCGATGATCCCCACAATCCATGTTCTGGATTTCCGACAGAATGCAGCCCCATGCAGATATGGAATGATCATCGCTGTTCTCTGCTCCAGCTGACCAGGAACTGTCATTAGCCATTTTTGACAAGGTACAAGAGCTACAAGTCGTCCTGATCAGCTTTGATCCTTTCAACGTCATTTGCTCCGCTTCGTCGGCCCACCCTTGGCTTGGCTGTCATCATCTCGGCCTCCCTCGGGAATAACATCAGGCAGCTAATGATGACTTCATGGGATGAAAGAATAGCCCCCAACCCTCTGTTCGATGACATAGGTAAACCTTTGGCACACCACACTTTGCCTGCCCCATCCTCCAGTACTAGCCAAAATGATCGAATAGACTCCACCCGAAAGTAGAGACTATCACAACATTTAGTCAAAGGCCTCGGAGCAACTCAACAGAAATAAAACAGCCGTAACACAACGAAAGACCACCACAACAGCATCCTTCATATCACGCACCGCCGTGATTAGCCAAAGAAACTAGTGGTGGAAGTGAATCGCCAAGATTAATTATAGTATTTCGTGTTTTGGAGAGAAAGAGAGAGAACTCACTCTCCCCTCACCCTCCGTCTAATACATGCTCCACTTGTAAGCTATGATTCAACTCGCAATGATTTTGCCCGTTCCATACGGAGATTTCCAATATATTCATGACTTCATACTCTCCTATTGGCTTATATGGAACACAATAGACCACTATACCAAAGGCAAAAGTGAAAGATACACAAGTACCGCGGCAATTCGTTCATTTATGCTGCTCAATTCCTTTCTACCCTATTCCATCCCGTTCGCTTCAGTCAAAGTTCTCTGTGTCAATCATGAAGTAGGTACCCCCATTCAAGGGTCTGTTTTGCACATTTCAACACATCAGAGCGAAAATATCAACGTTAATACTTTGGCTACATCAACATCTGACGCGTGAATTGGTTCGATGTTTTCTGTTGTCACATGTGGCTGTCACTCAAGACTCTGGCTCTAGCACCGCGTTCACATCAACTAAATGAAGAAGCTTTTTTCCACGTTTTGTATTATTATACGTAGGCTATATGCAGGTATTCAGGGTAGTTCCTACGTGGGTGGCACAAACACGATGACTTATCTCATCGTGCATGGAATTACATTACAAGATTCGTCCTTTACTTGGCGCAGACGCGGGCATAGACATTAACAGGGCTGGGGCAACCATAGACCTTCTTCATGCTAGGAGTGCTGTAGCAGCTGGCATCGTTGGGAGCGCAGTCAAACTTCTCACAGCCAGCACCGGGGCTGAGGATGTTGCGCTCATTGGCGAAAGGGTTTCCCCACTCACTGGTATTAAGTTAGCATCGTTGGCTGTTAGGTAGTAAGAATCTTTACTTACGTGCTGAACTCATAGTAGACATAGTCGGGCTTGGAGGTGGACGAGTAACCGAAGAAGAGGGGGCTGGTCAAGGTTCGGGTCTTGGCAATCTTGACGGTCTATTTCATACTAGTTAGTCACAATCCGTGTGAACAAGTAAATGAAATCAACGTACGGAGCCAGTAGAGCGAAGGTTCTCAGAGAATCGCTTTCCGGGCTTGACAGTGGTCAAGGGACCAGGAGCACCGCCATTGTAGGGGTAAGACTGGACATAGATGTCGGTAGAGCAGTCGTTGATGACAATGGCCTGGTTGGCAGCAGCAGCGCTACCGAGGAGGGCAGTAAGAGTGGTGAAGATGGCGAACTTCATGGTGACTGATTTAATTATTGATGAGTTAAGCTTGAGAAGGTCTAGTGAGTGAATGAGTAGCTTGGTGAAGAAGATAGATGCTGTTGGGAGACAGCTGCATTTAAGCATACGAGCTCTGCATGGAACTTTTCCATATTCTACGGCGATCCACTATGACATCGACACTCGCGCTATTCATGATCTATACGAGGATGATCGGTTCGTATTCTGGAGAAGCTCCATCATGTCAGGCCATTTGCGGGGTGAGAGATCAGCCCCGGCCAAGCTGCCATGCCGAATGCGGAACGGGCGGTGATCCTTTCCAATCGTGTGCCGAGGGCATCTGCCGATTGCCCGTTGTCCGCCTGACCGACCACCCGTGCATTGCTTCATGCATAGAGAGGCGAGACTCTTTAGTGCTGATTTTTTTTGGCTGACTTGCTCCCCTGCCGATTACCTGATCACATGGCTCGGGCGGTCTAGTTACGGTTAGAAAATTGAATAGTTTACAAAGTCCAGACGAAATTGGGATATGCAGGGCTAATACGGAAAGCTCGTATTGATCCCCTTGCTCTCTCTTCCCGTGACAGCTTCCCAACTTCTCCCCCACCACCCGATACCAGTTTCGATGTCCTTGCCTATAATCTGCCTGTTATTGAACGGAGAATTATGTCTAATTGACTTTGCGAGCTCCCCTGGTAACATCAATACGGGCCCAGTTAACTTTGCGGCTTCAGCCGGGAGCTATCAATAGCCTCTTCCTAGTTCCATGCTATTTCGCCATTGCCGAAGCTAGGGAAGCATAATATGCGTGGGAAACAGCCGGGACCTGAAAGTAACCAGTGATATCCTATAGCGCATTTGCAAAGATTAAAAATAGCAAGTTATCATCTTGCTGAGCTGAAAGATGGGGCGGACTATTACGAAGCATAGAACCCGCCTGGAGTCGCTAGGCCGTTGTCGGTTCCGTGGCGCATTAATAGAAGATGTGCCTCTGACCCAGGCATGCACTGTTTCCGCTTTATTCACTATTATTCCAACGCGTAAACATGAGTGCTGGTTACAGAAACCCAAATACGAACAAGACAAGGCATTCGCTTCCTCGGCAAGATTAAAGGAGTATCTTTCATGCCTTCTTCGCTTCAAAAGCCTAGGCTTCTTGTGCTAAAGGGGACTGACTCCGCGGGGTAATACGTGCAACGCTTCTTTGCTGAAACATTTCTCTAGCCATGGAAGTCGCCTGGAATCACCAAGACCCAATCTCAGAAAGAACTGTAGTAATGGGGCCTGCATGAGCTTCCGCTGTCCGCATAACCAAGCGCGTAGAATATTCGACTTTATGGAGTAATAGGGAATCAAGGGGTTGGCTGGCATACCCACTCGCCAACGCAACGCAATCTCGGCTTGCAGGCCATCAAGCAGGCCCCAACTGTTCGAGAAAGGCTCTAGAGCTAGTCTTTCTGTCGTCTGTAAGTGCGTGGGGCGCTTGGTACACGCAAGCCTAACGAAAGCCCCCCGGTGGCCTTTTGGTGTTAGGGCCAATGTCAACGGCTAATAACAAAAGCCATTTCATCCATCCAGGAGCGTAGCGGCACTGAAAAAACCCTAACGATATGGATATTTCAGTTGGGACGCTTCATTACATTGGCTTTTGATGCTGTCATGTGTTTAGTATGGTGCTCTTTGGTACTGTACACGGCTGGGATGTTATTGACCCTAACAACGATACTAACAACAAGATGTTAAACACTGTCCGGATAACTGCCCTTTGGAAGTTTCCTGACCTTTACGGTAGACAAAGTTCGCCGTCAAGGTTGTAATGTTTAGGTCACGGCGTTTTATGGTCGTAGGTTTGAAGGCCGGTATGTAAGTATTCTGCAATGTCTTGTTTGTTATTTTAGGTACTACCCTTACAATGACTAACAATAAGAACAAGAAATAGGTAAACGAGTAGTTCATCAAGTAAATAGCTCATTTATATTGTTGAGAGGAGGTAGCTCGGCTTACTAGCCATCGAAGCATAAAGAACTTCGTTGTAGTCGCCAGATGTCTGTCTCAGGGTGGTGATATTAGGGTCATGCAGCTCTGCATACTTTATCGGGATTGTTGAGCATCTACCGTGAGGCTGAGGCTGTGCTCACAAAGCTCTTTTGTTGAGCTCTTCTGACTATTAAAAAGGGCTTGGTCAATTGTTCATCACTTTCGTTAACCTTCCGCGTTTCCCTGGCAGTTTCACATCTCAAACGCACATTTCCATTCTCTATCTCGCCTGCGCGGACAGCTGCATTAACCGACACCTGCAAAATGGATCCATTTTCCAAGTTGCCGCCAATCGTCCAGGTGGAACTTTTGGTTCATGTCGACTCCGTGGCAAGCATCATGCCGCTAATCCAGGCATCCCCAGCAATGGGCTCACTATTTCTTACGAGTAAGACAAGTATCCAGCAGCGAATGCTCACGAGACTTCTTATTAGCGAAAGCGATGGAGGAATTGTCCAAGACGCTCTCGCAATCCTCAATTTCCCTTGCATTGATGTGATACTCTCGATCCAACGTCATATCGAAAAGTGGGCAGCCCAAGAATTCAACAACCCCTTCCAACAATCCGACCAAGCAACGATTCAGAGCCTCCATCGCCTCTTCTCACGTCTGATCTTGTTTATTGAAGACTACCTCTCGAAAGCAACCGACCCGTTTCCCCCACGCGCATACATGGCCGTCCCTGGCATTACTTCTCCTGGCCCACGGTTCAAAGGCAAGATAATCGACGCCAAAGCCGTCAAGTTCATAACTTTGGCTCGTACAGGAAAGGCCCGCCTTCTACGAGCATTTCTTCGATACGAGCTACTTTGCAAGATTTATCACCCCCGAGTGTGGCCTGGGATTGAGCAGACAGCTGTGCCAACCAGGTCAAGTTCATGCATGAAAAGCTGTGGCCCGTGGAGTACAAGGAACTCTACTGCGCTTATGAGTATTTCAAAGGCGTATACGGTGCCATCTTTGCGCACTGCGGGGACTCTTGGTTACCAGATCGACCGGTCTCGTGCTCTTCTGACAGTCAGCCATATCCTGATTCTAAGCATGGGTTACTGGACCCAGATACAGTTTATTTCAACGCCAGTGATTTTTTCTTGGATATGAATATCCAGAGTAGAAATCTGTCGAGGATTCTACCTTGCCTTGGTTTGGATCTACTGGTTCATATCCTAGCGTCTCTGCACGAGCAGGAGGGCTACAAAAGATACCTCAGGAGGTGGTTCAATACCCTTTCAAACGATCTCGAACGGCCCGATAGTCCTTGGATCTCTAATCAGCACTTCGCCAAGCGTCACGAACAAGCCGCAACCTTCGATCCCAACATTTAACATTGCGGCCTTAGCCCAGATTCACCACATCGTCGCTTCATGCCCAGGCCGATTTTCCAGCACTGGTCGGGATACGAACCTTGGAGCAGGTGGGAACAGAGGGTGCGCCTACTCGGGATACATGAGTTGCAGCTCCAGATATATCGTCAGCGAGCCTGGGTTTTCTTCGACGACGTGAGGCTTTTCCCCGACGCAAGATCACATTTTCCGACAATGGAAGATCTTGATAAGCAAGACCAGATCGCCAACAATAGGCTGGGTCCGAATTACGAGCGAACCCGAAGAAGATCACAAAAGTGGCAAGATTACTACTTGGGACGAAGTCTAGATAACCCGCTGTACGTACAGGAGGAGGAAGAAGAAGAAGAGGAGGTGATAATGGAGAACAATGAAGGACACCTCACACGGGTCTTTGACAAGCCGGCCACTGGAAGTGTCCCTTCATTCTGGAGACACAGCTCAATGAATGAGCAGACCAGGTCGTGATTGGGGAGTACCTCTATCATCTTCGAGAGGGTCCATCATAACATCCACCAATGAAAAGACCAATACATCATCAGGGGTTCCCTGCCAGCTGAAAACGAGCTGAACAGAGCCTGTGGCTAGTTATGCCAACGCCAAATCCCACGAACCCCGCTCTGAGTGAGAATTTGTCAGCTTGTCTTGCTGCAACATGCAACCTCTACCAAGATGCGGCTGATCAACACTGAAACTCTACACATCGAAAGTTTCCCTGGCCCTGAGTTGCCTAAATATGCCATCCTCTCTCATACATGGGCTAATGATGAGCCAACCTTGGCAGACGCTCAAGGCGGCCTTTTGGGAACAAGTTCAAACGCAGGATGTCGAAAGGTTAGAGATTTCTGCAGGCTGGCACGACAAGATGGCTTCTCTTTCGCTTGGGCCGACACCTGCTGCATCGACAAGACTAGCAGCAGCGAGTTGACGGAGTCCATTAACTCCATGTTTCAATGGTACGCATCAGCCGACATCTGCTATGTCTACCTTGCCGACCTAGAGAGCGATGCTTCGTCAGACGCCATGGCCTTGTGCAGATGGTTCACAAGAGGTTGGACCCTTCAAGAGCTCATCGCATCGAGTACGCTACGATTTTATGACAAGGAATGGAATTTGCGCGGTTCAAAGATGGAGTTCGCCGACCAGCTTCTGCAGATCACCAACATTCACAAAGCTGTTCTTAGAGATCGGGCGTCATTACGCATCATTCCAGTTGGACGAAGGATGTCATGGGCGGCGAATCGCCAGACAACACGGCCAGAGGATATGGCTTATTGCCTGATGGGGATATTCGACGTCAACATGCCATTGATATATGGGGAAGGACGGAAGGCCTTTATACGGCTCCAGGAGGAGATCATGAAGAACGACAACGATCTCAGCATCTTTCTATGGCGGTCAGCTCCCGGTCCAAAGTATCGCGGTATATTAGCTGAGGAGCCATCAGAGTTTGCTTGTGCTTCTCGCCTTAGAGCTGGGGTCGCCGGCATGGACAGTCCGCAGTTCACTATGACGAACAAGGGCGTCAAGATCAAGGTTAGCATTGCAGATAATAACCAGGGTATCTTTGCACTGAGTCTCAACCACGTCAATGAAGACTCAACTACAGATGAGGTCCTTGGCGTCTGGCTGAAGAAGCACAAAAACGGAGCCTACGCAAGGGCGCGTCCACACACCCTCGTTGTTGTGTCCGAGGGTATGTTTGGAACCCCCTCCCGCAGGTATCTCAGCAAGCACATATCGTCGAACATGGCACAAGCCATCGACTCGGCTATGGACAATGCGATCGTCTTTCGAGGAGACTTTTATAGCCGATACTATCAGCATCTATCCACCACTTCCAGTGCATGGTGGGATCAGGACAGGATGGCTTATCTGCGAGACTATGGACGACCATTTGTTGCCTTTTACCTTTTTCGAGCTGGCTGGGATAATTCTAGGCGTGATAATCGCTTTGTGCTCGCTTTTGGTGTAGGTGAAGACCAAACAGCATGGTTTGCGCTCGGAGCTGATTCATGGCAACACGCATCAAAAAGTGCAGAGCTGTTGGATGCAGCGTTAAAAGGAGATCTCAAGACTGTCGAAACCCTAGGGCTCGATCTGTGGAAGGAACACAAGCAGAAGGAGATGGAGCACAAGGAACTATGGGGACACGAGCAACTCCCGCAGACACTCACGCTCCTTAAGCGAGGCCAGGCTTCATCGCTGACCGGCATATCCGAGCAACTTTATACCTTGGAGGTTGACATTGGCAGAGGTCGCCTTGAGGGTCATGATGTGTATGTGGTGACGCTTGCACAAGAGATGCCACGGTATCGCCGTGTGGTAGAGATTTTTGCCCCTCTTGTTCTTTTCTACCTTGTGTGTAAATTATAACCAGACACCCTTATTTGTGAGGCTAGAGCAACTCGATTTGAATTTTGTTCCTGTAGTTGCCAGCCATGCATTCTATGGATATTGCATCCGCTGTCCTCAACTGGGTAGGCAGCGCCCGGTTAAAGGCCCAAACACGGGCAGAAGCTCGAAAATTGCTGTAAAATTAGGTCAATGATTAGTTTTAGGAATCACTCATCCTAAGAGTAAATAACGTGGGAAAAGATGTGTTAGATTGGCGGCCTCGAAGTTCTCCTTGGCTGTACAGGGTAGGCCAAGATGAGCTTGCTTGGCTGGCGAGTCTGAACAGGGATTCCATTCCACCACGCTACGCACGCTCAACTAGGCAGCAGCCTCTCGATGCTCATTTTCTCACTTCAATCTTACAAGAATCATCCTCGACACTCGAGATCAACATCTTCTCGAAATGTCCGAAACCAGTCACTCACCGCCGAAACGAGGCCTAGACGGTTTGCCTTGTGAGATTCAGCTCCAGATTTGCACCCAGCTCTGTGTCCATTGTTCCGAGGATACCAACAAGTTTGACCGATGGGCTGACGGCGATGAGAATCAACGGGCGCTGCTTGCCCTGAGTCAAACATCGCGCACCTTTCACCGTCTTGCCCAACCCATCGCATTCCACAGATTTCAACAGATCCCGACGAATTGGTCCACAAATGCCTTTGTCAAGTTTGCTCGAACGCTCATTGATCGACCTGATCTCGCTGCACAGGTAAAGGAGCTATGTCAGCACTGCTATGAGGTTGGTGGTTGGTCCACCCAGAAGGACTTCAACATGCTCAAAGCTGCTGCGGATCGTCTCGGCATGGGAGATGAAGATGATGCAAACTTTGAAAGTGCCGAGGAGGAAGATCTATCTGCCGGTAAGTTTTGCATGGAACTTCTCATAGCTTTGCTGCCGAATCTTGAGACACTGTATCTCATGTTTGAGGACCAAGGCAATTACGAGCAGACAACATACACTTACTTGCAACGGCGACTCAATAAGCTCGGCTCCGATGGCACCTTGAAACATCTCCGACGAGTCATCCTCGACACCGAGGAGAACTGGGGTTTCTTCTTTTCCATCCCGGCTGTTGGGGTGCTTCATCAGGTGGCACCGAACCTGGACGAACTAATTATTCGACACAACAAGGGCTTTGAGAGTATGGACGTGGCGCATAGTAATCTTGGTGCTATGTTTTCTGGACTGACTCAGTCTCTTTGCGCCCTTCGACTCGATCACTGCGCTCTTTCCAACGACCCCCTATCGATATCTTTCCTGGACTTGCTCACAAGGCATGCTCCGAAACTTGAGCATTTCTCCTATCGTTCACAAGCACCCTACTTTGGAGAGGGATTGGGGACTCATCTCACGCCTAGAGAGATAATCAAATGCCTCAGGCCCTTGTCAGACACGCTCAAGTCTATCGACATCGACCTCACTGACCACTTGGATGACGACCAAGGCCGTCTCATCACTGGAAGAAGCCTGGCCAAGTTTGAAAAGCTAGAGGACCTAAGGCTGGATGAAAATGCCTTCTGTCGACATTACATCGATGGCCCAGATGCTCCACGCAGGACTGCGAATACCTGTTTAACAGATCTTATCCCACCGACTCTCAAGGTACTGGCCGTGAGATTGTACGACGACTCTTGCCTTTGGCCCGACTTGGAGGAACTGGTTTCAGCTTCTTCTTCCATGTTTCCCAAACTCAAGAAGATAATCGTCCACACTGTATGGCGAATGGGTAGCACAGCTACATACAGAGACTGTCAGGAAGCGGTTCGCGCCAAGGGTCAAGCGTTCCAAGACTTGGTTGCCAGTACACCTCTGGAGCTAGAAATGCACGAACACCGATATTGGCTACCAGACGTGTACTGAAGCACATTGGGTATCACAACACTGGGTGGGCTAGGGTTATATAAGCAAGTCCATCGATGGGAGGGAAACGTGGTAGAAGTCGGCAGCATATAGATCCGTTTCGGATATTCCATGTCCAACCTGACCAAAATAGGCATTTTGTTCTTAAGTAGTATGGACATCTATTGCTTTGTAATACAGGTAGTCTATCTAACATCTAACATCCCAGCAGCAGAGGAATCCTCTCACTGTACAATCTAGAGATTTATCCCTTGTCTGCTCAAAATAAACATTGCCAGTGAGTTTCAATACGCACAAGACCAACTGTATACTTGGCTATGGATACAGGCTTTGATCTTCTCTACCAAGGCAGTGTAGTTCCGTCATAGTTCCGGAACGTGCCGCTAGTCTCCCTCGTGGCCTTGTCAATGGTGCCAACCATGCCAGCCACACTCGTGTCGACAGAAATTGCGCCGATATCAGAAAGCTTGAGGCCAGCTCCTGCAACGGCCCCCTGGGCAAGATCAGTCTCGACCAGGCCAGGGTGGAAGACGAAGCTGGTCAGCCACTCCTCTTCAAAGTGAAGGCGGCGGACGAAGTAGTTCAGTTCGGCCTTGCTGCCGCCGTAAGGACTGTGCGTGGCGGGGAACCCGGTCAGGGCCTCCATGGATCCGATAGAACCAATCAAGGTGGAGATTGCGACAAAGATGGGGTTTCCAGTCTTGCTGGCCTTGAGGAGGTCGATGGAAGCCTGGAAGAGGGCGACGGGGGCAACCGCGTTGACCTGGTGGTGAAGGTTGATGTTGTCGATGCTAATCTCGCGGACACGACCACCGTTCTGAGCGATGCCGGCGTTTGCAATGACGATATCCAGGGAGGAAATGCCGTGCTCGCTCTTAAGCTTTTCCACAGCAGTTGCAGCCTGCTCCGGCTTTGTCGAGTCGAGCTGGACGGTGACCAGCTTAGATCCATCCGCCTTGGGCAGATCCTGGAGGGCCTTGGAAGTGGGATGCTCTGGATCTCTCACGGCAACCACAACAGTGGTAGAGGGCCTAGCGAGGAAGGTCTTAGCGAAACCCCGGCCGATACCGCGGTTGGCGCCGGTGATGAGGACAGTCGAAGACATGATAGATAAAGTGTTGTTATTGGTAGATATGTGTAGAATGAGTTGAGCTGAAGTGTGAGTACTAGCTTGAAGCGTGGAATTTGAGCGATATTTATCGAGTTTCCTCCTAGGTAGTAACAGGGCTCTTCGATATACGTTCGGGCTTTCGCTGTTCAACTACACCGATGCGCCGGACGAACCAGGGGCATAGTGAACCGCCAACTCTCCGCCATATTGAGCAGGGTTTGGCGGTCGAGCCGACCAGTCAGAGTGTTTTCCGGGCGAATCCAACTCCCCGAGTCTTGATTAGCAATATGAAGCTATCTCGACGCAAGTGAGTGTTGTCCGGAGCCCTGACAAGTGAATATTCTGATCACTCATCACGCCAGCAGATTGAACCGAGGCATCGAGTGGAGCCGGACCAAAACACTTGCCAGGTCCAGGGCACCCCCTGAATGCTATTCGGATTCCTCCGATCCAATGGAAGGCATCACTTTCAAATTATACGCGTATAGAATGACAGGGGACAAAACGCTAGCAAGGGATTGAGTTCAGAAAGGGGCTAGACTGACTCTCTTTATCACATCATTGGCACGAGGATGAAGCAGCAAAACTTTAATTCGTGACGTCTTCATGCCTTGTCCACCACAATGGATTAGTCTTCATCCACCAACAGGCCAGAAGCCGCTTAGTAATTGTCCTTATAAGGCCGCGCGCGGTAGCCATCCATTGCCGACATGGTCGCTACCCTACGCTCAGTGGAAGCCACAAGAATGTCTCGACACTAACGGACTTGGCTCAAAGGAGCTGCAGAGATCGGGAAACTGCAGTGCATAGAATAGTGCGTTCTCAAGGGATGTCTCCTCAAGACGCCCCCAAGCTTCATCACTCGCCGCCAATGCTTCCCGAGACTGTGCAAGATATCGTGAATTCGACACGGTTACAATCACACTAGATTCCTAAGCGGGCGCACGTCATTTGAACAGGCCCCGGCGGTTGGTTGGTTCAGGTGCGTTGGAGACAACTACCGCTACTACCGCTTGACTCGGCCAAATCACGATCCACATCCGGCCCAAGCAGATCTACCCTGAGAGTTCCGGACGAGGCTCGGCCGAGCAGGGCACAGCAGTTTCTCTGTTGATCCAGATCCTTCTCTTGTGATGACACAGTCTCAGTTACAAAGCAAAAGCTAAAAACACAGTTGCAGTCAATTTCGTCGTCGCCGGAAAGACTGTCGGTGAAGGAAGAACGATTGTTGACGTGCTCAGTAATCGTTCGTCGCTTGGGTGACTCGTCACTTCTATGGAGAGAAATACCCCACGGCCCTTGAGGCGGGACCTTGTCATGTCTGCCGCATACCCCGTTAGAGTAGTTAGGCGATATTCAATGCGAGAGATCCGATAGATACACAGGCAATGGTACAAATGAGGATAGCCTGGTCACTGCAAAGCTTGAACATCGCGTGCTGTTTGACCGAACTGGGAACCGGGTGACTACACTGTTGATCGACGGCCCGTCTCTAGTCAACTAGATCCGTACGGAATCGCGAAAGTACTGGATCTTGGATGTTTATTCTCCACAGAGCGAGCGGATGGAAGCCATTTTCGGCATTTGGCTTTTCTACTGCCAGAAGCATGGTGGATCCCCCGATGCAATAAAGCGGATCACCAAATACCCATCACTGTCGAGTTAAACAAAAGAGGTGTTCTGGAGTAATTAATAGGATACAGACATCATCTAAAAATATTTCTATAGGTACACAAAGCAGGCAGAATTGCAAACTCTAGGAAACGCCAATCAATCAGTATACCGACCCCCCTTACTCCCTACCGAACCCAAGCCCTATCCCATTTAGCCACTCTTGGCTCGTTCTTGACCCAGCTTGAAGACGCTCCCCCTGACCTCGGCCTTGTCCAAGCCACCCGACTTTTTCATGATGCCATCAAACACGGTTCTCGGACCGACTGCGTTCAAAAGCCACACGACGAACGCATTGGTACCCTTCCATAGGAATGAATCCTTGCCATTGATCAACGCGCCCACGACTTGGCGAGCAAACTCAGCCGGGGGCATTGTCTTCTCGAGATGGGTCGTCGTTCTCGCCTTGACAGAGTCCTCCACGTCACGGTAAATGCTGTCGGGGCCAAAGTTGATGTTTTCGGTCGCCATCAACGGCGTTGAAACCTCGCCCATGTATAATGTCACCACCCTCAGACCGAGAGGTTGGACTTCGAGTCGGAGTGTATCCGAGTAGGACACGACAGCTGCTTTGCTCGCGTTGTAGGCGGACGAGAAAAGGCCTGGGAGGCGCGCCAGAATGGAGGCGACGTTGACAATGGTCGGCGTGTAGTTTGGAGTAACGGAGGCCAGGAGGAGAGGCGTGAAGGCAGTAACCATCTCCATAAGGCCAAAGACGTTCGTGGCAAAGAGTTGACGTACGCGAGACGGATCGGCTTCGACGGCTGGCGCTTCGTACACTGTTAGTTGATGATTAGTACCGGGATTGTGACGTTCAAGGTGACCGTGCTAATTACGTGTTCCAGCGTTGTTAAACAACATGTCTAGGCGTCCTTGAGTGCGACTCGCAATCTCAACGGCGAGGGCCCGAATACTGTCGGAGTCTGTAACATCGAGAACAAGAGTTTCAATCCCCTTTTCCCGCAAGTTGCTCAGGGTCTTCTGAGAGCGAGCGGTAGCAAAGACGCGGTATCCCCTGGCCGCAAACTCCAAAGCCAGTGCATTTCCAGCACCGCCCTGGGAGGCTCTGTTGATCAATGATGGTTAGGTGGTTGTAGACAGGGGAGTGGCATCAGTGCGTACGTACCCAGTTATGAGGACAGATCGCTTTTGTTGGTTCGCCATTGTAATGATAGAGTAGTAAGTGGTTCGAGTTGATAATGATCCATGATGGAAGGCAGCTTCTTCTTAATAGTTCCTGATTCACTGTAATGTCTCAGGCCCGTTCACTGGCACTCGGGCTAATTAGTTATCAAGCTAGCCGTGACAAATAACTCCGTTTGGTGGCGCGACAGCTAAAAAAAAAGTCTAAGCACTCCGTCGGAATGATAGTTGCCCCGACAGTGACGACGTCATACAAAGCAGTTATATAGATCTGGTGGAATTGACTTCAGCAGGTTCTTATTATCTTTTCCCCTTGCTCCATCTCTCCCCTCGTTCCATCTCTCTCACCCTCTCTATCCTCTCACACAAGTTACACATCATGAAGGCTCTAAAGTCCAACAGAAGCATTGTCACGCGACTCCTCAATGCCGCCACCAACAAGAGCCACTGTGGCATGGGTGGCCGGGTCCAGGACAACGTGCCTGTTCCCACCATCACAAGCAACGAGATCCTCGTCAAGGTCAAGGCCGTCGCCCTGAACCCCACCGACTTCAAGCATCTCGACATTATTTCACCTCCCGGATCGACCATTGGCTGCGATTACGCGGGTGTGGTTGACAAAGTTGGCGACGCAGCCGGGGCGACATGGAAGGTTGGAGACCGTGTTGCCGGCGCAGTCCACGGCGGCCTCTTCCCCGACAAGGGAGCATTTGCCGACTACCTCAAGGTCGAGTCCGACCTCGCCTGGAAGGTCCCAGATAACGTCAGTGATACCGACGCAGCCACCTATGGCGTCTCAGCCGTGACAGCGATGCTCAATTTGAACGTGCGCCACGGGCTCCCCTTCATCGACGGAAAGGCTGCAGCTCCGAGAAACGAAACCATCTTTATCTACGCCGGATCAACCAGTGCCGGCCTGTACCACATTCAGCTCGCAAAGGCGGCTGGATGTACTGTCGTGACGACGGCCTCGCCGCATTCCTTCGACCTGGTCAAGAAGTACGGCGCTGATGCTGTATACAACTACAGATCACCCACAGTGGTCGAAGAGATCGTCAAGGATTATCCCGACATGTCAAAAGCTGTCGATTGCTTCTCTGAGGGAAAGTCGACGACGGTCTGTGCCGAGGTCATCAAGAAAAAGGGCGGCAAGGTCATCACCCTTCTGCCCAACGGAAAGTCCAAGTTTCCAAACGTCACCTACGACCTGGTGATGGCATACACGGCTCTTGGCCACCCTTTCCAGTGGCTGCCACCCATCGGCCCCAAGTTTGAGGTTCAGCCGGCAGACAGAGAAGGCTTGGTCCGTTTCTACTCTGCTCTGCCGCAATCATTGCACATTGTGAAGCCGATCCCTACTATTGAAGAGAAGGCTGGCTTTGATGGAATACTCGAGGGTCTGGACAAACTCCGAGGGGGCAAGGTTTCGGGAGGCAAGCTGGTGGTCAGATTTGGGGAGAAGTGATGGAAGCGTAGCCGTGGCTTGCAACTCTTGAGCTCAGGAATACTGCTCTGCTTGAGTACAGGGGGTCATATGTAATAATCTGTAATTTGATGTACTTTAGGCTGCGATTAATCACTACTTAGTTTTTGAAACAGGCAATCATCCGTATCGACAAAAAAAATCGAGTGAGGAACATGTTTTGGCTGACGGGGAGTGCTCTTGGCTAGGATATATTGGTGCTCTCCACCGCGTCGTGAAATTAACTTGTCGGATAGGAGTCAAGGCGCACGTATGCAGACTCCGGGATGAATACGCCCATGCCGTTTAATGCATACTGTGATTCATGTTCAGTGGGCAAGAAAACAATCCACGTCTGACTTCTCTACCATAGCACAATAACTACTAGAACTCTATCATGCCAGAAATCCCGTCACCGTCTCCCAGTGCCAATAGTTGACCATCTGGTGAAAAGGCAAGTTCCGTGACTTCGTCGCGAATATACTGCCGCCTTAATTGAAATGTGCCGGAGTCATCCAGATCCCATACAATGAGTCTGTTCGTCTTGCAGCTCGCGACGAGTGTTCGGGAATCTGGCGAGAACGCGACAGCCCGCACGGTGCTGGGAGCACCCAACGAAGAACTCAACTTCCAACTCCCCCCTGGCATTATTTCAAAGACAACAAAACCTGAACCGAAGAATGATTGGGCCGCAAACCACCGACAATCCGAAGAAAAGCCCGCCACAGCAGCGAGCTGGTACGCTGGCGGTAAGGGGTGACGAACCAGCATCCCGCCAGGGGCCTGGGACTTGAAGAAATGATTGCCGTTGGCCCTCCTGAACCGAACCCCTACATACTGCTCACCATCTTCTGACCAAAAAAGGCCGCGATTGGCATCGTAGTGTTCTTGGAATATCTCATATCCCCCTTGTGAGTTGGCGTCCCAGATGGTGATCCTTTGCTTTCCAGACTTTGGCTCAACCCAAGCGATGATTATTCGTCGTCCATCCTTCGCTATCTTATCCCTCCTGATGGTATTATTTTTAGAGACGTAATGACTCATGACGGGTTCAAAATAGCCTCGCCCACCAAGCGTACAAGTCACAGCAATTAATTGCTCGTTCGTTTCCCCTGACCAGTCCTGTCCTAAGAATAGTACCAAACGGGTGCCGTCAGAAGAGAAAGAGATCGAGGTCGGTAAGCGGGACCATGCCGTTTTAAGGCAGTGGCTTTTACGGAAAAGCCCTTGTTCGTCGATGCTCCAGAGTTGAAGTCTTGTCGAGTATTCTTGCCCATAAATAGACGCAAACCATTTTCCGTCTGGTGAGAAAGCAAGGCACGTAACAGACCCCAGGTAGCTGAATTTCGCAGGTTGTATAGGGCTGTCATCTGCGTCTATTGTCACAGCTATCGCGGTTTCGACTCTGGTTGTGATGATGGGTCGAGCCTCGGACGGTGGTGGAGTGGTTTGTGGCCCTCTTGTGGGTGTCGAATCGCCTTGAGTATTCTGTGTGCGGCTGTAGATAATGTAATTATGATCTGGAATCACAGACAATCCAGGAGAGTCCTCTGGTATAAGCTGGTTGTCGGTTGTTTCATCAGCAGGCTTGCGCAAGTTGTTGATGAAAGAGAGCGAGCGACGCCAGAACCCAACCTTGGGGTGACCAAAATGATCCAAGTCGAAGGAATGGTCCTTTGTAGGAGTGGGAGATGCTAGATCAGCACTCGAGTAGTTTGCTGATCTTTGTCCCTCGCCTGGTAGCCCCATGCTTTGGGCTCCGGATGTCGTGTCAGTGTCACTTGGCTGGACCTTTTTCGGATCAGGAGACTGTGGTGTAGCCGTTGTCCAGCGCCCCGAGGCTTGTCTGTTTCTTGATGGGCCACTGATTCTTGGTCCAGATGTCTCTCCATCCGTAGCGCTTGAAGTCGAACGATTATGGTGGGATGATAAAACCCAGGAATGGGCCAAGGCCTGTGTCGCCGTGGGGCGGTCACCCGGGGACCGACTCATAAGCCACTCAATAAACAGCTTGGACTCACCAGTCAATAACAGACTGGCTGGGAACGGGGCGCCTTGCCGAACATAACGATAGAGCTTGGAGTATGGACTATCTCCGAATGGTAGAGCTCCCGTGGTTGAACGAAAGGCGATGACGCCAATGGCCCAGATATCAACTTCAAACGAGTAGGTCCGATCTGCTATGCAACCACAAGATGCTTCGTCGGCATGAGTAAAGATGTTGCATAGTTCGGGTGCCCAGTATGGTGGCGTGCCAACAGTAGTTCGAAGAGTTGCAGCTTCCTTGCTACAACCAAAATCGGACAGCTTAACCCACCAGTTGGGGCCCTTTTCTTGAACGAGGATGTTCTGGTATCAAAGGCGTTAGATAAAACGTCAGAGGGGATTGTGCTGAAGAGGTGGTAGGAGGGGAGAGAGGGAAGCTAAGCTAGGGAAAGGGGAAGGAGATGTGATTTAGGGAAATAGATAAGTCAGAACCTACTGCTGGTTTCAAGTCGCGATGTGCAAACTTGTTTTGATGCATAAATGAGAGGCCTTGGAGAATTTGCCGAGTGATAGCAGATGCTTCTCCATCAGAGAGTGGTTGGGCAATATGGGACTGTAGATCACCATGAGGAAAATATTGCATGGTAATAAACAAAGACCTCGTCGTCTGAAACCACCCAAAAGAGGATACAAAGTGGTCGCGATACTATAAACCATCAGCAAATGCATTGGACCAGGCCAGCTAGATCGTACTCGTTGGTGTGAGAACTTGATTAGGGCTGAGAGCTCCTGATCACGAATCTTGATATTTTCGTGCTCTGAAGATTTTCCAAAGTCCTTGGAAATTTCTTTGACGGCTCGAAGATCCCCGACTCGTGGACCTGTAGTGCATTTTTGAAGCCAGACCTCTCCAAAGCCTCCTCTACCTAGCATCTCTAGGCGTTCCCACCTCTCGTCAGTAGACCACCTCTGTTGGCTGGGATGACACGTAAACTTGTCGCTCATGTCTTTGACTTCAAGTTCCCATTGTTGAATGAGATGATCATTCTCCATTGTGAGCGGCAGGGCGTGGTGTATGTCACTTTAGGAGACGAAGAAAGTGAGAGCAGCGGGGAAGTGAAGGGATGGGCATGGTGAATCCAGAAAATATGCAACAAGGCAACCAGATGGGCAGCACGGTTTGGCCAAGGCAGGAAGATGGCTTGTAGTGGCGTGGCCTGTTTCGGATGTTAGGCGTTTTTGGTTGTCGATGCCAAGCTACAACCTGACGTTATGGCCATTCACAAGAGTCGGTGGCCCACTTGTCGTGAACCAATGAGTTATCGCTGTGACACAAATGCCAGCTGGCTATGGCCGAGTCACTAATTTGGTATGATGTGCCAAGGGCCGACATGTTCAGCTTGTGCTCGACATGGCGCAAGGGGGGTTTGAGGTGGATGGGTGGGCTTTCAGAAGAATTTTCAATTGGCAAGTATGAAACTTAAGTAATACAATGAGGAGTGCCCTTTCTCTTCTAAGAAATCCCTAGAAGGATGATGATATGAGCTCTTTAAAACAATGCTCAGGAGGTAATAGACTTGATCGGTTTGTCCATATTCCGAGCCCGCAAGACTGATTGTTAGTTACCCTTGACCTGATAACGGATGAGAAAGAGTCATCAGCCGCAATAACAAAGAGTAATATTACTAGGACTTCCCTATGATGCTATGCCGATTTCTTAGCACTCCGACCGTTCTTAATGTGGATGGAGATGATGTTAGAGATTCTGAGAACCAAACTTGCCCCAAAAAGATGGTCGCGGTTGCGACCAGAAAAAAAAATTTTATGGAAGAGGAAACTCTCCGGTACAGGGAATCGAACCCTGGGCTCCGCGGTACTTATTCCCTCAGGTTATGAGAGCGCGAAATGTTAGCCACTACACCATACCGGATTGGTGATGGTTGACACTCTTGTCCGTCAAGATGTTGGCAACGACAGCGCCAACAACTCTCGACTCCGTGACAGTCATGTTAGTTCAGGCAGCGTAGTTACGAGCTCGGGCGTTAGCCAGCGGGTGGGGATTAAGACAAGGTAGTTGTTCAACATAAAATATACCTGGATCCCTTGTATGTCCCCCTCGACCATTGGAAAGCACTCACTCATTGATGTCTGGCGAAACGAGAGGTGATGGGCGATAGTACTGTCAACTCGCATCAGACCCGGCCCCCTCTTGTAAAAGGTCTTTTGGCCGTGTGACCGCTGTTACAAGGATTTCCATGCGTTAGCTAATAGATCAGGTCGTGCAGAGTAGGTAGTTCCAATATTGCTTCGAAGTCTTGGGTGATGGCCCCACTCCTCTCCGCCCGACATCCGACACAGCTTCCGAGCCCCTGGATGAGAGGCAAGATGGTCGAGAAATCGAGGAGACAGTGTTCCGTTATTCCAAGGTTAGTCTGGTAGCTAAATTTTACCTCCTTTTCTTCTTAGCTCTGAGTGGCCTTAAATGTTTGCAGGGACAGTATTCTTTCCAGGCTTTTACTCAGTTTGCCCTTACAACACCAGTACCAACCATGCATATCCATCAGCGTGCCCCAATAGATGTTGAGGCAACACTCGCGTTGCTGACGTTATCTGAAAAGATTTCTCTTCTTTCAGGTTCGTATGTTGACTCCCCTTTTGGTACCCCAGTATCAACTCACACCCCATAGGCACCGACTTCTGGCACACCGTGGCCCTCCCAGCCCACAACATCCCCTCGGTGAAATGCACCGATGGGCCCAACGGCGCCAGAGGCGGTCGCTTCTTCAACCCCGTCCCCGGACTCTGCATTCCCTGTGGAACAGGCTTGGGTGCCACCTGGAATCCCGACCTGCTTTACGCCGCAGGCCAGCTTCTCTCGCGAGAGTGTGAGGCCAAGGGAGCCCATGTATGGCTAGGCCCTACGGTCAACCTGGTCCGCGGTCCTCTCAACGGACGCGGCTTTGAGAGCTTCTCTGAGGATCCTTACCTGAGCGGTGTGCTGGCTACAGCCATCATCTGCGGAGTGCAGAGTCGAGGAACGCTCGCTGCTCTGAAGCACTTTGTGGCCAATGATCAAGAGACTGACAAGATGTCGACTGACATCTGTATGTCTGAGCGAGCCTTACGAGAGGTATACCTGAAGCCTTTCCAGATGGCAGTCAGAGACGGTAAGCCAAAGGTTGTAATGTCGTCATATAACAAGGTCAACGGTACCCACGTTTCGGAAAGTCAGAAGCTTCTAGACCAAATACTAAGGCGGGAGTGGGGCTTTGATGGCCTCATCATGAGTGATTGGTGAGACTTTGCTTGTCAAGATGAATGCCTTGATTGATTCACTACTAATAGCAACAGGTTCGGCACCTATGGATGCAGTGGCTCCTTGAACGCCGGTGTAGACATTGAGATGCCCGGCCCATCGAGGCACCGAGCTGATAAAGCCATCGTGGCCGTCACTTCGGGCAAGGCCTCTGTGGACACGATCGATGAAAGAGCAAGAAAAGTACTCGAGTTTGTCAACAACACCGCGACAGCACGGGTCTCACCAAAAGAGACAACCCGTGATTTGCCAGAGGATAAGGCCTTCAATCGGCGTCTTGCCCAAGAGAGTATTGTCCTTCTCAAGAACTCGGAGAATATTCTTCCCCTTCGACCCAAAGACTGTCAAGACGTTGCCATTATCGGCCCGAACGCCAAGCTTCCTGCTGCCTGTGGAGGCGGAAGTGCCAATTTGCGACCATACTACACGAGCTCTGTCTTCCAAGGTATTCGCGATCAATTACCTTCCACGGCACGCGTTCATTCTGAGCCTGGCGTATTCGGGCATATTCTTCTCCCCTACTTGACAAGCGAACACGTCGTCGACAAGTTTGGGCGGCCCGGGGTGTCTGTCGCATTCTTCAATGAGCCTGATTCGGTCCTGGATAGAAAACCATTTGACTGTCAGAACGTTCCAGATACCACCTACCAGCTTATGGACTACAGCCATCCAGAGAAGAAAGACGTATTCTATATATCAATGCAGGCAGACTACAAACCAGATGTCGATGGTCTCTACGAATTCGGCCTGGCAAGCTACGGTGTTTCAAGGCTTTACATCGACGACCATCTCGTCATTGACAACGAGACAGAGCAATCTCATGGCGGCATGTTTTTTGGTCACGGTTCATCAGAGAAGCGTGGCACTTTTGAGATGTCGTCAAGTCGCACCTATCGCTTGCGTGTCGAAGCGGGGAGTGCGCTGACATCCAGGGTGACTGGGGGTGCGGGTTCAATGTTACCTCTACCAGGAGGTGCCTGTCGGCTGGGCGGGTGTCCGAAGCTTGATCCACTCGAGGGAATTAGCCGAGCTGTTTCTCTGGCAAAGCGATGTCAGCAGGTCTTTGTAGTTGCCGGCTTCAACTCAGACCTGGAGAAGGAGGGCATGGACAGAGATTCCATGGCACTTCCACCTCACGTCGACGACCTTGTTTCAGCTGTGCTGGAGGCTCAACCGAACGCCATAGTGATTACCCAGGCTGGCAATCCAGTGGCTATGCCATGGCGCCACAAGACCAAGACAATTCTTCACAGCTGGTATGGGGGCAATGAGGCCGGAAACGCCGTTGCCGACGTTATCTTTGGCAAGACAAATCCCAGCGGGAAGCTGCCAATGACCTTTCCTAACCGACTTGAGGATGGGCCTACGTTCATGAACTTTGGGAGCGATAACGGCCGGATATACTATGGGGAGGATGTATTTGTTGGACATCGCTGGTTTGAGGCTCGTGACATTGGAGTTGCCTTTCCTTTTGGGTAAGATGTCTCCCTATCTACACGGATGTATACGGTTTGCTAATCGGCACTAGGCACGGCTTAAGCTACACTACGTTTGCGATATCCAACATGAGAATGGAAGGCACTAATGTACTGGTAGATGTTAGAAATACTGGGGATGTGACGGGCGCTGAAGTGTTGAGACTATACGTCGCCTTCAACACGACAAAGTCTGGCCGGAGGTCGAGATTCTTACGGCCACTACGGACGCTGGCAAGCTTCCAAAAAGCTTTTCTAGAGCCTTCGGAAAGCAAGACTGTGGCCATGTCTCTGGACAAGCATAGCATGGCTGTCTGGGATGTCAAGAGTGACAGCTGGTGTCGTGAAGTGGGTACGTACACGACTTCTGTTGTGAACTCTAGTGGGTGCTTGGAAGCAGATTTTGTTGAAGAGAAGGATATTTATTGGAACGGACCTTGAGGAATAATAGAAATATAGGCGCAAATTAACAGGATTCCTTTTCATTCGTCACTGCTGTCTGGTGTGCCTGCTCCAGTAAGTTGGGTATTCGCTATTCTCTCCTACATCTGCCCAGGCATCCAGTCTCCCTCCATCAAAGGCCAGAACGCGTCCATGAATAGATCAGGCTGTCCAGTGTTATATCGAGGATCTGCTCCAAGAACTGAAGACTCCTCGGTATACCCCGAAGAACCTCCCAGATAGCCGTCAAAATCGTGCATCGACATATCAAAGAGTTCCGGCATAGTCGCTTGCTGTTGAACCTCAGTCGGCTCGACATTCATAAGACCAGGGTGGTTTCCGAGATACGCCGAGTCTGAGTCATTCCCCACCGTCGTCTCTGGAGCATTTGCGTTGTCTTCGTCACCGTCTCCAGGTTCGAAATGCAGGTTCTGAACCGCCTCACTGACACTGTGTTTTGAGTAAATCTCATGCCTTCTAGCTCCCCCGCTTTGTATAGAAGAGCTCCCTGGAAGATTAGTCTCGCGCTCTTCCTCTTCCCAGATAGACGGGCACGCAAATTGTCCATCCCGATCCCTTTGAGCATCACTGACTAGATCCATGATGCCCTTCCTCAAGATGGCAGATGTGGGATAAATCGCGGCTTGATCTTCCAGCGCATCGGCGCACGAGCATAGTCTCGAAACAAGCTCATCTTGTGGCAAGTTTCCCATCGGATGCTGTCCCAGTCTCGAGATGATCCTCGCTGAGTGAAAGGCGCACACGGCGAGGGACGGATCACTGATTAAGTCTGCCCCGCCAACCAACTTGGGTGTTTCCAGGACTCTTGATACGGACAAGGCGTGAGAAAGACATTTATCGCGACAAGAAGCTGTGAATTCGGGCGATAGTTGGGAGATTTCGGCTATGGGGAGACCTTCTCGAAAGCCGGGAATAGCAAAGCGGAAGAGGTCGCAGTGTGTCTGATGCCACCAAGCGTGGAGCATTAGAAACGGAGTTCGTGATGGGGAAAAGGCTCGTAAAGAGAAGGACTTGGCATCGAATCTGTAGCGCTCAGGGAGGGAAGAGCTAAAGCGCTGAAGCTCATTCTCGATGGACTGGACGGCGGCGAGGGAGTCTTGCGAGAGTTTCCGATGATTGCTGATCTTCAGCGTGAGTCTGTAAGTGTCAGATCTGAGCAAACAACAAAGACTAATAAATGAGGACTCGTTACCTCTGACAACGGTCGCGAATGTCCAGCACGCGTAGGCAATAGCCCAGGAGACCAATGTTTGACTCCCCGGGGGCACCAGTCTCGCTGTTCAAAAGCCCTGTTGAAACATCAATGTCCATTGAAAAAGACTTTTCGTTGCAGGGTAGCCGAATGTGAAGGGTCTCGGTGGTACAGGATGTGAATTCTGTCTTGCCACTTGAATATAGCGTATCTGTAGTGAAGATAGACCACATCAACCTCCGGCGCCTTTCTTGTAAAAGGAATGATGGTCGATCATTCTCGTGGTTGAGGCGGAGGATGTAAGCCAACCGAGAGGTCAACGACATGGAGACGAGCATCTTGCTGAACTGTCGCGAGAGGTACTGGCCAAACGTGACAAGCAGCCAGGCTTCAACGTCCGACACTCTTGGCTGAGAAAGCCGAGATAAGAGCTCAGACTCGGTCTCTTGAATCCATTTACGCGCAAGGTTTGCTTGATTTGCGTCGTTCGGGTGGATGAAGCGCGTGGTGAGGCCGAAGATGGCACGTAGGACCAGCGGGCTGAGATGGCCCCTGGACCAGGCTTGGAGGAGACTCGCTCGATGAAGGAACCCATAGCAGGGAATTGGGTAGATGAATTCGAAAAAGGCATCTATATGTTGCTTGACGACAAGTCTGTCAATCCCTAACTCCCTTGCTCAACGTTAGCTACGTCACAAGCTGGACTGAGCGCAACTCACAGCGACAACGTTGACGCCCCCGACTGTACATCAGCTGTAGTTTGCGTCAGGCCTGGTGGTGGGCTTGCCTGACGTTGCAATTGCTGCGATGTTGAACTATGTGCATTGGAAGAGGCGGGTTGGATAGCACCTTGAGCATCGATGTTAACCACCGTCGCAGAGCTGGGATATTGGCATGCAATGCCTCGCTCAAGGCACCGCGAACATGCTGGTAATCCCCCGGAACACTTCAGCTTGCGATCTCGGCAACGTATGCACGCCCTCCAAACTCGTCGCCTTTCGAGTAGCTCTGGCAGACCATCCTTGTCGGTGGGCGAGGCGACCAGAGAGCACTCGAATCGGAGTCTTTTGCAGTTACAGCACCCTCGGGGATCTCCGTCGCATCGGACCTATTGTTATTACACTTAACTCGGCGATGAATTTGGCGGGAAAATCTTGACTCACCTTGCGGTTGCGGCACTGGGCACAAATCTCGGATGTCTTCCGGATCCGCGCTCGGGATCGGTCTCGTCCTGAGTTATCCACCATGGCAAAGGAGTTCCAGCAGCTCGACACCAGGGTGATCAATACAAAACTCCAAAGGAGTAGGTCGGATCAAGTTAAGGAAGTCGGGCGGAGGAAGATCAGGGTCACCTTTCGGAACCCCTCAGATGCCATGTCCTCCGCCCGACATCCGAATCGTCCCCACCCATCTCCGCTTTCCCCGGAGCTAATTATCCAACTTTGTCTGCGCCCATGGGGAAGCGAGCTTTTGCGGGATGTTGAGACCGGGGAGAGGAGCAGGAGTTGTAGAGTCTCGAACGACCTTCAGACTGGTGGCTGACTCCTTTCAAAGCTGCCCCTCTAAAGGTTGTCATTATAAGAAGATCGTCACCTCGTCTCGTCAGGTCCCCTGGTAGAGCCTGCGCAGCTAAGCAGTCAACATTTTCCATCTACGGCACCATGCTGTCCAACAACAGGATCCTCCAGCACTTCAACCGCCATCTAGCCCTCGCCTTCAGCGTCATCGCCGTGTCAACCTTCAACTATGGCTTCGACAACGCCGCGTACAACAACACCCAGGCCATGGACGCTTTCCAGCGGCAGTTTGGAGACTGGAACGAGGCCGCGGACACATACAAGATCTCGCCGTCCTGGCTATCGCTCTTCAACAGCTTGAACTATATCGGCTTCGGCGCCGGAGTCATCATCGGTAGCTTGGTCAGTGAGCGCTGGGGACGGCGATGGTGCATGTTTGGGATGAGTGCTTGGGCGCTTGTTCCAGCCATTATGGCCGTTACTTCGGTTAGCAAGCATCAGATGATGGCGACGAGAATCCTGAACTGTAGGTCTTGTCATCATATCCCTCTGGGCCCGGGTCCCGCTAACAAATATAGACATCTATATTGGCATGGAGCTTTCTGTCGTCCCCGTCTACCAATCTGAAATCATGCCCAAAGAAATTCGAGGCTTCGCAGTCGGCTCGTACCAGTTCAGCTTGATGGTACAGTTACCTCTTCCTCAAGCCACATCGTCACAGTTCTCTGACCTTATTAGACGGGCACCCTCATTGTCAGCTGCGTCTGCAGAGGCACGAGTTCCTTGTCTGGAAACTTGTCTTTCAGAATCCCTTTTGGCCTCTTCTTCATCATCCCCGTCATCGTCATGATCTTGATCTTCTTTATCCCAGAGGTGAGCCACTTGTCAACTTCTTTAGATGTACCAAACTCACTTTAACAGTCCCCTCGATGGCTCCTGACTAAGGATAGAACCGAAGAAGCACGAACAGCTCTCGGAAAGCTGCGCGAGGGAAAACAGACCGAAGCCGAGATCGATGAACAGTTTGCAGCTCTCCAATACGCGTTGGAGAAGGAACCTGAGCAGGGACGATACGTTGAACTCTTCCAGGGCAAAAACCTCAAGCGAACTGGTATTGTTGTTGCCATGAACTTCTTCCAACAAGCCACTGGCCAGGCATTTGCTTCCAGCTATGGTACTATCTTCATTCGCGATATCGGAACCATCAACCCCTTCACCATGAGCATCATCAATTCGATCGTCAACCTTACCGTTGCCTTTACCGGCCTGTATTTCGTTGATCGGCTAGGCCGTCGGTGAGTCTCAGAGAAGACCGACCCCTGGGCCTGAACTTGACTGACTGTTTTCAGTCCCCTTCTATTCACGAGCGCAGGGTGGATGTTCTCGGCGATTGTCACCATGGGCGCCCTAGGGACAGTTGCCAATCCCTCCTTCGGTATCAAGTCAGGCATCGTAGCGATGCTCACCCTGTTCGGCTCCGGGTTTACCTTTGCGTTTGCCCCTCTCAACTACGTCGTCACTACCGAGATCCCAGCTCTGCGTCTCCGAGATGCCTCACAACGAACCGCCTCCATTGTCAACGTCGCCACGAATTTCGTGGTCAGCTTCAGCATCCCTTATCTGCTGTACGACCAGTATGCAGGGCTCGGATCCAAGCTCGGGTTCGTCTTTGCAGGGATTCTCGCGTTGGCCATCGTTTTTGTGTACTTTTGCGTTCCCGAGTGCAAGGGCAAGTCCCTCGAGCAGGTTGATCGCCTCTTTAACCAGAACGTGAGCCTGAGAAAGTTTGGCAAGTACAAGGCAGAGGAACTTGCAACAGATTCGGCTGATGGGGCTGAGAAAGGAGTTGGTGTGGCGGTTACGAGCCATAAGGAGTAGGCCATGGAAACCTTTCGTTTGCAGAATGGTACAGTCAAGCCACGAAGACGATCGCCTAGACTAAGGACAAGCATTGGTAGAAGCTATTCTTATTATTCTGGGTGATGGTTTCCTTTCGTCATACAGCCCACCAGGATCTTGCAAAGAAAAGCCTATCATACGTGAGCTCAATATCCCCTCTGTTCAAGACTTCAAATCTCCATCCCAACCTTTACTTCCTATCGACCTGCACAACAGCAGCCTTGGCCGACGACTCCAATCCCTGACCATCCTTCTCAAAGCCAACAGCACCATCAGCATTCGTGTCCAGACCCATCTGCTTCATGGCGTTGGTGCCAACCGCGGCATCAGGACCGTCAAAGATCTCGGCCACCTCCTCGAGCGATCGTCCCTTGGTCTCGGGGAAGAAGAAATAGATAAGAGTCAAGTGAACGGCGATGGCGACACACCAGACGATGTAGTACTTCCATGCAATGGCTTCCATGGCGACGGGGTTGGCAAAGGCATTGTAGATACCGGCCAAGTTACCGGTCAACTGGTACAACATGGAGGCCTTGGCACGCAGCGAGTAGGGCGTGACCTCCATGATATATGTTGCACCAATGGGAGAACAGGCGTGGTACCAGAGGGAAAAGACAAAGATCATGGCGAGAACCGCGCCGGCGTAGCCAATGTGCTTGAAGCCTGTCTCCTGATTAAGGGCAGAGCAGATGGTCCAAATAACGTAGGAACAACCCATACCAGTCATGCCGACGAGGAAGAGCCTTCGTCGACCAAACTTGTCGACGAGCATAGCGAAGAGAACAGCTGAAAGGAATCCCCAAATTTGAAGACCGGCGTTGAGAAGCAGCTGAGTCTTGTGGTCGGTGATGTTGATCGAGTTAAGAACCTTGGCGAGGTAGTAAGAGGTGAGGGCGTTGCCAGACCACTGAAGCATGGCGGGGATGTACAGGGCGAGGAAGAAACGGTGCCAGTTTCCACGGGTCGAGATCCATTCAGCCCATCGTGACCTCTTCTGGACCTTTTCGACCTCAAGAGTAGCTGTGATCTCGGCCATCTCGAATCGCGCAAGTCTGGAGTTGGGGTCGCCGTAACCATGCCACTTGACCAGGATATCCATAGCCTCCTTGTAACGGCCCTTGTAGATCAGCCATCGGGGAGACTCAGGGGCAAACAGTACCAGGGAAGCTTGGGCGACGGAGAAGGTGGCCTGAAGAATGCTGGGGAGACGCCAGGCCCAGGATCCCTGGATCTGAAAGGTGCCGTACGTGACCCAAGCAGCAATCAAGGCACCAAGAGGCCACGAGCACATCATGAAGGAGACAACCTGTCCACGATGCGTCGGGTACGTGACCTCGGAGAGCAGCGGCGGAGCAGCGGTGGAAACAATTCCCAGGCCAAAGCCAATGATGAAGCGAGAAGCAACAAACATGCCATAGTTGCGGCTCCAGGTCTGTATGATGGATCCAACAATAATAAGGATGGATCCTCCAAAGATGGGCTTTCTTCGACCGAGCCAATCGCAAAGCTGAGACGAGACAAGGATCGAGATGAGGACGCCACCATTGGGGCCAAAGGTCATGGCTCCAAGACGCGTTCCCTTGGGTTCGCCAAAGAACTCTTGCCATTGAGGCAGAGACTGCATACCGTTGAGCATACCTGCATTGTTAATTAGTATGACAGTTCCATGGCCGTAGTAATAAAGAACTCGGTTCACGTACTCGCATCGAAACCTGTCGCCGTTTGGGTCAAAAGACCACTGAGCAGAAGCAGGTTCAGCTTCCAGAGGGTCCAGTCAGAGTACCACGGCTTGCGATCGCGTGGAATGACATCAGCAAGGACGAGGCCCTGAAAGTCATCGCCGTCGACACCAGGCAGGTGAGCTTCTTCGTTTGGAGACTTTGCCATTGTCAAAGATTGTTTGGCTTGCCAATTGGTATGGCTTGTCGTGCCAGTTGATGAAGTGGTGATGATCCAGATCCACAAGGTGCATCAAACCGTCTTTAAATCTACGAGGTTCTGGGGTTGAAGCTGGAGAAGCTTGTACTCGGTCACCGCCTGCCGGCACATGGACCGACGCCCATTCCCCATGGGCACACGAAAGAGGAGAACCTTGTTTTGGGCCCGGACGAACTGCCGTCTGAGCGTCGAGGTATTATTGGTGCGCCACCAAGGCCCGGGGGTCTCTTAGCCCGATGCCCGATGCATCCTGACTCGAGGTTGTATCCTTACCCCGGATCTACCCCAGATTCACTCCCACGCCAACAGCGTGAAGCTCAGGTCATAAACCTGTTAAACTGGTTCCTCCGGTAGCCGAGCTCGGGGAAGACGGAGCCGGCGGCAGGGCACCCCAACTTACCCCGTGAAGATCATCATGCCACCACTTGGAGATCCCCGCATGTTGTGAACCGCGGCATAACCGTCGGCCTAACCGTCGGGCATGACTTACCCCGGGCACCCGGTTTCCACCAGACAAGAAGAGGAAGAAAAGAGGCTCTCCTCATGCAACCCAGACTAACCAACAACATTCCTTTCAACCGAGATTATCATTATGGCACCTCATGCAGACCGAGCTTCTGGCGATGTCGAGGCCGACACTGCGCTGAGAAACGGCATCAAATCTCAGATCGCTGATTCTGAGCCGTCGCGCTTGGAGTCGACTCTGCCTCTAAGAAGTCAGTTATCAGAGCTTTACGAGGACAATATTGCAGCAAAGATCATCAAGACAGCGGTCAATGGCCTTGTCAATAACGTGGGTACCAACCAAATGGACATGTCGTTTCACGTACTGACTAGCATTAGAATCCCCCAGCAGCCTACCCTGAGTATGTTCTCCAGAGTGGCCCAGAAGCAGGCGAATACCACCTTCGGGAAGCCTCCTTCTGGACATGCGGCTTCTTCCCAGGCAGCATCTACTCTCTAGTAGAACGTCTCGTCAAGTACCCACAGACTGTGCCTGGTCAGCAAAAGCAACAGCTCCTCCAGAAGCTGCTCACTCTCGGCGATACTTGGGCTGAGCCTATCCACGCCATGGCTCGTCGGACCGACACTCATGACATGTCTTTCATGATCCAGCCGTCCATGCGCGTGCGATGGGAAGTTTTGCATGACCAGCGCGCATTGGACGCGATTCTTACGGCGGCGAGGTCGCTTTATACGCGTAATAACAAGACTGTTAACGCTATGCGATCTTGGGATGTTCTTGATCAAAAGGGCGTGGACATCTCCAGCGCAACAGAGGATTTCCTCGTCATCATCGATTCAATGTGCAACCTGGATCTCCTCTACTACGCAGCGGCGCAAACTGGGGAGACGCATCTGGCAGAGGCTGCTACAGCACACGCCAAGACTCTCATCCGCTCGCATCTGCGCCCAGAGAAGGACCCTCGTGGCAACAAAAAACTCCTCAGTCACTTTCACGTCATCAACTTTGATCCCCGGTCAGGAGACATTAAGGACCGTCGCACTGGACAAGGATACGAAGCAAACTCCACGTGGGCTCGTGGTCAGGCTTGGGGTATCATGGGGTATGCTCAGACATACCTTTGGACGACGGATATCGAGTTCTTGGAGACTTCGATTGCCATGGCTGAGTATTTCATCATGCGTCTAGAGATGTCGCCGTCGGTGGTGGAGATTTCGGTCCCTGGAGAGAATCGCAAGAGAGGCCGTTACGTTCCTCTATGGGACTTTGATGCGCCTATTCTCGATGAGAGCAACCCGCTACGAGACTCTTCAGCCGGTGTCATTGCGGCAAATGGCATGCTCATCCTTTCTCAGGCGTTGGCAGGCCTACGTCGCTTCGAGGAAAGCAAGCGGTTCCAGGACATGGCCATCACCATCATCAAGGATACACTTGACTTTTCGCTGTCTCAGCAAAAGACGAAAACTGTATACGCTGATGGAGCTGTTTCAACTGAAGAGGTGGAAGCAGGAAGTCGCTTTGACGCTATTCTTCGAAATGCGACGGCCAACTACAACGCCAAGGATCATAAGCGCTACTGGGACCACGGACTGGTTTATGGGGATTATTATCTAATTGAGTTTGGAAACCGGTTACTCAGGATGGGCTTGCTTTAGAGGTAGACTATATGTGCTTACAGTATGGCTTGAGAATTGTGTTCTTTGCTCCGCGGCTGACACTCTTTTGGATTAGGGCAGGATAGTGTGTATACAAGATCAATAGATGATATTTTAACTTCTTCTCAGCTAATCGCATGATCAGACTGAGATGATGAATGTGTCCATCTTAGATGATGCGTTGCTATTCTCGCCGCAAGTCGACTCATTGATGGGATGTATCATATCATCATCTCCTGGTGACATTGCCCTAGCTGCCCTATCCCGAGCAAGATCTTAAACAGAGCCCCATACACCATGAAACCCATATCCCATGACAACCGGCATCCGAGCTCGTCCAATCTCCTCCATAGTCGTCGCATTGATAACCACCAAAGAACTAGCTCGCTTCGTGGTATCCATGGCGACCGTCAGTAGAACACCATCATCCTCACACTCACCACCAGGAGTGGGCACAAAGATTGGCTCAGACGGGAGGTGCTTGACAGATGGGGTCCAAGTCTTCACCTCCTTGGTTTGAGTGTCGATCTTGATGATGGAGTCGCTGAAGTAACCCTTTTGATTGACATGGACACCGTAGGTATACCTGTAAGGGCGTGCATAAAATTTTTCGTTGATACGCGGAAGCTCAATGTTGGCCTCAGCATAGGGCAAAGTGAAGTCGACCTCGGCTGTGTGTGTGATAAGGGATCCATTCGAGGCACGAGCATTGTCGCCAAGGAATGGGAGACGGTAGCTAGTAAAGGTACCGGCAATATCGTTCTTAGACGAGCCATGCGAAGTGCCGATGTTGGCTCTCAAGTTGGGCACCTCAGCTGCGCTCAAAAAGCTCGCATCCGGCTTAGTTGGCAGATCGACGTAGATGTCTCCATTTTCACTCTCGAAAGAGTTGATCTGGTGGAACGCAAAGAATGCATCCTCCGACTCGTACTTGGCGACGACACCGCCGTTGACACGATCAATGACGTAGAAAAGTGACTTTCGCTCAGGGTTCCAAGAACCAATGCTCTCCATGACGGTCCTTCCGGGCTTTACGAGATCAGCCTGCCAGACAATAAGGATGAGGTGGTTCTCCGTGCCGAAAAGGGAATGGAGATAGGCGGGTGGCGCGTCGGTGATGTTGGCAAGGATCTTGGCTTCGCCACTTGGAGGTTGGATACCGAAGACGCGATAGGTAGGAGTCTTAAGAGACATGTCGAGGAGATAGTTGTAGATGGACCCGTCCGTTCCAAAGAATGGGTGAGCGGCGGTTCGGCCGTCGTTGCTCAACAGTGGATTTGCAGCTCGGTAGGTGAAGAGCTCAATGGGTTTTAGAGTGACGGGATCGATCTGCTGTAGGGAATTCGCATCGGTCGTGACGACCAAGGTGTCGAAAGGCGATCCGACGCTGCTGGTATTACGATCCAGGCCGGCAAAGTTGGGAATGAAAGCTACCCCGACATTGTTGTTATCCCTGTCGCCGTGAGTGTTGTTTCCATCCCTGAACGTAGTCTCCATGGCACCGTATATGATCTTGCAAGGATCCGTTCCGAACGATCCCGATGGATAAAGACCTGTCTCTCGGACAAAGTGGATCAGCTCGTCGGTCGAGTTACGGCTTCGGTAGGTAACGGCGCCATTGGCAATCTCGAACTTGTGGTTACGACTGAAACCGTCGAACCAGTGCTCGGCTGTAAAGTTGCCAACGTCCCAGGTACCTGCGCCGCCACGATAGAGAGAGCCAATGAGCCATGACGGAATTGTACCCTCTATTTCGAGTGCGGTAGGCTCTTGAATCTCGTGTGTGGCGTAAAGTCCTAGGGCCAAAGGGTTGGCGTCGGGGGGTGGTCCAATTGCGGCAGGCAACTCAGAGGCTTTAGCAGTTCTGAAGCCATTTAGGGCAAGTGGAAGAAGATACCAAAAGCGTTGCATGATGGTCCCGTGGTGCTGTGATCTGTGCTATAGGAAGAAGGTGAATTGTGTATGAGTTGAAGCGGTGTTGTTGCTTTTTCATTTCAGATGCGCCGACTCTGAATTATATAGTTCTGCTTGCTATGGTGATGTCTCATATTCAGCGTAACTATACCGAATTGCTGTTCTCGTCATGTATCAATTTGTGTATCCTCTATCCTCAACTAACAACTGCCAGTTGCGAGTGCGAGTGCGATCAATTCAGCCAATGACCATCCTCTAAAGTCAGTGGCGTAACCCGAGGAGCCATCGGATCTCCGTTCGGACGAATGAGGCATCGTCTTATTAGTGCTGACCAGGAATTGCCGGGCCCCGTGCCGAGAGATCGACAGGTGGCTCAGCTCTTCGTCGTCCCGTCAGCATTTCTTTGAGGGTCAATTAATAATGAAACACAGCCCTGTGGGCGCGGACTGGGGATCTCGGGACCCGATCGTAGATTGCGGGAAGGATGAAGGCGTCATATTGGTCCATTAACGGATCCCGTAGGAGTTGGATCATTGGATTAATATTCAGCACTCGCATTCACACCACAGCATAACCTTGGGCTTGTTTCACGGGGGTCGAGCTGAGTATGCATTTGCCCTGCTCATGACGATGTTTATGTGCAAGTCGCTGTATTCATAAAGTGCGACCATTGTATACGCGTCATCTTCTATAAATCTCGACTGTCAGTCCAGAGATAGAGCCCAAATATTCATCATCTATTTTCGCCATAAACGGAACAATGACAAACCACCATCACGAGGAATCTAGCGGAGCCGACTCTGGTGTCCGAGCCGTACAGGCTGGCGTAATCGCCGACGTGTGTCTCACAGCCCTCAAGTTAACCGGAGGGTGGGCATTTCAATCCAGTTCTCTCTCTGCAGACGGCTGGCACAGCGCTGGCGACATGGCAACTGACTTTGTTGCGCTCGTTGTTGTGTGTGCGTGTCAACATCTACGCACAACCAGGAAAGACATGTCGGCAGCCAGACTTTTGGAGGAGACGTCGTCTCTCGTTTCTTCAAGTGCCCTCATTGCTCTGGGTCTACAGATGGCACGGGAAAACATGAAAAGTCTTCAACTGCAGTTTTTCACTGCGTCACTTGGCCTTGGCACTCTTCTGGATGTGACCTCGGAGCATTCGCTTAATCCCTCCAGCACAAATTTCCATGCGGTGTGGATAGCCCTTATCACTGTCGTTGTGAAAGAGTGGCTGTATCGCAGAAGTAAGTGCGCATCTTTAAAGATAATAGCTATGTGCTGACAATGATAAAGCACTCAAGGTCGCAAAGGATCAGTGTTCCAGCTTGTTGAAATCAACAGCCATGCACCACCGTCTAGACGGGCTCATGAGCTTTGTTACCATTGCAACTGTCATCCTCAGTACTACTGGCATTGGGGCAGTGTGGATGGATTCACTGGGTGGACTTTGCATTTCCATTCTTCTTACGCAGGGGGCGCTGCGTAATCTCGGCTCTGTGTGTAGTGGGTTGGTAAAGTGAATCCATAGACTAGTAACTGTTGCGTTCTGGGGGCTAGAGATGGAAATTCACTTCCTGGTATAGATTTTACAATGCATCAGCTCTCGTTTAATAATCATATAATTACATGGGTTACAATTGAGACTTGACGAGAGAGAACCTCTCCTTCGTGGACCTCTCCAAACGGGGCCATATAAAGGACCGTACGGCAGCATGACGATGTCTAGCAGGTGTTTCGGCAGACGGAACAAGGGACTCCTCTTTCTAAGTTACATCGCCAACGTATTCTCTAAAGGGAAGCAACGGTAAAGGTCCTGAAATGAACCATAAGGCAGTAATTATGGGCATCCCCATCGGCCATCATCGGCGAAGTACCTTGAGACTTCCGACGATTTGCACGTGATATCTATTGGCTCAGTTATATAGATGGATATTCACGTCCAAATCGGCGGAAGTCTCGAGGTAATCCGCCGATTTGGACGTGACAGTGATGGTGTGGCCGCCTTAGCCTCATCCTCGAGGCCCTTGATCCAAGCACACTCCTTGTTTTGAATGCGCAAATGGCCGAAATCAGTAGGCTTATATGGGACTTTGGGTCTCAGGTCATATCGTGGCAGCCAATCGGATCTCACATGAGACGCGTGATACAAAGGCAGGGAGGGCATTCAACCATTAGGCTGAGAGCCCACCTAAGCTACCGGGTCAGGCCATCAACGAGGATGTTCAGCGTCTGGGAACAAGGGACTGCAGTAGAGTTGGCATTTCCCAGCTTTCAGTAAGCCATCCGGCAAGCGACCGAAACAAATTCCATCTACCAGCACTGCCCAGTGTTACCAGTATCATTGTGATAATCTGAATGAGTCTGCCAGCCCTATGGCCCAGTACAAGACCCATTCGACATTGATTCCACACGCAATTGCAGATCATGTGGAGTGGGCGCGGACTTGAGAACCAGGGGGCATTTTTAGTCACAGCACTGTGATTATCCAGACAATGGACATGAACAAACCACGGCCTAGCGATAAATGACATCTGAATATTAGCAAGTGCCAATGCCCACATGCGTTGGATCACAAGTGGGGAGAGCGACTGCCGGCCGACCCTTGTATTAGTTGATTCATGCTCTTTCGGCCAAAGTTGCCCAGTTTCTGGCTTCCTCTCACCGCATGGCCAGAGATGTGATGAACGGACTGTCTCTGACCAAGGCCTAGACACAAAGTTCTCCGACTGGTGGCCTTGTCTCGGGGCTCACCGAGTTAAGGAGTGGAGAGAATACTATAATGTAATGTACACCGTCAAGGTTGTGATGATCAAGCTGTGGAATCATTGGGTGGAGGTTGCAAACAGGCACGAAGCATGAGATTTAATCTCTACAGACATGTCTGACTTGCTTCCATGGGTATCAACTGAAAGATAAATAGCATTGGGGTTGTCGCCACTCTTGAGTTCAGTATTCCAACCTCAACCAGACTCTCCTCAGCATCAATCGATCCATCCACTCGAAATCTCGGCCAATTTCTTCTAACCTTCACAATGCGTTTCGAATCCATCCTTCTTCCCCTCGCCACTGTCGCCGTCGGCGTCGACGCACTCGGAATCAACTGCCGTGGCTCCGCCAACTGTATGCTGTACGGTCCCAACGTGTCCAAGGACATGGTCAAGTAAGCCCTATAGAACCACAGTTTGACTTTCTCATAGCTAACAATCATCAGCCTCCTCAATGGCGTCGACCCAAACCGCTGGTACAACAATGGGCAGCAGATCGCTTGTGTCACCAGGCAGAACGATGCTGGTGCCATCTGCGCCTTCTTCCAGAACACGGGTGGCTGGCAGGGACAGAAGGCTAAAGAGCTCACTCACTACATTACCGAGCATGGATGTCTTGCCTGCGGTAGTGTTCCCACTGGCTTTCCTGGTAGCAACGACGTCGCCCAGGGCGAGTTGACCTTCAACTACGTCTCCAACCCATGCACTGGATTCACGGAGGGTTCCAGACGATGCTGATTGCGCTTTGCGCATCGAGGGTCTTGGGGCATGTTAATTTCTAAGTGAGGCGAGCCCAGGAAACCATCAGATGAGCAGCATACTGGCCTGAACAATTGTACATAAACCGTCTCTTTTTTTTTTGAAGCATTTTTTGCGTGGGGGAGAGGGAGAACGTACATACCGCAAAACACAATCTTACTTTATGAATAGACTATTAGCTTCGTGAAGGGCGCCTTTGGACATGAACGGTGGTGATACGTGCACATGCGTGCATCAGAGCTCTGGGGTCAAGCGTGCGAATAAAAGCCCTCTGGGAAACAAGGTGGACACGTGGAAATGCAGCCTTGTTGACATGTGAGGAATACATGTGAGGCTAGAATCATTTAGATCCTGCGAGCAAGAACTGTACAGATGAGAGATAAATCTCACTCTACTGCGTTTCTTCAATGCCAAGCAACAATGAGCACTAGGTATCTAGAGCAGCCAACCTGCTGCGTAGCCAAAGCCCATTCAAAGTAATCAATATCGAAGAAGCCGACATGAACGCCGCCGCAAGAGGTCTGGTCAGATTAGTCAGTTTCATCAAGGCATGTGGAGGAAGAAACCACTCACGGTGTCAAAACAACGCCGAAAGGACTGATGAATCCGGCAGCCATGCTGAGTGCGAGACAGTTATAACCCAAAACCCAAGCTAGGTTGTATCTGATCTGATTGACAGTGTGCTTGGAAATCTTGAGGAGTAGGGGGATCGAATCCAGGCGTGAGTTGAGAATCACGACGGATGCGCCTACTGTAGGCGTTGCGGCTTCGTGGTAAAGGGCGATACCGACGTCAGCGGCAGATAAGCTTGGGGCATCGTTCAACCCATCTCCAACCTTGGAAGTGATTTAGAGAAGAGTTCAGTTACAGTTTGCTCTTGTGTGTACTTGCCATGGTTACTATTTCCCCATCGCTTTGGAGACGCCTGATCATGTCCAGTTTGTCTTGAGGTTTGGCTTCAGATGCCAGGACGGGAATCTCGAGCTCTCGAGAAACTCGCTGAGCCGAGCGAGACACATCTCCAGTAAGCTGTTCAGCCATCAGTAACCATGATAGGATCATCGCCTCTTTTCGCTAGTCACGCACCAATTTGGTCTCACAACCCATGAGATCGAGTCGTCTGATCGTAGCTTTGGCGTCTTCCCTCACGGCATCAGTGATTAACAGGGTTCCGGCATACGCGTAGTCTACTCCTATGTGAACAGCTATCACTCCATGATCGGACTCCTCGGGCGTTTCTGGAAGATCGAGTATGCCGCAGGATTGCAGGTATCGCAGACTCCCGATGGTGACATGCTGCCATGCTTGACTCGCTATCGACACATCCCCCGAGATCCCCATGCCTGGCTCGACCGTTATACCTTCAGTGCAAAGGTCCATCTTAGCCTCGACCCAGGGATTGTTGAGATGTGCGACTCCGGCGGAGAAGATGGCTCGCCCAAGGGGATGAGTCGACATGGTGTGCTCCTCGACTGCACAGATGTAGGTCCAAAAGTCTATCGTATGATGAGCCCATGTCTTGGACGTCTGGAAGCTTGAGACATCCAATGTGGCTTTAGTGAGGGTCCCAGTTTTGTCGAACACGACTGTTTGAGTGTCACGGAGCTTTTGGATCGTGGCGAACCCTTTGGTAAGAACTATGCCCTTCTGGCTCGCGACATCTGGTATCGCATCAGTTTTGCAGTCTTTATCGAATTCGCTGGGGACTTCACTTACTAGCCGCTGCTACGACCGCTGAAGGTATTGCCAGTCCCAATGCACATGGACACGCGCAGGTCAATATTGTCATGCAACGCATGATGGCCAAGCGAAGAAACGTGTAGTTCAACGAATTGGCAGACCAGTAAATGTCTTTCAGCGGGACCAAAACGGCCAGAGACATGACAATGATGACAAAGTAATTCATCATAAGGTCTAAAAACTGGAAATCGTCCGACCTGGATCCAGAAGCTTCAACAGCGCTCTGCACCAGCTGAGCGTAGAACGAGCTGCCCTGTTCTTTGTGCACGACGCAGACAAGCTGTTCGCCCATATTTCGAGTGCCGCCAAGAAGGAAGTCACCGACACCCTTCTTAACCGGCATGGACTCGCCGGTTACGATGGCTTGGTTGATTGAAGCCGAGCCAAGAGTGATGTAGCAATCGCACGGAATGGTGGAAAATGATTCGATGACGATTTCGTCTCCGGGTCGAAGGAAGCTTTGGGGGACGGGCTATTAATGGTTAGCGATATTCTTCTTTGAGTGTGAAGGCAAGGGTACCTGTCCCGTCGAGTACATCTTGACATATTGGTCCTCCAGAAGCGGCTGATAGACCCTAATCAAGTGTTCGGCCGCAGACCGGCGAGACATGGTTTCGAGATATCTCCCAGAAACCACCACAAGAGCAAGTCCAATGACTGAACTATAATATGGTGTGGCTTTGACAGGGCCTCGAACCAGAAGGTCAAGGAATGAAAAGGCTGTTCCGAGGGAGACGGATGAGGAGATGAGCGTGTTCATGTTCGGTTGTCCACCGCGAACCCATTTCCAGCCGTCTATGTGTATCCATGCGATGTATTGATGTTGTGCAAATAAGACAAGGGACGCGCAAAACAGATGTGTAAAGAATAAAATAAACGAGGGTAGTCGATCTCGTCCAAATTTCGACAGGAGTAGGCTGACCAGCTGGGTAACAGTGGCGCATCGAGCAAGTTGAGAGAAACTCGACTTGAGCCGGGCAATCTCTTCTTTTGACCGTAGAACGTCTATTACCTCCTTCGGTGATCGAGGTCCAATATCTACCCCATATCCAAGATCAACCACCGTATTCTTGATCGCTTCTTGGTCGAAATCCGGAGTCTTCCCGATGACAGTGGCTTGCTGAAGCGCCAGAGATACCCTCGCCCTATCCACATCGGGAAGACTATTGAGAGCGGACTCGACAGAACTCGAGCAGGCAGAGCACGTCATGCCTGAAAGCGACAGAATAATCGAGTTGCTCTCGACTTTCTGGTTGTTGGCTGCTCTAGGCTTCTCGGGATACTGCAACTCGGATTTGTCCTCATTGTATCGAATCGAGTTGTCGAGGTCTAGAAACTGGCAGACGTTGACCAGTTGGCTGATGCAAAAGGCAGCTATGTAGCAGCAAGCCATGGTGGTGGACGTACTGGGCCGAGTAGTGTCGTCGAAAAAACACGGTGTCTCACGGCATTGGGTTTCAATGTCGTCATGGGTTGAAGATTGTATTTTTCATTATTGTGATTGATGACTTCTTTTTAAGAAAATTGTCATGATCATCAATAATAATATCGTCGCTGGTAAGGCCAACCAGGGCTGTTTGCATTGGTGCGGAGGAGCCGGGGAGCTGCCAGGATATATTGCGGGACAGTCTCCGCACTGAGCGGTCCGACCTCCGACGGCATCCGGACGGAGGTCACAGCGCGAGAGCTATGCCGTATCTGGTCTAGAATAGCTTGAGACAGAGGAATCTCTGTTCCAGCTGCCTCTCTCGTGCTCTCCCCACAACTCCCACAATTGTTTGCAGAGTTATCGGTAATCTTGTCAAGATCTGGGCTCTGGAGCTTGGATAACGCGGGGCAACACAGCCCCAGAATTTCCGTCACTGCTATGGAGCACTTGTTCAAAGACAACCAATCACATCGACAAAGTCACACTTCGAGGCAGGAGCAGACTCTTGCCTGTTAGCGAGCGAACTACCGACGCCACGAGGTGACCCAAAATCGGGTTGAATCAGGGCTTGGTTGAAGTGCGGCACGTGGGTGTGTGAGCAAGCGTCCCCCTTGCAACGCTTAACCGAGTCATTGGCGGCGGGGCCACAGTAGAGCTTATGCTTGCAGAAGATGGCGATGGACAGAGATGATATAGAATGAGTAATGAGTTGAATCAAGCACGTCGATAGCCCCAATCCCCCCCGTCAGTGTGAACACGGCAGCTGAGAGTCTCGGTCGACCACCGAGATGTTCAACCCTCACCTTGAGCTGTTCCCAGTCGGACCGGAGACCACAAACACATTCAAGGGCAGCTCGTGAGCCCATCTTTCCCAAAAAAGCAAAGATGGACCGTACCATCCCCGCATGCCCCCGGATTTCCACCCCCGCAAGCTACCCTCTTGCGTCGTAGCTTCGACCCAGGGGATCAACTCAACTCGCTCCTCAGGCCGCAAACCAAAGGTGTCTTTGCGTTTCCCTTTCCCTTGTCACTTTTGCCCCAGGACGAAGGGAGGGTTACCCCGCTCTCGGCCATGGGTCAACTCCTGGGTCCGGTCTCTCACCAAACTCGTGCTTCCCGAGCAATGACGACGCTTCCCCATGAATCGCAACAAGCCCACAAATCGTTACTTTGACGTTATCTCGACCTCCCTCTCCCGGACCGTCAAACCACCCCATGACTGCGAGTCCTATCTAGAGCCATGTCCACCACAACAACTTCTTCTGCCGCCTGGCAAGAGTCGACCAGGCCCCAGGCGCCGCCTTCTTCGGGGTCCGGAGGCATCCGGCGCATTCGACAGGCGTGCACCAGCTGTCGGTATGAGCTCCGCGTTCCTTTCCGATGCGCCGCGATTCAATCGCCAGGATGCGCATTTGCGGCATGACCTGTCAACAGTGGATGCCAATGCTGACATTGATTCTAGACAGCGAAAGACGAAATGCTCTGGAGACCGCCCACGATGCATGAACTGTCGGCGCGTCAATCGCTCGTGCCATTACGAGTCCTACTCTGCGACCATGGCCGCCATGGCTGCCAATCCGCTTGCTGCGTTCCCTCCTGGCTTTGGCGACGTATGACCTCCGATCGGATAGCAATTGCGCGCTGTGGGAGATATCGTGGCTAATGTGCATCATAATAGCCGGATCTACTGAGGAGACTCAGCACAATTGAAGCTCAGCTGGCTCGATTGAGTGAACAAGGAGCCCAAGAAGCAAGGTAAGTGGGCGCAATGTCGTGAAGCAATCGCGCAATTGTCGACACACGCTGACATCTCGTGAAGCGCCAGTCGCAAGTTCTCCGATCCGTCACTGGAAGATGCTGCTTCCCCATCTCGACAGTCAATTCCTTCGCAAGAATATGGCTTCGAAAGCCAGCAACGATTATCCTTTTCCATGCCCTCGCCATTGACTCAGTCTGACTCAAACACACAGTAAGGCCTCACAAGCACTTCACGCGACCTACCCCACCTTTCCCGGCTAACTATTATCCAGACCCTTCAGCACCATGCCACCCGATGAAATCGTCCAGCATCTCGTCGACACCTACTTCATCCACGCCCACAACCAACCGTATGCGTATTTCCAAGAAGAGCATTTCCGACAGTTGCTCGGTCTCATGATTCTACCAAGATGCCTCATCTTTGCAGTTCTGGCATCTTCGGTGAGATTCTCAAACCACGACTACTTCCAAGGACGAACACACGAGGCAATGGAGAGCTATGCACGACAAGCCTGGTTGAGCGTCTTGAATGAGCATTTGACGGTTGAAAACTGTCCAAATTTGCATGTCGCGCAAACAACAAACCTCCTGGCCATTGTCGACTTCACAGCTGGTCGAACAAGCTCCGGATGGCTCAAGATCGGCCTCGCAGTCAGGATTGCCCAGGATCTGCAACTCATGAAGGAGCCCAGTCCAATGCTCCCCATTGTCGAACAAGAAGAGCGGAGACGAGTTTTCTGGTCCGTGTATCTTCTTGACAAGTTGGTATCCTGCGGAAAAGCCAGACCTCCAGCTATTGCCGACGAGGACTGCCATGTTCAGCTACCCTGCGAGGAAGAGGTTTTTCGAACCGGCACTTGGAAGCAAACTGCTACTCTCCACCAGCTCTTGAACTGGAACGCGGATCTTGGCGAAATTCGTGGCCATTTCACCCTTGCTATCCTCGTGGCTTCTGCTCTGGGTCGTTGTGCGCGTTACGTGCTTCATGAGCGAGAGACGGATGATGTGTTGCCATGGGACTCGCGTTCCGAGTTTGCAGCAATCAACTCCTTTCTCCTCCTGACGGAACAGCACCTCCATGTGGAAGACCTCTCAGTCAACGACATAATCGCCAATAACACATTACCCGATGGCTCGCTAGATCATCAAACAGTTGGTCACGCCATATTTGCACGTGTCGTCTTCCACCTATGCCACTGCCTCCTCAACCACCCGTTCCTCTTGGCTCTTCGACTGCAAAAGCTTAAGTCAAAGGCCCCTTCGAGTTTCTTGTCTCGAAGTTTCCAAACGTGCAGTGAGCATGCCTGCAAGATACCGGCTCTGCTGGATCAGGCGCAGAAAGCCGGATGTCATGTTGAGGCGTCGTTCTACGCCTATTCGACATGTCTTGCAGGCAGTGTGCTCTCGCTGTTTATTCATGGCGCCTCGAGCAAATCGCAAGGGCCTCATGAGCTTCTTGAACCTGGACAGCAATGTCTTAGCATTCTGAAAGATATGGGTGCATTCTGGGATCATGCTTCAAAGATGGTAAGCAAAACCAAGTATTGAATCGTGGTTACAAGCACTGAAGCAGCTAACTTGTAAACAGCACACGCAACTCGTCAACTTTGACGCTCATGCCCAAGCCTTCCAAAGACTGATTGATCCACATGCCTCTTTCGAGATTGAGCCGGAATTGGAAGCACTTCTATGGTCCATGGTAGACTACGGCGCCATGTGTGGGAGCTCGAGATCCACAAGTCCTGAAGGCCAACTGCCTGTAAACTTGCAGTCACCGTCGTTTCTCAACTTTGACGTAGATTTTCACAGCGAGCAATACTTTTGACATGGCTGGCACTGAATAACTGTCGGGTGTACAGTTCACCGCATGAAGTGTCTCTGGTAGATGGGGACAGCGCATGAGGCTATGGAAGGTTACGAGAGTGCATTGTTAGCATCTAGGTTAGTTTTTTGTCATGACTAGTTTCTTACTGAAAGGCAACAAGGGCAGCATAGGATTGAGATAATGTATTCAATTTTGAACAAGTATTTGCGGTTTCTATCGAGGTTGTAGCTACCATAGTAACACCTCACAAAGCCTGCCGGGCATAAGTCTGGTGACAATCGCCCTCCTGGGTAGGAGATACCCCATTTTAAGCCACACTCGTCCGTGCGTCGGACCGATTCAACTTGTCTGCATAATCCCACTTCCAACATAGGAAGAAACTCGTCAACCCCCTTATGCCTCTCCATCGCCACCATAGGACGGCTTAGAACTCTTGCTCTTGACCACGTTCGTCAAATCGCCCACAGGAATCTGGATCGGAAAGTCGACAACGGCGAGCAAGATGGCGAGAAGGATGTACCAGCCGGACAAGCAGGTGACGAAAAGCAACGCCCCAGCAGCCTATGAAGCAATACCATTAGCAAGGACGCAATACTAGAGCAAACGGGATCAACTCACCTGACAAAGCTTCTGCGCGAGGGCTGTGTTGGCCGTATAGTCTTCAGCCCAAACCCAAAATGCCCCGACGAGCAGGAACAGAGCTGGAACCAGTGTCAAGAAGATGATGACGAAGGCGACGTTGGTTCTTAGGGAACAGATGAGGTAGATGATGGATAGGATAGCCATTGCCAACAAGAAGAAGCCTGATGAATCGTGATTAGCATGTGCAATGTATGGACGGGACTCTTTCGTACCTAGGCTGGCATTGAACCCTTCAGTAGTCATGCCTTCGGCCGCAGACTTGGCATCTGGGGGCGCATATGAAGAGAATGCAGCAAAAGATGGGTTGAGGATGCCCCCAAAAGTCAGATAAAAACCGCCAAAGCTGCTGAAGACAGTGGCAGGGTAAGTGTTTCCCAGAATCCATTCCAAGATGCCGCTGATCAGCATGAGAACTCCTCCTAAGAAGAAGTAGGCCGGACTAAGAAACGTGTTAGAGTGCTTATGCGAGGCAGGGCAAGAGAAACATACATGTTGGACGATGCAAACTTGCTGGCTCCACGCCAACCCATCAGTGCAGCCGTCAAAGGCATCAAAGCCAGCAGAAACCCTGCAAGTGCCCTATCTTATCATTAGATCATGATCTTCATGAGTGGAGGTAATGGGCAGGCGAACATGGGAGTTGGGTTGCCAAATGTCTTCCTAAGATCTCCCTTGACGGCATTCGGAGGGGAAAGGTAGAGCTTCTCAAACATCTCTGGGCTCATGGAGATGCTGGCGGCAGAGCGCACATTCTCGAGGTTCTCTACATGACCCATATCGACGTCACTGCTTCCGCTCTGAGACTTGGGGGTTGTCATAATAAGGAGATACTCGTAAAGAAGAGAAGACAGGATTGGATTGCTGAGATCACCGCGGCAAGTACAGCTGGACAGAGAGGACTTATAGTCGGTACTGGACTCAGATTAACTGACTCAGTACTGTGACTTATCATCTGCCGAGTCAGGTAGGGTTTAGGAGCAGGCATGCACGCTGCTCTACCCCAGAATCCCCCGCCTTATTCGGACCGTTGCAGCTACTGGGACTTTAGCATATGCACCCCGGATGCCACGTCGGGGCACGGGGCGGTATGGTATCCGATAGTGATCCGTGAAGCTGATGCGGCGACCTACCGGTAGATAGGGGTTGCGAGAACGGGAGTCGTTCGCAGCCCAGCCTGCGATGGAGTAAATGTGTGAACCATTGTCATGTATTTCCGTATATCCCCATACCAGAAACACTCGCATCCCGTATACGGATACCAAAGAAGCCTCTCGGACCGCTTTGCATACCTATCAAGCTGATCTGCATATCGTTCGACTGCCGAAATCTAGACAATCCCCTATTCCTGGGGTAAGAACGCGGAGAGCGGCCCACGACGCCCGGAACTAGCAGTCGACGCTATCCCCCAAGTGAGAAACTCTTGGCTGTCTCATGCATGGCTCGGAAGGCCGCCAATCCAATCAAGTGCCGGCCGCCAGCGGACCGAGCGATGCGATCCTTTCTAGATTGGGCAACGCCTCGTTACATGCGACATGGAGAGTTAGTCTAATTGCAGAGTTGCTTTGCAACGTGGGGGGGAAGTGATGCTTGATGTTGGTAAATGAGGGTGTGATTTGAGGCAACAGTCTGACTCGAGAGATGTGCAAGCCAGTCATGGAGAGGCTGAATGGGATGTTACTTATTTGGTTCCGAGATTGACTGTCAGCTTCTAGAGTTGGGATCGAATATTCAGGGTGGCTGTGAGATGGCTTGCACCCAGGTTTAAACATGAAAGAGAAATTAAGAGTTACTATATGTAAGGATACTTATTTATTGTTCATATTTTTATGTACAGTGTGATGGCAAGCCGTGGGTCGAGAATAACCAGAGTTGAATCTTGAAGCTTGGTGTTGTTCTTGTGTGTCCGTTGAGCTACCCTGGACTCACGGAGATTACTTGTAATAAAAGCATATGTTCAACAAGACATTGACTCATAGGAGTGTGGATATTGTCAGTAATACATGGATGGCGGCATTCAAACCCAGCGTAATCAAACACCGAATCTACCCTACATGCGATCTTGTGAAACACTGCGGTGGAGGGTGTGTCCAAGCAAGAGGGAGCGAGAAGCTTCTTGAGGGTTGAAATCCTAGGAGCCGAGAGAGTCTCGATAATCAATTTCAGTTTTATTCATCCAATTGGTGTTAAAATAATTAGGCGAATTAGGTATCAAAGCCTGTGAAGAAAATCATCATAGATAATCATAGCAGAATTGAAAGCACTATTCAAGGCAAGGCATCATGTCTAAGCATCTCGTGCCTTTTATCAACGATCTTTTCTATTCCCCTCGTAAGACTACCATATGCACATTCTCGCTCCTCAGCTTGCCCTCAACCTCGCACCTATTAACGCCTGCAGCCCAGATTCAAACCAAGCTTGCTGATCCAAAGCTGCTACCAAATCAACACGGGCTTGATCGTGGATCCATCCTCCATGTCTCTAATTGCCTTTTGATAGTCTTGTACCTGAGGGAATGCTGGTCAGAGAGGTGTTGTAACAGGACGGGGACGAGCTTACAGGATAGAACTTGATCAATTCGTCAACGGGGAACTCCCCATTCTGGTACCATCGAATCATCTTTGGAATGTACTAGCCAAAGTTAGCAGATTTCTGTTGGGCAAGGAATCAAGTACTAACATCTTCGGGGTAAACACCACCCTCCATACTGCCCATAATTTGCTTGCCCGTCTGCCAAGCTGTCAGCTATTATCATCTCCCAAGAATACCTTGATACTCACCACCATGTAGGGGACAACCGCAATTTCCAGCCCAGCATCCATCGGGGCAACACCAAGAAGAATCATCTTGCCCTGGTTTGCAGTAAACTCCAAGCCCTGCTGAATCAACGGAAGTACACCGGTAGCGTCGACTGTGATTGTACTTCCCGAGCCTTCGGTGACCTTGCGAACTTCGTCTACTAGGTTGGAAATGGTCGAGGTGTCGATTCCGTGAGTTGCGCCGAGTTTCTTGGCCATTTCTATTCTCGCGGGGACTCGGTCGATTCCGATGATGGTTCGGCAGCCTTTGAGCTTTGCGGCCTGTGCCAAGAGGTTAGTTGATCGATCTAGGCACCCAAACCGATATCACTTACCATGATGGCCGCAAGTCCTACACCTCCAAGACCAATGATGGCAACCTTGTCACTTGGCTTTGCGGCAGCCAGTTCAGTCACTGTACCCGCACCAGTCTGAACGCAAGGTTAGTGGGTGATGTCATATTTAAGAATGGGAATAATTATTGCTTACCTGGATACCACAGCCAAGAGGCGCCAGAAGCTTCAAGTCATTCTTGTTGCGGACCAACTGACTGACGTTGACGAGCGACGTCTCCTGAACCCGACTGAGCTTGGAAAAGCTCGACTGGCCAAAGAAGGACCCTCCAACGTCCGGTCCCGTGCCGGTTGGGTACTGGAATGCCTTTTTGGTGCCGGCAAAGTTCAGGGCCGAAAATTCATGGCAGTAGCCGGGAGCTCCAAACTTGCAGTTGTGGCACTGGGTGCAAAAGGCGAAGGAGAGGAGGACAGCATCGCCTGGCTTGACTTTTGTAATCTTAGAACCGACGGCTCGAACGAATCCAGCGCCTGATTTTGTAAGTGAATGATGTGTTTATGGGTTTGTGTCGCATACCTTCATGACCTAGAACGCGGGGGTATGGGGGAACAGGGAAACCAGGAGTTCCATCTGGAGCTGTTCCACACCCAAGATCTGTATGGCAGACTCCGGAAGCAACCATTTCCACGATAGCCTCATACTCGCCTGGCTCGCTCACTTGAACATCCTCAAGGATCCATCGTCTCTTTCCATCCTCTGGGGCGTGGGAGACGATGGCCTGGGTGGTCTGGACATTGGCCTTCATGATGAAACGAGATGGGGTTTTGACGCAACAAATGTGGAGGAAAACTATGACGTGAAAGGATGGAGAGTAGATGCAGAAAAATGCACTGCATGCCAGAGATAAGGACTGAAGTGCATGATAAGTCAATTGGGAGCAGGGCTAGTGACGGTCCGCCTGCCGTCAAGTCGGGCGTCTCCGTATCCCCCGCCCATCTAACTTTCCGACCTCCCCGTCCTTGGCCCTTAGACCCCGGAAACGGGGTTCGCACCATCTTCCCCAGATGCTAAGCTACTGTATCACTATCCCCATGGGGAGATGCTTCTCTCCGCTTCTCCGGTTTCCCCGCACGCATGTTGCCCCGCGATTCAGTTGATGTGCTGATCTCCCAGGATCCGGCATTTGCTATCTGGGGCGGTTCAGTTTCGGAGACCGGACCGCCCCTCAGATGATGATTGAGGAAACGATTGATAAAAGACGCGACTCGTGGCCAAAGATGATGATTCGAAACTCAACAAGCTTGTCTTTTCATTTAACACTCTCTAAGAAAAGCGACAAGGAAAAGCACAATGTCAACAATTACGGTAATTGACTTCCCACTTCAATTCGACAGCATCTTGCTAACTTTGTGGTTGCAGCTCTCCAAGATCATCCCCGCTACCAATGGCGTCCATGATGATCATGCGTCAGAGCTGCCCTCTCATCCAGCAAAGATCAAGGATCATAAGATGAATGGAAATGGGCACATCACTTTGCAGAGCGAGAGCCAGCCCGAAAAGGCCTTCCGTCAGGATGAGCCTGTTGGCGACTTTGGCTGGGGACCTTGGACAATCCAAGGTAAGAGCTTGTGACGACCTGGCAGAATCACTTTCTAATGATGAGATAGATGTCTTGATTCCTGCCAATGCTGGCCGAGGATTGGTCAAGAAGTACCACCAGCGACGAACTCTATACCAGTATGGAGCTTTGTCGCTCACTGGACTTTGGGCCTTCAAGAACCTCAGCAACACGGCCTATCGTGCTGCAGCTCTCGGCTTTCTCTTCCCTGGAGCCGGCTTTACTGCTGTCGCCACCTTCACTTCGGCCGCTGCATTCTTGCTCACTGTGGCCCTGATTCCCGTCACCATCTTCATCTGGTTCGCCATGGGCGGTATCTTCTTCCCCATCGCCTTGTGGGTTGGCTCCAGCATCGCTGCCGGCTACATGGCCACCGACACTCTTTTCGAACCCTCTGCTCTCCTCTGGGCCGCCCTCTGCTACACCGGTATCTTCTGGCTCATGAGCAACGCCCGCTCTCTCAACGCTGCAGGCTACTCCAAGGCTCAGGAGCGAAACAAGTATCTTGTCCAGGCTGTCCAGGAACAGATGGAGAATGCCACCCCCGCTCCCGCCCCCGGCTCACGAGAGCTGTCCCTCGAGACTCTTCGACACGTCCAGCACATGCTTGAGCGCGGACTTAGTCCCCGTGACGACTTTAGCTTCCACGATGTCATTGATCAGTTCCAGACTGGTGCCGTTCGATATCAGCTGTATGGTGTCGTTGATGTTCTGAGCCTGTACCAGTGCCACTATGCCCCCGGATTCCACGGTTACCTCTCCAAGGCCTCACAGAACTGCATTGAGAAGAGCTTGCAGAAGCGCATCATGTCGTGAGTACGAAGCGCCATCAACCCTTGATCGAATGCTCACCAATTTAGTTACTGGAAGTGGGAGTCCATCTTTGGCAGGTTCACCCTCAGCGACTGGGACCCCATCAAGAAGGACAACATCGTGAGTTAACCCTGATTGCTTCTTGAGTCAATATTGACATCATCTAGATGGTTACCGGCTACTTGAGCTCTGCTATCGGTCTGTACGAGCAAGCTTCCGGAGATCGCCAGTACCACCAGAAGAACGCCCTCGAGTTTGTTATCGATGATGGAAAGCACTACAAGACCAACTACGAAGGTCTGGCCGACGCTCTTCATGAGAACATGGACAACAACCCTTACTGCCTGTATCCCTGCGAGCCTAACTGGACTTATTCTCTGTGCAAGTAAGTTGACCATTTTCTGTGAGGAAATATCTGAGTGGTGGCTAACATGTATGAAGCCTTACTGGCATGGCTGGTCTTGTCATCTCTGACCGCATCCTTGGCCGTGATCTTGGTGCTAGACTCAGGAACCGATTTGAGCGATCTCTTGAGGAGGAGTTCACCGAGTGCGATGGCCGAATCCTTCCCATCCGCAGCGAGTTCACCGGTCTTACTGTCAGTATAACCCTTCCCTTGGCTCACTACCACGCTAACTTGTCCCAAGCTCCCTGGCCTCTGTGGAACTCTCACCGACTGTATCAACGCCATGCTCCTGACTGCTTACCTCCCTCACCTCGCTCACCGCAACTGGGCCATGATCCGCAAGGAGTTCATCAAGTACGACGAGAAGGACCAGCTTGTCGTCCGTGACCTCAAGGGTGCTGACAAGATGGACCCCGGCAACTACCGAGCTGGCGAGGGTCCCCTCCGTGCTTTCATCGCTGCCACTGCTGCCGAGTTTGGTGACGAAAAGGTCCGCGAGGAGGCTCTTGATCAACTCGACAACGTCTACTTCCCTGTTGAAGCCACCAAGACTGGATCTCTGCGAAACAAGGGTCTCTCTGCTACTAGCCAGGTCATTGCCCTCATGGCTCGTCTCGTCAAGCAGCGTGATCTTGCTAATGCTACCCTTCACGGTCCTTCTGACGAGGCTCTGAGCGGCCCTCTTCTCGAGGATGCTCCCTTCCCTGAGGTCCTCGTTGCCAAGGCTTATAGCGAGGACGGCAAGAAGCTCGACCTTGTTCTCTACAACGGAAAGGAGCCTGGTTCTTTCAAGCTTGGTTTCGAGCGACTGGTCCCTGGCAAGCAGTACTCACTCAGCACTGGAGGCTCTGTCACTGCCAACTCCGCCGGTAAGGCTTGGGCCGAGATCAAGATTAACGGTCGCACTCAGATCATCCTCCAGCCTGCTGCTTAGATGGGTTCATGGCTATGGTGACAAGGGCGGAATAGATTGGAACGATAGTGTTGAAGAGTCTCTACAGAAAGCTTTCCTTGTGTCATCTTTTTCTTGTGCAAGCACACAGATTTATTCCAGTGGTAGCCACTCATTATCATAGGGCTTGGTTTCTGGGCTTGAATACAAAATGCGTTGAAGAAGCGGCTGCTAAATTATTGGACAGTGACTTGATGCGTGAGTATTGACTGACCTTGAAGAGACTCGGGTCAAGCGGTTGTTAATTGGCAAATGAGGTGAGGAGGTGTTGGAAATTGTCATATCGAGCTCCTATGCAAAAGCCTCTGGTAACTTATTATAGTGATTCAATAACCATGACGACTCACACGCTCTCTCGCTCTCTTCTAAATGTTCTCGCCACCGCCGCCGTAGTCCTCGAGGCACCCGGCCTGCCTTCTGGAAGTTCATTCTGTGTTGAAAAATGTGAGGGTGCAAAATATCTCCTGTGCGATATTTCCGGAACCACTGTCAAGGGGACAGCTGACCGCAGAGAAATGATTTGACTGATTGCAAGAGGGCTTGCCCTTTATAATATGTACAGAAGGAAAGAAGAGAAAGAAAACAATGTGTGAGGCCTATCTGATCTCATGTTTAAGCACCCGGGGCTTCTTGGCTGCTGATTACAATAGTAAAGGTCTTGGTTGACCATTTCGCATCTGGGTTATTTCTCATTGCCCCCAGATCTGAGAAGACAAAATCGTGAAACTCGCTAAATCCATCAGATCCACGAGTGGCTCCACTGTCGCCAATTTCAGGGAGACTGAGAAGGGGAAATCGAGTTGGTTTGCTCGTGACAATGAACTTCAACACGTCTTCAGTGCGAGGTAGATGCTGCTCGGGAATTTCCATCTCCAAGCAAAGGGGAAATTTAGACCCTGGAGCGATTTCAAACCCGTCAGGGTCCTCGCCTTCATCCCGGATAATATCTTTGACGCTCCAAGAAGAACACATGTTGAAAATGTGCACAAAGAGGGGCTCATGTCCCAAGTTTTCGAAATCAAGCCTCCAAGTCTGGCCATCTGTTATATGGTACCGGCCATCGTCCCCAGGCTCATCGGCGCAAGTCATGGAAAATAATCTCTCAAACTCGGCGTCTGGAGATAGATTCTTGAATCCCTGAAGAAATTTGAACTTGGCCAGATGTTCCAAGGTTTGAGCCAGAGAATCCATGGAGTGTTCTGCGCTCCTCTCGATGCACGGCACGTTGGGTATCGGTGCAGCTGTGCCATCCAGCACCCGGAATGCATTTTCAGCGTCTAGCTCAACATTGAAAGTTGGCAAATCTAGAGGTTTCTCTGTGATGGAGACCTCGAGGACTGGATTCTCTGACAGGCTTTGTCGTAGCTGCTCTCGGTCAGCCTGGGGTAAGGAATCCGTTATGTGCACAGTAATATTTTGATGCGAAGAGAAGCTGACAGGCTTGGCCTTCCAAGAACGCAACTTTGGATCGCCTTCTTTGGAAGATCCAATGAGTTTGATGACTGAAGTGAGACTTCGTGTCGTCTCAACTACAAACTCGTCGGGCTGCTCATTTGATCGAGATTTGACATCCTCCAATGTCCACCATGCCGCCACTTCGTACTTGTCGCCAACACATACCCCATGGGCCTGACCAGCATTGAGAATGTGCTCTTTCGTGTTGTCATCAAAAAAGACAGAAGTAAAGACGGCGTCGGGCCCAGATAGTAGACTCTCGAAGAAGCAAATATTGCTGCTGCCGTAACGACGAGGAACGTGGTTAAGACCGAGAGATCGAAACTGATTCTGGAGGTTCTCATGCCAGGTATTGAGGGTGACTTGAGAGCCTTCGCTTTTTAGGAGCTGCAAGGAACGGAGAAGTAAATGACTGAGAGCACCTCTTCGCTCATTTCCCACCTCGATTTCCCTTGTTTGTTCGTCTTGGCCACAGGCAGTAATGATGGTGTAACCTCGAGCATCAAGCAGACGGTCAACTGGAAATCTTGCGCTTCGCAATTGTTTCGATGTATCTTGGGGAGAAAGAGTGTCGAACGTGGGTTCTTCGTCCTCCTCCGTGCCCAGTTCACCCTCAAGGAAGCGGACTTCTCCCAAGGCAAAGTGGCCGGTTCGCTTGACGCCCGCAGAGAAGCAGCAATCCAGCATCACAGTGACTTTCATACCTTGATTGATCATCTTATCGATGTCTTCCCTGAGCATGCTGGTCGTATAGTCGGGGCTGAGACTGGGGTTTGGCCGATAAAGACCAAGACGCAATTCCCTCTCGCTGTTCTTCTTTCCATGACCCGAAAAGTGGATGTAGACATTTTTGATCGTTTTGAGAGTGCCTGCATCTATGACTTCTCTCAGGATAGCCGAGACATTCTCTATCGTTGCTTGATCTTGGGGGTCCTCGGCGGGCATGTCTTGGCATTGTCCAGCTGGTCTCTTGGAGGCTGTGAGCTTTGAGACCTTGACGTGAGGCCACTGAGTAAAGAATTCTCCCATAGTCTCAACATCGTTAACGGCGCCCTGGAGTGTGTTGTCTTGGGTATTGGCGTAGAAATTGACGCCAATGAGGACAGCCCAATGGGTCGCATCGGTTTGCGGCCGTGTTGGTGGCATTATGTTGAGCTTGAAAGTAACACGAACCACTAGAATAATGCCGTGACAAGAAATACTGCAGAAAAAGAAATTGACAACGCCAGCAAACAGCAAGTCGAGTCTGGGCCGGGCTGACTTGTATCGACCACCTGATATGAAATGTCTCAGCGCTCTTTCACGATGCTAGGCGACAACACGGCAAATTTATCGCCATGCTTCGAGTGCAAGTTTTGAAGGGTGTAGGGGGCCTCAAATCAACCAATACGCCTCACTTTTGTGGTTTGAGGCCATACCGTGTCTGGCCTCCTTCAACAACAAACAAATGGCGTATCCACGTGGCGTCCTCGTATCTGCAAGAACTCAAGGGTGCCAAGGCGATTTGAAACTACCTGGGCCACAATCAGGTATTCCAGGGTGAATGGCGCTGATGCGGACGAAGCGTGCATGACAAAGGGGGGAGACAGACCTGCCACGGAAGCTTTGGCGAGACTTTAGACCCTGAGTGCGCTCCATGCTTCGCGTGCATATCAAGGCTTTGGATGGGCCGGGTCCTCGACCTCGTACAAGGACTCATTCATGATATGATTAGTTACTGTGTTCTATGTTGTTGTGGTTGATGGCCTCGGATTTGGTAGGTTCCAACCGGGCCACTTGCCAGATTCCCCATCCACGCCGCTGAATATCATCGAGACTCTAGTCCAAGGACGGCTCTCGACAGGGCAATCTCTTCGTGGGCGATTTCTGTCAAGTCGCTCATCAGCGGCCGTCAGAGCCGAGAGAAGAATGTTGGAACCAGGAGTGGAGTGGAGTGTCGGGACAAGAGAAACGCGATGTTTATGAGGCTTAAACGCCCAAGCACAATAGAGAGGTCACCGCCTACCCAGTGGGTTCCTTATGTCCATCATGGTTCGTAACTATTGCTTGAAGTTTCCGTTCGGTTCGAGATGTTGTTGAGTACATAAACAAAATAGTCAGGAGAGAATGTGACAGTGCTTTGAGTGGAGTCCTGCAAGAGCGTCTATCAGCTTGCGAAGTAACGACGGCTAAGTCTTTTCAACGTAATTCTCGTTATTGCCGCCACAATGCAAGAGCCTGAAAAGACCATTAATACAGTGACAACCAAGAAGAAGTTGCTCCGTCAAAAGAGAAACAAAAAAGGAGCCAGCAAGCTTGCTTGACAGCCAAAAAAAACATACAACAGCGGGGATTCGCTGGTCGTCACCGACCCAACTACTAATCCGCCCCTCACCGGCTTATCTATGGGAGAGCGGACGGGATCCCGAGTTCTCCGGTGGGTATGGTCGTATGTGAGAGATTTGTGGTGCTAGCAAGCCTATGGGCTGAGTTCTCGCATTGAATCACATCGCCTGTCAGGTTCCCTAATACTAGACTGTTAACCATCTACTGACACTTATCTGCCTTTGTGCCGCCTTATCTAATAGTTTCCGGCTCGGCTTTGACCTGGCAACTAACTAAATCGGCCAGTTCTGGCCTTGGATGCTGGACTCGGGGGGTATTCTGGATCAGCTAGAACAGTGCAGAAGAGAAAACCATTTCGTTATGGTCGTCTTCTGTCTTTCATGTTCTTAGTCACAGAGGCCAGATACGAACCTCTGGCCAAAATTCAGCTATCCATGGGCTAGAGGCGGAGCTATTTGAGATTATCGATTGCCACGCAACGTTTGTTCCCAGTCTCGACCATGGGCCACGCACCCAAGACGAGAAACTCCATTTGACTGGCCAGGCACAATGGATCAGCTTTGCCTCTGAGATCCGATTGGCCAATTGTTGATCCATGAGACCAGGGTACGATGAATCTAGACCGTCACTGAACCATGCGACATGCACACCTGAGGGATCGAGATAAATATCAGTCTTTCTCCGATATCCCTCGACCTAGTGGTGTCTTCAAGTGTTTGAACCGCAAATAGCCAACATGTCTGATAATCCATCAACCCCAGTCACCAATGAAAAGAAAACATACCCCTCCGACCCCGTGCCAGCGGATTACGCTTCCTGGTCCAACAAAGACAAGCTCCAATGGCTAGACCGCCAGGGGTTTCCACATGATCCTACAATCAACCTTGGAGATTGCTACCGCTCCGGTGCCAAGGTTACGCAAATCTTCACGGTCTTCACCAAGTTACTACAGCGAGTGTACACATCATTGAGTGAAAAGGCTGGTCAAGCTATCCGGAAGGCCTTCTCGACCTTTTTGAATGCATACAACCAAAGCATCGGCCGTCTCTCTAACGAAATTTACGCTAATGTCGCCTCGCTCCTTAGCACCGGCCGGTTCAACAATGAGAGCAGCCTCATTGAGCCCGTCTCCGTCCCTGACTTGCCAATCGAAAATGACGACGGCACGTCCAACATAGTGACCACGGTTCGTGGTTTTAAAGATGTGAGTCCTGCAAGGCTATGCTAAGCCGTATAGATTTCAACCGCTGACATGTTTTGTCTAGAAAATTTGGCCCTATTTTCTTACCGTGCTCGAATTGCTCCAGAACAAGTGGAAGTGGCTCTCCAAGGTCCACCCACCCATGAACGTGTCGTACAGCAACCTCATCAAGGCAATGGCTGATGCGGGAGAGACACTCTTCCTGGAGTACCAAAAGGAGCAAGATAGATCTGCGGGAATTTGAGGCTGAGGTACCTTTATTGGTGTCGCTACCACCACTGCACCAGCGAACGGAATGACCAGTGGCTATTGACTCCTTGACCAGGAGCTGGCTGAGGGAGGAATGAACAATAAGGAGGTCATGGGATTGATTCACTGAGTGATTAGCTTTTCACAGGATTGTAACGCGCGCCCGATTAAAGAATATGCTTATTGATTCTATGTCAAGGCCTGAAATCACCTCACCTGATCTTCTGAAGAAGTATGCAAAGCGCAAGGGCTTCTCAAGGTTTCTCAGTACAGCCAGCACGATGTGGAATACAGTTCAGCTATTGCACGCAATGATCCTTTCCTGAGTCCGAGCAATAGTGTCGGTAAATGTATGTGGCGAGTGATTTGTGCGTTCATCGAAACTGCAAAATATAATAAAGGGAAATACCCCACAACGAGGCAGATGCTTTGAATAGTATATCTGCTTTATTAGATAGCAGCTGACGAGCTTGGAAATCCAGCGCACAATGTTTATTTCTACGTCGAGGCTATCACACCATTTTTGCGTTCATCGAAAATGTAAGATATAATAGAAAGAAATACCCCCCAATAATATAGATGCTTCAAAAAACAGCAGCCGCCAAGCTTGAAAATCCAGCCAATGACTTTTGTTCCCCTCTGGGTCACTGCCCAACGCGACAGACCAAACAACCGTGAGACGCACTCTGGAAGCCCAGAACCTCTAAGACTTTCTTCAAGTGACTCTGGCATTGTTCTACTTACACGGAGAGTACACAATCTTGTTCAAGCGGTGGAAGAGGCGTTGCCTTAATACCAGTTAAACATGACATTGGAATATCCTACTGAAGATTACGAGCGAAAAGATATCCATAGTAGTATGAAGCATGAAAGAGAGCGGAAACTACAACTGACAATCAAAAATACCTTGAATTCTGAAACAACTCCCATATTTGAACCAGCCTATCTGTTTCTGAGGCGCGACATATCAGGCCATCCTCATTCAAGACAGACGTCGCTATTTCAAGTGCTGGATAAACCAGCCACGCGAGGACATATCTTGCCCGTAGAAGTATTGCTTTCCTCCCACGGAAAAAGGGACCTGCACCTGCCGAGCATCATTCCATATGCCATTCTGTGGCTCACTTCCCATCTTGCCACCATCATTGAGACACTTGATAATCCATTTCTTTGTACCCAGATCCTGGCCGTAGAAATATTGTTTGCCATCAATAGCATAGGGAAATTGCACATGGTAAGTCCCATTCCAGTGACCACTGTCGGTTTCGTCGCCCAATTTACCACCAGGGAGGACTTTTTGAATAAACCAGCGACGTGTTGGTTGTGAAGGATGGGCCGGTTTTGATAAATTGGCGGCAGTTTGCAACGGATCCCAGGTGGTCTTTTCAAGCACATCTCCTATTGTTTTTCCGACGGCCTCAATTCCACTGAAGATCCCGCCTGGGCTGCTTCTTCCGCCTGCGTAAGGGTTGCCCACATCTTGGCCATAGATGTACTGAGTGCCGCCAATGTTAAACGGAAACTGGACCGCGTATCGAGTTGCCCAATGGCCTTGATCAGTCTCGCTGCCCATCTCGCCTCCGGGAAGAAGTTCCTGGATAAACCAATACTTGGTGTCGAGGTTGTGGCCAAAGAAGTAGTGCTGATTGCCAATTGAGAAGGAGTACAGCACGTGATAGGCGTTGTTCCAATGACCGGAATCGGTCTGGGCTCCCATTCTCCCGCCCGTGAGAAGTTCTTGAATGAACCAGTAATTAGTGCTTAACTTGTGACCGCAGAAAAAGACCCGATTGTTGATCGTGAAGGGAAACTGAACCGCGTATGAATAGTCCCAGGTGCCTGAATCTGTTACAGAACCCATTTTGCCACCAGGAAGAAGCTCCTGGATAAACCAGTACTGGTCCGATTGACATTGGCCGTACAAGAACTCCTTTCCACCGATTGAGAATGGGAATTGCGCTAGGTATGATCGTCCCCAAGAGCCATTGGCAGTCTGAGCACCCATTGCGGTAGCCATGACGAAGATGTGGATGAGCAGATGTTCGGTTGGGTGGTTTGATGTAGATTGTCACCTGGTTGGGACAGCGATTAGAAAGAGGGTAAGCGATTGAGAAGACTGAGTGAGATACTGAAAGTGAGTATGGTCTTCCAGCAGCTATCGGTGCAGTCCCTCTTATATCTTTCTGCCCCATCCGTGAATGGCCTGCATCTGGCACTCGTGCGGTCTTGTTGTCGGAGTTCTTTCTCAAATCCATAAAATCCTTTTGCATTCCGATTGACAGCCTATTTCTCACTCAGCTCGCCACGTCTTTGCCACTTTTTTGCGTGCATACGCGAGTTGATTCAGAGGATAGCCTCGACCGGTCCTATGCGCCATTCCCTGTACTAGAATGCCACAGCGGGGTAGGTCGAAAATTAGGCTCCTTTGAGGGCATTGGAATATGATGTCCATTTGTGAATTTGTGTGGATAACCTATAACCTTATGACCACTACGCAGGCTGAAGAGAGTATCGCTGGTCACAAATAAAGATACTGAGATACTTACAGCTTTGAATCCAGTAAGCGCAAAGGCTATGGCTGTGAATACACAAGATTAATAAGTCTAGACACAGAATCGACCAATAGTTTGCTGCATGTCTGAGATTTAGAAAGAACTATATTTACTAGCGGGGCATGTAGCATCCGCTGATGCCAGCCCCAAAAAGTGTTGTTTCTTGTCCAACTGGAGAATTCCATCCATTCCCGAAGTTATGATCATATCCCCTGTACCAGCACATCGACAGGCCGGCTACTGAAAGCCGATAACAATCGTCGTTGATGCAGGCGATTATTTTTGCGGCTATTGTGCTCTGAGCCCGCTGAATCTGAGGCGTGATTTTCGTAGCCGCTATTGATTCCCCGCTGTCGCTTGTCTCAGCCTCTGTTAGTTGACCGCTTCTTCAGCTCGCTACGAAAACTCCAATGCATCCAATCAACTAACCTGTAGGTAGAAGTCACAGCGCGGGCTGGCATGTTCTATTGGCAATAGCGTATTTCGCCATCAACTCGACACGTGGTAGACAGAACTGTCAAACAACATCCAGCCTTGCCAGTTCAATTCCCAAATCTTCTCAGCCAGCCACGAATCCGAGACCAGTGTCACATGTCTTGTGAAAGCATGGGCAGAAGGCCTGGGCTCTTACGATCCTGATGCATAGTCGAATCGAGACTTTCGAGTCTCGGCCTGTCTCCTCAGCTCGGCTAGTGGAAAGAGTGAAAGAGAGTGTCAGACAAAGCTGTCCTGGAAGGCTGGAACACTTCATGTTTCTCGACTGGAACTCTAAAATACTACGGCACCCCTTTCACGTGGTGCAAGCGGTACAATCAGCCGAAGGCCGACTCCGCGAGCCAAGCAATTAGGTCAGGGTGGAATCAGAGGGTCGGCGCGTGAGGCGACCAATATTGGACTGGCCGGTGAGAGCTGCGGCCGATACAACTTGCAATCAACATAGCGAGAATTGGCGGTAGATACGGAATGGCATATTATATTAAGTATTATTAAGTATTTTAATGTAACGTACATGATAAGCAAGTGGATCAGACAAGCAAGTAGATCAAAAATTCTAACCTCTTTTCCTTAGAACGCAATAAAAACACTATAAACTATTTAATTAATAAAAACTACTTACTATACTCTTCCCCAGATATCTCAATCACTACCTAATAGGTCCTTGCATTATAACCAGGCTTACCGCAGATACTATAATGCTGAACCCCCGATCGCGCTGACCGCCCTTGACCACCACTCCTTAATAATTCCGCCGCCACCTAAGCATCTATATCCATTTAATTAATTACCTGCCTTACTTCTTCTATAGTTATTACCCCTCTTCTTTATAGTCAGGTTCTTTTTACCCTCCAGCGCCGGCTTAGTATCTTATTCGCCTCTCAAAGGTCTTAGACCTCAGATCTCAATAAGGCATTCTTATATATTATTGCCTTTATTCCCTTTGCAAGAGACTTTAAAGCTCCTAGAATTAACTCTAGGGAGCTACTTTTATATCTTCTAATTCGTCTCTCAAGGTATTTAAACTAAGATCTAGCCTTAAGCATAGTCTTTAGGGTCTTTGAGACCCAAGGGGTTAAGGGGCTAACTACCTCCTCAACCGGCGTTAGAGTCTATAGCTACACATTAAGCTTTAAGATTATATTTTTAGGGTTAAGAGAAATAAGCCTAGCTCCTTTAAAAGCCCTCCTAATATTTCTTTCTATTATAATAGCCTTATATGCGGCATAAAAGGCTAAAAAGAACTTAGTCTTAGAAATATAGGTAATAAAGCATCTAATTAGATACTTTATTTCTTAACCATAAGCCTTTTTTAGCACGCTAAAGTACTTAATATTAAGGGGCTAGAGCAGATAGGAGGAATAAGGTAGTATATAAAGTTAGATAATTTTCTTTTCCTCATAATATCTCTTAAATTTAATAAAATAATAACTTTTATAGCTATTAAGGATTAAGAAATAATAAAAACTAATTAATTAATTAATTATATATTAATCAAAGCGCTTAAGCCACTTAAGACTAGTCTTATTATTAATCTAGTTATTTTAAGTTATTATAATAGCCTAATCGCCTAGGAGGTTACTTTTTTAGTACTAGTTAGTGTAAAATACCTTATTTATAAGAAGGTCTTTTATAAATAAAATTCTAGAAAAATAAGCTTATAGGATATAAGCCTAGGATTTTATTACCCTTTTAGGAAGGTCATGTAATCTCAGACTTAGGGCTTTATTATAAGCCCGATAACGCCGTTAAACCCGTCTCCTTCTATAGGGTATTTCCTATCCGGTTTTAAATATCCTAGTTTAAAACCCGATAGGTTTTAACTTCTATTATGCTATAACTCGGCTTCTAGTCATCCGTTACTAGCAAAACTAATAGGGTTTTAAAGCCCGGAATTAGGGCTATCCGACGGTATAACTTCTATCCGAATCGGGCTAATAGATTCCGAGCCATTTACTATATAAGCTATAAACCCTCTCTTAGAAATAGCTCCTAAGATCTTCAATCAATTCAGACAATAAGAACACTAATTAGAAGCTAGTCTTCTCTATTTTAACCCTATCTTCTATTTGCCCCACTCTTATTACTCTATGATTCCTTACCTAGCCAATTAGCTTTATATAAGGACTGATTCCACTGCCTATTCACCTCCTATCTCTATTACCTACCCTATAGTCTTTGAAGACTATATTTCCTCTATTTTTCAGTCTTTTACAGGTTATGAGCCCGGTTGCTCAGCTTGTATAATTGACTATAATAAGCCTTTAGATATTAAAGAATATTCTTCTTTAACTATCTATCTCCCTACTATTAAAGGAAAATCAAGGGTTTCTATTACCCTATACCCCTTTATTTCTCTATTTAATAGGGATATTCTTTTTATGACTTTATATAATTTCTTATATAAAGAAAAGCTCCTCTTAGAAGAATACCCTTCTATTAGAGACTTTCTTAATAAGGATTATATATTAGCTATAACTACCTAATAAAACTAGTAAAATCTAGTAAAGGTTAGCTACTAGCTATAATAAAGAAAAACCACTTTTAGGTTCTCTTTATTAAGTCTTAAAAAGACTATAAATTTAAGTCTTTTCTTATAATAAGAAAATTCTTAGAAAATTAGCTATATAAAATAGCTAATAATAAGTATAATATTTCCTCTCTTAAAGGGAGTGAAAATTATATAACTTGGGCTTTAAGGCTAGAAGCTCTTCTTACTAAAGAAAAGCTATATACTTCTATTTCTATAGAAGATAGCCCTATAGCTAAAAGTCAAGAAGCTTTAGCTATAATACGTCTTTACTTAGAAGATAGCCCACTATTATAAATTAAGTATATAAATACTGCTTATAAGGCCTGGGAAGCCTTAAAAAACCTATATAATTCTTCTAGATTTACTTCTAAATTCCTACTTATAAAGGAATTCTTTAATTTATCTTTATCTAATTACTCTACTATAGAGGATTATTTAAATAAAATTAAAGAAGTAACTGATGAATTAGAAGCTAGGGAAATAGCTATACCTAAAAAGTAATTATAGCTTGGATTTTAAATAATCTAGATAAAAGCTATAGTAGCTATATAACTAATATTTCTCAATCTTTAAGAAATAACCCTAATGCTTATAACTTAGAATCTTTATCTTCTAGCCTTATAGATGAATCTAAAAGGTTAGATAATAAGGAAAACCCGGTTTATTTAGCTACTAAAAAACTATGGAAAAAGAAGAAAATAGCTAATAAATGCTCTTATTGCAAAATAAAGGGACATTTAGATAAAGACTGCTATTTCCTTTACCCTAATAAGGCTCCTAAGAATTTTAAAATTAAGGATAATAATAAGGTTACTAAACCTAATAAAAATCCTAATAATAATTCTAAGTCTAAAAGGGAAGAAAGAGAAGAAAAACAGGAAAAGTTATTTATAACTAAAACTGAATTTTCTCCTACCCTAGAGGAAGGATCTGATATAGACCTTGATATAGAAAGTCCCTCTAATAATGAAAAATCCCCTTTTAAGGTATATAACCCTCCTTTATATTTATCTATATCTTCTTTAAATAAAAAAAAGACTAATAATATATTAGGACCTATAACTAGTTATATACCAGCTTTAAAAACCCTATTAAAGGGATTAAAAGAGGTAAAAAACTATAACTTTAACTATAATAATAAAAATATAACTAACTTTATATATAATACAGGAGCTACTAGGTGTCACGGCCATGACGTGGGCCAGGCGGGGAAGTATAGCAGAAAACACTCTAACTAAGTAGGACCGAGAAAGCTAAATATCGCTCCTATCGGTCCTAGGATTAAACATTAAAAGCGTCGGTCCTACCAATAGACTAAACCCAGGGAATATTAGTCTAAAGATTAATCATAAGTATATAAAACACACTTATTATAATTTCCTATATACTAGCTACCTTAGCTATTAATATAACTTAGTTATACTTAATACTATTAAGTATATTACTAGATATAACTTATAACCTATTACTTAGACTATGCCTAGCACTCTCTACTAATATAAACCCTATATGATTAGTTTATCTCTTAAGAAACATATAATTATTATATATTAATAGCTCTTATTTAGTAATATATTATATACTCTAAGTAATACTATTACTATAGCACCTAATACTGGATCTCCTTCTACCCCTCGCAGTAAGCTACCTATTACCCCCTAATAGGGATAGCCCGCGACCAAACCAGAGGAACCTAACATCCCAATGGATACTAATAACGATAGCGAAGAACATATCGTCCTGGCCTCACACGAGGATAAGGTCCGCAAACTCAGAAATAAGTATAACCACCTAAGCATCTAGCATAATAACCTCCTAGACGGCGCACGCAATAACGCCAGGATCACTTAAGAACGATTAGCTAGCATAGAGGCATTTATGAATAATATATAGGAACGCTTCCGCCAAGCCATAGAATAATAATAGCAGTAATACTAGTAGATAATTAATAAATAATAGAACTAGATCGACTAACTTACTACGCTCTAAGCTCAGTAAAATAACCTAGCATAATAGTAGGTCTATAATCTCGGTAACCTAACGTTTAAATATACTACCGCTAATATTACCCATAAAGATATTAGCGAGATTATTAAACCTAAGGACTTAGAACTATTTAATAAATAGGCTATATATATTAGGATATTCCTTATATCCCTTAGAGTATACTAATAGTACTTTCCCACTAGAATAACTAGTGCTAAAAGTAAGGTCTTATATGCTAGTAAATGCCTTATAGGTAATATACTCACTTAGTTTAAACCTAAGCTATATGACTTTCTCGGGAATAAACCCACCGAGGAAATATAACTCCTTTTCGCTAAATATAAAAACTTTAAAAAAGCAATTAGATATAACTTTAGAATTATTAATAAAAAATAATAGGCTATATAGAAACTTAAGAACCTATAATAAATAAAGGCCGCCTTAACCTATATAGCTAAGTTTATATAAATTACCTTATTTCTTAATTAGGGAATAAGTGCCCTTTAGATTACTTTCTATAAAGGACTTAAAGATAAGATTAAGGATAAGCTCTATAAAGCAGAAAAACCTAATAACCTCTAGGACTATATTAATATAACTATTAAGATTAATAACTAATAATTTAAATAATAAATAGAGAAATTTAATAAAAGATAAATTTAAGATAATAAGAATAATACTAATTAATCTTAAAGGTAAGAATAAATTAAGGGTAATACCTCTTATAGAACCTACACTTGGGACCTATAGAACTTAGAATAGCCTAGAGAGATAGTAAGGATATTAAATGCTATTACTGCTATAAGAAGGGCTATAAGGCTAATAAATACTAAAAGAAGCAGTGAGATATAGAGGAAGGGCGCTATTAATTAAAGCTATAATAGCCCCTCCTAGAAGGTAAGAAATAAGTAAGATCTACCTAGGTAGATATTAAACCCTAGATAGCTATCTATATTATTAAAATACTTAAAATAGCTTAATAAGGATATAATAAAACTAGTATCTAATTAAATAAGCTAGATATACTATATAGCTAAGTATACCTCTTAGAAGAATAAGTAGAAGGTAATTATATAATTAATAATATCACGAAGGAATAACTCTATAAACTAATTAAACCCTAAAAAACCAACCGCTCGTATATTATAAAACATATAGGATAAAAACTACTCCTAGAGCCTAATAAGGAAAGATAATAACTAAGTAACCTAATGCTATAGTATATTATCGCTATGACTAAACGCGCTAAACCTAAAACTAAGGAACCTATAATATCCTCTTTAGTATAATAACCCTTAAATAAATAAGCTAACTTCTAAGAAGCCGCCGCAAAAGGATTTAATTATAAGAAATAAATTATAAAATATAAAGAGAAGAAATAACTTTTAGTGCCTGCTATAGTCTATTAAAGGGATTACTAGTAAGATAACCCCATATAGTATAACTATACCTTATGCCCTTAATACTAGATTAAGGTATTATAAGAATATAATAAAATCTATAAATAATAAAAAATAAACTAATATAATAGATTACCGCATAATAATTAGATTACTAAAACTAGTAGTAGTAATATTAATTAAACTAAGTTTAAGTATAAGGCCTAAAAACTATAGAAAGAACTATGCTAAGAGCACTCTAGGAAGCCCTAAAAGAGTAATAAAGAATTATAAGAAGAGAAAAACTACCCCTAACTATATAATAAAAATAATAATAAGTATTAAAATAGCCTAAGGGAAAGGTATATCTAGACTATATAAGAATATATAAAAATATTAAATAAGTAAGAAATCTATATTTAAGCCTACTACTAGGAACTAGCTAAAGACCCTTAATATCTAGAAGTACCTTTTAATCTATGAGATAATATAAGGATATACCTAATATACTAAGAGCATATTAGTATCTCTTAGATATTATATTAATATTATTAATATAAAACCTATTAAGAGGAGAAATAAGAATAAAATTACTTCCCTATCTTACTACTTTATTAATTAAATAATAAACCCTATCTATAATATAAAATAGAAGGGTATAAAGTAATATACTAATATAAATCTATTAGCATTATAAATACGCGATATTCTTTAAAACTCTACTACGCCACTTAGGAGAAGAAATAAATCACTTATAAGATTAAGGACTAGTAGAAAATAATTAGCTAAGAAAATAAAAAAGACCTAAGAGCTAAATAAGAATAATAATACTAGGATTAGCTACATAGCTAGGATAATATATATAACTACGACGCCTATGTAAATAGCGAGTATAAATTCGACCACATAAACTATGCTCTAGTAATATTAAAAAACTAGATACCCTATCTGATATAGGGCGACGGGTAAATAAATAAGAGAATATATTACCCTAGAAGGCCCTTTACTCTATTACTAGAGTATATAAGCGATAATGCCTAGAACTAAAAATATAAGTTAGAGGAGAATAATTAAATACTTTAGTAGATAGCAGAGCTAAGTAAAACTACTTTAACCTAATAATAGTAAATAGACTTAGGCTACTATAGAGGTATAAATAGACGCCTTACTTAGTTATTAACCTAGAAAGAACCCCTTTTGATTATAATAATAATATTATTAATAGCGAGATTAATTACCTTAAAGTTTTTATTAAAGGAAAAAACTAAGGTATTTTATTTAATATTATATTAAATAAGTAATATAATCTTATACTTAGGTACCTATAGTTATAATAATTTAACCTATATTTTAACTAGAAGACTAGCTAAGTGCTTTCTTTTAATAATAAGATACCTTTTATAATAAATAATAACTTAAAATATAATATAAGATCTTAAACTTTTATTAAAGGAATTAAAGAAACTAGGCAGAGGCAAATATAAGATACCTCTCTACCTATAGGGATAAGATATAAATATTAAAAAGGATAAAAATAATAGCAATAAAGGATAATTATATAAGTTATATAATAGTTTTATAAACTTAAAAAGGACCTAGCTCTATAAAAAAACCATAAGATAACTTAGAAAAAAAGAGTAATTTAAGAATATTTTATAATAATATTATACCTATAAGAAACTCTTCGCGGAAGAACTTAAAATAGGCCTACCTAAGCATATATACTATGACCTAGAAATTAAGTTTATTAATAAGAAGTAACCTAGCTTTAGTAAACTCTACCTACTTAATAAAGTATAACTACTAGTATTAAAGGAATATATTAAAGATATAATATAAAAAGGATATATTAGGGAAAGTAAGTTATTTATTAGATACCTTATTATATTTATTCTAAAGAAAAACGGAAAGCTCTAGCTTTATATTAACTTTAGGATGCTTAATGCTATTATAGTTAAGGATTATATACCGCTACCTCTCATTAGCGAATTAAAGGATTGGCTTTTTAGCATAAAGTATTTTATAATACTTAACCTTAAAGGAGCCTATAACCTTATTTAGATTAAAGAAGGATATAAATAGAAAACCGCTTTTTATACTAAGTATAGATTATTTAAGTACCTTATTATGCCCTTTAGACTTATTAATATACCTATTATATTTTAATAAATAATTAATAATATACTATAAGAATATCTAGATATATTTATTATATATTACTTAGATAATATCCTTATTTTCTCTAAAATAGAGGAAGAATATATAGAATATATCTATAAGGTACTATAAATACTATAAGACGCTAAGTTATTAATAAAACCTAAGAAAAGCAAATTCTATACCTTAAAAGTAAAATTCCTTAGATATATTATCTCTTATAACGAGATATAAATAGACCCTAAGAAGGTCTTAGCGGTTAAGGAATAAGAAGAACTAATAAATATTAAGGAAGTATAAGCCTTCCTTAGATTTACTAATTACTACCACAAATTCCTTAAAGCCTTTAAATAAATAGCTATATTATTAATAGAACTTATAAAAAGAATAAAACCTTTATATTTAGAAATAAAGCTAAGAATACCTTTAATAAAATCAAAGAACTTATCCTAAGCGAACTAGTACTTAAGATATTTAACCTATCTTAACTAATTAAACTTAAAACTAATGCCTTAGACTTCGCCCTAGGCGCACAGATTAGGCAACGGGACGACAAAGGACTCTTATACCTAATTATATTCTACTCCCATAAGCTATATAAAGTAAAACTAAACTACCCTATCTATAATAAAGAATTCCTCGCAATTATTAATACCTTTAAAGAATTTAGGCACTATCTCCTAAGAAGCTAATACTAGATTAAGGTATATATAGACTATAAGAATATTACTTACTTCGCGAAAATATAAGAACTTAGTAAATAATAACTCTAATACGCTAAATACCTCTTAGAATTTAATTATATTATTATTTATGTCAAAGGAATAGAGAATAGCAGAGCTAATGCTATTAGCCGACGCCCTGACCTAGATATAAGGAGAACTAAGATAAAGGAACAACTCTTATAGTTTACATAGGAAAAATACCTTATATAATAAATTATCGCGATAACCTATATAATAAAATAAGGCAATCTACTATTTATAAAAATCCTAGAATATAATTAATACCTCTTAAATAATAAAAAAATAAATAAATAATAAGTACCTAAGGAATTATAATATAACCTTATATATAAAATCTATAGCTATTTACTATATAGATACTAAGGAATTAATAAAACCCTAGAATAAGTTAAAATAATATTTACTTTTCTTAATATAAAGAAAATTATTTTAACTATTACTAACTAATATAACCTTTATGTAAAAACCAAGGCATAACGCTATAAACTATATAAAAAACTATAACTACTCCTAGTTATATAATAACTATAAAACTTAATTACTATAGATTTCATTACTAAACTACCCCTATTAGAAAAACTAGCTACTAGAAACTTTTATAATAATATTCTTATTATTATAAATAAACTCACGAAATTTTCTTATTTTATACCCTATAGAGAATTAATAATAGCAGAAGAATTCGCCTATCTCTTCTATTTTTATATTACTAAAATATATAAACTACCACTCGAGATTATTATAGACTAAGGACTATTATTCGCATTAAAATTCTAGTAGAGCCTTATAGGATACTTAGGAATTAATTATAAACTCTCTATTATATATTATAAGGAGATAAATAGATAAATAGAATATATAAACTAAATACTAAAATAATACCTTTATTATTATATTAACTATAAATAAACTAATTAGGTTAAAAAGCTACTAGCCGCTTAGCTAGCCTATAACATAGCAATTAATAAAAGCACTAAAGTCATACTAGTATATACTAATTTCAGATTTATACTAAATATTTACTAATAATCCTAAGACGCTATTATTAACCTTAAAGCAATCCTTACTAATAATTAGCTATAAAACCTATATAAAGAAATAAAAATAAAACTTAAATTTATTAAAAATAAGATAATAACATACGCTAATAAGAAAAAAATCAAGGGACTAATCCTCTTAGAGGAGATATAATCTACCTCGTAATAAAAAATATTAAAATAAAATAATAAAATAAAAAACTTAACTATAAATATATTAGACTATATAAGATTAAGTAAAAAATTTTAAAATATAACTATAAACTAGACTTACTACCTAAGGTTAAGCTCTATCTAATCTTTTATATTTTATTACTTAAGTTAATATAAAATACTATCTAGGTAAAAATAAATAAAGAACTAAATATAAAAATTAATAAACTAAAAAAATATATTATAAAAGCTATCTTTAATATAAATAAAATTAATAATAAAATAATATATTTCATTAAATAAAAGGATTACCTTAACTCAGAAAATATATAAAAACCCTTAGAATACCTCACTAGTATATAATACCTTTTAAAAGACTTCTACTAATAACGCTAAGCATAGGCTCATTAAGACCAATAGCATTCTAATTAATTAAGTTAATAGCCCTAAAAGAATACGCCTCTATAATAATAGATAACTCCTCATAGAGCTCACCTAATTCCTCTAAGGCATATAAGCTACGCTTAAAAGCCTTATTACTACGCGCTTTAAGTAACCTCTTCTGCTTCTAAATACGGGCAAGCTTAGCTATTGCCTCCTCTAAAGTAGCCTTTACTTTAGCCTCTTTACCCTCTAGGCATTTATACTCTTAGATATTTTTTATAACTATAAGAGATTAGCTAAAACTACTATAAAAAAATATTAATACCTACTTATAAAAAAAAGCTATATTAGCCCTATCGTATATAACCTTCGCATTAATATAATTAAAGTAATAATTAGAATAATTAAAAATTACCTTATAGGATAGGCCCTAATAGAAATAATAAGTATAAGGTATAATTTTAGAACTAAAAGCCTTAATATAAGTAGAAAGACCTTATGCTTTAGAAAGCTTTCACAAAGAAGTATACTTAGAAACTCGGCCTAATATTATATTAATAAAAGGAAATTTTTATAAGTTAGAATTACCTACTAATATTACTTAATCGCTAAAATTAGTCTTAAAGATAAAACTAATAAGGAGAGAACCTTATATTATAGCTATAATATAAGCTAGGCGGGAAGTATAGCAGAAAATACTCTAACTAAGTAGGACTAAGAAAGCTAAATATCGCTCCTATTAGTCTTAGGACTAAATATTAAAAGTATTAATCTTATTAATAGATTAAACCTAGGGAATATTAGTCTAAAAATTAATTATAAGTATATAAAATATACTTATTATAGTTTCTTATATACTAGCTACCTTAGCTATTAATATAACTTAGTTATACTTAATACTATTAAGTGTATTACTAGACGTGACTTATAACTTATTGCTTAGACTATGCCTAGCACTCTCTGCTAATATAAACCCTGCATAACCGGTTTATCCCTTGGGAAACACATAATCATTATACTAGGCATATAATATCTAATAAGAATTTTCTTATTAATTATAAGCTAGTTAACCGCAGGGTAACCTAGGGAAAAGCTAGTTATATAAATATTAAAGGAATAAGTGATCTAGTTATTAGGTTTCTAGATAATAATAAGAATTATATTCTTAAGAATTGCTATTTTATTCCAGAACTAGGTATAAATTTATTAAGTTAATCTTCTTTAAAAAATACTACTTCTCTTATAAATAATAAGGTTTTATACCTTTTTAATAATAAAGAGGAAATAATTAGTATAAGAAAAGAAGAAAATAGCTTATATTTTATACTTATTTTTATTAAAAATAAAATAAAAGAGTCTATAAATTATACTATAAATAATAATAATAAAAAAAATATAGATTTATATTCTTTATATTTAAGGCTTAGGCATCTTAATTATAATAATCTTATAAATTTCTTATATAGAAATAAGGAATATTCTTATAATAAAGAAGATATATATAAAATAAAAAACTGCGAAAATTGCATAAAATCTAGGTTAACTAATAAGATAAATAAGCTAATATATATAATAAGCGAGTATACTAGACAAGCGAGTGCACTAAAAATCCCTTATCTAATATTATTACTATTTAATTAATTAATTCCTTATAACTAGAGATATCTTAATTAAATAAAAAAGCTAGATTACTTCTTACACTTTAGGCCCTTTAAAATAACCTAGATTTAAAACTACAATAAACTATAAGGCTCTACTAGGTTAACTACTATGCCTTACGTCGTCGGCATAATAGCATATAATCTTAACGCGATACTATCCCGAAATCACGCAAACTATTAGATCTAGAGGAATAGATCATTATTTAGTTTATTCTTAACTTAGATTCGCGAGGATTTCCCCCCTGGCTACGTAGTATAAAAGAAATGGCTGATTAATTGCTTGCCGACCGCGATGCGTCACTAGTTAGCGTGCGCTGGGCTTCAAACTTTATTAAGCGACACCTAGACCTTAAGACGCGTTTTTTCGCAAATACGACTACTAGAGAGCTAAGTGCGAAGATCTAACCATTATCCGCGATTGGTTTCAGCTTATGGCGAATATAATCGCGAAGTACGGCATCTAATCAGATAATATCTATAACGTTGACGAGACTGGCTTTCTTATGGGCATGATTGCAAGCGGAATGGTCGTCATAGGCACAGAAAGGCGTGAAAAGCCAAAAGTAGTGCAGCCTGGAAACCGAGAATGGATTACGGTCATTCAGGCGATCAATGCGGAAGGCTGGCCGATCCCGCCGTTTATCATCGGTGCGGGCCAATATTATCTCGCTAACTGGTACCGAGAAAGCAACCTCCCGGGCGATTGGGCTATTGCGACGACCCAAAATGGCTGGACCGATAACGAGACCGGTCTCGAGTGGCTTAAGCACTTTAACCGGTGCATAACTAATTGATTAATTAGTATCTATTGTCTCTTAATCCTTGATGGCTATGAAAGTTACTACTCTATTGAATTTAAGAGATATTATAAGGAGAATAAGATTATTAGGCTTTATATGCTACCTTATTCCTTTTATCTACTTTAGCCCCTTGATATTGGGTGCTTTAGCGTGCTTAAGAGTGCTTATAGTTAAGAAATAGAGCGTCTAATTAGATGCTCTATAACCCACGTTTCAAAGACTAAGTTCTTTCCGGCCTTCTACGCCGCATTTTAAGCCACTATGATAGAACGAAATATTAAGGGGGCTTTCAGAGGAGCTGGGCTTATTCCTCTTAATGCGGAAAATGTGATCTCAAAGCTTAATATGCAGCTACGTATACCAACGCCGGTTGAGGAGGCAGCTGAACCGTCGACCCCTTGGGCCTCAAGGACCCCAAAGACCGTGCTTAAGGCTAGATCTTAGTCTAAATACCTCGAAAGACGAATTAGAAGGCATCAGAGCAGCTCCCCAGAGTCAATTTTAGAAGCTCTATAGTCTCTTGCAAAGGGGACAAAGGTAGTTATGCATTGGGTAGCCTTATTGACCGCTGAGAATAAAGACCTTTGAGAGGCAAATAAGATACTAAGCCGGCGCCGGAGGGCAAAAAGAACCCGACTATAGAAAAGAGGGGTAATAATAGTAAAGGAAGGAAGGTAAGTAATTAATCAGATGGATATTAATGCGTAGGTAATGGCTAAATCGTCGAAGTAGTAGTTAAGGGAGGTCGGCGCGATTGGGTGTTTGGCGTTATGGTATCTGCGGTAAGCCCGGCCATAATATAAGGACCTATTAGGTAGTAATTAAGATATTAGGGGAAAAATATAGTAAGTAGTTTTAATTAATTAAATAGTTTATAGTGTTTTTATAGCGATTTCTATCTTTAAGGTAGAGATTTTTAATATACTTACTTGTCTAGTGCACTCGCTTATTATATATGTTAATTAATATTAAAAAATATAATTTTTAGATAAAATAATTAGTGATATATGGGGTCCTTTTAAGGTCCTTACTTATAATAAATTTACTTATTTTATAACCTTTATAGATAAAGCTATTAAATATTTAAAAGCCTATTTAATTAAGAATAAATTAGAAGCTTTAAATAAATTTAAATAATTTAAAGTAGAAATAGAGAATAATCTTAATAATATAAAAATAAAGAAATTCTTCTCTAATAATACAAAAAATATATATATAAAATAAAGCCTTATTGCCTTAAAAGGGGAATTATATATAATACTAGTCTACCTTATACTAAAGAGCCTAATGGGGCTATAGAAAGGATAAATAGGACTATATTAGCTAAAATAAGAGCTTTATTATTTACTTTTAATTTACCTAAATATTTATAGGGAGAAGCTTTAGAGGTAGCTATTTATATATATAATAGAAGCCCGTATTCCGCTTTAGGATTTAAAGCACCTATAAAAGTTAAAGATAATATAACCTTAAAATTAAAAGATCTAAATAAAATAAAGACCTTTGGGTCTATTATATATTATAAAAATATTAATCCTCTAGATAAGCTAGATACTAAGGCTTATAAAGGCGTTATTATAGGCTATTTAACTAATAGCTATAAAATATAGGATTTAAATAAACGCCAAGTTATAATTTCTAGAGATATTACTATAATAGAAAATAGCTTTCTTAGTAATAATATTAAAGATAATAATTCTATAACTTTTAAGGATTTACCTTCTATAGAAAAATCTTTAATAAATAATAATAAGCCTAGCCTTATAAATAATAAGCCTAAAATAGTAGTTGAAATTCCTAAAAAGCCAGCTGATTTCTATAAGGATTTTAAAGAATACCCGGATATAATAGCCTTAGTAAATAAAGAAAATCCTATAAAACCTAATAACTATAAAGAGGCTATAAGCTGTATATTAGCTTATAAGTGGCTTAAATCTATGAAAGCTGAAATAGAAGAATTAATTAGGTAAAAAACCTGGATTATAACTTTTCTTCCTAAAGAAAGAAAGCCTTTAAAAGGCCATTAGGTTTATAAAATAAAAACAGATAATAATAATAATATTATTAAATATAAATCCCGTTATATGGTTTAAGGTTTTAACCAAATTTATGGTATAGATTATAATAAGACCTATACTTCCACAGCTAGACCCGAGACTATAAGGCTTTTATTAATAATAGCTATAGCTAATAACTTCTTTATAATATAATATAACGTTAAAAACGCTTTTATAAATGCTAATATAGATGAAGAAATCTATATAACTATTCCTATAGGGTTTAAAGACCTTATTTTAAAGGAATTTATAAGGGATTTTAAAATAAAATACCCTAATAAAAAATATAAAGAAGAAGAAATAGCTTTAAAGCTAAATAAAGCCTTATATAGCCTAAAACAAAGTCCTAGACTTTAGTATTTATTACTCTCTAAATTATTTAATAACCTAGGCTTCCACCCTATACCTTTTAATACCGGGGTTTTTATAAATAATAAGCTAAAAATAGCTATTATATGCCACGTGGATGACCTAATCTTCTTAGGGCCCTTTAAAGAAGATATAAATAATATAATAAAAAGTCTCTCTAAAGATATATCTATCTAGGCTTTAGGAGAAATTAAAGACTTTTAGGAATGCATATAACTATAGATAGAGAGAATAAAGGCTTATATTTATCTCAAAATAAATATATATATAATAAAATAAGAGAATTTAATAAGGAATATATAGGAACCTCTAAAGTACTTATAAGGAATATAGAAAGGCTATTAAAAGCTACTATAATCCCTTCTAAAGAAGATATATTATAATTCTAAAAGGAAATAAGTTCCTTATTATTTCTAGCTATAAAAACTAGGCCTGATATATCTTTTGCAGTAAATATCTGCTCTAGATATTCTTCTAAACCTAATAATAGCCACTTTAAAGCCCTAGACCTAATATGGAAATATTTAAATAATTATCCTAATTTAGGCCTATATTATAATTGTAATATAGACTTAAATAGTCTAAATAGCATTATAAGAGGCTATAGTGATGCTGATTGGGGTAGTAGCCTAGAAGATAGAAAATCTAATAGCGGTTATTGTTTTTATTTATATAATAACCTTATAAGCTGGAAAACTAATAAATAAACTTGCGTAGCAACTAGTAGTTGTGAGGCAGAGTATATAGCCCTAAGGGAGGCTACTAAAGAAGCTAAGTCTCTTAATTATATATATAAATATATAAATAAAGAGCTTTCTTTAAGTTATAATAGGTCTATACCTCCTATTTTAACAGATAACCTAGCTGCTAAGCAATTAGCTGAAAATACAGGAAATTATAAGCGTTCTAAGCATATAGACTTAGCTTATCACTTTACTAGAGATGAGCTAGAAAAAGGAAATATTAATATTTTCTTTATAAAAGGTAAGGATAATATAGCTGACTTTTTCACAAAGAGCTTAAAACCTAATAACTTCTTAAGACTAAGAGACTTTTTATCTTTAAAATAAATCCCTATAATTTTCTCTTATTTTTATAATAAGGTTTTTTAGCCTTAAAAGGCTTTTCCTTTATACTCTTAATTTTCTTATAATATATAAGTTTTATTAAGTAATATAAAAGGGGTTTTTTATGAAATTTTCCCTTATATAACTTAAGAGTTATTTTTCTCTTAATTTTACCTATTAAAGATATATAGACTAGTTATACTAGTTATACCTTTAAGGAGGCTGTAAAATACCTTATTTATAAGAAGGTCTTTTATAAATAAAATTCTAGAAAAATAAGCTTATAGGATATAAGCCTAGGATTTTATTACCCTTTTAGGAAGGTCATGTAATCTCAGACTTAGGGCTTTATTATAAGCCCGATAACGCCGTTAAACCCGTCTCCTTCTATAGGGTATTTCCTATCCGGTTTTAAATATCCTAGTTTAAAACCCGATAGGTTTTAACTTCTATTATGCTATAACTCGGCTTCTAGTCATCCGTTACTAGCAAAACTAATAGGGTTTTAAAGCCCGGAATTAGGGCTATCCGACAGTATAACTTCTATCCGAATCGGGCTAATAGATTCCGAGCCATTTACTATATAAGCTATAAACCCTCTCTTAGAAATAGCTCTAAGATCTTCAATCAATTCAGACAATAAGAACACTAATTAGAAGCTGGTCTTCTCTATTTTAACCCTATCTTCTATTTGCCCCACTCTTATTACTCTATGATTCCTTACCTAGCTAATCAGCTTTATATAAGGACTGATTCCACTGCCTATTCACCTCCTATCTCTATTACCTACCCTATAGTCTTTAAAGACTATATTTCCTCTATTTTTCAGTCTTTTACAGTTAGCAAGGTAATATTAGCCTGTACCGATAATAAATAGCGAGATCACTTAGCTATCGCGTTAATCGCCTAAATAACTATAATCTATTCTTAGTTTCTAGGCTATACCGATTTTAGCTTTTTACGCCTTTCTATACCTATAATAACCATTCCGCTCTAAATCTGTTAAATTGGCAGCATAGCAGGTAATAAGGGAAGCACTGCTAATTAAAGTAGCGCGCTATGCTTTTTAGCCTAGTAGTTACTTTCTAACAGAATTATACCTATTATAAAGCTAGTCTTATTAATATTATAAATATTATCTAGTCAGATGCTATACTTTGTGTGTACGGGCGAACCCGTGGGGAGGTTGTTTCCCCTGGAAAAACCAAGACCGGAGAAATCCTTCTCTATAGCCCCGCTGCGAGCCCTACATAAAACCCGCAGCGAGGCTATAGCCAGTTCTTTTCTTTTCTCTCCCTTTCTTAGTCTTGGATATTTAATTAATTAGTTTACCTTGCTTAGCTATATAAGCTCCGGTCTGACTCTAGCATTGATCTGAGACTTAACCATTATAGCTCACTACTTAGTAGCAGAGAGCTCATTGCGAATCTACGCAATAGAGAAGGTAACCCCTGGGAATGTCTATGGGGGATATTGCCCTTATGAACCTAATACGGGGATCGACTAAGCTGGTTTATGGGCACCCTATAGAGTTAACTTAATAACCTATTACTATGCATTAAGGAAGCAGGCTCATAGGTAGCTAATGGCGAATAGCTGGCTAATACTCTTGAGCCACTCTAAGAGCAGAGTTATATACCTATCCATATAGTTAGATATTTTAATAGCCCCACCTACCTACTAATTACCTAGCCCCCTTTATTAAGAACAAAGCAAATATATAGCTCCTCTAAGCAACATATAGATTTTCTTATTATAAATAAAATTACCTAAATCTGTAGCGATTGCACTAAAGAACTATATTTTTAATATAGACACTACTTTTAGACCCTCTTAAGGTTTTTGAAGTTGTATTAAATATATATGGTTATAATAAATACTTGATATTTCTTTATTAGATGCTAAGTTTTACCTAATAAGCTAAAGAGAGGTTTTTACCTAATTAGGTATATACATTATAAACACCCCAAGCCTAGTCGTAGTATTTTATTAAGCGGGAGGCATAGGGGTCATAACTATAACCTAAGGATTTTACATATCTTAACTAATTTACTAATAAAGACTAAAATATATAGGTACTTTTGGTATGCTCGCTACTAGAAACTTGTAAAAGCTAATAAGTCCTTTACTACATACATTAAAGTTCAATAATATATTATAAAGTAGGAGGAATAACCTAGGAGATAATGGTAAAGATTGCCTTTTAAAAAGACTCTTAAATAAGTAGCTATATTATAGCTTAGTCACTATTAAACTCTTGTAACCTAACCTATGGATTAAATAGGTTTAGAAGTGGCGTGGAAGCTTAAGAGGTTAGGCTTAGAAGAGATAGTCTCAGAGAAGGTCATAGCGTCGTAGCTATTACCCCATGGAAAGAGACTACTAATCATAGCCGCTAACGGCCATAAGGTCCCAGTCAGACACGAGACTACAGGAAATTTAAGATAATAGGTATTAATAAAGCCGCTTAGGGAAACAACGGGTCAGGGAACCCGCCGCAGATAAATAAGAAGGCTTGCTTTAGTATGGAATTACATAAATATTACTAGTAGCTATATCTATCGGCCTGATAACTACGACTAATAATGTATAGCTAGGGTTAGCCCTCCCGACTAAGCAGGGACATAGCTATTTAGCGACGAGGACATAGCCTAAAGATAGGAAAGAGTAAGCAACGTAAAAATAGGCGTTA